>NC_060139.1:613168472-613781284 GCF_021461385.2 Schistocerca piceifrons
CCTCATTGACCAACAACTCCAACCAACAACCCATAATCTAGCGTCCCACACCAAAGACACCAACTACTTCCTTCACTGACTCTCCACCATCCCCACCCCTTTACCTCCTGGATCCCTACTCATCACTGTTGACACCATCTCCCTATACACCAACATCTCCACTACCTCATTCCTTATACAACTTACTAATTTTAGCCTAACCCACAACTATTTCTCATTTGAAGGGAAGGTATATAAACAAATCTGTGCACAGCCATGGGCACCTGCTTGGCACTCTCCGATGCTAACCTTTTTATGGGCCATCTAGAGGAGGCCTTCGTAGCCTCTGAAAACACCAAACCCCTAATCTGATTCAGGTTCATTGATGATATCTTTATGATTTGGATTTGGGGCCAAGACAGCCTGTCTTCATTGCTTCACAGCCTCAACACCTTTTCCATCTGCTTCTTGTGGTCCTCCTCAACCCAGTGCTCTTAGATGTCTACCTCCTCCTCTCTGATGGCTCCATCTGGATTAAACCCACCAGTCACCAACAGTACCACCATTTTGACAGCTGTCCTCCCTTTCACAAAGAAAAAATCTGTCCCATACAACCTGGCCAACCAGGGACAGCATATCTGCAGTGACAAAAACTCCATTGCTCAGTATTCTGATGGTCTCACCAAGGCCTTCACTGACAGGCACTATCCCCAAAACCTAGTCCACAAACAAATCTCTCATTGCATTTGCCCTCACACCTCCAGTCCTCCCACCACCCCAACAACCAGCCACAAAGGAGTGTCCCCTTCATCACCCAGTACCATCCTAGGACTGGAACAACTGATCTACATCCTTTACTGTGACTTTGATTACCAATCATCATGCCCTGAAATGAAGGACTTCCTACCCAAGATGCTTCCCACCCATCCTAGTGGGACCATCTGAAGTGGTCTGTTCCTCAACCGAGTTACCTAGCACACCAGCAATGGCACTGGAGTCAGACTGGCTCCACATCCCTGTCAGAGCTTCTAAAACCTCATTGACTCTCTTCCTGCTTATCTCGCAGCAGTCCATGCTGCAAAAGGTGGTTATTCAGGGTTTTGACAAGTGGTTATATTAATGTGACTGGGCAGCGTATTAATGTTGATTTGCTTTCTTTATAGCCTATCTTCTAAAATAATTTTTAAGGTCAGTATTGTCTTGGGTGGTCCTACAATCCTCCAGAACGCAAACATCCTGCCCATGATCAGTTTCTATCAGTTTTTCAATTCTTATCTTAATTATTGGTATTTTCAGTATTTTGCAACCATGACTTATTAAACTAGGGGTTCAGTAATATTTGGACCTGCCAGTATCTCCCTTTTTTTTGGAAATGGAATTATTACATTCTTTTTGAAGTCTGCAGGTCTTTTGCCTGGCTGATACATCCTGCAAATGTGGTGGAATAATTTTATTGTCGCTGGCTTTCCCAAGGATCTCAATAATACTGAGTGAACATCATTTACTCCAGGGATCTTGTTTTTCGACTGAGATGTTTCAGTGCTGTGGAAAATTCTTCTGGTAGTGTTGTTTCCCCCATCCCATCTTCATCTACATTATGCCTTCCACTTTCAGCTTTCCCTTTTTTGCTGAGTACTGGTTTACTACCTGAGCTCTTGATATTAATAAAAGTGCTCCTCATTTCTCCACAGATCTCTTTATTTTTCATATAGACGGTATTCATCTTTCCTCTAGTTACATATGCTTGTACAGTGTTGCATTTGTCCTCTACCCATTCCTGCTTAGCCATTTTGTGTTTTCTGTCTATCTCATATATTTAGATGTCTGTATTCGCTTTTGCTGCACACCAATTAAATTCAGTACATCTTGTGTTATCCAAGGATTTCTGTGGAGTTCTCTTTTTGTATATTCAATCCTCTGCTGCCTTTAGTATTTCATGTTACAAAGTTATCCATTCAACTTCTGTTGTATTCCTTTCCTGGTTTCCATTGCATAATACTCTCTTTGAAACTCTGAACAGTCTCTGGTTCCTTGTATTTATCTAGGTCTCACCTTACTTTCCTACATTTCCACATGTTTGTGCATTGTTATCTGCTGAATGTAGCGTCATGGAAATAAAGTTATTGCTACTGCTCATATTCAAATTCTTCACAGGAAGAGTAAACTGTTCTGGACTACTGACATCCAACCAACAGAGAACTTGCGTGGATAGTCCTCCCAATTGATCAAATCAAAAGAATTTATGTAAAGAAAGCAACAGAGCACATGTTTACAAAAATTCATTTGTGGTAGTTATGAGATCTAATGGTAGTTTACTTGACAACTAATCAAAACATCATAGGTCTGGGTATCAGTTTGCAGCCACTGCTTAAATTTTCAATAAAATCATCATCATCAGTGGTGGCCAAAGACTTCTGGTTTAAGGTGTTTGTGGGTAATAATTGCAACCTCTCACTGTGATGCTGAATAAGACAGTTTTATGTTTTTTTAGTTTTCTTTTACCGTGCATACAGTGATTTGTACTGAACTATGTCCAATATCTCTTCCCTTCCCCCCCTTCCCCTGTGTGCCCCTTCTCTCTCTCTCTCTCTCTCTCTCTCTCTCTCTCTCTCTCACACACACACACACACACACACACACACACACACACAGACCAAGTCATACTACTACACATTCTTGTAATAAATTTCCTTCAGACAGAAAAATCTTCTGTCGCCAGAGCAGCACAGATTTAGAAACTATTGCTGATGCGAAATTCAGCTTGCCCTTTTCTGATATGATATTCTGCAAACCATGGATGAAGGGCAACAGGCAGGTTTCATATTCCTAGATTTCCAGAAAGCGTTTGCCATGATGCCTGACTGTAGAGTGTTGACGAAGATGTGAGCATATGGATCAGTTTCACAGATATGTGAGTGTCTCAAAGATCTCAGTATGTTGTCCTCAATGGTGAGTATTCATCAAAAACAAGGGCATTGTCAGGAGTGACACAGGGAACTGTGATATGACTGCTCTTTTCTCTCTATGTACGTAAATGATCTGATCAACAAGTTGAGCAGCAATTTACAGCTGTTTGCTGATGATGCTATGGCATGCAGGAAGGTGTCTAACGGAGTGACTGTAGGAGGATACAGGTTGACTCGGACAGAATTTCTATTTAGTGTGATGAGTGGCAGCTTGCTCTAAGGGTAGCAAAATGAAGGTTAATGTAAATGAGTAACAGAAACAATCCTGTAACATTCAAATACACCATTAATTGTGTGCTGCTCGACACAGTCATGTCGATTAAATGTCTAGGCATAAAACTGGAAAGCAATATGAAATGGAGTAAGCACATCAGGTTGATAGTAGGAAGCTGAATAACTAACTTCATTTTATTGGGAGAATCTTTGGGCAAGTGTAGCTGACCTTTAAAGGCAATGGTGTATAGGACACTAGTGTGACCCATTCTTGAACACTGCTAGAGTATTTGAACTCCCCACCAGGTCGGATTAAAGGAAGGCATTGATGCAATTCAGAGGCATGCTTCTAGATTTGTTGCAGGTAGGTTCCGTCAGCATACAAGTACTATGGAGATGCTTCATGAACTAAAAAATGGGAATCCCCGGAGGAAACAAGGCATTGTTTTTTGTGAGGCATTATTGAGAAAATTTAAAGAACCAGCATTTGAGGCTGACTGCAGAAAAATTCCACTGTCGCCAGTGTTCATTTTGCGTAAGGACCATTAAGACAAGGTGAGAGAGATTAGAGCACAAATGGACGTTTATAGATAGTTGTTTTTCCCTCACTCTGTTTGGAAAGGAAACGACTGGTAGTGGTATGTGGTACTCTCCGACAAACACAGTACAGTGGCTTGCGGATTATGTTTGTAAATGTAGATGTAGATTCAGAATTTTTCTTTGGAGTACAAGGAGTTGTCAAGCAGACATGATTTCAATTTGTGTGTGAGGTTAATTTTATTATCCAACATGGAAGACAATCTATCAAGAAGTTCAAAGTGTTAATGATGATTAAATTTTCCTCTGTGCTGAATTCTATCAGGCAACTTCCCATTTCATTCCTTTCCCCCAGTCCATGTTCTGCTGTTAATTTTCCTATTATTAAATTCCAGTTACCTGTGACAATTAAATTACTATCTCCCTTAATGATCTGAATAATTTCTTTGATCTTATCATACATTTTGTTCAATCTGTACATCATCTGTGGAGCTAGGAAGCATATAATCTTGTACTAATGTGGATAGTGTTGACTTTATATTGATCTTGACTACAAGATATGCTATTCATAGTAACTCACTTACATTCCTATTGTTTTATTCATTACAAATACGAGACCTACTACTGAAATACCTCTATTCAATCTGTGTTGATTTTCCAATACTCAGCTGACCAAATACTCCCCACTACCTCCCACTGTATATAACTTGGCCCTACCCATTTCTACTATTTGTTTCCCTAAGAAGTTATACAGATAAACACAAATAACTGTTAAGAAGTAGTTCATCAAAGAAAGAAGGGAATACAAAAATGATAATGAAAAGAGAGGTATTTAGCAAAGTCTCTTAGATATTGAATCAATGGGAAGTGTAGGGAAGCAAAACAAAATAGATACAAAAAAATATGAAGAAATCAAGAAAGATATTGTTATTTGGAAGAACAAATTCAGCACATAGAAAAGTTAATATAACTCTCAGTAGAATCAAAAGCAAAAACAAAGGCATTAAGAGTGCAAAAGGGATTTCACTGTTAAACACAGAGGGGAGAGAGAGAGAGAGAGAGAGAGAGAGTGTGTGTGTGTGTGTGTGTGTGTGTGTGTGTGTGTGTGTGTGTGTGTGTGTGTGTGAGAGAGAGAGAGAGAGAGAGAGAACAGACAAGTGAAAAGAGTATGGTGATTAATGATCTTTTCTTTGGGAATACTATTTTTTGAAATATGTTTCCGCCTTTTGACAGTTAATTGTTAATTTATTTTACTCAGCCATGATATTGGCTTTTTAGCCATTCTCAAGGGCATGTTAGGGCAGGCTTCTTTTAATGTTTCAGAATGCACTTGAGAATGGCTGTAAAGCCAAAATTATGACTGTGGAAATAGATGAACAATTAAGTCAAATGGCAAAATGTCTTTCAAAAAAGTACATCAATTGCCTCTTTGAGGGAGGAAGTGTCTGTGGATGTGTCAGAAGAAGAAATACATGGCAATTTGCAAGACAGGGGGAGAGGGGGGGGGGAGGAGGAGGAGACTGGTTCTATAATAATAGTTTCCCAGAGCTTGAAAATTGAGGACCTGTTAGACAACTGTCAGTTTGGCCTGAGGAAAAGTAAAGACACCAGTGGCAGTTCTGGCATAAGACTTGATAATGGAGACAAAACACTTACATGGAATTTTACATTGTAAAAAAGCATTCAGCATTGTAAAAAGGTGCAAGGTGGTCAAAATTCTCAAAAAAATTGGTATAAGCTTGTGGGAAAGAGGGAGGGAGGGGAGGTAATGCTAGTTGTATCCATGGCATTCAATAAGCTATATTTGCTTCCAGGGCTGTGCCAGATGGTTGTCTGGCAGCAACTTCTCCAGCTGAACTTTCATTTGCTAGGTATGAGTTTACCAAACCTAGTTTCCTGATCTGGAGACTGTGTGTGTTGCCAGTCCTGTATAACCATAAACTTTGGGCAGGATTCAATGACCACTGTACAGTGTGGTAGTGGAATATTGTGTCACAGGGACCAGAAATCTCAGCTTAATGGTGCAGATTGCCTGTGTGGTACAAACTTCTATGAAAGAAACCTCAATACTAAAGTGTGCTGTGCACCGATGAGATGGAACAGCCATTAGCGTATAACTTATGGGAAATCTATCATCTCAGGTGTATAAGGCTTACCCAGCCAAGTGGGGGCTTTGCCTGAGTGGAAGTTTATTTCAAAGCTGCCTGTGGAACTCCACGACAAATTCAACAGATAAAAAGGAACACCCTAAAAGGGAAGAAGGGCATACTGTCTGGGTGTGTTAACACCCATTGCGATCTTTGGCTTAGAAAAGAATTCCATATAGTAATAGGCCACTTACGAGGTCTCAGAATTCCCACAGTAAAGTTCCCCACTAGGGTAGCCACTTGCTCACAAACAGCCATTGATAATATCTTTATAGAAAAGTCCAATGAACAAAATTATATTACAAAACCAATAGCCAATGGCCTCTCAGACCATGACATGCAGTTCCTTCTGTTAAATGTTAATACTGAAAAGATGGGGTTGTCAGGTTCGGTAGATGCTGCTATGGATTACCTTAGACCAGACATTTCAAGTAATTTCCATAATATGAATTTGACCCTCACTACCCCAACAGAAATAATGTCCATCATAAAATCTTTAAAATCAAAAACATCTAGTGGGTATGATGAAATATCAACAAAGTTAATTAAAGAATGTGATTCTGAGCTAAGTAACATATTAAGCTATCTGTGTAACCAGTCGTTTATCAGTGGAATATTTCCTGAATGGCTGAAATATGCTGAAGTTAAGCCACTGTTTAAGAAGGGAGATAAAGAAATAGCATCAAATTTCCGTCCAATTTCACTGTTACCAGCATTCTCAAAAATTTTCGAAAAAGTAATGTACCGTCGTCTTTATAACCATCTTATCTCAAATAACATACTGTCAAAGTCACAGTTTGGATTTCTAAAAGGTTCTGATATTGAGAAGGCTATCTTCACTTACAGTGAAAATGTGCTTAATTCATTAGACAAAAAATTGCAGGCAACTGGTATATTTTGTGATCTATCAAAGGCATTTGACTGTATAAATCACAATATCCTTTTAAGTAAACTAGAATATTATAGTGTAACAGGAAATGCTGCAAAATGGTTCAAATCTTATATCTCTGGCAGGAAACAAAGGGTGTTATTAGGAAAGAGCTTGATACATGTCTATCAGGCATCATCCAACTGGGAACTAATTACGTGTGGGGTCCCACAAGGTTCCATTTTGGGGCCCTTACTTTTTCTTGTGTATATCAATGACCTTTCATCAGTAACATTACCAGATGCCAAGTTTGTTTTGTTTGCCGATGATACAAACATTGCAATAAATAGCAAATCAAGTGTAGTCTTAGAAAGATCAGCCAATAAAATATTTGTGGACATTAATCACTGGTTCCTAGCCAATTCTTTGTCACTAAACTTTGAAAAAACACACTACATGCAGTTCAGAACTTGTAAGGGGTGTCCCAAGAGTATATGTCTAACATATGATGACAAGAAGATAGAAGAAGTGGACAGTGTTAAATTCTTGGGATTACAGCTTGATAATAAATTCAATTGGGAGGAGCACACCACAGAACTGCTGAAGCGTCTTAACAAATCTCTGTTTGCAATGCGAATTTTGTCAGACGTAGGGGATATAAAAATGAAAAAGCTGGCATACTATGCTTACTTTCATTCCATAATGTCATATGGGATTATTTTTTGGGGTAATTCATCAAGCCAAGCTAAAGTTTTCCAGGCACAAAAACGTGCAGTAAGAATTATATGTGGTGTGAACTCAAGAACATCCTGCAGAAGCCTGTTTAGGGAACTAGGGATACTAACTACAGCTTCCCAGTATATTTATTCCTTAATGAAATTTGTCATTAAAAATATATCACTTTTTCAAACCAACAGCTCAATTCATGGAATCAATACTAGAAATAAGAATAATCTTCACAAGAATTTAAAGTCACTTAGTCTTGTACAAAAAGGTGTGCATTATTCAGGAACACACATTTTCAATAACTTGCCAGCAGCCATAAAAAGCTTAACAACCAATGAAATTCAGTTTAAGAGAAGCCTAAAGGATTTATTGGTGGCCAACTCCTACTCCATTGATGAATTTCTTAGTAAAACCAACTGATTTGTATATAAGTACAACATAACTTCTGCACAATTTCAGTGCAGTAATGTGTTCACTGAAAATTTGTGTGTGTGTGTGTGTAAGTATAATCTAACTTCTGCACCATTTCAGTGCAGTAATGTGTTCATTGTAAATAAGTATTACAGTAGTTGTATTACATGTTTATTACCTTATAAATAAATAAAAAACGTTTTTTATTTTAAATTCAGTGCATTAGTATTTGTAAAATGACTCTTAGTGTTCATTAAAAATGACGATCATTCCACTTGGGACCTGTGGAATGGTACATTAGCTTATTTGTTTTAGTTGTAAATATTTGTCATGTATTGTTGTTTTTCTGACATGTTCCACATCCAGGAGGACCTCCTCACTACGGATCAATTGGAATGAAAGTAAATCTAATCTAATCTAATCTAAGACAGGAGGTAAGCTTTGAAAAACTTTCTACATATATGTTGGACTACAGTGTATACCAGTCACACAAAAATTTATCAGGTGTCTTAGGAATGGCACACTAATGGTGGAAACTGCCACATCACACCAAGCTGAAGTCTTGGAGACAGTGAAAGATTTTTGAGAATACCGAGTTGTGATAAAACATCACAACAATCTTTCTTTCTAGCAAGGGTTTTTCACTTGTGGAAGCCTAATGGATATTGAGTTAAAGCAGCTGAGGAAAGAGTGAGAACATCTTACTGTGATGAATGTTAAAAATTAAGTGATGTGAGAGAATGTTAAATTGGAAAAGATGTCTGCATTCGTTCTCTAGTTCTCCTGTGTTGGCTGAGCTTACTACAGTAGCACTCCTCCTTCTGAAAATGAGACTATATATTCCTGACCCAATACATTGTTCCAAATGTCAACATGATGGACACTCCACTACAGCATGCAATAGACGGACATTTTGTGTAAATTTGGCCAAGGCACAAGCAAAATGGGAATCCTTGTACGGCTCCTCTGTTTAGTTTGAAGTGTAAAGCAGTCATGCTGCTTGGTGCCGTGACTGCCAAGTTTTGGAGGATGAGAGGAAAATCCAGGAGATAAAAGTTACAAGGAGAATCCCTATTTTGAAACTCAGAAACCACCAAGATTTGTAACCTCATTTGCTTTGGTAGCAAAAACTTCATCCTTAAAGAGAGGATTTCTTGATGCAGACTTTATAATCTGAAGTTGCCACGGACACTTGCACATGCAAGTGCACTTGCAATGGAGAAGTTGCTGCCAGACAACATGTGAATCTTACAAGCTTACTGAACAATCAGTGGAATACGCAGGATGGAATAATGACAGTATTGTGGAAAGGATACAAGACTGTTCACTATATAAAAGAGATGTTGAGTTGCAGACAGGAACAACAAAAAGACTGCAATTTTTCTGTTGAGTCTGTCTGGAGCTCAAAACCTATATGGTGAGTAGCAATCTATCCTTTGCATAACATTGTCATCAAAAGTAACCAACAAGCCACAAATAGTGACAGGTAGACAGACTGAAGATCAGTAATATGCCACCAATGATTAAGTCACCACCATCTCCAGTGATGGGGAAAGGTATGGTAAAGAGGTTTAGAGAGTGAAACAAAACAGTCCAAAGCCATCAGACCACACTGCATTAGTATTGTATAATGAAGCTGATGGAAGTACAGGAAATATGGATGTAGAAATGTGGTTGAAGGAACCAAAAAGCCATTCCAGCGGGATATGCTGTTGCAGCATCCCCACTTGACAGATAGAAACCGGTCAAGAACACACAAAACCTCACCAATAAAATGTCTCCCATTTTACAGTGGAACACAAGTTGACTTGGAACATATGTGGAGGAGGTCAGACTCTTAGCACAGGTCAGACCTTTACACTTGTGTTTACAGGAAACATATTTTAAATTATCTGATCCCTCTATGTTTAGAAGCTGTACACTGATCATCCAGAATATTATGACCACCTACTTAATAGCTGCTATGTCCCACTTTGGCACGGATAATGGTGGCGACATATCATGACATGAAAGCAATGAGGCCTTAGTAGGTTGCTGGAGGGAGTTGGCAGCACATCTGCACACATAAGTCACCTAATTCCTGTACATTCCAGGAAAGGGGGCAATGAGCTCTGGAAACACATTCCGTCACATCCCAGATGTGTTTGATTTGGTTCAGATCTGGCGAGTTGGGAGAGTACATCAATTGGAACTTGCAACTGCGTGCCTCGAACCCTCCATCACAATCCTGACCTTTTTTTCTCCATCAGTCCTCTGATTTGCTTATTGCAGCCTGCTGTGAATTCGTCTTCTGTGCCAACTTCTTCATCTCAGAGTAGCTCTTGCAATCTACATCCTCAGTTATTTGCTGGATGTGTTCATGCCTGACTTCCTCTACAGTTTTTTTGCTCTACAGCTCTCTCTAGTCCGTGGAAGTTATTCCCTGATGTCTGAACAGATGTCCTATCATGCTGTCTGTTCTTCTTGTCAGTGTTTCCAACATATTTCTTTCCTTTCCAATTCAGCACAGAACCTCCTCACTCCTTATCTTACCAGTCCACCTAATTTTTAGCATTTGTCTGTAGCACCACATCTCAAATGCTTTTATTCTCATCTGTTCTGGTTTTCCCACAATCCATTTTTCTCTCCATACAATTCTGAGCTCCAAACATACTTTCACAGAAATTACTTCCTATATTTGATACTAGTAGACTTCTCTTGGCCAGGAAAGCCCTTTTTGCCAGTGCTAGTGTGCTTTTGATGTCCTCTAGCTCTGTCCGTCATTGTTTATTTTGCTGCCTAAGTAACAGAATCCCTTAACTTCATCAACTTCATGACCATCAATCCTGATGTTAAGTTTCTCGCTGGTCTCATTTCTGCTACTTCACATTACATTCATCTTTCTGTGATTTACTCTCAATCCATATTCTGCACTCATTAGACTGTTCATTCCGTTCAGCAGATAATATAATTCTTCTTCAGTTTCTCTGAGGATAGCAGTATCATCAGCAGATTGTATCATTCATATCCTTTCACCTTGAACTTTAAGTCCACTGCTGAACCTTTCTTTTATTTTTGTAATTGCTTCTTCGATGTATAGATCGAAAAGTAGTAGCGAAAGAATAGATCCCTGTCTTACAGCTTTTTTAAGCTGTGCGCTTCATTCTTGGTCTTCCACTCTTGTTATTCCTTCTTGGCTCTTGTACATCTTGTGTATTACTCATCGTTCCCTATAGCTTACCCCTATTTTCCTCACAATTTTGAATATCTTGCACCATTTGATATTGTCGAATGCTTTTTCCAAGTCAACAAATCCTTTGACCATGTCTTGATTTTTCTTTATTCTTGTCTTTCATTATCAACTGCAATGTCAGAATTGCCTGTCTGGTGCCTGTACCTTTCCTAAAGCCAAACACATCTTCAATTTTCTTTTCCAGTCTTCTGTATATTATTAGTGTCAGCATCTTGGATAGATGTGCTGTCAAGCTGGTTGTGTGATAATTGTCACATGTCAGCTCTTGCAATCTTCTGAACTGTGTGGATGATGTTTTTCCAAAAGTCAGATGGTATATTGCCAGACTCATACATTCTACACACCAACACGAATAGTTGTTTTGTTGCCACTACTCCCAATGATTTTAGAAATTCTGGTGGAATATTTCTATCACATCTTTGTTATTTGATCTTAAGTCTCCCAAAGCTCTTTTAAATTATGATTCTAATACCAGATCCCCCATCTCCTCTAAATCAACTGTTGTTTCTTCTTCCATCACATCAAACAAATAGTCCCCCTCATGGAGGCCTTCAATGTACTCTTTCCACCTATCCGCTCTCTCCTCTGCATGTGACAGTGGAATTCCCACTGTACTCTTAATGTTATCACCCTTGCTTTTAGTTTCACTGAAAGTTGTTTTGACGTTTCTATGTGCTGAGTCCGTCCTGACAATCTTTTTCTTTTTTTTTTCTTTTTTTTCTTTTTCTCATGCAACCATTTTGCCTTAGCTTCACTGCTCTTCCTACTTATTTCATTCCTCAGCAACTTGTATTTCTGTATTTGTGAATTGCCCAGAACATTTTGAACTTCCTTCTTTCGTCGATCAACTGAAGTATTTCTTTTTCTGTTACCCATGGTTTCTTCGAGTTACCTTTTTGTACCTATGTTTTTCTTTCCAACTTCTGTGACTACCCCTTTTAGAGTTGTCCATTCCTCTTCAGCTGTGTTACCCATTGAGCTATTCCCTATTGAAGTATCTATAGCCTTAGAGGACTTCAAGCATATCTCTTCATTCCTTATTACTTCCATATCTCACTTCTTTGTTTATTGATTCTTCCTGATTAATGTCTTAAACTTCAGCCTATTCATCACCACTACTACATTGTGATCTTAGTCTATACTTGCTCCTGGATATGCGTGACAATCCACTATCTAATTTTGAAATCTAATTGAAATCTTCCCATACCTCCCGGCCTTTTCCAAGTATTCCTCCTCCTCTTGTGATTCTTGAACAGAGTATTTGCTATTACTACCTGAAATCTATAACATAATTCAGTTAATCATTCTCCTCTCTCATTCCTTGTGCCAAGCCCATTTCTTTTGTAACTCTTTCTTCTACTCCATCCCCCACAACCGCATTTCAGTCCACCATGACTGTTAGATTTTCCTCTCCCTTCACATACTGAATTACCCATTCAATATCCTCTGTATACCTTCTCTCTCTCTTCATCTTCAGCTTGCAACGTCGGCATGTATACCTGAACTATCATTGTCGATGTTGGTTTCTGTCGATTCTGATGAGAACAACCCTATCACTGAATTGTTCACAGTAACACAATCTCTGTCCTACCTTCCTATTCAATACTACTTCTGTTATACCATTTTCTGCTGTTGTTCATGTTACCTGTACTCACCTGGCCAGAAATCCTTGTCTTCTTTCCGTTTCACTTCTCGGACCCCTGCTATATCTAGATTAAGCCTTTTCAATTTCCTTTTCAGATTTTCTAGCTTCTGACATTGCACGCTCTGAATTGTAGAACATTATCCTTTCATTGGTTACTCAATCTTTTTCTCATGGCCACCTTCCTCTTAGAAGTCCCCTCCCAGAGATATGAAAGGGAGACTATTCCGGAATCTTTTTCCAGTGGAGAGATCATCATAACACGTTTCCAGTTACAGACCACATGTTCTGTGGATACACATTACGTGTCTTTAATGCCTTCTGCATCTTCATGCTGTTGATCATTGCTAATTCTTCCACTTCTAGGGGCCGTTTCTCATCTCATGGGCAAGAGAGTACCCTGAACCTTTGTCGTCTCCTCCGACCTCTTTGACAAGGCCGTTGGCAGAATGAGGGT
Source organism: Schistocerca piceifrons (assembly GCF_021461385.2). Classification (NCBI taxonomy): domain Eukaryota; kingdom Metazoa; phylum Arthropoda; class Insecta; order Orthoptera; family Acrididae; genus Schistocerca; species Schistocerca piceifrons. The sequence goes on from NC_060139.1 coordinate 613,181,651, forward strand.
AAGTTCTTATGCCGGAAGTCTTCTACCACCGTTACTGATTTTTATTAAAAATTTAAGCGGTAGCAGAGTTCAAACTGAGGATTGAGGACGTTTTTATTACTAATCACAGATGCTACCCCTAGACCATGGGTCGTGTGTTATCTTGTTGAAAAATGCCACTGCCGTTGGGAAATACATTTGTCATGTAGGGTTGTATGTGGTCTGTAACCAGTGTATGGTACTACTTGACCGTCATGGGGCCTCTCACAAGCTCCACTGGACTCATGGATACCCACGTGAATGTTTCCCAGAGCTTAGTGGAGCAGCCGCCAACTTGTCTCTGTCCTGGAGCACAAATATCAAGGAGCTGTTCCCCTGGAAGATGATAGATTTGTGTCCTTCCATTGGCATGATGAAGAAGGTATCGGGATTCATCAGACCATGCAATGCTCTGCCACTGCACCAACATCCAGTGCTGATGGTCACATGCCTGTTTCATTCATAGATGCCAGTGTCGTGATGTTAACATTGGCATATCCATGGGTCTTCTGCTGTGGAGGCCTGTCGTTAGGAGTGTTCCATGAACTGTGTGTTCAGGCACACTTGTACTCTACCCAGCATTAAAGCTTGATGTTAGTTCCACCACAGTTTGCTACCTGTCATATTTTACCAATCTGCGCAGCCTATGGTGTCCAACATCTGTGATGAGGGTTGGCCACCCAACCCCACATCGTCTGGACTTGGTTTCAACACGTGTTGAAGACACTCAACGCAGCACTCCTTGAATGCCTGACAGTTCACACTATTTCTGAAATGCTTGCGCTGAGTCTCTAGGCCATCAAAATCTGCCCCATGTCAAACTCAGATGGATCCCGCATCTTCCCCGTTCTACACACGGACAGCATGCTCATTGATACTACATGCATCATGTATGTGTCTGACTAACAGACATTCCTCGTCAGGTGACCCTGCTATCACCTGGATGGGTTTATATCTATAGTAGAGCAATGGTCATAATATACTGGCTGATAAGTTTAGCTTCCACAGAAAGGATGACCTAAGTAGGGAAATAGCTAAAGAAGGTGTCACCATCTCTGTAAAAGACTCTCTCTTACACACCCGCTTGCAAGCAGTTAATGCAAAGGTGCACATGTGCCATATGGGAAGACCTTATACTCCCTTTACTTGCCATTGAATTTAGCTCCAGAGGGTGAGCCCCTCTGCAACCTCATCACACAGGTCCCTTGGCTGTTCCTTCTTTGTGGAGGCTTAACCACATATCATGTACTGTGGGGCTCCACCACCAGATGTCCCCAGGGTTAAGCTGTTGAGGCTCTTATGTTGTCCAAAAATAGCTTTCTCCTGAATGGGGAGGAAAACACGCGCTTCAGTACTGCCAGTGGGTCATTCTCTACCATCAATCTATCCTTATGCTCTTCAGTCCTCACACACACTTTTCAACACCATCCACCACACTACTGATTCAACTATGCCAAAGTTTTCAGGGCAGTCACGAAGACCACCTGCTCCTTGTTGGAGTGGCAAATGCCACTGTGTAATTAGGAGTAGGTGTCTGGCCTTGCAGAGGTTCGAGTATTGACTATTGGATGAGAATCTTGCAGTCTTTTAGCTGGGAAGGGCAAAAAGCTGTTGTACACTTAGGAAGAGCAAAAAGAGATCATGGCTACAGCTTATGAACTCCATCAGCCATTGCACTTAACCAACCTATGTATGGAAAACCATTAGGAGGATTTTGGGGACAGGTGGGTGGTACCCTATTAAAATTGGTATGAGGAATGGAGATTTCTTGACTAGCAAGAGAGACATTGTCCAGACCAAGGTAGAGCACTTCACTCAAATCAGGGCCACTGTTGGCCAAGATCCAGCTTTGTCATTACTGAGCACTTGCTGAGAGGGACATTAGGGACTTAAGTTCCACCAGTGATGAAGCCTATAACTGCTCCCCCTCTTTGTGGTAGCTGGATTCAGCATTGATTGCAATAAATGACAAGGGAGTATTTCACTACAAAGTGCTTTACAGCATGTTGCTGCGCATCACTGGGACTGCTAAGAGAATCCATTTTGAACTTTTTAAGTTAAAATAGGAAACTGGTCAATTTCGTGGTGCATAAAAGAAAGCTATTTTAATTCCACTTCTTAAACAGGGGAAAGACCATAAATAACTATTTAGTTATCATAATGTTGCCCTCACTAGACTGTGGTAGAGGCCTTGGAGTGAATAGTCAAATTCTGTCTTGTCTGGATTTTAGACAGAGTTTCCTATGCAACCAGCACTTAAGCGACATCCCTAAGCCCCCCCTCCCCCCCCCCCCCCTCTTGCCCCTTGAGAAACCCTATATACTGCTTTGAGGCGTAATATCCTTGGACAAGTGCATACACAACTCTTCTAGGGGCATCTTCCTATTTTTATATGGTCCTTTCTTTGCAAAGTTATTTTAGATGTCTAGTTAGCATGCAATGTTTTATTGGGTAATTTTATACAAGAAAATGATTTTCTCAAGGTAGAGTTTTAAGCTTGATCTTGTTTTTATTGGCTATAGCTAATATTACATCCACAGTAAGATGTCCTGTTAAGTTTTCTTTATTTTTGAACAACCTGTCAGTTTTTAGTTCACATTCCAGTGTAGTGTCAAGTACACACCAGCTGCTGATGACTAAGAGACTGAAGAAATAGGCATGAAAAACAGAATTTATGTTTTCACCCTAAAAGTTGATTTGTTTTGTTTTTGACCACTCTCATCACCTTTTTAACCTCCTAGAACTTAAATAAGGATCACTGTTTAAAATTTCAAAGATTCAGTGAGTTATCTGAGCTTCCGTTTTGACCAGGTTACGTGGCTGCCTCATTTGCAGAACTTGAGAATTGGTCCTGCAAAGCCCTTATTATTTTTAATGTGTTGCACAATGGTTGGGGTGGGAGGTGGGGGGCAGGGGGGGGGGGCATAGACCAAATATGTCTGCTCCAGTTTTATACAGCTTCTCTTCCATCCCAACTTTATTAGAGATGCACAGTGTATGTGTCTGCTAGATCATCATAATGTAAGGTACCGGATTCTGTCCACCATGAGTCCATTAGATTGACCACAGGCACATTTAGAACAAGTCTCATGCTCAACTTCTGTGCTGAAGTTGCACACATCTGCTTACACTCAGACAGCAGTTACTCGTCATGTGACAGGTGTACAGAATGTATTCCATACCAGAGATGCCTGCAAGCAATACCATTGGTTGCTCACCTTTGTAGCAACTTTTCAACAGTTGTCTGAGAGTGACAAGGCCATATTTTTTAAATGAATGTGGCAAATAGTAATATTTTATGCTAAGGGTGGAGTAAATTACCACATTGGCTTCTTCAGATGTCATAATTATTTGATACTTGACTAATTTTAAAAAAGAAAATACTCTGTATGTGATTTTAAAATATATATTTAATAACATTGTAGATGAGCACCACAATTTACAATTATGGAATCCCTTGACTGCTCAGTAGTTTTGTCTGACTGTGTGTCATAGGCTGCCTACCAAATGCATTCACAGTCTGTCACGCTGGACTGTACATGACATGACTCTGAAGGCTCAACTGATTTCATTTCATCCGTGTTGAAACTTTTATTAATTTGTTTTAACCATACTCATCTCGAAAATCTTTTTAAGTGGGTTGTTAAATACTCCATTGTCATGTGTCCATCATCACCATCACAATCTACTGGGTTAGAAGGTAGTACACAATATCCGTAAGAACCCGGAGGGAACAGTAAGAATGGAAGGCAAAGAATGAAGTGCTTAGATTAAAAATGGTGTAAGGCAGGGATGCAGTCTTTCTCCAGTAGTGTTCAATCTGTACATCGAGGAAGTAATGACGAAGTCTCAGAGTGGTATTAAACTTCAGGGTGAAAGGATATCAATCAGATTCACTGATGACATAGCCATATTCAGTGAAAATGAGAAAAATACATGACCCGTTGCATGGAATGAACAGTCTATAATGAGCACAGGATATGGATTAAGAATAAACCGTGGAAATATGAAACAGAGATGAGATTAGCGATAAACTTACAATGTAGTTAGGGACTATGAAGTACACAAAGTGAACCAGTTCTTTTATCTTCAGAGCCAAATAAGGAATTACAAACAAAGTAAGGGGTACATAAAAACCAAACTGTCATGGGCAAAGAGAGCATTCTTTGCTAAAAGAAGCCTAGTAGTACCAAACATATGCCTTAAATTCAGGAAGAATTTTTTGAGAAAGTGCATATACAGGACAGAATTATTTGGAAGTAAATCTTGGACAGTGGGAAAACCTGATAAACAGAATTGAAGCATTTGAGATACAGTTCTGAAGGATGTCGAACATTTAGTGGACTGATAGAAATTGGGATGTGCTATTCAACAAGTAATGGAAAATGTGGAAAACACTAAGCAGAAGAAGGGACAGTATGATATGACATGTGTTCAAACACCAGGGAATAGCTTTAGCTGTACTAGAGGGAGGCGTAGAGGGTAAAAACTATAGGGGAGATGGAGACGAACATATCCAACAAATAATTGATGATGCTTGGTTTAAGTGCTACTCCGAAATGAAGAATAGAGGAGTTCTTGGTAGGACATATCAAATGAGTCAGAAGACTTACAACTCACAGAAAAAGAAAAAGTTGAGAGAGAGAGAGAGAACAGATCTTTTAAAAATATCTTCCTTTCGATATTTGCGAAGGTTTAGAACCAATTGCTAGGGTCTGTGAAAGGAATGAGTTGACATTCAAATGACACTTAACTGGTTGAGACAGCTGCACAACAAGAAGTATCTAAGCTTTTGGGTTCCAAACCATATACTAACTGGTATGCATAGTGACAAATCATACTTTTTGTTACCAACTGAGGAGAGCTCCAATAGATGTTACAAACAGCTTCTTTATTAGCTTGAAAAACACTGGTGGTTACAACAGGGATAATGAGAAATTAACTCCACCTCTTCAGTGGTTCCTGCTAAATACAGTTCTGAGGTATAGGCTGCAACTAACTCCTGGCAGCCAGGAATAAAATGGAAAAATCTAGCACTTGAAGAACTGTTGCCTACTGCAAGCTAAATTCTTGGTGTGACACAGTCTTCTCCAGTGGCACGTCAATTAGAGCTTAATTGATGGAATGTAAGCAGTCAGCTCATCACTCTGACCGCTCTTGGTCCTGAGAACTACCCACACTGGTTCCTAGGCTGGCTTAAATACTCACTCTTCAGGAAGAGGCATTCTGCTCCTTAGTCACTTGTGATCATATGGGGGTGTGGTTTTGTGGTATGGCCATCAACCTCTTGCTGATGCCTGGTGAGGTACCTGATGATTTGTAGCTTTCAGTGCATCTCCTGGCAGTCTGGATTTAGACTTGATGTTCCCGCATGGCTGCTACAGAGCGTGTGTGTGTTACTTACTTTGACTGACACATCATAACTTTTGTGAGGGTTGTCAGTGTCCCTGGTCACCACAGCACATAGTGAGGCGAAACAAGTGCTGTATCATTGTAAGACATACAGAAGCACGGAGTGTACTGGGGCTTGCACAGTTCATTTCTACCAGCGCCACATCTTCGTAATGTATTTGTGCTCAACATACAAAGGATTGAACCATAATCTAAGAGTGAAATTAAAAATTAAAATAACTTTTCCAAACTTCATCCGTGTATTCTTCAGTTTTGTAAGGTCTGAGAATTAAAAGAAAAGGGTGGCACCGAATAATAAGACTACAAAGCTAAAAACTGTTCAGGATATGCAAAAGTGTGTCATAACTAAAACTTACAAGTCTCAACTTGATCAGAGCAATATTTTGGTTAAAATCAGCATTTGTATGAAAATTGAAGGCGCTAAATATTAAACACTGAAAGATGAAAATTTGTATGTAGCCTTTGTTTGATATAAAAACAGTAACTGTGGGCACCGATTAGCTACCTCTATTAGTTTTGAAGTTATGTACTAAAAACAAAATTTGGAATCAAAACGTCCTTATTGATGGTAGATTAGGTATCATTTGTATTAGTAATAGAAATTTCTAATTACAGCACTAGATTACATTCAGGAAAGAAAACATCCGTACAAAATTTTAAGACTATGTTGTAAATAATAATAATTACAAGGAACCTTAAAGAGGCGGTTCAAAGGTCATGTTCTACTGTCGATTCGACTCTAAAAATTCTAACCAACAAAGTTTAAATGCAGTTAAGATAAAACTTTTTCAGTAACTAAAGCAAGCTTAACCCTTTGTATATAATAATAAAGAAGATTGTACATTGTTAAACAACAGTGAGATAGATTGATACAAATTCGAGAAAGCGACTATTTAGATACTACTACATGTGCGTAAGGCGGTTCATAGCAGATGTTCCGTCTGACGGTCTGCTGTGCCTCTATGAAATTGTTTTCAGTAAAAGTAGGAAGTGAACTTGCAAGGACTGTACACCATCTTAGATTGCAAAGATTTCATGGAAGCAACTGTTTGTGTGCTGCTCTTAATGTGAACTAAACTGTGTGGCAAATGGCAAGATTATTTTCCACTTTTAAGGCTCGTAATTAATTTTTTGTGATTAGAAGTCAGGGCAATAGACCATTTTAATTGGAACTTCCCGTAGAGGTTGCCCCTGAACTGTTAATAGTACTGCTGTCCGATAGGGATATTATTATCATCGTTAGGGATAATATTACATTTTGTGTGTATGAACATTTTCTGAATATATCAATCAGTTAAAACTCAAAACTTTTGTTTATAGTCATAGTTCCTGATGCCATTGAGTCAATAGCAAGTAGGAGCATTTTCTTTCAGTGAGTACAAAGAGTAATGTGGACTTGCAGCCTAGAAATTATGGTCGGTTTGTTCTCCAGTGCTTTCTGGCTGGCCACAAACATAATTATTAGGCTTTTGTAAGAAGCAGAGGTAGGTGTAAAGTATGCACAAACAATTTAAGTGTCTTTTTATAATAACATAACAAAGTACCAACCATTTGATTACCTACTCACCACCCCACAGTTCCACCGTCAGTTTCAGCAAGGGTGTGATTAAATTCCACAATCTAATGGAACCTAACCCCAAAGAAATGGAGGAAGAATAATCAAATGCGAACATCATGCTGATGATGAACATGAAGAAGAATGTAAATGAGTCACTAGAAAATCTATGGTGTTCATTTTAGCATTTAGTTCCCTCATACTACCAGAATATATCACAGCTTGATTTATTTGTCATGAAATTAGATTCTAAATACCAAACCCAACAAAATATTTTAAATGCCTAACATTTCCACAGACTTATTATTAACTTTTAGTTGTAATAGTGAAGCTATGTGTAGTAGATGCAGATAACAGGCATCCAAAACAAATGAATTGTGTGCATGTCCACCAAAGTATCTAAAAGGCAAGGAGTGCCATGTTTACATTAAAGAAAAAAATATTTGGAAACTGTAGGTGGCAAGGAGAATCCCATATGGGGAGCCTAAGAAATCGTTCAAGATGATGCAACTTCCCTTAAAAAAATCACCAAGAACAAAACCTGAACTAGATTTAGACATCTGAGTTGGGAAAAAGTACATACACTTGCAGCTGCACCTGCAAAAATAAAATTTCCTCTGATCCTTCAGGTACTTAGAAGCCAGTTGGTCTTCCAAACAAAAATATTAAATCTGTAGTAGCTCAGAAAGTCTGCATCATTATCCATACCAACACTATCACCTTCAATAATAGAGAAAGGTTCAGCTAAAAGCCAGCAAAGCCAAAGAAAATCAATTTAAAACTATTGGATTGGTAAGTCCTGTCGTGTTCTAATGGCAAAGGCAACTTTGTGGACAGAGGTATCCCTATCAAGGAACCAAAGTCACTGGCAGCTTTCACTCTATTATCTTCCACCTGATATCAAAGAAGAGAGGAAGTGAAAAAGAAAACCATCATTGATTGGTAGCTTTCATAACTCAATGGAGTGCAAGTGCACTCAGAACGCATATGGAGGAACTCAAACTCCTAACACAGAAAAGTCCACTGTGCCTTTATCTGCTGGAGATAAACTTGAAAACTACTGATGCCTCTGTGCTAGTAACTTACTGCCTCCGTAGGAAATATGTCATTAGTGGTTACAGGGCTGTGGGCGGGGTAGTGTCATTCTTTAGTAGCATATACCACAGCCCACTTGTTCCACTCACCATCAGCTTGCCATACACACCTGTTGTCATCCAAGTACTGCTGAAAACTGTGTGCATTGCATACTTACCACTTCATGACCCACTAAATAAATAGGCTCTCATAAACCTTACTAGACTACTCCCCAGCCATTCCTACTTATTGGGGATTTAATCCACAGCACGTACTCAGGGGTTCCAACGGCACCTGCATCCAGGGATTGCATTCTCGAGGATCCCATTGTCGTCTTAAATTGTGCATTTTAGCTGAGTCACAGTGTCATGCTCAGCCACTGACCTCTCCATCTATGCACATACCCTCGCAGACATTGCTGAGCAGAAGTGGGGACTGAATTGCATTAAGCGATCATTTCCCTATCTGGACACACTTTTCAGATTTAAGAGAACCAAAAAGGCAGCTGCTGAAATCAGTTATCAGTAGAGCATACTGGATGCTCTGTTCCCAGTTTGCAACATTTGTACATGAAGATCGTGTTGAGTTCTGTTAAAAGTATAATTTATATTGTGGCTGAGTCATGCACACCAAAGATCTCGGAACATCGTAAGAGGCAACCTATACTGTGGTGGAACAACAAATGCTGGTCTCTAATCAGGAAGGTATAGGCAGTGCTGTGAAAGCTAGAAACCAGACATACATGAGATAATTTAGCAGCCTTTTGTGCAACGAGGGTAAAAACACGGCAAACAATTACGATACCTGAGGAATGTCATGACAAGAGTTACTGAATGCGGTTCATGGTTCCTCATCCCACACAAGAGTATGAGAATCAATCTGGAGGGTCTATGGGAAAGCCAGCTGAACAGCTATCTCTGCCATAATAAATGATGAGGTTACATAAATTTCTCCAGCTGACTTAGTACAAGCCATGGTATAACATACCGTTTCTCGGAAACAGAGATCACACATTCCTACATAAAAAAGGAGCTGTAGAGAGGGGGTATTTGGACTTTAATTTCTACAGCTGAGAAGGCTGTAATTCCACCCTCTGTACCTTCACCCTCTCTGTGTAGTATTGGAAAACACCTTGTCTGCTGTGAAGGATACAGCCACAGAAATAGCATGTGAAAGAAACACTCCTTTATCTTCTCAACTGTGTATGATACCCAGACACATGGAGGGACTCCATTGTGATTTCCATCTTATAACCAGGGAAGGATAGCACCTCCATATGCAGTTACTGTTGTGCTGCTGTCACATGCTGTGTAGGTAAACCTTTTAATGAATAGTAAATTACTCTCTAGTATGGGTGTTGGTGAGTAAGACACTTAGCAGATCCTTGCAATGTGGCTTCAGAAAGTGCTGTTCTATTTTAGACAAAATGACTCCACTGGAGACAGCTCTACAGAAAGCTTACATACGTGGACAGCACCTTATAGGGATACTCTTTGGCATTGAAAAAGCATTTGGCTTTATGTGGAGGTACAACATACTCAGTTATTTTCCATTAAATAAGAAATGCAGTTAATTAAAATCTTTCCTTGCAGCATGGTCATTCGATTGTCAAATAACCAGTGTAATTAATTTGTCTTGAGCAATTTTATATAAGAAAATGCCCCCCCCCCCCCCCCAATGAAGAGTCCATTGAAGAATTCTTTGTTTGGAAAACACACACACACACACACACACACACACACACACACCTGCCCCTCTTCTTTGCCCCATCCCTCCCCTCGCCCTTCTTCCATGTCCCTCCATCTGCAATACTCAACTGAGCAAGATGGTGAAGTGGTTAGCACCTGGACTTGCATTTGGAAGGATGATGGTGCAAACCTGCATCCGTCTATCCTACTTTAGGTTTCCTAAATCATGCCACGCAAATTCTGGGATGGTTCCTTTGGCAGGGCATGGCCAATTTATTTTGTCCAGTCTTATCTCTCTCAGATTAATTGAGTGAATGAAGTGGCCTTCTATTTTAACATAATAGGCTTGCATGGTTTTTATTTTATCTTAGACTCAGAATCACATAGGCTTCTTTCGTTAACAGTAGCAATGTTGAAAGTTAACTTTGACCTAATGCAACTGAACCTACTGAGCATCTAGTGATAGAGCCTCAAGTGCTGAACTGTCTGTTCTGATATTAGATAGAGCTGCAGCCATGAACTGTGAAGAATACACATGAAGACTTATGTGCAAGCTGTACTATGAAAAGGATAGTCTTTTCACCATGTAGCAGAGATGCTGAGTCGCAGATGGGTACAACAAAAAGACTATCGGAAACTGAGCTTTCGGCCAACAAGGCCTTCAAAATTAGAAAACATTCATACACACACTCATGCAAATTCCACACACACACACACACACACACACACACACACACACACACACACACACACACACAGCCCTATATTTTGTTAAATTCCATCCTGGATTTTCCATTGTTTGATATGGTATCTGCAAGCTTTTTGGGCTGCAAATGACCCATTCCCTAAACTACTGGTACACTGAATGTAATTGTGCTTGCAAGTGGTGTTTTCTTAATCAGTTCTTGAGTGTGTAATATTTTATTTTTTCTCACTGATGTTGTTGGACACTTGAAAGCATTTTTATCTTTGAGTATCAGCTAACATAGTAGCCATGGAAGAGGAAAATCAACCCAAATGAAAACTATAATTTTCCAAGTCTCTCATCCGTATTGAAACTCATTTTGAAACTATGTAATGCCAACCGAATTAAATTCAGAAGCATGGAATGAATGGAATCCAAGAGGATAAATTGAAATAGTTGTTTAAACTCTGTGGCTGACAGTCTTAATTTTGAGTGGAGCAGGATAGAGGTATTTTCATTGTTTGTGTTTCTCCCTACATAGAGTAAATTGGAGTTTGCTGTATATGCTGTTTGGAAGAGTGGTTGTAGACCTTTCCCAAATCATTCTTGAGATATTCAGACTGATCTGTAAATATCAGCATATGAAATGGAAAGCATTATGATTCAGATTATTAAATTATCTTTTTTTTTAATTTCAGGTTGGAGGATTAAAAATGGAATATGGCAATGAGCAGGTAGCTTTTGTTTCTTGGAGTCCTTATGCAGACAGTTCTATTGAACAAAATGAAGTTTCTGTTAGCTCTGTCTTTTTGCACAGAAACTAGGGTTAAAAAATGAGGATACAGTGCTTATTTCTTATTTTCCAAATGTTGCTGCAGTGAGCAAAGTGTGTGTTTCACCACTGTCATCTGAAGACTGGGATCTTTTAGTAAGTGAATAATTTATGTTACATATTGTCTATATTAACTGCATTGGGCTCAGACACTCAAAAACCTTTGTTTATATTCACTGAAAATAAAGTCTGAAATGTATTTGAAGAAATATTGCACACTATACTAGAATGAAAAGTCAATTAAAACTTAGTCATTTAATTGTGTATTAGTGTAATTCTTGAACTTGTCATACTTCAACATGTTTGATAATAGCTTATACCATATTTTATAGTGTGTGCTAATATTTGACATAAAGTGTGAATTATCTTTTCTTGAGACATTACAGGTGTTAGTTCTTTTCCAAATATGTATGGATCAATTTTTTGCTAATAGTTTAACCAATTAAACTTAATTGCAAATTATTCTACTTAGTTTTTTAAGACAGTTTTTGCCACCCTATATGAGACAATGCCAGATCTAGAATGCACATAGCTGAACTGTGTTTTCAAATTGAATATTCTTAGGCTATGAAGAATACACGCTGCATTGACTGTATGTGGCAAGTGGAAACTGTGTTAGAGTGTGGGTCTCTAAATTGGTTGGGCATCTAAATTGGTTCCCTTCTTTTGCGTGCAGTGTGCTGATGGTTGTGCTCTTCAAGCATGCCCCAAGGAGTGATATGAAGCTTTAATTTTCCATGGACTTTGAAGTGTCCTGGTTTGGGGCACAGTTACAGTAACTCAGAGATTACATTCACTCATCAATTTATTGGCGCAATCAATTTATGGTTTCAAATGTAAGTTCTGTGCTCTGTTAGCAGTTCAAAACAAATAAAAAAATCCTTCTTGAAAATAAAGGAATTACTTCTTTGACAACTTAAAGTTCAGGGAAAACAGCATAAATAAATCTTGGTGTGAGACTATCCTCTGAAAAGTTCTCTTGCAAAAGAAAAAGACTCTTCATACACATGCACAGTAGGCAGAAAATTAAAGTCCCATCTCATGAGCAATACAAGGAGCTCCAACTTCAGAGTCCACAACTTGAGCCCTGTGTAGTGATGCATGTTGGTCCTGGGTGGCAAGGGCAATGTCGAGTCTGGGTGGCAGCGTGGTGCTGACAAACTTCTCCTTCTGCTGGTGGAGATGGAACTGCTTGCTGCTCTCCGGGTGATGGCAGTTATACCCATGTGATGAATGACTATTAGATAGCTATTGGTTTAGCAATGTGGTTTTGGATTGGTTGAGGAAAATGGTGTGGCAGATGCACCAAAGGGTGGGAGCTTCTACTGCTCTTCTGTGTGCCCTTGGTACTAGTGTGCTTCCTTGGCCAGGTGAAATTCGGCTGACTTCCACTGGTGTGCCTGTGGAGCTGGAGTGATGACCTGCATAGCAGTGTGACATTGGGTGTTGGTGTCATTGTAGGAGACACCGGAAACACAGCATATCTTCTCCCCTTCCCCAAGAAATACTGAGTAGAGGCAGAGGCAAGACTTGAAATCGAGGGCCGTGTCATTGCCAGAAGCATAGCTGCAGGGCTGGGCAGGGGATGCTGGTGGATCGATGTCCATTGGGACAGCAGGTGAAGGTGTCAACAGGCTGGGCACAGGAGCAACACATTGGCTGGGCATGCAGTGAGTCAAGAGTCCTGTGTATCTGAAACAGAGAGAGGAGGGGCCGATTCTGTCGGAGGTGGGTAACTACGGTGGGTGCAGAGTTGGTTTAGATGTTGTGGGATTGGGAGCCATCGAGGAGTGTGATGAGAAGAATAACTTGGTCCAGGTGATGGGAAATGGTGGCCAGCAGCCATCGGAGCTGGTCGTGGACAAAATTCATTGCCCTTTTTGGTGTCCAGGAGAAAAACAATGTCAACAGGAAGAAGGGGGAGAGGTGGGATGGTCTGTGAGGTGGAGAATGGACAGAGAGGAGCAGAGAGGGTGACCATGGAGCTCTTTGCTGGAGAGGAGCCCTCCATCGGAGTGGCATGGTATGATGTGAGAAAAAGGTAAAGAGTCTCTTTGAGGGAGTGGTGCTGGTGTAGTTTGGATATTTGAGGCTTAGAGTCCACACAAAATGCTCAGCAGTGCCATTGGAGGCAGGGTGGAAAGGTGTAGTGTGGATTAATGCAATGCTGCAATTAGTACAGAAGGCAGAAAATTCATAGGAAGTAAACTGACGCTCATTATCCGTGACAATAGATTCAGGAAGGCCCTCAAGGGCGAAAATTTGTGTAAAGACCCAAACGGTGTGGGAAGAGGAAAGTGGAAGACATGCAGGCCATGAACGGAAAACTGGACACAGTGTCCACTACAATAAGCCACAATGAGCCAAGGAAGGGGCCGGCAATGTCCAATTATAAGCAGGACCAAGGGATGGCGATGGGAAGTATCACTGAGGCTGGGCCACCTGCTGTCTATGGCAGATAGGGCAGGTGGCAACCAAATCCATGATATCAGAACCCATGCCCTGCCAGTAGTCATGATGGCAAGCCAGCTGCTTGATAAGAACAGTCCCCCATTGTCCTTCGTGGAGCAACCAGAGGACACAGTTGTGGAGAACCACCGGAATGACCAATCGAGTGCAGCTGTTGTCGCCCAGTAGCAGGACAATGCCAGGGAAGAGAGGTCCTGTCGACAACCCCAGAATACCTGAGATCCAGATGTGCCAGAGCGCCTTCCTGTTGCAGGGCCAGCAGTGCTGGATGTGCTGGAGGAGGATATGAAGGATCAAATCTTCTGCAGTGTGGTGTTGGTAGAGGTCCACAACTAGGGGTAGCCACACAATGGTGACATTGACAGTGGAGTCGAGGTGGCAGCAGACTTTGGGATCAGCTTCAAATGCCGGATCCTCTCCCAGTAGAAGCCGGAAAGGAATTCAGCTTTGGCATGATGGGTGGTAGAGTGAAAAACTGTCTCATTAAAATAGGTAGAGAGGAACAGGGTTCAGTGCTGGAGGCAGCAGGCTGTGTTGGTGGGACCAGGTGCTACAGCTCAGAGGAGGAGTAGCAGGGGCTTGTGATCCATATAGAGGATAAATTGACACCCATAGACATAATCATGGAACATTTTGGACCCAAAACTAATGGCCAATGCTTTTATGTGGTTTGGCTGTAGTTACACTGAGCAGAATTAAGAGGTTTAGAGACAAATGCAATCGGCCACTCCACTCCATCAGTCACTTGGGAAGAACAGTTCCCACATCATAACTGGAGGCTTCGGCGGTGTGCATGAGTGGCCGGGAGGGATCATAGGTCATCAAGCAGGTAGGCTTGAGGAGCGCCTATCTTAATACGTGGAACACCATGTCACACCCAGGGGACAAGTGCCACTGGACATTCTTGCAGAGGCGGTGATGGAGAGGCTCCAAAATGACAGCTGCATGGTGGCAATAGTTCAGTTGACCTAAGACAGATTTGAGTTGAGTCTTGTTGCGAGGCACAGAGAGCTTCTGGATGGACTTAACAAACTGTGGGACTGGGTGGATTCCAGAAACACGAAGGATATGGCCAAGATGGCCAAGATATTGTCACACAAACAGGTCACCCTTGTCCTTGTTACAATGGAGGCCCATATGATCAAACACTGCAAACAAAGGTCCAGATTGTGGCCGAGGTCTTCGGCAGAGACACCAGCACCCAAGGTATCGTCCAGGTAGTTGGTAGCATGCAGAACATCCCACAAAAATTGCTTAAGATACCGCTAGAAAATCGCCGGTGCTCTGCCGATACCGAAAGGGAGTCAATTGTATTGAAAAAGACCCGATGGGGCATTAATAACGAAAATGTTCCTGGACGCTGCATCCAAAGGAAGTTGGAGGTATGGGTCACAAAGATCAATTTTTGCAAAAATGTTGCCGGTGCCCAGTTTAGACAAAATCTCCTCAACTTTGGGGATAGGGTAAGAGTCCACAACTGACTGGGCATTGACCATGACCCTGAAATGGTTGCAGATGTGTAAGGCACCATCTGGATTCTCGACAAAAACTATGGGGTAGCCCCAGCAACTGTTGGAGATAGGAGTGAGGACACCGGAGTTCCTGTTGGAGATGGTCTCGGAGTGCAAAGGGAATGGTTCAAGCTTTCTAAAACTTAGGAACAGCTGACAGAAGAAGTGGGACATGTTCCTCAAAGTCCTTGAGGCCAGAAGAGGGTGCAGAAAACACTTCGAGGTACTTGGCAAACAATTTGGAGGGATAGGAATCTGCCTCCACCTGACTGACATGAGGATTGGTATTGTGAATTTGCATCCCCCGAAGTGGTGAAAGGGTCCAAGCCAAGATGGTTAGGATTGCCAGGTAGATCAGCACCAGAATGTGCCCCGTGAGAGCTGTATCCCCATACTGATTACGAGAAGAGAGGGTGCCCTCGACGGGAATGAGGTTGTTGCTAAAAGTGTGTAGCTGGGTGTGGGAAGGCAAGAGAGGGGGAGAGGTGAGATCCCAGGGCCTTATATGTCGGCCAGTTAATGATGGTGACAGAGGACCCTGTATCGATTTAGAGAGAATCTGGGATGCCGTCAAGCAGGACAGGGAGAGACACTGATTTGTGGCAGGAAGGGAGCACTATGTGGATCAGGAGAACAGATGGCGGAGTATCACTGCCCTCAGAGTTGTCAGAGTCAGAGGTGACAGGAGGTGCCCAGTCGACAGACATCACCTAGGAGCAACAAACTTTGGACCTGTGGCCAGACTTTCCACATGCCAAACATTTGGCGTGGTGGAAAAATGGCTAGTAAAACATTGACTGCAGGAGGGAAGGGTATTCAAGGGAGGGTTCCTTAAGGTTGAGCAAATCGTTCTGGAGAGCCTCATCTGGGGAGTGCACTAGAACTGTGTCACACACCAGGGAGGAAGTGTACAAACGTTTACACTGGCCATTAGTGTGCTAGAAACAACAGTCCCAAGGGTCCCTGGAGTCAGCTAATCCACTCCCTACAAGACTCGTGAAAAATATTGTAACAACTAAAAACATGGTAGATGGCCATGGGCACATGAACATTGGACTTCAGGTTTATAGGAAACAAGAGTCCGGATCACCCTCAGAATGCTGCTGTTGGATGAGTTGGTACACAATGGGGCCGGCATTGGCCACAAGAGAAGCACGCCACTAGACGTCAACTGTCAACACATGGACCAAGAAATGTTATTCCATATGCACTAGGTAGAATGACCACAGCTTCACTTTGTGGTCAAACACTACGAAGGCAGGGGGTGGCTGCTGGAACTCCTGGCTGGGGGGCAAGGGCTGTGTCCACGTGCTCTGAAACTTCTAGTGGTCAGTGCACCAGATCCGTGAGCTTCTCCAGAAGAGCCTCATTGACCCACTGCATCGGTTGTAGCAGAAGGATCATTGGATAAGTAAGTTCCGCGGGTACATCTACCAACGCCATGTCAATACAAAACACAGAAACCGTATCTGGAACAGTCACGTGAAATTCTTGCCACACCTCGTTGCCAGCTGAAGTGCCCCAGCTTGGGACACTTTTATAGTTAGTTAGTGATTACACTCACTAAATCAATTTATTGACACAATCAGTTTGTGTTTACAAACATAAATTCTGTGCTCTGTTTATACCATAGTATGCTGTATACATATAGAGGGACAGGTGGGATGGTTACAGACAAGAAACAATTAGTAGAATTTTAATGTTATTTAGATATAGTCTTCAGTATGTATGGAGATTGAGACAGCCTTTCTGTTATGGGAGCCCCTGATTCACAATGTCAGAATATTAGTAGGAATAGCCCTGTTGCACACATGAAATTATTAGAACAGAAAAAGTTTTAAAGAGACAGAGAAGTTCACTTACTCCAGCCCATAGAACTTCAGAATGCTATGACAATATGGTAGGAGACCAATTAACCACTACTCTTGCATCATAAATAAAATGGTTTGAATTTCAAATGCAGTTGATGGGGAAAGCTATGTGTGAAAGAGAGAATGGGAGTTGCTAGCTAGGCAAGGGATTTCTAGATATTTATTGCAAGTGGCAGCGTAGAATATAGCACTTATGTATTGGCAGTACACAGACGGATAGCAAATCAGACCTTTGACTTCAGGCAAGCATCATCTTTACTCTGACATCTGTTGAGGCCATGTTCTCACAACGTCGTGGAATTAATAGCTAACTCTACAAGACTGATTCCGAGGTAATGGAGGTCAGAGCATGCTGTTATCTAGCGTGATGACAGACATCTACACCAATGAGCCTGTTGACAAATGACAAATAACAAACTGCAAATGAATCTGACAAATTATACAAAACAAGTGAAACAGTTAAGTGAGTGAGGCAAAATGTTGTGTCTCCAGCAGTTTTGTAACATGAGTAGGGTGTTTCCATGGCTAAAAACATGCTCTACATTGCCATCCCTATGAGGTGGCTGCTCTGACCTACACCTGCAACATCTTTGTTGGCGGTGAGGACTTTTTAGGATTCTGTACTTCAGTCAGTAAAAACGAAACCCTTACAGGGTCACTGTCATGTCCGTCTGTCTGTGTGACTGTTAGAAACCCTTTTTTCTCAGAACAGGTAGACATATCAAGTTGAAATTTGTCACATGCTAAGGTCTAGAGTCTCTTGGCAGTGAAAAAAAAATTGAAGCTTATAAGTCAGTGCCATCAAAAGATACTGCTAATTATGTCACACGCTTTGTTAATCATCAAAACCTGTTTGGTACTTCCTGTTGACTTAGAATCATGAAATTTGACAGGAAGCAAGGTTTTACAGTACAGCTAAAGGAAAAAATACAAAAATTGTGAATTTGAAATTACATCACATAAAAAATATTTTTTTGTCATTTATTATCCGACTGTCTGCTTGTCCATCTGTCTGTTAAGACCTATTTTTCTCAGGAATAGGTAGACATATCAAGTTGAAATTTATATCACATACTAAGGTGTGCAGTTCCTTTGTGGTGTAATAAACATTAGCTTCGAAGTCAATTCAATCAAATGATAGAGTGATCTGTCACATGTTTTGATAGTCATAAACTCACTCATCAACATTTATAGGTTACATCTCATTGACCTAGAATCATGAAATTTGGGATGAAGCAATGTTTCACAGCATTAAGTAAAGGAAAAAAAAATCAAAAAGTGTTAATTTGTAATTATATCATACAAAAAATTATTTCTTTTGCCATTTGTTATCCTCCTCAAATTTAAAATTAAAACATTCTCAAAATACTTGGAATTCCTGGAACAATATCTTGCCAGTATTAATGTCAATAACAGGCAAAAATTGTCCAGATTCTCAATTCCTGGGATGGATGAACTGTCTATGTACATAATGAAGTTTATGCAGAATCCTCAGACACGTGGACCAGTTTTTTTAGTTCTAAGGTTGCCCTCTTTACGTGATGCCAACACAAAAACACAGAGATAAATGTCTCCTTCCATGACTGTGTGTGCCATAAAAAAAATTTGAACAGAAGTGGCTTTTCGTTTTTGTACAGACCTATTGAGAGTTTTAATGAAAGTGAGTTAGGGTAATTGCATAATTATTCTAAATTACTGTCCGACAGCCAGTCCTTCCATAACACATTGGTAGATGCAAAACTTGACACACAACTGATTTACAGGGAGAGATTTGCTTTTAAATTTATGTACTTGCTTCATATACATATAAATGTAACTGCTGTTACTCAATTTGTAATTTCATCAGCTGTCAGAACCTGTGATCTAAATTTAGTTGTTTAGATTTATAAAATGCTCTTTCTTTGTATGAGCTGGATACAATGGTTGCTTTGCCCGTACCAATTTGAATGTGAATCCCCCTGGAAAAGTTTGTGATGTACATTCCACCTCTAATGACCCTGTCTATCTACGAAGTGCAGCTTGAGGAATGGTTGAATGATTACCACATGCAGAGTTTTTGTTGTATGCAGAAGCTAGTTCACAGCCAAAAGTAATAAATTTGTATGAGTATTTAGAGCCGACATAAGGAAAGTGAGTTATCATTATCATGAAAGAAATTTTGTTAAATACTTTTTGGGTCATGAGAGTCATACTTGAACCCTTTGATGGACCTATACAGCCTCTTCAGTTATTTCAGAATAAGGAAAGAATACAATAAGCAGCACAATATGTAAAGCAAATTGGAATACACAAAGTTCTCCAGAATGGCTACTACAACTGCTTGCTGAAGTTGGCAGTGCCATAAACGACATAGAACAAGCCCGACCTCTAGCAGTATCTCATACAACCATTGTCCAAAATACTGCCATCTAAAATTGCCATGTTAAAATATTGGCATACACCCCTTGTTGTTAACAGGTTAAGTTCTGGACACAGTGTGGACTAAGAGTTGTTCGAGCTCATTGACAAGTGATATGGTGAAAAAGGGACCATGGCAAATGCTCTCATTATGTCGAAGAGTATTGGTTTCCTGACAGGAAATGTATACAACATAATAGCTTCACTTCATTCTATTGCTGACTTCTAAAAACAGTAATTCCTTGTCTTGAGCACACTGGCAGTGAAAAATGTTCTGTAAGCACTCTGGTTTTTGAGGTGGTTGTGTGACTGACATTTTGTGGAGCGTATTATACAAGTATGTGAGCTGTGACAATTGTACAGGTATTTGAGCTGTCACGGGTGCAATGAGCAAAATTCTCTTAATTATTTGTGGCTACTGCAGGAATGCAAACCACACCATCATAGAAACTATATTACCTAATTATGCGAGATTTTTTTTTATAGTTCAAATAGCCATGTCTGAAACCGTGAAAACCAACATCGAATGCTTTTGGACCTGACCAACAACTTCCATAACTTACAGGATTCCTGAACATAGTACCATTTCCTGTGGAGAGAAACCTCTGGGTCCACATGATGGAGCCTCATCACATTTTATTGTTTGCGTGTCAGCAATCTGTCCTCTCTGGGGAACATGGATGTATTTCCAGAATGAAAATTTCACTCTGCAGCGGAGTTTGTGCTGATATGAACCTTCCTGGCAGATTAAAACTGTGTGCTGGACTGAGTCTCGAGCTTGGGACCTTTGTCTTACGCGGGCAAGTGCTCTACCAACTGAGCTACCCAAGCACGACTCAAGCCCTGTCCTCACTGCTTTAAGGTAGGAGACGAGGTACTGGTGGAATTAAAGTGGTGAGGACAGGGCGTGAGTCGTGCTTGGGTAGCTCAGTTGGTAGAGCACTTGCCCGCGAAAGGCAAAGGTCCCGAGTTCGAGTCTCGGTCCAGCACACAGTTTTAACCTGCCAGGAAGTTTCATGGATGTATTTGATAGGATATATTATGTGCTAGCAAGTTTGCATGATTCAACACTCTTTGACTTTTTTTCTTTAGAGGCATGACAAGAGTGTAGGGCACATCATCTTAATTTTCACTGAAGCTGAGCTGACTGTCCATATCAGATGTGCATTTCACAACATGTACTAAAATCCTACTATGCTTTACAGAGCAGTACTTTTGTGGCTATGAAGACATTAGGCATGTAATAGGGCTCATGGAGGGTTTATTGAACATCTGTTAGAAGGTTGTTCAAGTATGCTTTTAAATAAATGTAATATGTGTAACGTTATTTAATCTTGATCATGTTGTACTTCCTTTGCTGAGTGATATGAATGTTTATCAATGGCCAGTTTCATTCCATACGAACCTTCAGCTGTTTTTGGCAAAATGTTAGAACACATGTATAGTATCTTTTACACTTGACTGTCAACTCTTTAATTCTTTTCCCTAAAAATTTCTTTTATGCTTTCATGACATAATTAGCACATCAAGTAATTTTACATTTTATTTTTAAGCTGAGAATGTGTAAATTATTAGGTTGCCGCCTCACACTTCGTCATAAACTTAGTTTGAAATGATTGCTGTCTTAAAGTCAGTATGTTGATAGATGCCAACCAGGATGTTTATGTCTTTCATTGAATGGCTGTGCCCTACCCAACATGTACCGCTGGCTGTGCTTGTACCAAGCGCAGTCAATAAACTGAAACGTTGTTGTTGTTGTTGTTGTTGTTGTATTTCAGCATGTACTTTTCAAATTCACTGGGCAACTGGACATTTCAAACCATGACATCGGTACATTTCAGACACTTTGTGGATAATATTTACACAGACAGTTGATGAATAGTCAATGAACAGTTACATATCATATATTATTTGGATGTTTCAGTAGCTTTTAGCCTAGTCTATGTGTTGTTGAACGTTAGGTCAACTGAGGATGTTTATATAGAATGAAAACGGTTGTGGATTAATAAATCCACCTAAAATAACAGCTGTTGTGATTTTCTTAACATTCATTGTGTGCAGTTATCATTATTAATTCTCTGTACCTTATGGGGCTCTTCACTAACAAAGAATGATGCTTTAGAATGTTATGTATCATTTCTCAAAGATTGTTGATCTGGCCCTGAAAGGTCTTGTTTGTAAAATTCTCTTCTTTTCATTCTCCGCCTGTTGTAGGCTTACTGATATTTAGATGAGGCAACATGTTTGTCACTATGTCATCTATTTCTCTAATAAAAACAATTGAGTAATCACATTCTTACAAACCCAGGCTTGCCTTGGTAGGCTTCTATTGATTTGTAGCTCTGTAGAAAGGATAATGAGCTGTGGTCAGTAAATGTTTTTATTCATATTCTGACCATCTACTACTTGAATTATTTTTGGTTTCTATAAAATCATGAGTTGCTGTTGTTCTATTACACTATGATGTTTATTAAATTTATAGTACATAAACAATATTACCTGACATTGGCCTAATTTCCATTTCTTTTAGCTGTAACAGCTCTACTTGTAGCTTAGTTATAATGCTACTTACTGGAGCATTCAGTAAGTAATGCAACTTTTTTTTCTTCTGCCAATTTCTGTTGAAAAAAATGTAGAATTTGTTGTAGGAATAAGTGGTGGTGCTATACGTAGCCTTCAAAATGGTATCAAGCAGAGAGGTGTTATGAAGTTATTTCTCTCTCTCTCTCTCTCTCTCTCTCTCTCTCTCTCTCTCTCTCTCTCTCTCTCTCTCTCTCCCCCCCCCCCCCCCCTCTCCCTCTCGAGCATTGCAGATATTCATAAGCAGTTGCAGAATATCTATGGATACCTGGCAGTGAACAAAAGCATGGTGAGTCTGTCATCATCACAACAAGATCACGCAAACCTGTCCAATCTCCTCTGCTGGCCTCACACAACTGTGACTCCTGTGATGTTGAAATGTACGCGACACTCAGTCAAACACTTCGCTGTCCAGCTCGCCATCTCTGTTCATAGTGCATTTATCACTATCACTTTGAACTGTAAACAAAACAGCAATCCAAGGAATGGCACCACATCACCTCTCCTGCAAAGAAAAAGTTCAACGCCATGCTCTGAGAATAGTCATGGTCACAGTCTTCTGGGATTCTATAGTCGTTATCCTGTTTGCTGTTCTCCCTCACGGTGCAACAATCAACTCCGATGTGTGTTGTGCTAGCCTCAGGAAACTGAATAAATAATAAATGTCAGCATGTTTGTCACGAAAAAAAATGCAAATGAACTTCTCCTTCTCCATGAAAATACAAGGCCTCACAAAAGTCTGTGCATCTGAGAGGAGCTCACAAAACTTCATTGTAATGTTTTTCCTTATCCATCCTACAGTCTGGATCCCACACCTTTTGACTTTCATTTGTTTGGCCCAATGAAGGATTCACTCCATGAGAAGCATACATGGATGGTGCAGATGTTATTGATGCAGCAAGACATTGACTCCAGTGTCAACCAGTAGTGTGGTACCTTGTGGGAATGTGGGCTCACCCAGTAAGGTGGCATAAGGCCATCACATTGAATGGAGATATGTTCAAAAATAAAGTATACAGCCAAATGAGTGAGGAATACTATGATGCACTGGCAACCTGCTTTCAGAAAAAAAAAAAGTATAGCATTACTTATTGAACGTTCCTTGTGTATTTAGGTGAGACTGCAATGTAAACTCTGGATGAAATAATTGATGGTATTGTATAAAACTGATTATTTATGTATTTGAATACTTCTTAGCGCTTTTTGCTCTACATGCATATAGTGTAATATTTTTTCAAGAGTTGACCAGAAACATTACTGTTTATGGACTGATTTGCCATGAAATTCCAGTAAAAACTTTTCTGTTTCCAACTTCAAGAAGTCTTTTCACATTTTCTTTTCTAATTTTCAGAAATAAACCTAATTCCACCTTTATTAATTATGTAGAAATTGACTCTAGATTTATACATATAAGCACTTCGAGAATGTTATCTTTTCCGCTTTATGTAATGAATGAAATATCGTTCATAATGTATTACAGTGACTTACCATGTTTCCATTGTTGTTAATGTGTTATCTTTGTGTGGTGATTTTATTAGGAGTTCCTCACCTAATACTTAATTTGATACTCTTATGAAATAGATATCAAGATGATAGTTGTCAGTGGCAACACTTTGATCTCATAATATTTTCCTCATTAAAGAAACGCTGAATCCTTTCTACCATGTTTATTTAATCACTGTCCCACCATGTTATTAACAAATGTTAAATATTTTAGTTCAGTAAAACTTTGTGGTAAATAGTCAAGTGTAAGCTTTTTCAAAGTTGATAACAGCAGATGTTTCACTTAGCCAATATGTTCATAATGTATGAAATGAACATTAAATCCAGATTAATAACACAGTTTGTTGACAGTCGACAGTCTACTCTTCTTAAACATGGATGGCAAATGTAGCATTATTGTACTTTTTCCATCACATTTCCAGTGGTCCCCAAGACATTAATTTCTCACACACGCAAAATAGGATTTTTTTTTCTTTCTTGATTTTATTTTCTTATGTTGTAAAGTTCAGCATCAAGAATTGTGAAATAGGTACAAACACTAGAAATGCTATTCTGTTTTATTTACTAACATGACTTTGCCTTGTGCATAAATACCATGATTTGGCTGCAAGCTGTCGATAAACAAAATACAACAAAGAATCTTAGAAACCAAAGAATAAGCTACTACATGATGTCTGCCAATATTATGAGATGATCTTCACTTTCTTAATGGTTGTATAAGAAACAAGAAGTACACCTTCAATGAGTTATTGGGGGGCAGCCATACATTCATTAATAGTGATGTATATAATGCTCATTATGATTTCTAACAACAAAAATAATCTATTTTTAACCATATAATGTAACTGGACAGATAAGAAATCCACTCAGCAAGTGGCAGCAGAAGAACACACATATAAAAAAGGTTTCACTTATGTAAGCTTTTGGAGACAGTGGCTCCTCCTTCCAGCAGAAGAGTTGAATGGGAAGGAAGTGTGGTGAATGGAAAGGAACCTGAGAGGTTTAGGACAAGGAGTACAGTTCGGAAAAGTCACCCAGAACCCATGGTCAGGGGAGACTTACCAGACGGTACAAGAAGGAAAGACTGATTGTTGGGGACTGCACTGGATGAGATTTGAAAAGGTGGAAGACAGGGTAATATCCAAGACAGAGATTACTGCTAAAACATTGTGTATGAGTGACTAAGAGTGAACAGCTAAGTGCAATATATGTAATAGACGTGGGATGGGGCTGGTGAAAAATAGACAGGTCAGAAAATGAAAGATGCAGATAAAAAAATGAAGTGAAGAAAGGAGTCGTTACTGTGAAGAAATGCTGAGACAGAAGAAAACTAAGAACAGCTGGGTGGCAAGAACCAAGGACTTGCTGTAGTGCTAGTTCCCACCTGTGGAATTCTAAGAAACTGGTGCCTGGAGAAAGAATCCAGATGGTGTGTGCAGTGAAACAGGCACCGAGGTCATGACTGTCATGTCGTAGAGCATGCTGTGCAACATTTTATTGTGTGTTGCTGATATATACACTCTGCCTTTGTCTATTCGTCTGAACTGATAACTTCTTGGTAGTCATTTAAAGGGCTGAACAGTGTTTACATAACAGCTGGCATATGACATGTTGTTTCACAGGTGTCTATCCCTTTGATAGTATATGTTTTGCCAGTTACAGAGCAGGTATAGGTAGTGGTAGGCGGGTGCATAGGGCAAGTCTTGCAGTGGGGTGGTCATAGGTTTAGGAACCATAGGGTAGGGAGATGGGTGCAGAAGGAGCATATTGTCTAACAAGGATAACTGGGGAGATTGGGGGGATGATGAAAAGCTGTTCAAGGTGTGGTGGGCAGAATCTTGGACATGATAGGTCTCATTTCAGGTCACGGTTTTAAGATGTCATGGCCTTGTCGAAGTAGCTGATTAATACATTCAAGACTAGTGGCAAGTGGTGTGCTCTGAATTGTGTTCTGGAGGGATCAACAGTATCAGCTTTGCTGAAAAGCAGATTTCCCGGGCCATCGCATCCAATCCTGTTTCATACGATGCGCTTACCTTTTTACCCTTATTAACTTGTGCATGATGTTTTAGTCGCTATCTCTGTCTTGCATGTTACCCTGCCATCCAACTTTAAGCTCTCAGGTTTTCACCTCTCATCCATTGCAGTCCTCAACAATCAGTCTTTTCTTTTCATGCCATCCAGTAAATCTCCTCTGATCTGCAGTTCTGGGTGGCTTCTGCGAACTCTACACCTTCTCCTAAACCTATCCTGTTCCTTTCCTTTTACCACTCTTTCCACTTCAACCTTTCTGCTGCAAGAAGGAGCCACTGCCTCTATAAGTTTGCATCAGTCAAACCTTTTTTGTACGTATGTTCTCCTGCTGCCTCTTTCTGAGTAGATTTCTTATCTATCCAGTTTCATTATGATTTCTGTTGACCATTGCATCATTTATTTCCATAGCCCAAAAGCCATTTCTGTAATAGGTTCATGAGGTAACAACCTGTACCGATGCTGTTTGTCAATATTTTCTAATCATATTTTATTTTCTCCATGTGTATTTTTTTATGTAACTATGTATTATTGAATTTTGTGTGAAACCAAAGTAATTTACTCCATTGCACTATCTTTTTTTCCAGGAGTCTAACAGTGTTAAACTGCAGTCTACACTTCTAAACCAAATTCATATTGTATTTCAAAATGAACTTTTTGTGGCTTGGGTGTCAAAAAATGTTCACATCTCCCTTCGAATTGGTGAGAGACAAAATTATTATATTATTTTTAGTTGATTTTTTAAATAGGTACGGTATCATTATTGTTATATAGTAAAAGTATATGATCAATTTGAAGACATATAATGTGTGCTAGAAATAGAAATATATGAGCCAAAAATACTCAACTGTGAAACCAAGACACTTAAATAAAAATCCATTAGAAGTATACTTCCAGTATAATAAATATACTGATGACAGCAACATCTGATTATGCTAATTAATGTAGAAAAAGGAATCATTACTTGCAGTGGTGTAAGGTGAGTACACACACTGACCAATTACCTATTGCGTCCATGCTACAGATGGTCTCTCAATTGGAAGAAATAATTTTTTCAAGAAATTGTTGCAATTCTTACTGATTGTTTGTATGTCAGTGTCTGTTAAGTAAGAAGAAATAATGATTAGCACATTTTGTTAGAATATGAAATAATTGTGATATCCTGTAATTAATCTTTCTTCTAAGATAAGTCGTAAGGTCAGTATTGCCTCACGTGTTCCAGTGTTTCTACGGAATCCAAAGTGATCTTCCCCGAGGTTGGCTTCTACTAGTGTTTCCAATCGTCTGTAAAGAATTCGTGTTAGTATTTTGCAGCTGTGACTTATTAAACTGATAGTTCGGTAATTTTCACATCTGTCAACACTTGCTTTCTTTGGGATTGGAATTATTATATTCTTCTTGAAGTCTGAGGGTATTTCGCCTGTTTCATACATCTTGCTCACCAGATGGTAGAGTTTTGTCAGGACTGGCTCTCCCAAGGCCGTCAGTAGTTCCAATGGAATGTTGTCTACTCCGGGGGCCTTGTTTCGACTCAGGTCTTTCAGTGCTCTGTCAAACTCTTCACGCAGTATCATATCTCCCATTTCATCTTCATCTACATCCTCTTCCATTTCCATAATATTGTCCTCAAGTACATCGCCCTTGTATAGATCCTCTATATACTCCTTCCACCTTTCTGCTTTCCCTTCTTTGCTTAGAACTGGGTTTCCATCTGAGCTCTTGATATTCCTACAAGTCGTTCTCTTATCTCCAAAGGTCTCTCTAATTTTCCTGTAGGCAGTACCTATCTTACCCCTAGTGAGATAGGCCTCTACATCCTTACATTTGTCCTCTAGCCATCCCTGCTTAGCCATTTTGCACTTCCTGTCGATCTCATTTTTGAGACGTTTGTATTCCTTTTTGCCTGCTTCATTTACTGCATTTTTATATTTTCTCCTTTCATAAATTAAATTCAATATTTCTTCTGTTACCCAAGGATTTCTACTAGCCCTCGTCTTTTTACCTACTTGATCCTCTGCTGCCTTCGCTACTTCATCCCTCAAAGCTACCCATTCTTCTTCTACTGTATTTATTTCCCCCATTCCTGTCAATTGCTCCCTTATGCTCTCCCTGAATCTCTGTACAACCTCTGGTTCTTTTAGTTTATCCAGGTCCCATCTCCTTAAATTCCCACCTTTTTGCAGTTTCTTCAGTTTTAATCTACAGGTCATAACCAATAGATTGTGGTCAGAGTCCACATCTGCCCCTGGAAATGTCTTACAATTTAAAACCTGGTTCCTAAATCTCTGTCTTACCATTATATAATCTATCTGATACCTTTTAGTATCTCCAGGGTTCTTCCATGTATACAACCTTCTTTCATGATTCTTAAACCAAGTGTTAGTTATGATTATGTTGTGCTCTGTGCAAAATTCGACCAGGTGGCTTCCTCTTTCATTTCTGTCCCCCAATCCATATTCACCTACTATGTTTCCTTCTCTCCCTTTTCCTACACTCGAATTCCAGTCACCCATGACTGTTAAATTTTCGTCTCCCTTCACAATCTGAATAATTTCTTTTATTTCATCATACATTTCTTCAATTTCTTTGTCATCTGCAGAGCTAGTTGGCATATAAACTTGTACTACTGTAGTAGGCGTGGGCTTCGTATCTATCTTGGCCACAATAATGCGTTCACTATGCTGTTTGTAGTAGCTTACCCGCATTCCTATTTTCCTATTCATTATTAAACCTACTCCTGCATTACCCCTATTTGATTTTGTGTTTATAACCCTGTAGTCACCTGACCAGAAGTCTTGTTCCTCCTGCCACTGAACTTCACTAATTCCCACTATATCTAACTTCAACCTATCCATTTCCCTTTTTAAATTTTCTAACCTACCTGCCCGATTAAGGGATCTGACATTCCACGCTCCGATCCGTAGAACGCCAGTTTTCTTTCTCCTGATAACGACATCCTCTTGAGTAGTCCCCGCCCGGAGATCCGAATGGGGGACTATTTTACCTCCGGAATATTTTACCCAAGAGGACGCCATCATCATTTAATCATACAGTAAAGCTGCATGCCCTCGGGAAAAATTATGGCTGTAGTTTCCCCTTGCTTTCAGCCGTTCGCAGTACCAGCACAGCAAGGCCGTTATGGTTATTGTTACAAGGCCAGATCAGTCAATCATCCAGACTGTTCCCCTTGCAACTACTGAAAAGGCTGCTGCCCCTCTTCAGGAACCACACATTTGTCTGGCCTCTCAACAGATACTCCTCCGTTGTGGTTGTACCTACGGTATGGCTATCTGTATCGCTGAGGCACGCAAGCCTCCCCACCAACGGCAAGGTCCATGGTTCATGGGGGTGATGATAGGCTGAGAAATACGTTTATCACAGTACATAAAGCCTTGGAGTACATTTTTGTCACCGGCTGTTAGACTATTTTAAAATGTACAACACCCGTGATAAATATCAATCAGGCTTCTGTAAACACCATAATACAACAATTGCATTAATCAAAATGTCGGATGATGTCAAACATGCTGTGAACAAGAATTTCGGATTGGGGTTCACCTTGTGCAAAAATTAAAAGTTTTTATAATATTTATAACTACAGTATTTTTGCACATTTTAGAACAAAGGAAAAAAAAACCACTGATGATGGTGACATTGTGACTGAAACTAGTTAGGGAAAGAAAATAAAATAAATAAAAACAAGTGTTTTGCATCAAGGCAGACTCACAATGCCTTATTGCTGTTTCTTATGGAAACATGGGCAAGTGGAAGAGTTTCAAAATAAACTGATTGTATGCCATAAACAGATGTGAAGCAATGACTACTTACATTTGTGACCACCTGTCAAAAGCCTGAATAACCACCTTTTGCACCACAGACTGCTTTGAGACATGCAGGAAGAGACAGGGATGTGGACCCATGTCACCTCCAGTGTCATGGCCGTCTGTGCTTGGTTGAGGATCTAGGATGCAAACAGTCCACTCAAGGTGGTCCCCAGATTCTCAATCCAATTTATTTCTGGGAGATTTGGGAGGGGGGGGGGGGGGGGGAGGGCAGGAGAGTACAATAAACTCATCCTGGTGCTCTTCAAACCATGCACGTACACTGTGAGCTATGTGACATGTTGCATTTTCCTGACAGTAGATGCCATCGTACCGAGGAAGAACAAACTGCATGTAGGTGTTGACATGGTGCCCAAGGGTATATGCGTACTTGTGTTGATCCATTTGGTTGTCCGGAATGATAAGGTCCCCAGGGAATGCCACAAAAACATTCTCCTCTGGACCCTTCTGAAAATTGTTGGAGGGTGTTTGCTTTCAGACGTCTGATGCAGACGGAGCATAAAATGTGATTAATCTGAAAAGGCCACTTATTTGCCACTCTGTGGAAATTCAGTTATGGTACTGGTGTTCAAATTCCAGCCTTTGTTGCTAGCGAACAGCAGTGATCTTGGGTGCATTAATCATATGCCTGCTGTAGAGGCAGTAATATTCTCTGAGTGGTCATTGAGGAGACACTGTTTGTAGCCCCTTGGTTCATTTGGGCAATTGGTTGCTGAACAGTTGCATGTCTATTTGCCCATAAACATCTCTGCAGCCGTCATGTACTCCTGTGATCTCTGGCCTGTGGGGCACCCCATTTGCCTCAGCACCGGTTTTGGATAGTGCTATTTTGTCATGCATGGTTTACTTTAACCATAGTGGCGCATGAAAGTTTACAAACTTAGCTGTTTCAGAAATACTTTCACCCTTTGCCTAAAAGCCAATGGTCATGCTGTTTTGGATGTCAGGCAAATCACTCTGTTTCCACATTATGACAATGACTGCACTATTTTCCCTGTCATGTGAACACACTTATAAACACTCCACTGCTAGTGCTGCCACCTGCTGTCTGTGAGTGGTTATTGCTAGTTAATGTTGAACATGGGTAGTGGTCACATTAATGTGACTGGATGCATATTTGTCACTTTTCCCCTGATGAGTCAACTTCTTATACATATTTGATTCCTTCTGGAGTGTAGAGACTTGGTGTGCAATGACTTCTACAAGTGGTTGTAGAGCCATTCTTCTAGTTGTCAGGATGGTGCTGGGCTCTCCCACTTGGGGGTTGTGAATTTGATTTATTGGTGAGAACCATCAGAGACTTTTGGAAGAGTAATGCGGCTGCAGCAAGACAAACTCTTTATTGCACCAAGAAGCTTAAGGCAGCTACAGGTACATGCCCTCATCTGCAGCCCGGCATCAACCCACAATTTCTGTGTATTGATACAGTAGAGGTAGTGCCCTTGAACTTTCACACGCATGTTGACTTGCTCCTGATTAGTTGCAGCATTCCTGCTGGCCATAATGATTGTGTTAAGCCCAGCTGGCGCGGTCGACTTGGCAATATGCGAGGCCAACTGGCTGCCAGTATGGGACAGTAGAGGCATCCGGATAAGAACCCCAGACTTACATCTGGCTGGATTTTCAATGGCAGGGAGGGCCTTGGAAGTCAACCCTCAGCCCTTCTGACAGCAGCTGCACTTTCTTATCAGTTGGTCTTGTCAGGGTAATGGCAGAGCAACACTGACTTCGTGGCAGAGGCCATCATGATGACAGTTGATAAATCAGTGACTTCTGATCCAACTGAAGATCAGCCCGGCCAGACAGACAGTATTTATACGTCCCAGAGCAGGACTGTTCTGGTGTTACAGCTGCTAAAAGTGTGTAAACTGCATGCCAAAGTGCTTTGTGGTTTTAGTAATCACCTCAAAAGGCAGATGGTGACACTTGGTGAGAGCTATGGGATAACTCTGGGTCAATATATAGCTGCAAGGGGGCCTGCTTTATGGCACTGAGCCCGTTTGCCTAGACTTGGGTCTTTGCAGTACTGCTGCCATACACTACTTAAATGAAAAATAGCTAACACATTGTTAGTAAGACTGATGTTTATGAAATACTGTGCATTCATTATGATATCAATATGTATTGCTCATCTACTGTTCATATTCTAGTGTTAACTCACTAAAGATGTCTTCTTAGATGTATAATCTTGTTGGATAAAATAAATGCACAAACAAAAAACAAAACAAAAAAGTTGTCAGTGCTGCAGTATCATTGGCGACCAAAAAGAAGAGGCTATCAGTTTCAACATCATAAAAGGAAAAATACTATATAATCTACCTCCAGAGAAAGAAACAAGAATCCAAAGACAAGAAGAGTATAACAAATGAATGAAATCTGAATCACTTGTAAACTGCGTAAAAAATGATGATGCTTCTAACAAAATTGTGTAAAAATCACTATTTCTAACCTTGAATTGCATGAACTGTATGATTCTAAATCATTGAAGAGTAATATGACAACCTTTGAAAATAGTGAAACAAATAATTTGTCAGGACACTGTGAACCAAAGGTCAGAACTAGGGTTGACAGTACTTGTCAGTTATTAAAACCAGATAGCATATGGTACACTGACACAAATGTAGAAACAAACTGCCATCACACACCAGGCATGTAACTTTTAACAGATGTGTTAATAACTTTCTAAAATTAATGTATTTGTAAATTACAGTGAATGATATACCGTTAATCATTCTGTGAGATATTTGAGCTTTGTTGCTTTATCATCTTAAGATCAGCATACTATTGTAATCAAGTGATAGAAATTTTACCAGTCTTCAGGTCTTGCTTTGGAGTTCTCTGAAAAATATGGTGTGCATCATGGAAAAGTAATCCAAGATGGGCCATTTAATTTACACAAAATTGTGAAATACCCGAGCAAGAAGAGAGATTGGTAAAGGCAAGGCCACTCCCAGCACGGGGTGGGACAGAGCAGCTGCCACCCTCTTTTCCACTCTTTCCTCCCTTAGGAAAAAATATGATCTTCGCAATCCTAACTTTGAATCATGACTCACCATGTAGACAGATGTCTCAGTCCAATACCAATTTGAAGTCAGAACATGTAACGCATATTCACTGGTTTCAAGAGCATTCAGAACCATTTGTTGTTATTCTCGTATGGCAGATGGCTTTAGGTCTTAAACAGCTTTGTACCTCCACTTGTTCATATTTTTCGTCATGTTAACAGTGTGTCAAAAACTGCTGAAATGTAAATATAGAAAGTTTGCACATGAAACTAAATGTTACCATTCCGACAACTTAAAATGTGTACAAATCTCATACCAATTATACACTCTCAGTTAAGAAAATTATAGGTAGTAAGTCTCTTGTTATGAAGTGGTCTTTTAGTATGCTTGGTTTTGACTTTTATTGTATAAGAAATTGTGATTCGTTCCCCCACAAATGTAATATGAGATCCCCTCTGCCCCAAGCACAGATCCTGGGAAAGACAAAGGTGAGACTGGTGGGTGGCTGCTAGATTGGGCAGCACACACGTAGAAGTGATTAAATACAGCAGCATGTTTTTAAGTTTAAAATTGTACGTCTGCTTCACGTGGGCTGTAAAAGATGTAAAATACCTGAAGATTGTTCCATAATGAAAGTTCTGTCTCATTTCATGAAAGTGGCATGACTTTCAGTTTTTATTGTAAAACAGACAGTACAAAAGATTCAGAAATTATTGTGAAAAAAGGGGTTGTGTGGGTGGGAACATGTTAAGAAAAACAGGAATGTGGCTAGAAATATATCCAAAAAGTCTGATTAAAGTAATTGAAAGTGACTGTACTTACTGGGCGAAAGGAAGCAGTACCGTCTTTGACATAGAAACTGGCAACCAGAAATATGCCACCACTGTACTAAATGTTCATCAGCCCACAGGCTTTGTCAACTAAGTTGAGCAGGCTGTTTGAAAATTTCTGTGTGATGGATTTCTTAGAAAATATTGCTGTTAGATAAAACTTGAACATAGACAGGGTAACAGTGTAAACAAGTGTCATATGTACAGTAGCTTATCACCATGACAAATAAGTAATCAATCTTTGACATGATTGCTTGTAACATCACTAAGAAATAATGATCAAACCTACTTGAATAAAATTTTTTGTATAATGGAAGCTCTTACATTGTTATAGCAATCAAAGCATTTAGCTATAAACGGGGGAAAATGTCAAATAAGTGGAAGCATCTTAAACAAAATTCTGCTGGTCAGTAAGGGCAGAGTTCAGTGTGCACTGTTTGTGGAATAAAACAGAATGGAAGGAATACACGCAGTGAATGCCATAGCAAAATTCTGAAAAAGTGTCTCTTACAAGTCTATGAAGAGATAAATGTGAGCAATTGAGGAAAAGACAATGAAATTTGAAGATGCTGTTTCTGCCTCTGCATAGGAAAAACTGACAGTGTAATTCTGCTTCGCATTTAAATAATGTCATATATAAAATTTCACATGTTACAAACTGAGCCTTTTTGGAGTTGCTCTGTATTGCGATGTGAAGTAAACATTGAATTAAAACTCTCGTTTATGGGTTTTAGGTGAAAGGAATGCACTTCATTATAATTTTTTTCAAAATTTCAGTCTTATCATTTGATATTTGTATATTCCAAACCTATTGTAAATGTTAATTTTACAAATTAATGCTGCATTTGTTAAGAACAGTGACAGAATGCTGGGAATTGAAGATGAATGTTCTACTGCAGAGAAAAAAGGTGAATAATAAAATATGTGAAGATTAATGTGTCACTTACAAAATATCAGTTAGATTTATGTAGCACATTTGAATTTAGAGTCCAGTGAATTCAGTTGTAACATGCATAAGAGACTACATTCAATCCTCTTCATATGAATATAATTTGGAAGTAAGTCAAGAAAAACTCTGATTAAAAAAAGTGAACTAAATAAGGCAGTGTACACAGGATAATCCAGTTTGAGTGTAATGCTTTTAATTGTTTGAGACTCACGATAGTATATGATTTCTTGTAATATGGATCCACAGCCCCTATAAATTGTTTAAATGAGGTCACATTTCCTTTTAGCTGTAACTTTTTTATTGCTGTATTGTAAATTTGGGTTTTGTGCCATTTTCAAATATCCACAAAGATGCAAAGATTACAACAATGTAAAGACCCAATGTCTGTGGAGTAACATATGAATATATTATGGAATAATATGACATCAGATCTTTATGTTGTATTATGTCTTTGTGGATGCTAGAAAATGGCACAAAACCGAAAACTGCAGTAGCACACTAAAATGTTACAGTTAAAAGTAAACATAGCATCATTTAAATATTAAAAAATGAAAGTACATTATTACATTAAATTCAAAAATAATGAAAATAGTGACACTGTAAATGTATTTAATGAAAATAAAATAGCTTTGCAATCATATTACAGTAAAAGAAGAATACAACTTTCTTTTATGTTTCAGATTCTCTGGAACCTTCTTATGAAGTTGGTTATGTGGAAAACTTCACTGAAGTAATTGTTAATGACATTCCAAGCCAGTCTCTCTCTTCACAAGTGCAGGAGACACAACCATCTTTAGGATCAAGTAGTGGTATTTCTTCTGTACCAGAAGTTGAAGACAATAGTGAAAGTGGAACAGCACATTTCAGACCAGCATCTACTCTTTGGAACTCTGTCAGAAAACTGGGGTCATTTCTCCAGGCATCTGCAGCCGAAGAGGAAGTGATTGATGTGACTCTAAAGAATTCCATTAACAATTCGAAAATACAGAAATCCATTGTGTATAAAGATGATCAAACGTACTTGTATAGACTTCAGTTACTTCAGTGTAGTGTAGACTTGGTAGAAACTAATTACCAAGATGAACTGTTTTTCCAGCCATACAATGTATTTGTGTATGAAACAGACTTTCCAAGAACAGATTCAGTGCATCCAGAAACTGTAATATGCAAGCTGTCAGTTGTACCATTCCAACAAAAGGTGGTGAAAGAATATGCTAACCTGTCTTTACCTGTAGAGGAAAACAAGGGAGGTACTAAAATAACATCAAGAAACTGTCTCTTTGTGAGACTTGTGTGTTTGGAGTGTGTTGTGCGAAATGCTTCTGAGAGCATAAGGACTCGTGTAATAAAAACAGCTTTGAAGACCATTCACAGGCCTTTATTTGTCAGTGAAATTGTCATGCATACTTTAAATGTTTTGCCCGGGTCAAGGACTACACTAGAAATGTTGCCTGTGGACAATAGTTCACATGTTACTGAAATTCACTTATCTGCTATTGACAGTGTGGTAAGTAGTGGGCTTTCCTTTTTATTACATTGATGTCTCAGCAGGGTCACAACTTTTATCCTTAAAAAGCTATTTATTTTATGTGTTTTTTCCAGAACAGCTATTTAAGTACAAAAATAAGCATCTGAACAAAAAATTAATCATCCCTGTATGCTTGCACAGATGAATTGTTAAGCCTTTACAATAGCACAATGATTGAGTCACACACTCAATTGCACATACACTGCCTCTATTAGTGATTTGTTACATATTTATGTTTCAAGCAGACATTGTATGTAAATGTGGGTAAATCTAAGGGTGCAAAAGGAGTGGCAAAAAGAGACAATCATTTTTTGTCTTACCTATGACCAAATGGTCTGTGAAGTTGCTGAATTTGTTGGTGTTTTGTGGTGGACTGTTCAATGTGTCTACAAGCAGGAGTGTAACATATGTGGCCACGAAACGCATCAGAATTGTGGTTGAGAAAGATACTGAATGAGGGAGAATGGAGGTGCATTTCATGGCCTGTGAATCAGAATCACTTCCAAACCTGACAGGATTTGCTGCAGACAGAGGATGAAGGTCCATCCCCACCTGTCAGCAGGAGAATATTGTGACAGGAACTGCAATGAGAGTTTGGAGTGGGTCACCTCGCAAGAGGCCATTGCTCTCACAGGGATGTAATGCTACGCATCTTCAGTAGGCTAGAAAACGTTGAAAGTGGATAGTAGCTAACTGCCAGAACTGGGTATAGTCTGACAAATCACATTTTCGCCCATATTGAAATGACATATGTTCATGATGAAATGAGTCTTTTATTAAAAAAATAAATAAATAAATCCTAAGATGGGCTGCTTACTGAGGTGACCATTGACATGAACAAGCATGTTCATTTAAACATTCAGAATTTCCAGGTGTTTCCTTTCAGTCAACATCTGCATAATAAGTATTTTATTGATACTCATGTTTTTCAAGACAATAGCAAAGTTCTATGGGTTGGAAGAATAT
Organism: Schistocerca piceifrons; assembly: GCF_021461385.2. Classification (NCBI taxonomy): domain Eukaryota; kingdom Metazoa; phylum Arthropoda; class Insecta; order Orthoptera; family Acrididae; genus Schistocerca; species Schistocerca piceifrons. Next base: position 613,218,397 of record NC_060139.1, read on the forward strand.
GTGACTGTTTTTCTGAACACTCGCCCACCACATAATTTTTTGATTGGCATGCTAAATCAATTGACTTAAACCCCATAGAACATCTGTGGGACATGATGGATGAGTGGATGAAATGCTGACATCAGCATCCTTCCAATTTGGTTGAACTGTGTGATCGAATCCTCAATGAGTGCCTTAACCTGATGTGCCAGACTTGCATCATGTTGTGGATTCCTTGCTAACCAAATCCAGATGGTTATCAATGCCAGTAGTAGAATTATACAGTATTAAATTATGTTTATAATGAGTTCTCTAGGGGTGACTATTTTTTTTTTTTTTTTTTGTCCAGTGGACTTGATACTGTAGCTTAATGGGTCATATGCTAGAATCTTTCTTGCTCAGTGTTCATACCTAAGAGCATATAGCATTATGAATGCTAGTAATGAATGGGGAGGTTGGTGCAGCTTTGGCAGAAAAATCTGTTCTTTACAAGCAATTCAGTTGGAACTCCTACTATCTTTGAACTTGTGTAAATAAGTTTCATTGCTCTCTCCACAAATAGATTCTAATACCTTGATGTATTTCTTAAGAAATAACAAAGATAGTATGACAAACTATATTGTCATGAGGTACAAATGGTCATTTGAGAATGTGTATTTTTCAGTATTGGAGTGGTTTAATGAAATGGCAGAGAAATGGCAAAGTTCTTAGACAAATAAGCTTTTCTGCCACCTGTCTGAAAAATTAGGAAAAAAATGTAACCAAATGCCCATATTTTGTGGAATTGTGAAATACATCAAACTTCAGAGACTTAATGAGAGTGAGGGAAATAGCTGCAGTAAATGTTGTTCAGTTAAAAGGGCAATGGAAATATTAGTAAATAACTTAAGTTGTAAATTTTAGTGACACTAGGATGTCCCATTGGATCAGAATTTGTAATTAGGAATTTTGTTCTCACCAAATGGAAGAGTAATTGGATGCAGTATTTGATAGAAGTTTTATGAAGGTTAATAACATATACTTGAATGGCTTAGAATGTGGAACATTATACATAAAGTCAATGAAGTAACAGGGTCTAATACAACTTTAATTTTACTATGGCTCAGGTCATCAAATATTCCATTGCAGATGAAATTGTTTAATTCGTAAATTGAATTATTATTGTTGGCATTAAGTCCTTTAGAACTAACCTGCTTGTATAAAGAACATCCACTGCAGAGCTAGGAAGTACTTACCAAATTTCATTTGTTTCCCATAATGTTTGTTAGTGAAATATGGCAGATACAACAATGTACAAACTCGAGGAGGTAGATAGTTATTGTCCTCCTCCTCAGACCAAGAAAGGACCAACCATGCTCCCCAGTAGTTACTGAAGTGTAATCTTCTTTTTGGAAGACCTTGGGTCATATGAGAAACCATTGTCTGGTCTGAATCCTAGAGATCAGTATGGATGCATGAGGTATTAATCTACCAACAACAACAACACGGATGGCATATTGTCAGCAGGCTTTCCTTCAGTGACAGAAAATAGTGGGCATAGTTTTCAACAAAGAAAAGGGGCATAAAACTACATGATGACACTACCTGCATATACTCGTACAATTATTCAAAATTCAACATTTTTAGGTACGGATATTTTGATGTTTTAGCAGGGGAATGGTATCCTTCAAGGCAATATTTTTTGTGGAACCATTTTTACTGTTATCATAATAATGAATAACTGTTACTTCAAGGAGCTTGGAACAATGTTCAAGATTTGTGGATGGTTTTACAGTTTCTTGTTCCTCTTCCAGCTGTACAACAGCGATTTGCCAACAGACACTCACACTTAGGAAGCTGGAAGATGGACTGGCAATATTGATTTTAGATTTTCTGTAGATAAGTGTGTGTGTGTGTTTATTTTAACTATTTGTGTTGGATTTTTAATTTACCTGATGTGCAAATGAGTGACACATTCTAAGTTTTAAAGATTCAGTGAGGTTTCTGGGATTTACGTTTGATTCAAAGCTGTCATTGGTAACACATCTAATAGACCTAAAAAGGTCCCTCAAGGCACTGAACATCTTGAAGTACCTTAGTTAAATGTGTTGTGTATTAGACAGGGAGAGTCTACTAGTTTTATGGAGCTTTCTTAAAATTCTGGCTAGTTTATGGGTGTACAATTTATGGTTCACTGAGACCCTTATACTTTAAGTCTATTGACACTATCCACCACAAGGAAAAGAGACGGTCATGATCAGATGCTTGGCCTCTATACTGAGGTTGTGGCTCTGCCACACTTCATCCAGTGACAGTTTTTCAGTGTGTGTCAGGCAATACTGGTTCTTCATTGTTCCAGTATCATTGTCATACCAAACCATTGTTCACCATGCTATGGAAATCACCTTTATATATTGTTATTGAGTGGTGAGGTTACTTGTGATTCATACAAAACATGACTTAGTGGAACCATTTCTAAGCCAGAATTGGGGTCAACTGCTGCCTTAGCATCCTCAAGATTCATTTATCATCCTGACTCACTGTACATGACACAGAATATACGAGCCGGAATCAAACACGGCCAGGAGACACTGGCCTGCCAGCCGAGTGCATTGACAGTGAATCGCTGATAAACATGGAAAGACAGCAACAGCAAGATGGACAGTGAAGGCAACGTGACAGAATGACAAGTCCAGAGAGTGAACCAAAGCGAGAGCCTAGACGGAGCAGTATCGAGGAGCAAAACAACGAGTGCAATGACTAATGCAAGAGTGCAATCAGAACATGACTTGTGATTCTTTAGCTCATAAATTTATTGTGCTGTGAGGCTCAATGCTATGATAACATATGCTTAATTTTTACATAGTTACGGTACTTAAAACACTTTGTATTGTGACTGGTTTTAACATGCTATATGCTGTCACAGCAGACACAAAGGACTACTGCAGCACTGTGTGTTTCTAGTCAAACTCGGCTACCTCTTGCCCTCCTACCTTGACAAATATGTCCGTGCACACACACATGCACCCACCTCCCCCCCTCCCCCCTCCCCCCTCCCCCAACCCTCCCCACACACACCAAAATCAGTTTTACATTGTAAGTTCACAAGTTCTGGATCCTCCCATTTTAATGATGCAGGTTCACTCTTGAGCTGAATTATTTACACTTAACAAAGCAGCATGTAATGGCTCCTTTCACCCTTATGTCAATGATGACGCATTACACTAAGGACTCCATGGGATGGCAAATTAATAGGGGAACAACCTCGAACTATAAGTACTCACCTGAAACTCATAACTTATGGCGAGTGTTTGGAGGTGGTTCCAGAGTTTGCACATTAATGTTGTACCACATGTAATAGGATTGAAATCAGTTGACCTACGAAGCTGCCCAAGGACTTTGATGTCCAATGAGTATTGCTAAAACCATTCTGATGTGATAAAAAAGTGGTGAGATGGTGCACGTCTTGCTGAAGATACAGGCTACCAGCTGTGTGCTGTAGGTGAATAAATGAATACATTCAGTTGGACAGCAGATTTATGTTTTGTCACTCAGTGTGAAAGACTGCAGAGGCACATATCAGGGTTCTTACTCATCCTGTATGAACTTCAGTGCACAAGAATGCTTCCACTACTTACTGAAGTAGCTCCTATTGGAAAGCGTACAACTTGTCTGTCCAGATGACATTTTCCTATTCTCTGAGTATCCAGTGGTAGTTTTGCTGCACCAGTGCAAAACTTTGTCATGTGGCGTGCAGCAAGCTTAGTTATACATGTGGTGCAATGATTTCTGAATCTTAGGATGGCATGATTGCTGAATAGTTGTTGTATTCGTCCGTTGTTGAATTTGTGATTTATAAGGTGCTTTGTGTCCTCTTTAACTGTTGTTGTAATATGTGATAGCAAATGGTGACCCCTGTCATCAACATGTTGCCAGTGGCAATATTTATGGTTACACACTTGACATAGTAGCATATGGAAAGTGCCCACGTGATCTTTGGTCACTCATGGTCTTGCTGTGATCTGGTGCCGATACTTTGCATGTTGCCCACCATGCACTTGACTATCATACCAATGTTCTGTATGAGGTCTAATGATAGTCCAAGCACTTAATGTACTAAACTACTGCATTTGCTATGGGCATAGGTGCTCTCTCTCTCTTGAAAATAGTAGTTTCCTGTAATTCATTTCCTTGTGAGTGTACTAACATATTATCAAGCATAAGAAAGGCAGTTAGCTGAAAGACCAAAGTATCTTCCTACTCTCACCAACAGAACCATCTTGAGAGGAGGAAGAAGTCCAGTTGTATTTAAAAGAAATTAATGATGAACAGACTTACTGGTTCGCAAAATCCCTGTGATACCCTGGAATTGAGATTTCACAAGGAAAACTTACACCTCATGGAATGAGATAAATTTGTAGCAGACAGGAATGACTCCTATAGTGCAGTGCAAGTTGTGTGGTTTTAATACGTAATTTTGTAATGCTGTCAAAGTGTTTCCACATCAGCCACCAGATTCAATGTACATATGACAATTGTATGCTTACTCTCTGAATAGTTTTTCATTCCGTTGTCAATTAGTTACAGAATTACATTTGCGTACTGAATTTTCTAGTTGCCCAGTTGGTTCTACTTTCATGTAAAATGCCTCGATCTAGTATTCATCATTAACAAACTCCCTGTGCAATTGAGTAAATTGTTTACCAATTCTGATGTGAAGAGTCTCTTTCACTACATTGGCAGCTAATAGTACTCATGCAATAATTTGTATGGACAATGACAGACACAATGTCAGTCTGACACTGGTGATCTCGACGTGATAGAATTAGCCACATTATATAACAGGAAGGATGCATTCGAGATGACAGAGGCATGAATGGAAACTGTGCCTTCAGTCTCAGGACTCGCCATGCATTTGCTATCTTTTTGACTGAATAATGCAGCTTATGATTTGCACAAGTGGAAGTGAATTTTCACTAAGGCAAAATTACCGTGGATGGAACCAAATTCATAGCAAGCCAGGTGGATCAGAAATATGTAGTGGAGATCAAAGATGTGATCACCATTCCACCTATATCAGGCACATATGAGAATTTAATAACAAACTGATGTGAAGGGTTTCTGCTTCACAGGAAGAATGAATCAGATGAGTCATAACCCAAGAAGACATTGGCGAGATATGACTCTCACAGTATTTGCAACACATGTGTAGTAAGCACCCTGTGTAGTAATCCCTTGCCACCCCAAGCGAAAACTGTTATTGCATCACAAAGTGGCATTCCCTTAGACACTGTAGTGGAATTAGCTGACAAAATGTTTGATGCTATAAAATTTATGCCAGAGTGTACAGTGATGGGTGGAGGGGGGGGGGGGGGGGGCAACAGCTTGTTGTCACAAATGGTAACATGAGTCAATACTGATATGTTGTCTGCCAAAATGAATTTATTGACCAAGAAGATGGAATAATTATTGACTTAGTGTGATCGCAGCAGAGACAGCGGTCATTTTTGCAAGTGGTCGAACAGCCGTTTGTCTACCACTTCATCAACATCAGGTCCTGACAAGCTCTCCATTTTCTGTTGTTATAGGAGATTTGGAACCGGGCAGGCAAGTGTACAATGCCCTGCTTACACCCAAATGCCAGCGGCAATCGGATGTTGGCACATCAACCGATCACTTGGACATTGTCTTAGCACCTTGTCGTCAGTCATCATAACTCCGGGTACCAATATCTCATACATACTGGTTCTGACTTGTGTGTGTTCCCATGCATGGAGTTGCATAGCAAGTGGTCGTGTACCCACTTCCATTTGACTGCCTCCAACAATTCTTCCTATATTGATATGGAATGCTAAGGTGCAACTTTACGTGGGATTTCACAGTTGCAGATGTGTCAGGAGCCATAACAGGAGCAGAATTTTTGGTGTATGGTCAACAGCAGCAGGTTTTCGTCAGCACACAGCAGTACATGTGGCTAAACTCATGCAAGACACCAGCAGCAAGTCCATTGACTTGTTGAAGATATTTCCTGCACTAACGAGACTTCCAGGAGCACCAAAGAAGATACCCCGTGACTCTGTGATCACATACAGACTACCGAAGGCCCACCAGTGTCCTGCCAACCTAATGCTTGGCACTGGATAGAGTAGGCCCTTGTGGTCTCCATTACACTTGGTGCCAAAAAAGAATGGTAAATGACACCTTTGTGATGATTATTGGGTCCTAAATGATAGAACTGTGACCAGTCGTTGCCCCATACAATTACTTATGTGGCGTTATGGATACCGTGTTGTAGACTGCAAAAGCATATATGCAGATTCTGTTTGCAGAAGCAGAAATACAAAAGACAGCCATTATCAGTCCTTTTGGCCTTTTTGTGAGTTGGTTCATGAAATTTTGCCTACAAAATGCATGGTAAAGGCTCATTGACTCCATGTTACAAGGGCTAATATTTTGCTTCCCTTATCTCAATGATGTTCTGGTCTTCTTTACCTCTCTGGAGCAACATTAGCATCATCTTACAAAAGTGTTCAGAAGATTGGAGTGGTATGGCATCATTCTAAATACTGCCAAGAATGTCTTCAGCCAAACACAAGTTGAGTTTTTGGGCCATAGGACCATGCAATCTGGCTCACTACCCTTGGCAGAGAAAGTTGAAGCCATCCTGCAGATGACCCAGCCAAAGACTTTCACGGAACTGCATCATTACCTCAGAATCCTCAATTTCTATGCCGACATCTATCTCATGTGGCTGAGTAGGAAGTACCGATAAAAGCGGCACTCACAAAGACTGAAGAGGAAGGGAAAGTCACCAGTTTCAGGGATGGACAAAATGATCTTGACTTTTGAAGCAGCCAAGTGGAGTATAGCGGATGTGGCATTACTCACACACCCAAAAACGAGCACACCATTGGCACTGGTAGTTGATGCCAGTCATATGGCAATCGGCACAACATTACAACAACTTTTTGATGGAGCATGGCAATTGCTAGCATTCTTCTTGCACTAGCTGTCTCCATCTTAAAAAAAACGGAGTGCCTATGACAAAGAGCTTTTACCAATCTACGAAGCCCTTAAATATTTACAATCTCAACTGGAGGTCTGAGAATTTTCTTTACTGACCATAAGTCACATATACCATACAACAAAATAACATGAATTGCTCACCTAACCAACACAACCAGTTGGTCTACATTTCTCATTTCAGCACAGGCATGAAGCACATTTGTGGAATAGACAATATAGGGGCCAACTGCCTCTGCTGTGTCAGCAGCATCATTCATTTGATGGATTTCACAGAACCTACAGCAGCATAACAATCAGGCCAGGAGCTGCATGATCTGCTTGAAGACTTCAGATCATTGCTCAAACTTCGGATAGTACAAATTCCCAGCAATGACGCCAAGTTGTACTGTGAACTGTCCAGTGGCAAACCTTGCACTTTCCTACCAATGGCATTCAGGAGGTGTGCTTTTGGTAATATGCCTGTGCCATCTTGGAGTTCATGTGACATTGTGACTTGTCTTCAATCGTTTTGTGTGGCCAGGAATCAAGAAAGATTGCCAAGACTGGATGTGAACATGGATTAAATGCCAATGCAGTAAAGTCAACAGACACATGGGTGTGCCTGTGGGCAACTTTCCTGATGCAATGGCTCAATTTGCACACATTCATACCGATGTAGTTGGCTCCGTACCTCCATCGAATGGCCAACATTTTTTACTTACAATGATAGACCATTTCACATGCTGGCTGGAAGCCGCATCAGTAGACGTAATCTTGGCAGGGAGTTTAGCTTTTGTCTTTGTTTTGACTTAGGTGTCATGTTTTGACTGCCCTTTGCATGTCACGATGGATCGTGGATGCCAGTTTGAGTTTGACCTGTTCACACAGCTGACTAAATTCTGTAGCACTGTGCATCATAGAATTATGAGCTATTACCCCACCAGCAGTGGGATCATAGAATGCTGGCACAGATCACTGTAAACAGTCTTGATGTAGCACGATGCCAGTTGGACCATAGCCCTGCCAATGGTTTTGCTCAGCCTGATAAATACTTGCAAGCTTGATTTCGATGCTCCAGCTGGCGAAATTGTGTGGGGTGGAATGTTACGCCTGCAAAGGGAGTTAGTGGCTCCACAGTCCTAGCAGCTACCCACCTTGACAGATATCTTCCACTTGCGGTCCTGACAAATATTCAGACATGGCACCAATCCTATGTTTTTAAACCAAGACATAATGCTACTCTCTGACAGTGTCAAAGCTCCATTACAGCCACCTTACTCAGGGCCACATAAAGTGGTATGATGAGGAGACCCCACACTTGTTCTGCATTATCATTATTGGCAAAACCACTTCTGTCTTACTGGACTGCATGAAACCTGTGAGCCTCTTTCAAGAAGGAATTCCGAAGAGGACAACACAGCACAATCCTGACCCAGTTCCAATTGTTTAGTCACCACTAAATTCACTAACTGTCAATGCAAAGGAGCCCTCAGGATGCACAACATGATTTGGTCAATGAGCACATTTCCCTACAAGGTTTTTGGACACTGCTCTGCTTCCCTGGTGGGGGCTGATGTAGCAAATAGAAGTGACTCTACAGTGCAGTGTAAGTTGTGTGGTTTTTGCATGTAATTTTGTAATGCTGTCAAAGTGCTTATGCCCCAGCCACCAGACGAACGGTATTCTATGATGCTTGTACACTTGTCCGTAGAATAGTTTTCCATTCCATTGTTAATTTGTTATGGAGTCAAATTTGACTATTGAATGTTCTAGCCATCAGGTTAGTACTACTTTCATGTAAAACACCGTGATTTAGTATTCATCATTAATTAACTGCATGTGCAGTTGAATAAAATGTTTACTGATTCTGATGTGAAGAGTTGCTTTTGCTACCTCAGGGGCTAATTTGTTCAGACTGACACATTCAACTGCAAACAGAGATAAACTTGTAGTAAAAGTGTTCGTTAGTGATACTTCATTTAACTGGTAGCTGGACTGTTAATATACAAGCAGCTGTCGCCATGTAAATCAGAAAATAACTATGCTGTTAAATAATGGTGTTGGCGGTGGGATCATGAATTAAATCTCCTTTTATGAAGGTTCCGTGCATGCTAGTCTTATTGAAAAATTGGATTCTTTTAATGTATTTTAGCACTTGCAGTCTCTCGTACATTTAATATTTTTATTGACTCAATCACATAATAATTTTATACTGTTAATTGATTTTAACCACCATTGCCCATCATCAGTACAACTGAAACAGCATAAGGATGAGTTCCTAGTAATGCTTATTATGACTGTGGTTTATGTTATGTTACGAAAATATTAAATGTACTCGCGAAACAGTCAGTCAGTGTCTCCCAACAATATATCATTTTTCCCAAAAACTTGGCTCCATAGTGATTGGTTGTTTTGAAGAGACCTAGGTTTTTCCTTTGAAATTATAATCATGGCATATTTCATCAGTGCCATATTGCTCTTTCTCTCATTGGTGTTCCCTTGTGCTCCCTGAGAAACTGCTCATTGGGCACTTCATAGTAATCTTACAGCAATACTAAAAAGAAGTTTGCTAAAGTGGGCATAGTAGAACAAATAGTTTGTTCTGCAGCCTGTGCTAATTGAACAGTGAAATAGGTTGCAAAATCTGATGGATGGCAACAGTAAAATTATGTGTGATGTTTGTTACTCCAAAGTGGATTTTGAAGTAAGCTTATGTTTTTTAATGTTAAAAATATCACACCAGTAATCAAAACTGACCATCAGCAAGAAATCTCGGCTTTCAAGGTGTAAATATTAACTGTAAGTGCGTAAAAAAAACTATATGAGTTTTATGAGACCCTACAGGCAGAGGTACAGAGAGTAGTTAATCTGAAGAGTATAATATTGTGCAGCATCCAACGTGACAATAAATAATGATAAAAAACTTCCAGGGCTTTAGTTTTATGTACAGTGAATTTCTAACTCTGGTTTGTGGAAATTGTAATACTACGAAGGGTATATAAATATCACGTGAAACATATAGAATACTAATGAACCAGGAAGAGCTGCACAATTGCTAAATATGCTCCCCGTCTTTTTCTATCTCCTCCTCCTTCCCCTCTAATTGTCAATCTCCTCCCCCCCTCTCTCCTTGTCCATCTCCTCCTCTTCCTCCTCTCTCTGTCCATCACCTCCTCTTCCTCCTCTCTCTGTCCATCACCTTCCCCCCCTTCCCCCCCCCCCCCCCCCCTCTGTTCATTACCTCCATCTCACCCCCTCTTTGTGCATCATCTCTGCTTCACCCTAAATACAACATTACTGTTTTTTCTTAAAACTGACTGTGAGGAAGAAAACAAAACAGCACATTATTGTGCTTACAGTTTTGATTAAAATTATATATAAGGAGAAAGACAACAAACTGGAGAAAAAAATTGTCAAATGGTTTAAGTTCGCTGCCATCGTAGTTAAAACTGGAAAGTAAACTGCACATCTTCACAGCACAGTACAGCAGTATCTTTGTCACAGTTAGTTTTAACAAAAAATCTGTACATTGTTGTCTAAAAATATATAGCCTGTGCTCATATGAATGAGAATGAGTACCACGTAAAAAAAAAAAAAAAAAAAAAAAGAAGAAGAAAAGTAAGTTATAATCTCAGAGACTTGGATGATATTGTTGAAAGTTTGGAATTTTATACCAGTTTGAGACGGGGGACAGTTTATCACATGTCACTGTAGCCAAGATCGTTAATGTATAGTTTGTGTAGTGGTGCTCGATCCAAAGGCAGCCAGTTCAAACCCTGGTATAGGAAAAAAAATTCCATTGCCTGTCTTTGGCTAACGAGGGGAGAAAATTTGCTGGCATACAGTTTCTGATCACCAATTTTTTTTGGTATTTATTTCCAATGTGTGTGCCATTTATTATGGTGTTAGAATACATCACACTCCTGTAATGCTCCTGGTCTCACTCTCCTCTAACCCACTACACACACACTCTCGACCCAACAGTCTCCTCTTTCTCTGTACTGCATGTCCTCTTAATCCACTCTTCCACATCATCATCATCATCATTATCATCATCATCATTATATTCTGCATAAACTCATTGACTCTGATGTTCATGCATCCTAGCCTGTGCACCTGCTGCCTCTCTCCCCCACTTTCTTATTCTGCTTATTCGCTGCCTCCACCCGAGCCATCAGCCACTCTTCTTTCCTCCTCCTCCCCCCCCCCCTCCCCCCTTCCCAGCCATCCTTTTCAATTCTTGAATTCATGCCCCTTTCCACTGCAGTCATTGTGTGCTCAGCCAGCACATTGTAAAGGCACATATACGGGGTGTCTCACCTAACTCTGCCACCTCAAATATCTATGTAACAACAATAGATATTCAAAAATAGTTTTCACCAGCATGAATGTAAGGCAGGGGCTTAGGAAACTAAATACTATGTGAAATTTTATGGCCTTGGTTTCATTGCAATATGTCAATTACATCATGAGAAACTGTGAAGCAAAGTTGACCCTTTAAATAAATGAAGCGCAAAGCTAGCACAGGTCCTGAGACTCGAGCGTGCAGCTCACACTGCTGATAATCATGATGTGATTGATGTACTACATCAGTGGAGTGTTAATGTATGGTGTGGTATTGTATGAGAACACATCATTGGCCCATATTTCATTGGTGGCACTCCTAAAGGGGGATAGTTTAGCCCCTTCTTGAGCTGTACCTTACTTGAATTAGTCCACCTCTTATAATGTGTCAAATAATGCGGTATCAGAATGATGGATGTCCTGTGCATAATGTTTATTGTTTCGAAAAGACAACTAGAGGTACAATTAGTGGTAACACACTTGGTTTCATGTTTCGAAACCTCATAAGTTCTGAAATATATGGCTTATAAAGGATAGCAATGGCGTCACAGTTTCTGACGTAATGTGTCGCATGTAGTACTGTACTCAGAGCAGGGCTTACCTGCACTGGTGCCTGTATCCTGCTGTAAACATACCAATATCACCATAGCACACTCTACCTTCAGTGTACAAGTGTCTCCTAATCTGGTCTGCTGAACTGCTCTCATACTGTAACGTAATTCACATACATTGCCACATTAAAACCTGTTTTCTTGTGGCTTGTTACATTTGATGTCATCTAGTCAATATGCCAGCCTTCAGTAATGAAGAAAAACCAGATATTATTTTAATTTATAGTGAATGTCACAGAAATGCAACCACAGCTGTGACACTGTATGCTGAAAGTTACCCAAATCGGCGGTGTCCGTTACGCCGAAACATTGGCAACATCTGCAAGACACTCACGGGGACAGGAAGCTGGGCTCCCACAAAATGTCAATGTACAACACCAGTGTCTGGAAATGGAAACGAAATTGCTGTTTGGGCTACTTTAGCGCACAATCCTCAGGTGGGTGTATGAGAAATTGCACGAGGTGTAGAAATAAGCCACAGTAATGTGTGCAGAATCTTGCATCGGCATCAGTTTCATCCGTTCCATATCTCACTGCACCAAGAGCTGTATGGGAATGACTTTGAATTTCGCATTGCATTCTGTTGTTTTGCACTTCAACAGTTGCAAGGTAATTCAGTATTCCTAAGCAATACATTGTTGACGGACAAGGCTTCATTTACAAATCATGGTAATGTGACTCTGCGGAACATGCACTACTGGTCCGTGCAAAATCCCCACTGGATTCACCAAGTTGCTCATCAGAGAGAGTGGAATGTGGGCAGTATCGTTGCTAACTGTATTGTAGGTCCCTATTTACACCATGGAACATTGCACGGACAGCAATATGCATAATTTCTTTAAAACACACTAGCCGCTCCTCAGGGAGGATCTAAGACTGGAAACTTGTCTATCGATGTGGTTCCAACATGATGGATGTCCCGCACACAATGAAAAAGTTTCCAGAGACATTCTAGGTGTGGTATTTCCAAATAGGTGGATGGGACGGGGAGGTACGGTGTGATGGCCACGACGGTCCCCACTAGACTTCTTTCTCTGGGGCGCAGTGAGAGACAGTGTGTATCAAGAACCCCCAATGTCAGTAGAGGATATTCAACATCATATTACTGCGACATGTGCAGCAATACCTGTAGGAACTCTACAATCTGTGCAACACTCTCTTATTACCCATCTGCAAATGTGTATTGATGCAAACGGAGGGCACTTCAAACATATGTTGACGTGACAAAGCTGCATTAGTCAAGATGTGGCTGTATTTTCTAAGCTGTATGTAATGCACAACAATACAGTTTCTGTGGGTGACAGGGCACTAGTAAATGTGTTTAGCAAAGTGAATTCAAGTGTGTTATCTCTCATTGTAGCTCTAGTTGTCATTTCACTAGAATAAACATACATTTGCAATTTGAAAGACATAACTTTGCGTTGGACGTGTTACTAATTTATTTTTGTGGGTTGTGTATACCTTTCCATTGTGTGAGCCCCTGACACAGGCAGCGTGAGGTGCACGATTGAGTCTCAGGACGTGCGCTGGCTATGCGCTTCATTTATTTCAAGCGTCAACTTCGCTACGCAATTTCTTGGGATGTAATTGATGTATTGCGATGCAACCAACGCCATTATTTTTGTGATTTTCATGCTATAGATTGCATATGAAATAAGAGGAGATGTCCATTTAAAAATACACAAGTTTGTGTTGAAAATAGTATTTGTTTGTTTTAAAATTTCGCATAGTATTTGGTTTCCTATGCCCCTGCTGTACTTAACGTGCTGGTGAAAACCATTTTTGAATATCTATTGTTGTTCCAGAGATATTTGAGGTGGCGGAGGAAGGTGAGACACACTGTATATCTGTGTGTGTGTGGAGGGGGCTGGGGGAACGGCGGTTGTCACACTTGAAATCTGCACCCATCTTGGTGTAGTTCAAGAGGAATGGGCTGTGCAGTGGTACTTGGATTCATCCTGTTTCTCTCGTTGTCTCAGTGCTTAACTGTGTTCAGTCTCATTGGAGCCAGTCACAGAAAATAGTTTTACTGTAATGAATAAATGACCAGTAGTTGTGAGTAAAGAATTTTGAATTTATGGAAATAGGAGCCAACAGTGCTATACATAGAGTACAAATTTATGTCTGCTGGTTAAGATATGGAGGTTGGCAGTACATGCAACCGTGCAAATGAATGGTGCATGGACCAAGGAAATTCTTTTTAGATTCATCGAGATGAGCCCTAAATGTTGCCCTAATGTACTTGCATGCGCAAGATGGATGTGTTTAGATTAAGGAGTTTCTAGGAAGCTTTATTCAGCAGTAGATTCAAATGGCAGTGGTGGCGGCGGCAAGCTAATTTGTGATAGTATTTTTGTTGTGCTTATCTGCGACTCAGCATCTCCACTATATTGTGAGTGGCACCTTTCCTTTTCATAATATTGTAATATACTTATCTGTAATTCTTGTTGAATGAATATTATCCAGAATTCCATAGTCAAAGACTAAACATTATTAGCTGATTTAGGTTATGAAAGATTGTTAATGAGTATTTATGAATGAGAATTGTGGGTTGCACCAAACAATAAGCAGTATTATTCAAGGTTAAGCTCTATGACGGGTTCAGAGAAAAACACTTACTTCCCTGAAGCTGAATAATTGGCAGAAAACTCTTAATGACAAAAATGACTTAATCTCCAGCTTCAGAAATTATAATCCTTGTTAGAAACTGATGTCAAAGGGGTAAAGAAAGTATAACAAGTGCAGACAGCAAGTGGATCAGCTGAAGCAAGAGACAGAGTGATTTAATAAAAGGTAAGGGTTGGTGAGTGCTGAGAATGAAGAATGTGCTGGAAAAGCAGTTTCACTTCAAAGTCTCAGAAATGCTGGTACTTGAAATTGGATGGTTAGAATTTCAATCTAAGGAGTAGGCTTTCAAAAATGTTCAGGGGCCTGTTCATGGTACGTGTATTACATATATAGATAGTTTGTCTGCTATCATAAGTGTTAGCTTTATGCAGGGTGATTTGAGAAGTACACAGAACGAAATAGAAAAATAGTACTTACATCACTGAAGCTTTTTTATTTTTCAATGTAGCCTCCTCGGAGATTAATGCACTTGGTCCAGTGATGTTCCAGTACCTTGATCCCATCTCGAAAATGAGTTTCTTCCAAGCCTGCACAATAGTTGTTACCTTCAGGTATCAGTTCTTCATTTGAAGTGAATCTTCATCCAACAAGAAAAATTTCCAGTTTTGCAAAGGAATGGAAGTCTGACGGAGCATTTCAGGTGAATAAGGCAATTCAGACCTTAGTTTGTGTAATTTTGCCGTGTGTGCTGGCACACGTCAAGAGTCGCGGCACCCATCTTGCAGATAACTTTTTCATTTCTAATTCTTCAGTTAAAATGTGATATTCCCTTTCAGATGACATCTGGCAGGCGTGAGCAATTTGCCCCACTTTCAGTTGGCGATACTCTATAATCATTTTGTGGACTTTTGCAATGATTTCTGGAGTAGTGACACATCTTGGTCATCCACTGCATGGATCATCATCTAAGCTCTCCTGACCAAATTTAAATTCATTTTTCCACTTGGCAACAGTTGAATATGAAGGGGCAGAGCCCCCCCCCCAGTGTATTTTGGAAATTGGCATGAATGTCCTTTGCTTACATACCTTTCTTCATGTACTTAATCACTGCTTGAATCTCAATTTTTTTCCATGTTTGCAAATCACTAAGTGGGAACAACGACAGAGCCACATCACTACCACACCACGTGCCATGTGTTTACAGGCAACAGTCCAATGAATATTACCTGAACAACTTGTTGCACTAGTGCTGACCTCTCGTGGTGATTCTGTGAAATCACCCTCATACTGTTCATGCAAGATCAGTGAAGAAATTGCATGAGTTCCCTAAGATATTCTCTTTCTTCCATCATATATATTTTGATAATAGAACTGGAACTAGTAATTTGTTTCTATGACCCATGCAGTCATTAAATTTGAAAGGGTGGGTAGTCCATTTACAATTGTGTACAGATATTGAGCAAGTGCACACTGCTAGGGAATTGTTCGAGAACTATGTTGTCAGTAGCATGCCTGATTAAAAGGAATAAAAACAAAAAACAAAAATTTGAAATCGGTGCTACCAGAATGAGAGCAGGGACTAATAATATATTAATCAAACAAAAGTTGCAAAATAGCTTGTGTATTTGATTATGCTGAATGAGAGAGGTGTTTAAAGGATTCTGTGATTTTTTTTTATTTTATTTTATTTTATTTTTTTTTTTTTTAGAAAAACAAATTCATTTCCCTTTTCCTAAATAAGTTCCATTAATTAGTTCCATTGCGCACTATCCAGAGTATCACTTTAACTGTAGACTGCACAAAGGATTTTTTCCCCCAAGCTTTTTCCAGTAAGTGTCCACATACATTGTTCCATTGTTCTTACTCCTGCAGGAGCTCTTCATCTATAGGAGATCATAATCATTTCAGCTGCTTGTTAACTTATAAAAATGGCAAGTAGTCACAGGGTCAAGATCATTGTTGTCTAGAGAGGTTGGACGTATATGCTAGAGTACTGCCATGTGAAAGAACCAAATTGTTAGATCTTTATTTTGAATGAATGGTTCAAAATACATATGCAACTTGAGGCAGGCATTTTGTTGGGAGCGTCTCTTCAAAGAGACTATTTTGTGGGAATCAAGTGCCACACACTTTAACACTCCTCCAGTAGTTGAGGAAACGTAAACAATTTTGTTGACAAACAGATTTTTCATTGTTACTGGATCTACTTTCATATTCCAACAATCATTTCTTTGTAGATAATATACAGGGTGATTCAGCAAAGCTTTTCAGCTGAGATATTCCTAAAATGTTTACTAGCTATATTAATTACAGAAATACTAGTCTTGACTTCACTTTTTCAGATGCAACTATAGTAATAACTGCTGCTAATGTCATAGTTCTAAAAGAAATGAATTCAGTTGCATTACTTTTTTGAAAATGTGATTAGCAATTATGGAGAAACTGTATTTAGAACTTACCTGTTTAGGACAAAAAACTAATTGCTGTCTTACACTATAAATCAACCAGGAAAGAGCTGGGTGAGCACTTCCTTAGTCACGAGTGTGAGTAGTAAGCCAGGCACACACCATGCTAATACCACAATAACTATGTACTCTAAGGGGTAGTTCCACTAGGAGAGCCTTTAGCACTTTGGTTAGTGATTGGGCATATCTTTTACTGGTTAATAAAGTTTGAATGAAGTAAGGACCAATCATGTAATCTTTAAAAATCCTGCACCCAAACATTTACGCTCCACTGTTTCTGATGATGAACCTACCTCACCCAGTACGAATCCCCAGTGATCCCATAAAGCTTAGTTATTTCAGTCAGCTTTCCATGATCTGTAAAGATAGTTTCATTGGTAAAGAGAATTCATTGTAGAAAGAATCTTTTGTCCTGATGTTGCACCAGAACTGAGCAATAGAATTCCTTTGTCTTCTGCAGTCTCGCTGATCAATCTGCTGGTGAAGTGACATGATATGGATCGCAGCTGTTTGCATGCAAAATGTGTATGAAACTGAGCTGATTTATTCTAGAGGCACTTTCAGTTTCTCTGGAGCTAACGTGTAGTTTATGAATAACAACTGCCAGGACATTTATTTTATTCTCTCTGCTCATTTCAGGCTCACTCTTTATGCTCTGCATAGTATTTCAGTGCTCTTCCAATAACAATATTTCAATATTTGCTAAATTATGATCCTTGTTGGACCTTTGTCCGTTGAGCTACTTTTGTGCATACAACTTAACTGTTCTCCCCATGTTCCTTCTGCAGTTTTCATAAAGAAGTAGCATACTTAGTTTCTCTTGGTTTGTGAAAAACATTTATTTTTTCAAATTCACCAACACTCAACACATCTGAATGACACCGGTAGAACGAATGCTTAATTTCCTGTACGCTCCTTTTACACTAATATCTTAGTGTTCCAACACTTTGCTTCCTCATTATCTGACGTGACGTTTTTTCTTATTTGGTTGTGAAATGTGAACTTTTGCATAAGTCAGCAATCAATATCAAATTCAAAACATATAAATCAAAAGCTCTAAATATGTGATTTCTCCAAAAACTAATAGCTAGATTTTGAAGAGTTAAATGCTGTTCAGCAGTACAAACTACTGTAGGTCCAAGTTGATACCAATACCTCTGTAATTCATATTACTACTAGCTATGGTGCATTTAGTGCAGTGTAGCAGTTAGTGTCAGTTGTTGGTGTGCTGCAGGTCACCTGTTCAAACTCGACCACCAACAGGTATTTGTTATTTAGTAATTAACATTTCTCAGAGATTCTTGAAAGTTCTTGTGTTTGTATATTCTGGAATATTTGATGTTTGTATAAATAGCAACACTCTTGGTAGGATTTCAGTTCTGTTCTGTTCTGGCTGTACATTACTGTCCGTAATCAACGTGCTTTCTGTACTAAGTGTTGTGCTTTATCGAACAACCCTGCTTTCTGATTTCGACTTGATTCTGTTTATTACATGACAGTGTTTGGTGGAGACTTCAGGTACTTCAAAACATTTATATCACCATGGCTCCAATTAGGCAATGTAAAAGCTGTGACCTACATGGACAGCAACTGGAATACAAGCAGTACACCATTCCCACAGTCCATATATTCAAGAGACAAATGGATTCTGAAACAGCAGTAAGTCAGCTACATGTCAGACATCCATCTGTGTTTACCAGGGACATTGGTTAGAATGTGATGAAGTGGGTGAAAGGAGTCAGTCAAGTTGCCAAGTAAAATAGATAGGATGACGTGATATGTTTGGCAAATGTGTACTACTATTTGTATAGCACAGCCCAGCAGTGGTTTGAGAATCTCAACAGCTGGGGTAAATTACAGGCCATACTGTAGAAAACATTTGGTGACAATTTGCAGCAATTCCTCATAGAAGAAGATCAGTTGAAGAACAAGGCCCAGTGTCATGGGGAAACTACACACTCCTAATAACAGATTGTTTTTGGGCCTATCCCACATTGAGAATCGTAGTATAACAGAGCCTGACAGACTCGCATACTTGATAAAAGGAGTCGCAGAAAACGTGCCAAAGTCTTATTATAAAGAATGTCCCAACACCAGAGAAATTCATCAAGTGGTACCAGCACATCAAGGAAATGAAACAGAAAAGGAGATATGACTGACTCCCAAATATGGTCCCTATGGCTGTTGTTGAAGACCACCATGTCCTCACCCTCCCTCGTACTCCAGGTTGTCAGAGAAGAGAGAGAGAGCAATTTATGTCACTCAGAACAGGTGGACTAAGTAAGTAAGAGATAGCAGCCATGAATGTCGACTCCATACATCTGAAGTTCAAGAGGATCTTGAAGATGATGTGTATCGATCTTTAGAACCACCATTACAACATGCCAGGAAGAATAGACTTGGCCAACTTAGACTTAAACCACAGTTGTTAAACAACAACCCGGCACTGAACCAATGCGGGTACAACTAACTCCTCCACCGAGTATAACGCCCCACAGAACAACAGACATTTGGAGGTCAGAGGACAGCATACCAGTATATTTTCTCTGTGGATGCCCGGGACACTTTGTACACTACTGCAGAGAAAGATAACTAGTGTTTGATGATTACTACGCCACAAGACTGGCAGACAATTATAGTTGGTCTGTAGGATGAGGCCAATTACTGCACCATAGATGGGGTTGCTCCCTATCATGTTGCCATACAGAGGAACAAGCCACTTGCTTAGCTGCTGAATTGAGGAAATCTAAGTGAGGCGACTATCCAAGAAGCGATGGACGACTGTCACCAAGATATCAGGAAGTCTCGTTAATGTCATCGTAGACCTGTATGGGCACTAGTTGAATCACTGGTTTCTTTTCCTGTAAGTTTGGATGCTTACACCCCATAACTAAAGAAGACTGTCTGTGATACAAAAGCAATTGTGCTGAAGGCTTCAAATGGGAAATTGTGCAGCTAACAAAAACAGGTATAGCAAGAGTAGTTACCAGTGACAGAAGAAACTGTTTTGAATGTGTTATTTTAACAGAATGTAATCATAACATTATTCTCTGCTAGAACTTCTTGCAGGCATCACAACAGTCATAGATTGTGGAAGACCAGAGCTCCAAACTGACAAAGCTATTTTGACATACACACTCATAACAGTGATTGCTCTAAGTGGTTGTTTGCCATCAAAGATGTTGTTAACTTACTGAAATCAGTGACAGAAGTTCTAGCTGTCAGTACAGATGCTTAGTTAACCTGTGTATATAGATTGCAAAAAGCTACACTGGCTCACAAAAGAAATCTGCATTTCATCGTCGATCATAAGTATTGTAAGTGGTCAAGGAGAACTTTGGATCACCAGTTGTCAAGAGCAGCTACAACTCAGACAGCTGAACCAGTCCAGTAAGGGCAGCTTAATACAGTTGGAGAACTGTACTCTAATACCAGCACAGACAACATGGGGGCAGCTACTATCAAATTGCCAATAGGATTGGGCTTGACCTGGGAACAACATCAGTGAGTGCTAGCTGTTCTGCACCAATATTCAAATGCTTTCAGATGCAGAATGGAGAAAAGACAGATCAACATTATTATCAGAATGAGATTTTCACTCTGCAGCGGAGTGTGCGCTGATATGAAACTTCCTGGCAGATTAAAACTGTGTGCCTGACCGAGACTCGAACTCGGGACCTTTGCCTTTCGCGGGCAAGTGCTCTACCATCTGAGCTACCGAAGCACGACTCACGCCCGGTACTCACAGCTTTACTTCTGCCAGTACCTCGTCTCCTACCTTCCAAACTTTACAGAAGCGCTCCTGGTTTGCAGGTTCAAGGATATGCTGTTTGGACTACCTAGTGCTCCAGCCACTTTCGACAATGCTTCAGTGCTTAAAATAGATGACATGTCTTTGCTATGTGTGTGACATTATCTTTTTAAAAAAAGATATATGAAAGACATCCAAGGTACCTGAAAACTGTGTTGACGTGTGTTCAGGCAGCAGGCTTCTGTCTGAATCCAATGAAGTGCCTTTTTGCCACTTCAGAAATAAATCGAGAGAAAATAAGAGCAGTCATAGATTTTCAGATTCGTTTACATAATTGTGAGAAGTTTCATCAGAAGTGCTATCTGTTGTACATAAAGGATTTATGTACCAAGGAACATAACTTGCAAGAACTACTGGTGGTGAGATACCAAATTTTCCTGGGGTTAGATGCAAGAAAGAGATTTTGCTTGTGCTTGATGATGTGCTAACATTTTCTCCCATCCTAGCTTTGAATGACAGAACTTCATACCTATTCTATGGGACAGATTCAGTTCAAGTACAAATGATTGAAGGTGCTGAGGTGACAGCTTATGCTTCCAGACTACTCTCCAAGTCTGAGGTGAACTATTCCACAACTGAGAATCAATGCCTTGCAGTTGTTTGGGTCCTGTTTGATTGACAAACCATTCAAGTGGCAGGCCACCATTTTGTATGTGGGCTGACTAGCCTGAAAGATATATTTCATCAACTGACGAGTCGGGCACCGAGGCTTCAGGAATTCATGTCAATTTGACACAAAAATGGATGCAAATATAAGGATACTGACTGGATTTCGAGACCCCTATGGTGGGACACAGCAGTCTGAATGAAATCTCAGTCATCATTGCATTAAATGACATTGCTGCTGAAGAGAGGGAAGATCCAGCCTTCCTATAACCACAGAAGCCTGAAGAATGAGGAACCAACCAAAGGAGAATTCTAGTTAATAAAAAGAGAATCGTATAACAGCAGGGTGGCCACAAACCAAGAAAACTGGGAATATTGGGAATGATCAAGGAATTGTATGCAACCGAGAAATACCATGAAAATATCAGGGAAAACTACCCAATGTCTTTGCTTTTTTTAAATTACCACAGACCTTTGGGCCTGCATGATCTTCACCATATAACATGGCATCTTTGGACTGCAGCTTGAAGCTTACTTCACTTTATTGTTTGAGATAATATTGCAGTTGTTGAGACCTGTATTCGTGCTTGTTGTTCTGTAGTAAAAACTATGGAAACTTTGAGTTGTGGAATGTATTATGTATATTTAGCAGTGTTCTCCAACTAATACAGGTACAGTACTTTATTTTTTTATGTACAATATACTGGTTCAACAATCAAAATCTGAGTACATGCTCTACTTTTCCCTACTGGCATGAGACTTCTTGACTGTATAGACCCACTAGTTTAGTTTCATGTTCTGTATTACAAATAAGTACTGTTTCTGAGAAGGACTATATTTATAATACACTTTCAAAAATCATTGGTACTGCCATCTGTCGTTTGTTCCATTGTTCATATTGTTGAATAAAATGTAAAATTATTATTTTTTAAAAATTTCAGACAGTTGCATTCAGCATGAGAGCACACTTTCAGAGTTATTGATAGAGTGACCCAAATTTGGGGTTTTGGAGAGAATAAAATACAAACAGTTCTGAGAGGGCAAAATGCAAGCTTTCGCAATGTGACATTTCTTTCAAGTAATTTGGGTATTGCTAAAGGATTAAAATATATTAGCAAAGTTAAAATCTACAAAAATACAACTCCTCTTCAAAGCTTTGTAACTCGCCTACAACATACTAGTGCTGATGCAATTAAAACATGATTCTTAAGAAAAATTGACCATTTCTTATCCAGTCATACGTGAAGAAAATGAACCACAAATTCAGAAAGCACAAAATACTATCAGCTTCTTTCTTCTCAAAGAAGGAGTAAGCCATGCAGAAATACTTTGATGTATTCAGACACTGATTACTGACAAGTCACTGCTCTCAGCAAGAAGTGACGCACAATTATTAAAAAAAAAAAAATGTTCAGCAATAGTGCAATAGCGAGAAGAATGGAACTGCACCAAACTAAAATTTTGTACTCAATTCTTAATTATATACTATGTACAAAACATTTTTTTTCTGTCATTGTTCCAAAATCTTATATTTATATCCATTTGAGTTTGACAGATTTCATTGAGTGATTCATCAAATTCTATAACAAAACGATTCCCTCAGTCTATATGACAGAGCAGTCCTATAATGAATTGAATACACAATTTTAGTTTGCTGCAGTTCCTTTCTACTCTCAATTGCACTATTGCTGGAAAATATATATATATATATATATATATATATATATATATATATATATATATATATATATATATATATATATATATATCTAAAAAAAAAGATGATGAAACTTACCAAACAAAAGCGCTGGCAGGTCGATAGACACACAAACAAACACAAACATACACACAAAATTCTAGCTTTCGCAACCAATGGTTGCCTCGTCAGGAAAGAGGGAAGGAGAAGGAAAGACAAAAGGATATGGGTTTTAAGGGAGAGGGTAAGGAGTCATTCCAATCCCGGGAGCGGAAAGACTTACCTTAGGGGGAAAAAAGGACAGGTATACACTCGCGCACACACACACACATCCATCCACACATACACAGACACAAGCAGACACAAGCAGGGTCTGCTTGTGTCTGTGTATGTGTGGATGGATATGTGTGTGTGTGCGAGTGTATACCTGTCATTTTTTCCCCCTAAGGTAAGTCTTTCCGCTCCCGGGATTGGAATGACTCCTTACCCTCTCCCTTAAAACCCATATCCTTTTGTCTTTCCTTCTCCTTCCCTCTTTCCTGACGAGGCAACCATTGGTTGCGAAAGCTAGAATTTTGTGTGTATGTTTGTGTTTGTTTGTGTGTCTATCGACCTGCCAGCGCTTTTGTTTGGTAAGTTTCATCATCTTTCTTTTTAGATATATTTTTCCCACGTGGAATGTTTCCCTCTATTATATTCATATTATATATATATATATATATATATATATATATATATATAATGGAAGGAATCTTTCCGCTCCCGGGATTGGAATGACTCCTTACCCTCTCCCTTAAAACCCACTTCCTTTCGTCTTCCCCTCTCCTTCCCTCTTTCCTGATGAGGCAACAGTTTGTTGCGAAAGCTTGAATTTTGTGTGTATGTTTGTGTTTGTTTGTGTATCTATCGACCTGCCAGCGCTTTTGTTCGGTAAGTCACCTCATCTTAATATATATATATATATATATATCGGTAAGTCACCTCATCTTAATATATATATATATATATATATATATATATATATATATATATATATATATATATATATATAAAAAACAAAGATGGTGTGACTTACCAAACGAAAGTGCTGGCAGGTCGATAGACACACAAACATACACACAAAATTCTAGCTTTCGCAACAAACTGTTGCCCCATCAGGAAAGAGGGAAGGAGAGGGAAAGACGAAAGGGTGTGGGTTTTAAGGGAGAGGGTAAGGAGTCATTCCAATCCCGGGAGCGGAAAGACTTACCTTAGGGGAAAAAAAGGACAGGTATATACTCGCGCATACACAGACACAAGCAGACATTTGTAAAGGCAAAGAGTTTGGGCAGAGATGTCAGTCGAGGCGGAAATACAGAGGCAAAGATGTTGTTGAAAGACAGGTGAGGTATGAGCGGCGGCAAATTGAAATTAGCGGAGATTGAGGCCTGGCGGATAACGAGAAGAGAGGATATACTGAAGGGCAAGTTCCCATCTCCGGAGTTCTGACAGGTTGGTGTTAGTGGGAAGTATCCAGATAACCCGGACGGTGTAACACTGTGCCAAGATGTGGTGGCCGTGCACCAAGGCATGTTTAGCCCCAGGGTGATCCTCATTACCAACCCAAGTTCACCACAGGATCAACTTAACCAACACTTTTTCGCCTTTTTTCATACCAGATCTCCAGTTGCTTTCTAGTTCACCTTTATCTCTCCCCATATATTTTTATTTTCATTTTCATTTCAGCCTCGTGTTACACTTTCCACCTTCTAATACCATGTCACCCTCACAACACCCCCACAACCACCCCATTAAGTTTTATTTACATTCCCTCCGCAAACATGCCTTCGCCCTAGCCGGATTACGCTCCCATATTCTATTTTCTCAGGCCTGTCTGACATTTGGCATTACCCTCAAAGGCCTCACACTTAAAGTTCCCGTCTCTGACTGCAACCCTTCTTTCCATCAGTCCCTATACCAGTTCCAAACTGAACAATCCATTGCCCTCACCCACCTAATCCTTCACCTACACATCAACTCAGCCAATGAACACACCCGTCAACTCCTATCCTTAATAAAAGTCCTTAATCTTTCCTCTCCCACGTCCACACCAGCTGTTCAGAGCATCCTCCTACAGGCCAACCGTAAATTAGAACAGCATGCCACCCTCCACCTCAAAAAACTATCCAATCTCCTGGTTTCCCACCTCCGGAAAGGCAACTCGCTCACCCTTCACAACCTTTCCAGCAAACCTCAACCTCCTCTCATTGCACACCAACCCAGTCTCTCCCATCTACTCAATCTCCCACTTCCAGCTCCACTCCCTCCAAAACCTCAAAATTCCAATCAACACAACCTGGAACCACAACACCCTAATTCAGTAGTTAACCTTTCCTCCAAAACTCTCTCCCAATCCGAAACCTCTGTCCTATCCAAAGGCCTCACCTTCAGCCCCACTCTCAGATTCAACCAAACAGCCCTCGTCAAAGATTTACTGTCCTACACCCGTACTCTCTGCTGGAAATATCACTTTGCCACGAAGAAAAATGATCCCAATCCTACTCCTAATGATCCAACTCCCCAAGACACCATCCAAATTGAACCCTGCCTGGAACAGTTCCGTCCTCCGTCACAGCGGGACCCACCTCCTCTTCCTCAAAATCACCCTCTCCAAACCTTCCAGCAATTTCTGACTTCCAGCCTTGCATCTCAATCCTTCTTAAAAAACCTTAATCCTACTCCCAACATCACCACTGGTGAAGCCCAGGCTATCCGTGATCTGAAGGCTGACCGATCCATCGTCATTCTTCCGGCGGACAAGGGTTCCACAACCGTGGTACTTGATCGTCGGGAGTATGTGGCCGAGGGACTGCGTCAGCTTTCAGACAACACCACATACAAAGTTTGCCAAGGTAACCCCATTCCCGATGTCCAGGCGGAGCTTCAAGGAATCCTCAGAACCTTAGGCCCCCTACAAAACCTTTCACCTGACTCCATCAACCTCCTGACCCCACTGACACCCCGCACCCCCACCTTCTACCTTCTTCCTAAAATCCACAAACCCAATCATCCCGGCCGCCCCATTGTAGCTGGTTACCAAGCCCCCACAGAACGCATCTCTGCCTACGTAGATCAACACCTTCAACCCATTACATGCAGTCTCCCATCCTTCATCAAAGACACCAACCACTTTCTCAAACGCCTGGAATCCTTACCCAATCTGTTACCCCCGGAAACCATCCTTGTAACCATTGATGCCACTTCCTTATACACAAATATTCCACACGTCCAGGGCCTCGCTGCGATGGAGCACTTCCTTTCACGCCGATCACCTGCCACCCTACCTAAAACCTCTTTTTCATCACCTTAGCCAGCTTCATCCTGACCCACAACTTCTTCACTTTTGAAGGCCAGACATACCAACAATTAAAGGGAACAGCCATGGGTACCAGGATGGCCCCCTCGTACGCCAACCTATTCATGGGTCGCTTAGAGGAAGCCTTCTTGGTTACCCAGGCCTGCCAACCCAAAGTTTGGTACAGATTTATTGATGACATCTTCATGATCTGGACTCACAGTGAAGAAGAACTTCAGAATTTCCTCTCCAACCTCAACTCCTTTGGTTCCATCAGATTCACCTGGTCCTACTCCAAATCCCATGCCACTTTCCTTGACGTTGACCTCCACCTGTCCAATGGCCAGCTTCACACGTCCGTCCACATCAAACCCACCAACAAGCAACAGTACCTCCATTATGACAGCTGCCACCCATTCCACATCAAACGGTCCCTTCCCTACAGCCTAGGTCTTCGTGGCAAACGAATCTGCTCCAGTCCGGAATCCCTGAACCATTACACCAACAACCTGACAACAGCTTTCGCATCCCGCAACTACCCTCCCGACCTGGTACAGAAGCAAATAACCAGAGCCACTTCCTCATCCCCTCGAACCCAGAATCCCCCACAGAAGAACCACAAAAGTGCCCCACTTGTGACAGGATACTTTTCGGGACTGGACCAGACTCTGAATGTGGCTCTCCAGCAGGGATACGACTTCCTCAAATCCTGCCCTGAAATGAGATCCATCCTTCATGAAATCCTCCCCACTCCACCAAGAGTGTCTTTCCGCCGTCCACCTAACCTTCGTAACCTGTTAGTTCATCCCTATGAAATCCCCAAACCACTCTCCCTACCCTCTGGCTCCTATCCTTGTAACTGCCCCCGGTGTAAAACCTGTCCCATGCACCCTCCCACCACCACCTACTCCAGTCCTGTAACCCGGAAGGTGTACACGATCAAAGGCAGAGCCACATGTGAGAGCACCTACGTGATCTACCAACTGACCTGCCTACACTGTGACGCATTCTATGTGGGAATGACCAGTAACAAACTGTCCATTCGCATGAATGGACACAGGCAGACAGTGTTTGTTGGTAATGAGGATCACCCTGTGGCTAAACGTGCCTTGGTGCACGGCCAGCACATCTTGGCACAGTGTTACACCGTCTGGGTTATCTGGATACTTCCCACTAACACCAACCTATCCGAACTCCGGAGATGGGAACTTGCTCTTCAATATATCCTCTCTTCCCGTTATCCACCAGGCCTCAATCTCCGCTAATTTCAAGTTGCCGCCACTCATACCTCACCTGTCATTCAACAACATCTTTGCCTCTGCACTTCTGCCTCGTCTGACATCTCTGCCCAAACTCTTTGTCTTCAAATATGTCTGCTTGTGTCTGTATATGTGTGGATGGATATGTGTGTGTGTGCGAGTGTATACCCGTCCTTTTTTCCCCCAAAGGTAAGTCTTTCCACTCCCGGGATTGGAATGACTCCTTACCCTCTCCCTTAAAACCCATTTCCTTTCGTCTTTCCCTCTCCTTCCCTCTTTCCTGATGAGGCAACAGTTTGTTGCGAAAGCTTGAATTTTGTGTGTATGTTTGTGTTTGTTTGTGTGTCTGTCGACCTGCGAGCACTTTCATTTGGTAAGTCACATCATCTTTGTTTTTAGATATATTTTTCCTACGTGGAATGTTTCCCTCTATTATAATCATTTTATATATATATATATAAAGTAGAATGGAACTGCAGCAAACTAAAATTGTGTACTCAATTCATTATGGGTTTGCTCTGTCATATAGACTGAGGGAATCGTTTTGTTATAGAATTTGATGAATCACTCAATGAAATCTCTCAAACTCAAATGGATATAAATATAAGATTTTGGAACAATGACAGAAAAAAAGTTTTGTACATAGTACTTAACATTTACTTTTGTTCATTGTACAAGAGCTTCTGATCTTCTTATGTCATTCAAGGAAACACTTAATACCTCTCATATGCTGCAATAAAATGTTACAAATCTCTGTAGTTGGACCAAATGTTGATCATAAATTTTTTAGAGGTCTGAATTCTGAGCTGCAGTCTATTAAATAAATTAATGATCCGATGATACTTGATATTGGCGACTGCAATACTCATATCGTTCGTGGTGCATTTGAATGTGGAACTGAAGCCATTAATTGGAATACTGTTCAATTATTTTATTGTGTGTTTAAAGACATGCTGACTCTTCACACTCAGTTGACAGAGTATTCAGCATCAAATCTTTATCGTAAGAAATTTTGGAACCCTTTTTGGGTTTTGACTTTTGAAATTATTTCTAATCTTAAAAAAAACTGTGGTGGGTTTACAGTGTGATAAAAAAGAACCGAGTAGCACCAGTGACAAAATAGTAACTGGGGCTTCTTCAAATCCTTTTCTGCCAGTGAAATTATAATTCTTTCAGTCATTAGCAGCTGAGTCACAACCATTCATACAAGAATATTGAGCTAGTGCTCCTGCAGCACTGTTTCTACACAGCTCTTTAGTGATGGTTATTCCAATTATAATGCAGAAGTTTAGCAAAGCAGATATACTGAAGTGTGTTGTCTCCTTATCAAGTATTGACTTAACTGATAAAAACAATTTGAGTCTGTACAAATAGGATCTGGTACTAAAAAAGCTATCAAAGTATAACAAAAAAAAAAAAAAAAAAAATCACTGATCTTATGATTTTGAAATTTAGAAAAGATGCCACAACTGAGTATCATAGCTTTAATAGAAAAGCTGCAATCACCCTTACTATATAATCTTATTAAAGCAATCTCATATTTTGCTCCAAGTCTTGTATATTTTCCTAAAGTCAGAAGAGGGAGACTGATAAGTTTGCTCACTATTTTGAATGCTATTTTGGAGTGTGGCTGATGAAATTACATGAGGTATCAACATTTTTTGTCCTCAGTCTTCAGCACAACTACTTCTCAGAACTTATTCACAGACTAAGAAACGCTTAGATCATTTTTTGAATGAATTAATTCTTTTGCATAGCAATACATGATCATTAGTAAAAATGTTAAAGATAGTTTTCATTTTTGCTCATAGCAGCGCTAATATTGAAAGAGGTTTTTTAGTCAGTTGTGAATGCTTAGTTGAGAATATGAAGAATGAAACTTTAATTGCTCAACAATTAATATATGACTCTATCCTAAATGAAATAACTGGAGATGTTGCAGCTCTTGATTTTCCAAAATATTTAATTCATTCTTACCGGAACTTGCGTTCAAAAGTACCAGAAGGAACTGAACACCAGAAAAAAGAAGATACAATAATAGAATCAGCGGATTTTAAAAGAAAATATTTTACATCAAGAAAAGCTGAGCTTTAAGCTAAGATTCAAGCATTTGATGAGTAATGTAAGAATCTTCAGTAAATTGTTCTACCAAATGTAGAACTTTAATTTGTTCTAGTTCATATGACAAGTCATTATCTTATTTTTGTGTTACCTTCTTTAAATTTTATACATTTTATAATATTGTTAAATTACGTATAAAATGCCAATGTAGTGTACTAAAAATGAATAAAATAAACCATTTTTGCAAGTTTTGTACCATATTTGGTTACTGACAGAAAACAATTAAACTTTAATTGTCTTTAAAATACTGATAAAATTTCAAAATCAAGGAATTTTTGAATCATTTCTTTGTAGCCACCCTGAAGGGGAACTATGATCCAGTGGGGTTGAAATGGTTGATCATCATCGTAGATCATATATGGCCAACCATCCTGAAGTTTTTTCTTGATGCCCCAACATCTGGTCACCTGGGATTCATGAAGACTCTTGATACAATGAGACGCTTGTATCATTTGTCAGGTCTCTACTGATATTTTAGACACTACTCATATGTGAGTCACTGTAAAGAATTCTAGTGATGGAAGCAGGTGCTGCAGTTACCTCTGGAGCTGCTGGTACCAGTTCCACATGCAGCAGCACCATGCCACCAAATTGGAATAGATCTCTTGGGGAGTTTCCCAAAGTTGACAAACAGGAATCAGTGGATAGTAGTTTGCACTGACTGCCTTGCCTGCTATGCTGTCATCAAATCTGTGCTGACTGCTGAAGCTCCAGAAGTTGCAGTTTCATTGTAGAAGATGCCATTTTGAAGCACGGAGCGTCCCATGTGATAATCTCTGATCATGCAAAAGACGTCCACTTGATACTAGTATCAGAGGGAATTCACATTGTGACATCACCCACAGCATGACAAGTGCCTATCACTCACAAATGAATATTCTTACAGAACAGCTTAATAAGAGTTTGGCAAACTTGCTCTCAATGTAAGCAGATGTCGAACAGTGAGAGACCGAAATACTGTACTGCCTGCCGTGATATTCACACGTAATGTGAAGTAGGACACTACAGGTTTCACACTTTTCTTCCTGTGCCACAGGCATGGGCTGAAATGACATTGGACATGCTGTTCCTTTTCAACCAGATGGTACCCAGGACGATTATGTGGAATTTCATCACCAGGACCGAAGAAGTACGACAGCTGACTCATATACAGACCCTTGGTGCCCAGGAGAAAGATCCAGAGCACTATAACACAAAGACCATCCAGTGAGATAAGGTCTGGGAGAGTTGGTATGTATTTTTAAGGCTGTGTGGAAAGAGGACTATCAGAAAAGTTACTGAAGTGCTACTTCGGCCTGTATCATATCCTTTCTTGTGTGTCATGTGTCAAATACAAAGTCCTGGATTATAACAGTTCACAAGATGACAAAAGTGCAGAGGTGTTATCCTTGCTCTTTGTATGAAGCCCTACTACAGCCCTGGGGGATAAGCCAGCACTGACATAAAGAAGTCATTTGACAAACTTTTGAAATAGCAGGTGCCTGTTTTTCCAGGAGAGGGAGCAATGCTGCTAGTTCTGCATGCGGTGTGGCATAACTGTTAGCATCACTGGCTGGTGTATTGCTGTTCATCAGTTCAAACCAGCAATTAATTGTTATTTAGTATTTATCCTTTCTGAAAGGTTCTTGAAAGTTCTTATGTTTGTAATCTTTGTATATTCTGGAATAGTCACTGTTCATATACATAGCAGCATTCTCTGTCCATTAGTCTAGTTCTGTTCTCCTCTCCTCTGAATGTACATTGGTGTTTGTAATAAATGTGCTTTCAATACTAATTGCTGTTCTTGATT
Source organism: Schistocerca piceifrons (assembly GCF_021461385.2). NCBI lineage: Eukaryota > Metazoa > Arthropoda > Insecta > Orthoptera > Acrididae > Schistocerca > Schistocerca piceifrons. Next base: position 613,249,964 of record NC_060139.1, read on the forward strand.
TATGGTCTTGTTTTTGGATTCAGACTAGTGCCTGGTTAAGATGTGACAATATAACGAAGAATGTCATTTAATAAGGATCGAAGAATGTCATTTAATAAGGATTTTTTCACAGTTCATCTGGATGAAAACAGAATTACGTTCCAGAAATATTTGAGGTGAACAGCTTGGTTTGCTCACCCTGTATTTTCAGGTACCCAGCAAACTTAATCATGTTCCTATTAATAATAATTTGTTGACTGACCTAGTCCTCTTAATCTGGAATTGAAAGTGATAGCTTAAATGTTCTCACAGCACTAGATGAAGACATAAAAATATCAGATAATAATAAAAGTCCATCATTTTCCGTATGGGCTGTTGGTTCTTCAGTTTGAAAATCAAGTTTGAATTTCTGCGTTGCATGACAAAAATCTGTGACTAATATAAAAAGATTTTGAAGTACCTGGCATACACACTTTCCTTCTGTTCTCCTAAAAATTCTCAGTGGTCTGAAATAACATAATTTTGAACAGTTGTTATTTAAGAGAGTTTGGTGTTATCCACATTTTACACATTATAAACAACTTTTTGCAAACATTGTTCATCCAGTTTTACATGGTGTAGATCAAGATGGTGTAGTGTGATGCTGATTGGGTAAGTCTCGGACTACAAATCCAAAGGTTCAGGGTTAAATCCTGTTGGTCCTAGGATTTTTTACTTACTACATTTTCATCTCTGCATTGCTTTGCACATCTGAAAAATGCAGAGTTGTACCTAGAGTCAGAATCTACATTAAATTTTAGTTTCCCCTATTGAATGTCTGGATAAGTTAGTTCAAAAGTTGGAGGAAGATGCGAGTACTTAAACTCCAATAGGGCCATTTATAGTAAGGCACAGTAGTATTAAGATTAAGCGTTTTTCTGGAGGACAGCTTAATCATAATTACTAGATCCGACATTTTGCTATCATGTCTTCACCTGGCACACAATGTTGCATTTAAGTGGTGTATTTGTGCATGTTGTGTTGTTCGTAAAATTTGTTGGAAACAGTGTAATGGTGTGGGACAGATCAATAAGGTTTTGTTGTTTCATGCTGTATCTAAACATCTGCTACTCTTGACAAACAGTTCATTCTAGAGAAAATATTATTTATTATTTTCTGTTTTAAATATTCAGTACTTGGAGCTACAATTCTTGGCGCTACGACTCTTTGAAGTAAATACCAGATAGCCTGTCTGGACATAAATTACTTTTATTTAATTAATTATATTCACATTGTACTGTATGTGGTTATTGGTGGTGAGCATTGGTTCAAAGACATTAGTTCTTATATTTACATGTTTATTTTGTAAGTAGCCAAAATGATAATTCATGACATGTATTTCTTATGTTAATCTTTTTCTTTTCTCTGTTATGCAAATTACCATGCACTTGTTAGATCTGTTGGTACTCCATATATTCTTTTATAGTGCTGCTTTTAGTATGTCCTATTTGTGTGGAATAATAAAAATTAGATGAACATGTAGTTTTGTGTTATACTTTTAAATCATACAACCAAAAGTGTTGCAAGTTGCTTTTTATTTCTTTATAGGAAGAAAGCGACGAAAGTGCGCCAAAGTTATTTCAGACATTTGTACAGAAGTACAGCAAGAAACATGGCATTCTTCTAAATTCTGAGACATTATTTCCTCTAAGTGCTATTATGCCAAAGAAGACTGTATTGGTAAAAATAATTCCTGACAAATTGGAGTACTGTATCTTAAACTCAGAATCTATGAAGAAGTGTGCTGTGAAGGTTACTGAATTCTGTGAGAGAACATCAGAGATTGAAAAAGATGATGAAAGTAAACTTTTGTCAAAAAATAATAGTTTTTTTGCTGAGTAAGTAATGCTGATAGTAATTATCATTTTTCTACTTCGGTGTGATGTTTTCTTCTTATTACTGCTATTGTTCTACAGGTGGCAGAGGGATATACTAAATGAAGGTTTAACTACACTGGAGGTTGGATTGCATTTAGGAGGTTCATTGCCTCCAGAAATGTGGCCAAATCTGATACTACAAAACATACTTATTGTTGGTATGTAGTAATTTCAATTACACTGTTTCATTTTATGCAGGGTATTAGGTTCCACAAATGTGTAGTATTCCACATTTGCTGATGATAATTTTCTGCAGTTATCAAAGATTAGACAGTGCCATATGACACAAGAAAAATAGCAGTATTCTCTGTGGGTTGTCTGAAATTGTCCAACAGTAACCAGATGTTTGAGGATTTCTCCATAGTTAGAACAAAACTGTAGGCACTCTTAAGAAGAAAGTGGAGTAGACTAAAACAGAGATAAATAGAATCATAAAATGACAAGGAAAGGTTAGGCATACATACAATAATGGAGGAGGGGAGGCTTTGGGAACATTAAATGAGGCACCAACCATTACTATAGTGGTGTGCACATAAGAAGGTGATTTAGTAGATGCGTTTTGCACAGAAAGATAGGGGGCATCACCAAGTGTGTGTGCTCTCCCTCCCTCCCTCCCTCCCTCCCTCCCTCCCTCCCTCCCTCCCTCCCTCCCTCCCACACCTCATGGTATAAAACTGTCTCTGACACTTCTTAATGTAGCCCTTGTCATGTTTGCTTTGTGCCACCTGTAATGAACACCACATCTAAACTAACATGAAAAGTAATGCTAACTGTTTCATGTCCATCCAGAAGTGCAGAGTTGGCTGGTGATGGCTGAAGTGATCAATATAGCAAAAATCAACTAATGCCACTATTGCTGCCCCTTGTTTTGATCACAAGTAAGATAGATTCCCCCTACACTTTAGTCAGGGCCTTGGAGTTGGCATAGTAATACGCTGAAACTGGTTGATAAATAAAATAGGGTGGAAACTAGACAGCTGAAAGGTGTTTAATTTGACATCCTCCCATAGAAAAGCCGAGTCCCGCAACCATCTCTAAAAAGATGGGCATACAGAGACTTAAAAATCTCAAGTTCTTATTTAGACTGAATTTCAGTGGAATTATTATTCAGATTACTTTTTTGGCTGTTGTGATTCCATTGGTGTTATTAGTTTTCATTAGGGTGCTGTTAATTAAAACTTTCAGTTAACTGAATAACTGAAGTTAGCACTATGAATAACTGAAGTTAGCACTACAGTTCACCACATCCAAAAACCTGCGAGTTAACACTTATACTTGAGAAGGTGACCTATGCCATTTGAAACTTAAAAATTTCGATTTTCCAGTAATGTGTTTTAGATTACGTAAAACTGTTTGTCCTCCATGATAATTAAACTTGAAGCAGCCCAATTTTTCCATTGCAGATTTGGTCAAAACCACTGCTAGATTCTGAACTTCAAGTACATACTTTTCTTATCTTAATTTTTCTGTACACAATGACATGCAGCATTGATTGATTAACTCACTGACTAATACTTTCAAGCAATTTACTCTAATTTGCTATATGGTGCTCATTCATATAAATAAGGAGATTCACATTGCATAAGGATAATAGTGAACATATATGTTTCTAAATTTCTAGCCGACAATATTTTCTCTAAATCAAAATCACATTAGTTCTTGTAGCTCATCAAACAAAGTAAAATCCAACTTAGCTGAATATAAAGCATTAAATAATTTTGTAAAATATGTTTGGTTGTACATCAGTCTTACAAATATGTTTGTTCTGTATATGAAAATTTATGTACTGATCACTGTGAAACTCAACAATTCTAATTTTTTGTGTCTAGGATCATGCAGCTAGGGAAATGTGGACTCTATATGGCTTTGGCACAACTTAGCAGTACTTATGGTCCTGGCTAGAGTTTGGATGCATTTACAATTAGAATTTCTTTTTTCTGTTGATTTTCCCTGTTTTCTGTGGAGAAAGTGTGTGTTGTATACATGAGATTCACCAAATGTTACCACAGTGACTAAGTATGATCATGTATAATGAAAATTAAAGTGATACTTCAATATTGACATTATTGAAGGACATTTTAGCTGTGGAACTGTAAATTTGCATAAAATAATAGCTCATGAAACAATGCTCACATTCAGTCCACTGCTAAAATCACACTGATATTGAGACATGTTTTGGAAAGGCTTTATGTTAAGGAGCATGACAACAGACTGTAATTGTCAACTTTATTTGCAATTAACCAAAAAACCTTAAGTTCAGCTACACCTCCAGCTTTCATGAGTAAATCGAGCAAATGAACTCATAGGACTTGTTGAAGTTGATAATATGAACTGCAGTGAGTGGAAAGAGAAAGGAAGCATAACATATTGTGGTAAGCAGAAATGAGCATTATGTAAATAAATTTCTTTCAAGATAATTATTTGAGTAAGTGGATCATTAAGACAAATTTATTTGTGAATAAATTATTTGTGACTTAAATAATGAGTACTGTAGAATGCCACTATATTTTCTTTGTTTACTTCTTGTAGCAGATTCTATGGCTAGTGTTTCTTCCCATGGCTCAGTGCAGTTTCTGTTTGACAAATAACTTATTAATGGTTTGTGCAGCAACCTGCTTCACTGGGTAAAGTTCCAGACTACACAACTAAATGTTTGTGGTTGAATCCCCCATTGGTCCTACAATTTTCTCTGTTACTTATTGCATCTTTCACCTGTAACAAATGACAAAAATGCCAAATCAAGTTGTACCATGTTTCGGGTACATGTTGAAAATTTAGGTCCACCTCCAACTGGCTGTGTAAATCAGTTCAAAGGTCAGAGGAAGTCAAGAGTACATGACATTGCCTATGGTTAAGTTGGCATAAGTTGATTGCTGACAGTTGCAAGGGAGTGGATGTGGCAGCTTTGCGTATCTTCAATGCTGTAAGCTGGCAACAATGCTCCGAGCCTTAGGGACCTTCTTACGTTGTCATGACTTACAGTAAAGCACTGCGGTGTTCAGACCCACCTTCAGGTTGAGCACATCTTTACTAACTTCAGTGCATAACAAATAAAACTTAAAAATACTTAGCAGTTACATTACTGACATGTCCCTGTTCAACTCTCCCTGCACCTACCAGTATGGTGTTGTCAAACACCGTGTCTAGAGTTGCCCTCAAATATGCACAGACCAAAATTTTTCCAACACTCTCAAATTTTTTAATAATTGTTCCAAGAGAGACACTGGGTTTGGGCTCATAAAAGAAACACAATATTACAGCACCCTGGTAATTTTTTTATCAATAAAGTGTCTAGAGACTATTGGAAGACTTTTCCACCTTTCTACAATAACTGCAGTTGTTGCAGCAATCAATGTCTTACCCACAATTTAAAAACAAGTAGAACATCTATATTCTATCAACGACAAAGGGAGGCTTACAACAAACTACTGACATGTAGTAGCCAAAAAAGTTACAAAGAAAGCAGGCCGTGAGTTTCAAATGATGATATGATGTAAAAAGAAGATTTTATGCAGAATGTGATTTGAGAAATGAAGCTAAGATGGAACCAGAATGAATTATTTGCCAAAAATGTCAGCAGAATTGATGAACTCTCAATTTTTGCTGAAGAAGGTTGTGAGCTGAAATTAATATTTCATTATCACATTGCTGTTGTTGTGGTCTTCAGTGCAGAGACTGGTTTGATGCAGCTCTCCCTGCTGTTCTATCCTGTGCAAGCTTCTTCATCTCCCAGTACCTACTGCAACCTACATCCTTCTGAATCTGCTTAGTGTATTCATCTCTTGGTCTTCCTCTATGATTTTTACCCTCCACACTGCCCTCCAATACTAAATTGGTGATCCCTTGATGCCTCAGAATATGTCCTACCAACTGATCCCTTCTAGTCACGTTGTGCCACAAACTCCTCTTCCCCCCAATTCTATTCAATACCTCCTCATTAGTTATGTGATCTACCCATCTAATCTTCAGCATTCTTCTGTAGCACCACATTTCGAAACCTTCTATTCTCTTCTTGTCCAAATTATTTATCGTCCATGTTTCACTTCCAACATAGCTACACTCCATACAAATACTTTCAGAAATGACTTCCTGACACTTAAATCTATACTCGATGTTAACAAATTTCTCTTCTTCAGAAACGCTTTCCTTGCCATTGCCAGTCTACATTTTATATCCTCTCTACTTCGACCATCTTCAGTTATGTTGCTCCCCAAATAGCAAAACTCCTTTACTACTTTAAGTGTCTCATTTCCTAATCTAATTCCCTCAGCATCACCCGACTTAATTCGACTACATTCCATTATCCTCGTTTTGTTTTTGTTGATGTTCATCTTATATCCTCCTTTCAAGACACTGTCCATTCCATTCAACTGCTCTTCCAAGTTCTTTGCTGTCTCTGACAGAATTACAATGTCATCGGCGAACCTCAAAGTTTTTATTTCTTCTCCATGGATTTTAACACCTACTCCGAATTTTTCGTTTGTTTCCTTTACTGCTTGCTCAATATAGACATTGAATAACATCGGGGAGAGGCTACAACCCTGTCTCACTCCCTTCCCAACCACTGCTTCCCTTTCATGTCCCTCGACTCTTATAACTACCATTTAGTTTCTGTACAAATTGTAAATAGCCTTTCGCTCCCTGTATTTTACCCCTGCCACCTTTAGAATTTGAAAGAGAGTATTCCAGTCAACATTGTCAAAAGCTTTCTCTAAGTCTACAAATGCTAGAAACGTAGGTTTGCCTTTCCTTAATCTTTCTTCTAAGATAAGTTATAGGGTCAGTATTGCCTCACGTGTTCCAACATTTCTATGGAATCCAAACTTATCTTCCCTGAGCTCGGCTTGTACTAGTTTTTCCATTCTTCTGTAAAGAATTCGTGTTAGTATTTTGCAGCTGTGACTTGTTAAACTGATAGTTCGGTAATTTTCACATCTGTCAACACCTGCTTTCTTTGGGATTGGAATTATTATATCTTCATGAAGTCTGAGGGTATTTCGCCTGTCTCATACATCTTGCTGACCAGATGGTAGAGTTTTGTCAGGGCTGGCTCTCCCAAGGCTATCAGTAGTTGTAATGGAATGTTGTCTACTCCTAGGGCCTTGTTTTTACTTCTATCTTTTAGTGCTTTGTCCAATTCTTCACACCGTATCATATCTCCCATTTCATCTTCATCTACATCCTATTCCATTTCGATAATATTGTCCTCAAGTACATCGCCCTTGTATAGACCCTCTATATACTCCTTCCACCTTTCTGCTCTGCCTTCTTTGCTTAGAACTGGGTTTCCATACAAGTGATTCTCTTTTCTCCAAAGGTCTCTTTAACTTTGCTGTAGGCAGTATCTATCTTACCCCTAGTGAGATAAGCCTCTAGATCCTTAGATTTGTCCTCTAGCCATCCCTGCTTAGCCATTTTGCACTTCCTGTCAATCTTATTTTTGAGATGTTTGTATTCCGTTTTGCCTGCTTCATTTCCTGCATTTTTATATTTTCTCCTTTCATAAATTAAATTCAATATTTCTTCTGTTACCCAAGGATTTCTACTTGCCCTCATCTTTTTACGTACTTGATCCTCTGCTGCCTTCACTACTTCATCCCTCAAAGCTACCCATTCTTCTTCTACTGTATTTCTTTCCCCCATTCCTGTCAATTGTTCCCTTATGCTCTCCCTGAAACTCTGTACAACCTCTGAGTTTAGTCACAATATAAACATGAATTCAGTAGATGTCACACACCAATGGCTTATCCTCTTTGCACATATAGAATGTATTTCTTTAGCATCACAAAGGCAAGTCTTTGAAAATCAAATAAAATTTCCGATGTAATGTTTGGAAAAAAAGTTGGTTTTGAAAACAAATTCAGAAAATGCATCCATTGGCCGAAGAGTTGGGCAATAAATGGCATTGGATTTAAAATTTATCTATTGTTCATAATACTTTTTATTCACAGTTGATGAAGCTTTTTTATTTGTGTGAGGGAGTAATGTTTTGAATAATGTTTGTTATTGACAAATAATGAATGATAATTTATATGTATCCATATTTTCATTTGCATTAATTTCGCCCAACTCTGGTGTTAAGCGAAGCACATTGCGCATGCACACACTGCAAATTCCCAGCCTGTGTGCAAGTGAATTCAAGTGCGTGAATTCCACATCGCTGTGAACGAGCACCTGTACCAGCCACCTTGCACATGTGCAAGTGCTCATACGTCTGTCATTAACATCGGTAATCTTTGACAACTTCTGCGGATGTTTGCACTCTGTCCGACACACTGCAGGTGCTTGGGGGGCAAGTGGAGAGGCCACGTGTTTGCATGTCTTTATCACTTTTCTTCCCCTAAGACACAGAAGTACTGAGTCCTGAGGGAGGTATTGTCGCTGGGAAATTATGACATCATTGTCTCAAAGTCCCGATCTTTTCAAAGTGTCAGGGATACTGCAGTCCTTTCTGTGCCAAGGCTGTGTAGCAACCTTGCCTTTCAGGATACCCAGATGATGACTTTTGCAGTGTCAGCATAGTCAGAATATGGCTTCTTGTGCAAAAGCACATACCCCCTACCCCTGAGGTTTCTTGCGACACTCTGCTATGACTTTTTTCTGCTAAGTCAATCATGGGACTCTTCTGCTAGGCTAAGTCTGCAGTCTTTAGGCTTTGTCCAGCAGAACTTAAATCTGAAGGGGGGGGGGGGTGGGGGTGGCAGCTGTCCTTCCCAGCATGTGAAGTTGTCGTGTTGCTGGTACATGTCCACCAGGTGATAGCTGTGTGGTTTGGCATTATCATTCATCTCATGGAATTAATGTTCCGCCAATAATTATCTTCTCACATTAAACACCTATCATCATTCCACAACCGCAATACCAAATCAGATACATATAGCATCTTGCCTGTACCTTTACATAACACAAAATCTTTGTCCGTGTCATTCTCCATCTCAGCCATATGATTATGGAACGCGCTCCCCCGTGATCTGCGTCTTATCCAGAACCACTCAACATTCAAGAGGCAACTCAAAACTTACATATTAGGGATGGTATAGCCACCATTGTTGTGCCCCTCTCATTCTTTCTTTCTCCTCTCCATCATAGCTTTGAATTTTACCATTCTATTTCTCTTCCTCTAACCTAGCTACCTCTTCTATATCTCTTTCACCCCATTCTATCATCTTATGTCTCTGCTCAATGTGAATAACTCACAAGCTGCAAGAACATAACGAGAAAATTCCCAACTACCAATAGGACTGACATTCATAAAAGAAAAATATGTTTACTTTCGTATACATAGTCATTACTATTATTATTATTAATTGTTATAATTTTGAAACTTCCTGGCAGATTAAAATGGTGTGCCGGACCGAGACTTGAACTTGGGACCTTTGCCTTTCACGGGCAAGTGCTCTACCAACTGAGCTACTGTGCTTGGGTAGCTCAGTTGGTAGAGCACTTGCGCGCGAAAGGCAAAGGTCTCGAGTTCGAGTCTCGGTCCGGCACACCGTTTTAATCTGCCAGGAAGTTTCATATCAGCGCACACTCCACTGTAGAGTGAAAATTTCATTCTGTTATAATTTTTTTATTGTTATAATTATCTGTGTACTAATGTTGTAATCTCTATTTTTTTTCTTTAACATTAATACTGTATAACACGTGGTATGTCCATAATGTTCTGTACAAACTGAAATTCGTTCAATCTGAGTATGCCTGGTTAGGTGTAAGAGAGGGCCTGAAGGCCCTAATCTTGCCAGGTAAAATAAATGCATAAATAAATGTATACTATGAGAAAATGCATATAACAATGTGCTATGTTTTACCAAAAACAACATTGCCAGCTGCCCTTCAACTACTGGCAAGTGAGGTGTGTAATATGTGTCAAGGGATACATCATATTACAGTATGTTGAGAATTGCATTGAAAACTGGTGAGTGAGGAGATTCAGAGGCAAGACACTGGACTTGCATTCAGAACGATGGCAGTTCTGTTCTATTTTTGGCCAAACAGATTTAGGTTTTTTGTGGTTTTCCAAAAATCACCTAAGGGAATATCAGAATGGTTCTCTTGAAAAAGAGTACAGCCAATTTCCCTCTCAGTCCCTCCCCATTCCAACCTTTCCTCCATCTCTGACGATCTCTTCATCAAGATAACATTGAACTTTAATACTGTTCCTATGCTCTCCAAGCTGAACTGTGATTTCCTGAGAACAGGGCGACACCCCAATATTCCTGGATCCACTCGTGGCAGGCAAGGCACGATATTCTCCTGCCCATGCTGTGCTTTTGTTTAAGGGGATTTCATTCATGATGTTGACAAGCATCCAGAGGAATTTCAAGAACCTGTTAATGCATAGTTTGATGGCAATTGTGTAACTTAGGGACTGGCATGAGGTTTCCAGCCCGGTCAGGTCCTATGCTGGGTGACTGTATTTAATCAGTTAGGGCAGCAGTGATGTTACTAGTTCTCAGCCATAGTTTATCATTAACCTTGCCCATATGCTGTTAAATGTTTCCTCCCTGCTGAAAATTTCTCATAAAAAGACACTATAGGTGGTACACTTCTCTTTTTTTTTTTCACTTTGTTCTGACTGACCAACCTCTAATCCGCCCATGATCTGTCTGTGTATAATGTCATCCAGATGTGTTTCTTCTACCATCCTACTTCAGTGGCACCTAGAACAACTATGTCCAACAAGCCTGCCCATGCTGACTGTTGTAGGAACACCAAGCAGTTTAAGATAGACGTGCCATATTTGTCACGTTTGTCCCACTACCGTTCAGTAACCCAGTTTCCCAAAATATTATTTATCTATGGATATGAGCTAGCAATCAAAGAATTGTATGCAAAATCAGGTAGTAGGTGCTTTTAGGAAGAATAGTACTTTATCTTCAGGTCTTCCCAGTGAGTGTTTATTTGCACATTTAACTTATTCTTTCACATTTTCAGGTAAAAGTGGTTCTGGACGAAGTACCATTGCGAAGATGCTATGCAATGAAGTGAAGGAATCACCATATTATATTCATGTTGTGGAACTTTGCTGCAAGCATTTGAGAGGTTTGTGAGCAGCATGCAAGAATTATTTTCTAAATTCTTTTGTTCGAAAGCATACGTGGATCTCAATAATTTCTCTGTGGATTTAATTCTGTTGTTTATTTTGCTGTCAAATGTTTCACAAGATGTGTCTAACAAATGTCTTCTATCATGGAATGAGTGTTATTTCTGTGTACCTTTGATGCATCAGTGCATTTTTAAAGCTTATCCCCATTGTAAATGAAAAATTTGTTGAAATTAATTATTGTAATAAATTGGAAATTGTGGCCACGTAATACATTGATGTACAGCAGTGGGCCAGTATGTACACTTTTTCATTAATTATTCTACACAGTTAATTGTTGCATGAGTAACTGTATATGTATATTTGAGCTCATAAAATTGTATGAAAATATTTGACATAGGTTGGAAGGGTGGTCATGGAGGAGGGTAGGAGGGGTGGATCCATGGCAGGCAGTTCTACTGTCATAACTGAGATATGTGATATGTATGCTGTTGGTAGTAATTCATTTCCAAGGCATTTGCTGTGACAATCATGATTTGAGGTGGAAGTAGAGTTTACATGATGGAGATGTGTTATGAGATATAGCAGTAGACCTTTGAATTTCATTGGGTCTACTATGTTTTGTGAAAAATAATTTACAGCTTCAAAAACTGGGTGTGTGAGACATTCAGTTTGAATTTGGCATGTCATATGTTGCACAAATTATAAGAACTGTTGAACAAAGTGGTAAAAAACACTTGTTACACGTGACTAAAGCAACCAACAAAATAAGCTGTCAACAAACACTGCCTCACCTGTGAACATGGAATGAAATGTAAAAATACGAGCATTGAGTTGCAGACAACGAATTTCTGGAGCAGTGCAATAAACGAGGCAACTGAGATTAGAGTTATAGATAATTTAATCAAAAATGACAGAGGCTTTAGCTTAAGTAATATGGATTCCTGCATTCATTTTACTTCAGTTACATCAGACAACATTGTTGTGTTATTAGGTAAATGCTTATTAAGTGACTTCTTACTGAAGGGTTTTGCCTTGTGACATTTTTCTTACTTAAACATGTTTATGTTTTGGTACAGCCTTGCTGTTGGATTTCAATTTGTTTATTGTCCTGTTCCATTTGTCAACAAATTGCTAGGGTGGTGAGTAGCATGTACCATTCACAGCCTGGTTGGAGTCCAAACAATGAGTGATGAAATCTGCATTCAACACTTGATGAAAACAGCTGAAGAAATTGTCAAGATATTGTGTAGAGAGAAAATCACAACCCAACAACAAACCCAAAACTTGTAAACCAAAACTGAAAACTTTGCTGAGGTTTCAGAAATGTCCAGTTTAGTGCTAGCTGAGGCTGGGAGGGAGAGTCAGCAAGGGGACAGGAAAGGAGTACGATATGTGTGAACTCACCCTGGGGTAAAGTGGAGATGAATGAGATGGAGTAGTAGTTTTTCGGAGGGTGGAGGAGTTGGAGGATGGAGTAGATGAACAGAGAGAGAATGTAGAGAGGAGAGTCTAGTATATAGAGTAGAGTCTGAGTATAGAGCAGATGAAAGGTGAGAGGGAGGGGGTGGAGGAGCAAGGCAGGAGGTGGTGTGGGACAGGGGCTAGTGGAGCTGAAGCCAGGAAGCTTCTGGTACCGAAGGTTATATTGTATTGACAATACCCATCTTTATAATTCAGAGAAGGTGGCATTGGAGGGAAAGTGAAATCCACATGGCACTGTTGTGAAGAAGCCATTGATATCAAGCTTCCTATGCTTAGCAGCATGTTCCACCACTGGTAGTCAAATCTGTTCTTAGCTACAGTTTGACAATGGCCAGCTGGTTGATAGTCGTGGCCATATAAAAGGTACAAGAGTTGATATAAAGACACCGGCAGAAGGAAGTAAAGAAAGTTATTGAAATGTTTGGTAATTTTGTGACATTATCTGTGTTCATTGGTTTTATTTGTCTTTTAGATTATTTTAGTTTTTGTCAAAAATGCAAGGAATTGAACATCTTTTGCTCCTTTGGCAACTGTAAAGAGAAGCTTGACACAAACGGTGATGCAAAATTAAACAGTGCAAATTATATTCAGAGTGAAACTGAAAAAAGGTGAAAGCTTCTGTAAATGTTCCAAGTACCAGTAGTCATGGATTTACATATCATTTTGATTGTAGTAAAAAGAAAAGTGAAAAATGATCACAGTAAAAAAAAAAATAAGTACTGTAAAAATAGGCTTGAGTACTTAAGCAACTTCAGATAGTAATATTGTGAAAGCTGTTTGCTAGACTAATTTTTAGCCTTTTCCACTTAACCTGATTTTTTCATTTACAGTTGTTTTTATTCCTGGAAAATCTTCTTTATTTAGATTTGGAAAGTGTCTGAAATGTAGCATTTAAAGCCCTAAATCAGGCTTCTAATTTTTAAAATTTTCCCTCCTCCTTATTTGCCATGCGATTACTGAAAGTCGCTTCTCGAGGTTGGCAGCTGTGGTAGTACCTCATCTGTGAAGGCCCTGGTAGGACTTTCAGTGTACTTAGCAAGAAATAGCTCAGCTGCTTGTCACTGTGGATGCACCAAGTGCGGGTGGCCAGACCATAAGAGAGAGACTTTTTAGGGTGTAAGGAATGACAGTTATCAAAGCGTAGGTGCTATTGATAATTAGTGGGTTTGATATGGATGAATGTTCTTATGGAGGTATTGTAGAGTTGGAGATCCACAGCCAAGAAGGTGAAACATGGGGCTGAGGAAGACTGGGTGAAGCTCACATTGAAGAGAAGGTGTTGAAACAGTGGAGGATGAGGACTGAGTATCTTCGCTCTGAGTCCAGATCATGAAGATATGATGAGAGAACCTAGACCAGAAAAGCGGTTTAGATGTTACGTGGCTTGGAAGATTTCTTCTGCATGGCCCATAAATAGGTTGGCATATGACTTCTCAGTGCCTTTCAGTGGATTTGTTTCTGGGTTTCATCTTGAAGAAGTGGTAGTTATAAGTAAGGATATAGCTGGCTAGACTGCCTTCTGAGAGTACCTTACATTCAACCTGGCCTCACCTTCTTTTCTCACCTCCATTCTCAAAAATACAAACTTCTTTGTCAGAGGAAAGAACATCAATTCACAATGATAAAAAAATCCTAATCTGAACACTCCTCGACCTCACTGTGTGCTACATGTGTTGCGTGATTTCCTGCACCTTAATGAATTGATTGGTGGCACATTCATACATCTGTCCCATTCTAGTACTACTTCCCAGCTCTCATTTCCCCTTATGCCTTCTCCCCACTGCATTTCTCCTCTCATCCACCCTGCCATTCACAACCCATCACTCCAGTCAAGCTACAGTCCTGGGACAAGGTGGATGATTTAGACTATGGAACCATGTGTTTGTATGTGTGGGTGTGGGTATGAGTGGGTGGGTGGATGGGTGGGTAGGTGGGTGGCTGGCTGGCTAGCTAGCTGAGTGCCTGCATGCATGCACACATGTGTGCCCTGTGATAGAGCATCAGAAACCCTCTCTCACCCAAGAGGAATGAAGAGTAAGTTTCACTGTGTCATATGTGATGAAGATGTTATAAATGAGGCATAAAATGAGGTAGGACAAGGATGAGGATAAATTTTGGTCATATCCTTTTCAAAGAAATCGTCTCAGTATTTGCTGTAATTGATTTAATAAAATCATTTAAAACCTAATCCTCATGATGAGATGTGGATTTGAATCATACACATTTTAAATTCAAATCCAGTGTTGTAACCATTCATGTTACTTCATGTTGTTCTAACTAGGAACACTAGAAAACACAGGCTGTAAAAGAGACGCAATTTATTGGGTCACACAGCGACATCAACAAGAATACCATGAACGTAGTTTACCCATCTCGGACACATTTAACAGCCAGGGGCCCAAGGCCCTTGCCTGCCCTTATAAAGAGGCTGTCCACATCAGGTGTTGCTGGTGTAGTGCTGTGTACACGTGGTGGACCTGGTGGAGGTGGTTGGTGAGCAGGCTGGCTCAGGAAGTTGAAGAGTTGAAGCCGTACCGTTTGAATGTCAATGTGCACTAGCTTGCTGTTGTGACCCAACATATGACCACTATGGGCAGTCGGTGACGTAACCATTGCGATGCCATCCATGATGCTCTGACCAAAGAGGCATCTCTGGCATCAGTGGCAGTGCTGAGAGGGCAAAAGTGCAAGAAGTCCGTGACACAACTGGACCAGCACCTACATATGAAAGTGAATAGGATGAGGTCATCCCCGCCAACTGCAAAGCCCAGGGTTAGCCATGGACAGGATCAGCGACGGGGGGACAGATGCCATCGTGACACTGGAGTTCACAACAATGGCACTGGCATGGGTAGCAGACAGTGGACTGGAGAGGGGAGGCTCTGATGATGGAGACCTGGCTTTCACCTTGGCTGGTGGTGGTGCTTGCTCACTGCAGTGTCAGATGCTGCAGGAAACAAACTTCTGTCTGTGTTGACAACCTCAACCAATGGAGTAGACACAACCTGCGGGGTGGCCAGGGCTGCCAAAGAGCAAGGCATCAGGCTCATGGCCCAAGGAGAAGGCTTGTCCCCATCCTGGGATGTAATTGCTCCATTGGCATGCCACGATTTGATCTTCGGAGCGACCCATGAAGATGAAGTGACCCTGCTGTCTGTGGACGATGGTCAGAATCCGAATGCCTTGACTCGAACTGGTATACCGGGCACAAAAGTCAGCAAAAGCAGTGTTGCTGGGGGACACCTGCCCAGCAGCAAGAGATTGAGCATTGTCTGTGGCTGACAACCATGCAGGAGCTAACTGGGACACTTGGCCCCAACTGGCATCATTGTTAAGGACTTAAAAAGAGTAAAAAATTGAAATCCTCTCAGCCAATAAATATTCGACATATTAGTGCATCTGTGTCTTATATGTTCGAACAAGGTGTTTTGTCTTGCCAGTCAACTATGGATGGAAGATAGGTGCCATGATGTAATGAAAGGCATTGTGCATGCAGAAGTCCTTGAAATATTTTATCCCAAACTGAGGGCCATTATCTGAAACCGTGGTGCAAGACAAGCCTTCTGTGGAGAATACCTTTGAAGAGCTTTGACAGTTGTATCTGCTGCCACAGGTACACAACATATGCCATAAGGAAAATGAGATAAAGCAGCAATTGCCAGTAACTGGAAAGTATTGAGAGAGAGAGAGAGAGAGGCCAGTGAAAGCAATGTGGGCTGTTTCTTGAGGCTGTGTAGGGGCCGGCAGTGGTGAAAATACAGTACGCAAGACTGTCTGCTGACCCGAACACTTGCGGCTGCCTGCAAAAAGGAGTTCCACTTCCTGAATGATGCCCGGCCCTAATACATGGTGGTGCACTGACAGTTTTATGTGAGAGATAGCCCCAGTGATCCTGATGTAATAAGGAGATGTTCTCCTGCCACAGAGCTGCTAGAACCATGATGCAGACCATAAACCCTACTGTTGATAGGAGAATAATGCCATCCAAGAGGGAGAGGTGATGGGACAACACAATAATAATTCTGAAGCTTGTCTGATACTGACCCTTCAGATGGTCGGGCTATCCATGTTGCCTCGTGTTTACTACCTGCTGGGGCATTGGATCTGCTGCTACAAAGAGGCAATACAGGAACTAGTGACAGGGAATCCATGCACTGTGTGCCTCGCCTCTGTATGCATTTGAAAACAGAGAACTTCCTACTGATCAAATAAGGGGTCAAAGAAAATGGGTAGCCAGGACAGACCATCAACATTTGCATGTTGCATTTTGGGACGAAAATGGGTCTCAAGATTGAACAGAGCAAGAACAGAGCCCAAAATTAAAGACAGTGAGTGGCTTTATCTGTTAAGGACACTGACTGGCTAAACAGGGAACCAAGGGCTTAGAGTTGGTAATTATATCAAATTTTGCAGCATCTGAAAACACATTAAATTTTTTATGGCATAGACCATAGCAAGATTATCTTTTTCCACATGAGAATAATGTTGCTGAGCTTAGTTGTGTTTTTGATGGAAAGGCAGTAGGCTGTTTGGAATTGTGTGAATGACAACGGGCCAGGACCCTCCCGACACTGTACTGAGATGTATCAGTTTCCAGGATCAGATGCTTGCTGAGTTGAAATGTTGCAAGACACGGCATGGAGCAAAGACTATCCTTAAGATCACAAAGGGATGGTCACAGGCTGTAGACCAAAAAAAGGAGCACTTTTCTGAAGCAACATGTGAAAGGGGTGGGTGATAGTAACTGCTCTGGCAAAAAACATGAGAGAGTACACCACTCTGGCAAGGAATGCCTCAAGTTCACATAGATTAGACTGATGGGGCAAAGCTATAATAGTGGCAACATGTTATTCCATGCTCTTCTGGGAAAGTTCATGGCCCAGATAAACAGTGGGAGGCCGGAAAAAGTGAGACTTAATGACGTTGTGTTTGAGTTGCAGAGGGAGCCTGTGTGTTAATAGTGACCCTGAAGTCACCATAGAGCTGAAGCTGACTGGATGGATTCTTTACAATCACTAAGGGTGCAGTCCATTCACTTGGGGAAATGTCTAATCAGTCCCAATGATTTTAAGCAATCCAGCTCCATCATAACCTGGTCGTGTAAAGCAACAGGCACCGGCGGTGCCAGAGGTTTTGAGGGTGATGTCTACAGTGAAAGTGTTTGCCCAACTTAACCCTGGGGCAAACTGATCTGAAAACTCAGAACAGTTTGTGGGAAGCCGCTTGTTCTGACACCAGATGCACTGCATCCACAGTAGAAAAACCAAAAGTAACAAAGGCATCTGACCTAATCACATTTCTAGTACTCACATAATTAACCAGCAAGTACATAATGGAACCAACAACTGACTTGTAAATTGTGTCGGTCATGAATTGGCTGAGACTATGAATTTGCGATTTGTTAAGGCTTACCAATTGACACTCAATGTGAGCCAGTTGTGGGGGTCCTAGCCTGGCATACATCTGTTAATTGAGTAGGGACCTATGTTGACTTGTAGGGCTAATGGATTATCTACCACCCAAACTTCAATGAAAAGTCTGTTCTGACCTACAGATAGTGGCAAACATGGCAATACAAGAGTATGAATATATGTATGCTGATGTCCACTGATTCCTGCAATTTCTGGATGCAAGTTCATTAGAACTTTCTATTCCATATCCTCTCATCATTCAAGCCTTAGAGCTTGTACAAGGTGGAAAAAACTCACCCTGTATATAGCGCACCATAAAGAAATCTTAACCTGCTTTTGAAGCGGCCTGGCTTGCTCTTACTTCATCTATTTAATTCTAAAAGAGATGTTATAATACTTTGAGATTTCAGTATCAAATTTCTAACATACAGTAGTGGGAAGTGAGATCTGGAAAATTTGATGTACACTTACAACCTTGTCCCAGTGGTGAATTTTCCCACCAGAGTAACTTCTAATTCAAGCATCGTATTTGTAGACCAAAGGAATCTGGGAAGCATCACCATTAGTAAAATACTGAATGGTCCCTCTCATCATGATGGTCAGAGACTTACCGTTCATAATATGATTACTTGCCAGAATAAAACTGAGCCACAGTGGGAGGTAGTCAGGCCCATAAATGATGAAACAGTTAAGGACTTTGTCATACCTCCAAAATGTAAATTGGATCACATACACATAAAACAGATGTCAGTTCCAAATATAATTTGTTTATCAATGAAATTGCATCATTATTTGAAGTTTCCTTCTCAAAAAAGGTTTACAAGAATCGACCCAAAGAAATCACAAGAAAGTCATGGATCACAAAGGGGATAAGGATATCCTGCAAACACAAATGTGAATTGTAGATAACAGCAAAACATTCAGAAAATTCTGCCCAAATAAATCATTATAAAAAGTACTGTAAAATATTAAGGAAAGTAATTAAACACTCAGAAAGTTCATATTTTAACACCAAAATCAATCACTCCTGTAAAAAAATCAAAACAATGTGGGACATAATCAGGAGTGTGGCAGGTGTCAACAGTGCCAATAAACATCTAGACTTTGTTTTAAATATTGATAATGAACATATAAGCCATCAAGAGACAGTTACCAAAACCTTCAACGACAGCTTCATAAGTGCTGCTGCGCAAATAGGTTGCAATGGCTCTTTAGAAAGTGCCGTGGACATACTAAAGCACCATTTTCCCAATCCACAAAGTGAAATAAATCCATCCTCCATAACCAGAAAGGAGGCAAAGAAAACCATTGCATCATTTAAAAACAAAGGATCATCAGATGTAGAATATATTTCCAGTAAACTACTAAAATGCTGCTCTTATCAACTACACAAAGATTTAGCCCACATATTTAATGCCTCTATGTGGCAGGGTGTCTTCCTAGATGGAATGAAGCTTGCTATAGTGAATCCACTCCATAAAAAGGGAGACCCAATGGATGTCACTAATGATCATTCCATCTCTCTTTTGACCGCTTTTGCAGAAGTTCTTGAAACATTACTGCATTCCAGAATTGTGAGGCACCTTGAAAATTTTAACATATTCAGTGATAGACAGTTTGGTTTCTGAAAAGGTATGTCCACTAATGTACAATATTTTTGTTCACAAAAAACATATTGAAATCCCTTAACAACAACAACAACAATAATAATAATAATAATAATAATAATAATAATAATGAAATGAAACCAGTTGGAAACTTTTGAGATCTCTCTAAGGTGTTCAGCTGTGTGGATCACAAAATACTTATCAAAAAAGGAAGGCACTATGGCATCTTAGGGGCAGTGGGAAACTCACTACAATCTTACCTAAATGATAGGATGCAGACGGTGGTTCTTGATAAGAGCAGGTTAGCAGGGGAGGAGATGGAGTAAAACTGGGGCACTGTACTCCCTCAGGCATCAGTCCTCGGTCCACTGCTGTTTCTGTTTTACATAAATGAACTACCCTTGTCATATAAAACATTCAAGTTTACTATGTTTGCCACTGATACTAGTGCTGTGATATACAACAAACAGTCCACTGACATAGAAGCTGAAGTCAACAAATTACTTTTAAAACTCTTAACCTGGTTCAGAGTAAACTCAGTAACAGTAAACCTGAGCAGAACCAGTTGCATCCACCTCAGTTTTGATGACAATGTCCCAAAAGAGACTCCTGTTTTACATGACTATGTAGCATGAAATTCGTAGGTCTCTCATAGACGGTAGGGTCAGCTGGGAACATCATACCCTCTAAACCATAAAACGTTTGTCCTCTGCTACTTTTGCCATTAGCACAATCTCACAAATTGGAGATATCAGTGTCACAAAATATGTTTATTTTGGGTACTTCCTTTCCGTCATGTGCTATGGAATTACCCTCGGGGGTAATTCATCTTCATCAAAGAAAATCTTCTTGTAACAGAAAAAGGTGGTCTGAATAATGTGTAGAGTACACGCGAGAATCTCCTACCATAATCTGTTCAAGAAGCTTGGTATACTTACTATGACTTTCCAATAGATCTACTTGATAATGAGTTTTGTGGTAGACAATCCTGCCCACTATGAAAGCAACCAAATGTTCCACTATCACAACACAAGAAGGAATGATGACCTTCATTGTGAACAAAAAATCTAAATCGGGTGTAGAAAGTGTACACCACTTCAGTGTTAAAATTTTTATTCACTGCCAATTCCATGTCTGTATTTGTAAAGTAGCTACTATGTCTTATGAAAATACATCTGTATATTTTTTAAGTCATTCCACATCCTAGTGTGTCACGCATTAAAGGATCTAAGGAATATGTATATGGATGAATAAAGTAAATTAATAAATAAAATAAATACCTAAAATAGACTGCTTACTCCTGTGCCATAATGAGAACATAAATTTCAGTTTGATAAAATTAGGCACACTGAATTTCAAACGCCTCCAGCTCACAAATAAGTGGATTCTCTACCTGTACAAAATAGCCCTGTGTTAAGGAACTATGCCCTGTCCTCAATGCTATGAATGAGACTCAAGTTCATCTGAGAGATGACAAACTGGTGTCCAGGATTGCCCTGTCAGTTTTATGACAAATTGTTTTCTGTCCCCAGCTACTTACTCTCTTATGAACACAATCTTTCTTCTCTAAAGTGAGGCACTAGCTTGCAGGAATGTGGTACATTTTGGTACAATGACCACTTCACATGCCCTATTGGCCACCAAATCAGCTATTTATTCCCTGTATTTTTTCACTCTTGGTTCACCATAAAGGGAGAAGGGTATAAATAATGTTCCATTCACTAAGTGTTATGAAATTGTGATTAGCTATCTGGGTTTTTTGACTGTGTATTGGTCAGCTCTCAGAGACTGTCACACTTACTATCTTTGGCACCATGATGCTGTTATAAAAGCTAAGTTGCCATGCTGTTGTAGAGTCTCATTTACTTAAAAAAAGATAAAAAAGAATACAAATTAAATCCTGTGTAGCTCAACTTTCTCTGTACCTTATACATCCTGGAATGTACATTTTCTGTCAGTAAGTTGTATAACTAATTTTGTGCTCACCTTTGTTGATTTTTATTTGCCGTTTATATGTGATGCAATCCACTGACAGAATGGCCCTGAAGTTATTTTGTAGCTGCAAACTCCATCATAAGTGCTAATTAAAAAGTCATTTTTGCAAAATGTCCACTTTCTCTTGTTAAGAGATTTATATATTGCAGTTACAATTCAGAACACTTCAATTACAGATAGTTTGAAGACTTTTGTGTGGACATTGCTTGTATGTTAAAATCTAGCAATACCCTTTTAAGTCTAGATAACGAATGTCAATTTCATTTATTGTGATGTCACCATTATTGTCACTACCTTCTAGATCCCATCGCCCACAGTCCATTTCTGAGCTGCAGTGGTGGTGGCACAGAGTAATTGTGCAACTAGCAGGTGCTACAGTGTGCAGAAAGACAGCTCTTTTCACCTTGTCTTGCAAATGTATTGCATCCACCCAAACTCAAGCACATGCACAGAAGAAACAAAAAGTCTGCACATAGTTTACAGGTTGAAGCTACCTACTCAATGAACTAGAAGACACTTGCCAAGGTCGTCAATTAGAGAAAGACATGTGGTAACACATCACATTCCTCAAGTGATATGTTACACCACAGTCCATTATTTTCCGCATTCATGTCATAAGGGATTACACATGCATTATCACCTTTACACCACTCGGGAATGTTGAACAGATGAGGTACCCAAAGGGTTGCATAAGTTTTACTTTGTATCACAGACTTTTACTGCAACGATACAGATCTATGTGCAGATACTTTTTCTGATTCTTACAACCATGCTTCATCCAAGAATGTGCCATTGTCATGTACACCATAAATATACAAGCAAGACATCATTATACATCATTTGAACTGCAATTCATGTACAAGCAGCAGTCAAATGAAAATGAGACAGATGGAAAAAAAGTTGTTGTTGTTGTGGTCTTCAGTCCTGAGACTGGTTTGATGTAGCTCTCCATGCTACTCTATCCTGTGCAAGCTTTTTCATCTCCCAGTACCTACTGCAACCGACGTCCTTCTAAATCTGCTTAGTGTATTCATCTCTTGGTCTCCCTCTACGATTTTTACCCTCCACGCTGCCCTCCAATACTAAATTGGTGATCCCTTGATGCCTCAGAACATGTCCTACCAACCGATCCCTTCTTCTGGTCAAGTTGTGCCACAGACTTCTCTTCTCCCCAATCCTATTCAATACTTCCTCATTAGTTATGTGATCTACCCATCTAATCTTCAGCATTCTTCTGTAGCACCACATTTCGAAAGCTTCTATTCTCTTCTTGTCCAAACTATTTATCGTCCATGTTTCACTTCCATACATGGCTACACTCCATACGAATACTTTCAGAAATGACTTCCTGACACTTAAATCAATACTGGATGTTAACAAATTTCTCTTCTTCAGAAACGCTTTCCTTGCCATTGCCAGCCTACATTTTATGTCCTCTCTACTTCGAACATCATCAGTTATTTTGCTCCCCAAATAGCAAAACTCCTTTACTACTTTAAGTGCCTCATTTCCTAATCTAATTCCCTCAGCATCACCCGACTTAATTAGACTACATTCCATTATCCTTGTTTTGCTTTTGTTGATGTTCATCTTATATCCTCCTTTCAAGACACTGTCCATTCCATTCAACTGCTCTTCCAAGTCCTTTGCTGTCTCTGACAGAATTACAATGTCATCGGCGAACCTCAAAGTTTTTATTTCTTCTCCATGAATTTTAATACCTACTCCGAATTTTTCTTTTCTTTCCTTTACTGCTTGCTCAATATACAGATTGAACAACATCGGGGAGAGGCTACAACCCTGTCTTACTCCCTTCCCAACCACTGCTTCCCTTTCATGTCCCTCGACTCTTATAACTGCCATCTGGTTTCTGTACAAATTGTAAATAGCCTTTCGCTCCCTGTATTTTACCCCTGCCACCTTCAGAATTTGAAAGAGAGTATTCCAGTCAACATTGTCAAAAGCTTTCTCTAAGTCTACAAATGCTAGAAACGTAGGTTTGCCTTTTCTTAATCTTTCTTCTAAGATAAGTCGTAAGGTCAGTATTGCCTCACGTGTTCCAGTGTTTCTACGGAATCCAAAGTGATCTTCCCCGAGGTTGGCTTCTACTAGTTTTTCCATTCGTCTGTAAAGAATTCGTGTTAGTATTTTGCAGCTGTGACTTATTAAGCTGATAGTTCGGTAATTTTCACATCTGTCAACACCTGCTTTCTTTGGGATTGGAATTATTATATTCTTCTTGAAGTCTGAGGGTATTTCACCTGTTTCATACATCTTGCTCACCAGATGGTAGAGTTTTGTCAGGACTGGCTCTCCCACAGCCGTCAGTAGTTCCAATGGAATATTGTCTACTCCGGGGGCCTTGTTTCGACTCAGGTCTTTCAGTGCTCTGTCAAACTCTTCACGCAGTATCATATCTCCCATTTCATCTTCATCTACATCCTTTTCCATTTCGATAATATTGTCCTCAAGTATATCGCCCTTGTATAGACCCTCTATATACTCCTTCCACCTTTCTGCTTTCCCTTCTTTGCTTAGAACTGGGTTTCCATCTGAGCTCTTGATATTCATACAAGTCGTTCTCTTATCTCCAAAGGTCTCTTTAATTTTCCTGTAGGCGGTATCTATCTTACCCGTAGTGAGATAGGCCTCTACATCCTTACATTTGTCCTCTAGCCATCCCTGCTTAGCCATTTTGCACTTCCTGTCGATCTCATTTTTGAGACGTTTGTATTCCTTTTTGCCTATTTCACTTACAGCATTTTTATATTTTCTCCTTTCATCAATTAAATTCAATATTTCTTCTGTTACCCAAGGATTTCTACTAGCCCTCGTCTTTTTACCTACTTGATCCTCTGCTGCCTTCACTACTTCATCCCTCAAAGCTACCCATTCTTCTTCTACTGTATTTATTTCCCCCATTCCTGTCAATTGCTCCCTTATGCTCTCCCTGAATCTCTGTACAACCTCTGGTTCTTTTAGTTTATCCAGGTCCCATCTCCTTAAATTCCCACCTTTTTGCAGTTTCTTCAGTTTTAATCTACAGGTCATAACCAATAGATTGTGGTCAGAGTCCACATCTGCCCCTGGAAATGTCTTACAATTTAAAACCTGGTTCCTAAATCTCTGTCTTACCATTATATAATCTATCTGATACCTTTTAGTATCTCCAGGGTTCTTCCATGTATACAACCTTCTTTCATGATTCTTAAACCAAGTGTTAGTTATGATTATGTTGTGCTCTGTGCAAAATTCGACCAGGTGGCTTCCTCTTTCATTTCTGTCCCCCAATCCATATTCACCTACTATGTTTCCTTCTCTCCCTTTTCCTACACTCGAATTCCAGTCACCCATGACTGTTAAATTTTCGTCTCCCTTCACAATCTGAATAATTTCTTTTATTTCATCATACATTTCTTCAATTTCTTTGTCATCTGCAGAGCTAGTTGGCATATAAACTTGTACTACTGTAGTAGGCGTGGGCTTCGTATCTATCTTGGCCACAATAATGCGTTCACTATGCTGTTTGTAGTAGCTTACCCGCATTCCTATTTTCCTATTCATTATTAAACCTACTCCTGCATTACCCCTATTTGATTTTGTGTTTATAACCCTGTAGTCACCTGACCAGAAGTCTTGTTCCTCCTGCCACTGAACTTCACTAATTCCCACTATATCTAACTTCAACCTATCCATTTCCCTTTTTAAATTTTCTAACCTACCTGCCCGATTAAGGGATCTGACATTCCACGCTCCGATCCGTAGAACGCCAGTTTTCTTTCTCCTGATAACGACATCCTCTTGAGTAGTCCCCGCCCGGAGATCCGAATGGGGGACTATTTTACCTCCGGAATATTTTACCCAAGAGGACACCATCATCATGTAATCATACAGTAAAGCTGCATGCCCTCGGGAAAAATTACGGCTGTAGTTTCCCCTTGCTTTCAGCCGTTTGCAGTACCAGCACAGCAAGGCCGTTTTGATTATTGTTACAAGGCCAGATCAGTCAATCATCCAGACTGTTGCCCTTGCAACTACGGAAAAGGCTGCTGCCCCTCTTCAGGAACCACACGT
Organism: Schistocerca piceifrons; assembly: GCF_021461385.2. Lineage (NCBI taxonomy): Eukaryota > Metazoa > Arthropoda > Insecta > Orthoptera > Acrididae > Schistocerca > Schistocerca piceifrons. Next base: position 613,275,474 of record NC_060139.1, read on the forward strand.
TTGTCTGGCCTCTCAACAGATACCCCTCCGTTGTGGTTGCACCTACAGTACGGCTATCTGTATCGCTGAGGCACGCAAGCCTCCCCACCAACGGCAAGGTCCATGTTTCATGGGGGGGGGGGGGGGGGGGGGGAAGTAATCACCATAATTGTCAATACATTTGCCCCACTGTGAGACAAGACAGTCAGTGCGTTCATGGGAAAAGTTTGTGGTTACCTGTGGAACCACGATTGTACCCAGGCATGCACCTCTTCGTCCGAAGCAAATCAGTGGCCACAAATGTCTTTCTTCAGTGCTCCAAATATATGGATATCTCATGGGGACAGATCAGGTCTGTATGGAAGACGTGTGAGAGCTTCCAAGCAGAACTTCTGCATCGACTCAAAACAACCTTGGCAGTATTTTGGCAGGCATTATCGTGTGGCAGAATAATGCTGTTCATCAGCGTTCCTGTGCATTTGAAATTCATGGTGTGCTTCAGTTTTTGCAAAGTGTCCACATACCATTGTGCATTAATTGGGCCACTGTTTTCCAGAAAGTCAGTGAGCAGCAGACCGTTGCAATCAAAGAAAAAGGTCATCATGACTTTCCTGGAGCTGACATGCCTGTTGTTTTGATTGTGATGTAGAAGTTTCACTGAGGAGCCCTTACACGCCCTTCCCTTGCAATTTCCATATTTTTGGAGCTCTGATGACAGTCATTCGCAGCTGTCAATTTGCTTTTGGCAAAGAGGAGCGCACACAGGTACAATTGTGGTCTGTAGGCAAACACAAACATTTTTCCATGAAGACATGGACCGTCTTGGCTAACAGGGGAGAAAAGCATTAACATTTGTGACAGTTAATTTTGAAATAAGAAACTTTTCCTTATTTTCTCCCATCTTTCTCATTTTCAATTGACTGTCCCTTATATGATCACAAATATAGTACTTCATAAATATAGCCTTTGTTCTGTATCTCCACTGTTTTGCTACTGTTATGCTACTTCTTTTTAAGTGAATGTATTCTCCCCAGTTATGCAATGAATGTGATGTGAACTAACCAACTGAAATATTATCAAGTGTTTCTAGCCCACTAGATTCTTTATAAAAACTTGTATTTTATTATTTTATGACTAAAAGAGCTGGAAATTATTCAGCCCACTATAGTTTATGGCAGTGTACTTGTTTTAGATTATATACTTTGGGATGTTTCCCACTGAATTTGAAGAATGTTCAGAGGGGAAGAAATTTCATGTAACAATTTTGATACTGTGGTGCCAGATTTGTGATCATTGACATGTTTATTTGGAGTACAGTTCTCCTCTCTGGATCATCTTTCTTCTTCCCTTGGACTTTATCTCCTGTGCAGTCTGGCCTGTGCAGATGAGAAAAATATTGCATGTATAGGTTCAACAAGGTACCAAATATCTGAGGAATTTGTTTAAAGACATGCATGTGTTCTTTCAACTTATACAGCTCTGGAAACTCCCATGTACAATTGTCTGCAATTTAGCTTTGGCATTTACATAAAATGTTAACGAAATTATCAACAGCTCAGTGTCCACTCTCTAACAGGCTTTAGCACAGACTCTCCAGTAGAAACTCACTCTATTTTTTTATGACATAAGCCATTGTCTAGTCACGCTATTCTACGGAGTGCAGCATGTCTCAGATGCAGGGGTGCAGCTGCACACAATAACTGGCACATCAGCAGGTGCTCAAACTGCAGACTGCCCCCTTCTTGCCCCCACCCCCTTCTTGCAGAAACACTGCTTCTATCACACTTGTTAACATGCACAAACAGTACAAATTCTCCACATAATATGCATATTCAAAACTCCATAAAAGTAATAATAAAAATTAACTATATTTTTGGCGAACACCATTCGTTGGTACTATTAACATGTGCAACACATCACTTCACAGAAATGGTATGTTACACGTCAGCTGGTATGTTGATACAGTAAATTACTTATTTATTTATTTGATTCATTTCATGGAATATTACACAGTGTGCTGCAGAAAGTGGACAAAATGTGTTAATATTACATTGGGTACATTATGAGTCACAATACATTGAAACAAGTTTATATAAGATTTGCTTCACTGATCGGTACATGTTTCACACTCAACCATAACCAGCATGTTTACTATTTTAGGCATTCTTTTACAGAGTAAAAACAGTGACACAGCAACTAAGACTTGGAATATGTTCTTGCTGTATAACCACTGATCATGTAGATATTGAGTGGTAGGTAGGAACTTCTCACTACCTTCCGACCATCACCCTATTTCTATACTTACAGCACTATCCACGCCTTAGAATAGGTAGGCGATGACCAGCTTCCTGATGTTATAACTACAAATTAGCTACTCTCTCTCCCCCAAATAACCTACCTGCTTCCCTCTCCTCTCACAAGACCGCAGACCTTGTCATGATTGGTTGGACTGCATGCCTCAAAGATGCGGAAAGACAAACACTCATATTGTAAGTACAGCCATCTCATAGCCTTGCTATGTTGGTACTGTGAATCACTGAAAGCAAGGGTAATTGTAGGTCATTATTTCTCAAGGACATGCAGCTGTACTGTGTACTTTAATGCTGGATGGCATTTTAATGGGACAAATATTTTGAAAGTAAAATAATCCGTCAGGTGAGGACTACACAGGAGAATGTTGTCATCAGGAAAAACAAATCTTGAATCCTGTGAGTCAGCACTTAGAATGTTAGATACCTCAATCAAGTAGCTAGGTTAGAGATTTTATCTTTAAGTGGATAGGCTGAAGTTAGGTATAGTGGGAAGTAGGGAAGTGGGGTGGTAGGAAGAACACTACTTCTGGTCGCGTGAGTATAGGGTTATCAACACAACATCAAATAGAAGCAGTGCAGGGGTGCATCTGTCATGAGTTGAAAAATAGGTACACAGGTGAGCTATTAAGGACAGCAAATACATACATAAATTCTTTTGAGTCACCATATGTTGCATGGTGGAAATTATATTATACCAAAGCAAGTCATTCCCTTTCCTTCTCCACTTGCAAATGGCGGCTTCTGTGCAAGCCCTAATTTTTCTTGTCTTGTCTTTGGATTACTTATGTGAGATGTACATTGGTGGCAGTAGAATCTTCTGAAGTCAGTCTCAAATGCTGGTTCTCTGTACTATCTCAATAGCATTTTACATAAAGAAAATTGTCTTCCCTCCAGGAATGCCCATAGTACGCAGGTTTTGATCAGATACCAGTAACATTTCTGGCACATACCTCTGAATAGCTTTGATGTCTTCCTTTTATTTGACATGGTGGGATCCCAAACACTCAAGCCGTGTACCACTAATACTATATCCAAATATTATAGGATTGTAGCTCCTACTCATCTGCATTAACCCACATTTTATGTGGATAGAATATCTGTTTGGTGTGATAAATGGCAACTTCCTCTGAACAAGTCATCCTGTATCCTCCTACAGCCACTGTATGATGACAGTTTCCCATAGACTACAGCGTCATCAGCAAACAATCACAGACTGCTGCATACTCTACCTGTGAGAATGCATGCCATCCAGGACAATATACAAAGTTCTGTTACCTAGGAGCCCTCAAGCCACTCAAATATCTGAGAACTTATTCTGCACGCTCAGACCTTCGTTAACAGTCTGCTGTTGGGCATTGTGTCAAATACTTTCCAGACTTCATCCACAATTTGCTGGAGTTTTTGCAAGAAAAGAACAAGCTGAGTATTATACCAGTGATGGCTTCTAAATCCATGCTGCATTGTGAACAGAAGCTTTTCTGTCTCAAGACGTATATTATATTCCAAGTTAGAATATGCTCAAGAATTCAGTAGCAAACTGATGGTAAGGATTTAAGTCTCTAATTTTGGGGGGGTCCTTTCTTTTACTCTACTTATATATGGGAGTCACTTGCATTTTTTCAGGTTGCTTGAGACTTTGTGTTGGGCGAGAGTCGTGTTAAGTGCAAACTAAAGGGGTAACTGCAGGTATTAGGTGAAGGAGACTAGGTCTTTGACTGATGCAATGTAGTTAAATTTGATTATGGGACTGTAGGGATTGGTGGTGGTAGGAGGTTTGTTTGCTGAAGCTTACTGTGCTTTTGATAAGTAGTGGTATTCCAAGACAGGAATAGTCAAAACAGTATTTCGGATAACTTTTTGAGATGATACTTAAAAAGCTACATCACTTACTGGACGGTTAAGTCTTCAGTCTGGGAGATAAAGTGGGGGATGTTTGGATTACATAACAGAAGAATCTTGTGTATAGAGCAAGGATGCCTGTCATGACTCCCTCTCTGTTATTCGAAGTTGTGGTTATTAGACATTAGAGCAAGTGTTGGAAGTTTTTGTGACAAAATTGCATTAGTTTTGGGGGACACATCTAAGTAAAATACTATTTCAGAAAAATGGTGGGAGATTTAGATTTCACTAGGAATGGCACTGATTTCTGAATTTAAGTATGTAGGTGGAGTGAGAGCCTACCAACAGGTTTAAGATGGGATGTCCTTACTCTCATCTCTCTCTCTCTCTCTCTCTCTCTCTCTCTCTCTCTCTCTCTCTCTCTGTGTGTGTGTGTGTGTGTGTGTGTGTGTGTGTGTGTGTGTGTGTGTGTGTGTGTGTGTTTCTACTGCTGTTGAGATCGAAACTATTTGTCACCAGATACTTGGAAAAAATTATATTCTTTTCATTTCTATCATTTTTGTTGTTATTAATATTTATTGTATTGTAATTATTATTGCTGCAATTGTTGGTGGTAAACGTATTGGAATTCATAATAAATGAAAGATTGGTGCATTTAATACAGTGTAACAGAGCTTTTATTTACAGTAGATGGTGATCATTGTGTGAGACATTATCTTTTTCTTCTCTTTTGAAAGGAAAAACTGTTGAGACATTGCAGAGAATATTGTTGACAGCCTTAACGGAATGTGTCTATTACCAGCCTTCAGTTTTGCTCTTGGATGATCTGGATGCTATAGCCAGTGCTGTCCAGCTGGAGCACACAGAACACACTTATTATGACAGGTACTTTTCACTAATTTTCCAGTAAATGAAGTATTACTAAACAAGAATACAACCAACAGACAACTTACATTGATTACACACTGCAATGAAATGAAACGAGCAGTTCTTTTAAATTTTTTTGAGATAAAAGTTTATAGCACTCTCTGTTTGCAAAGCCATAGATGTGAACGTATTCTCTTACATACCCCAACTGTCCAAAAAGTTTGAGACTGGTTTTTTTTTTTTTTTTTTTTTTTTTTTAAAAAAAAAGGGGGGGGGGGAGAGAAAAGTTAAGATGGTGGTTTTAATGCTTAGGATATTCTACATAGTTTTCCCCCCTCTTGAGTTTTACTAGCATCACTGTCAGTCATTTTTGGACATGTGTGTGAATTCTGTAATAAACAAGCAGTCTGTTCATTCATTCATTCATTCCTCATCTTCTGTAGATTCCACCAAGACACTGTACTGCTTTATGCTAGTGACACTTATGTCATCTAAATTTAATCAATGAAGGAAGCTGCTACTTTGGAAAAAGATGCTGCCTGGTCCTGTTTACTGTATAGCTGCTGTTCACCTTCTGTTAGTGGCTTCGTATTTCCTTGATTACAATGGTATTTTACAAAGTGAATATTTTTACATGTTATTTGCATAGGTTAATACTTGTCACACAGCTTTATAACAAACTCTATCACTTGTCATGCAGCTAACAAAACTTTTCAATCCGTGAGTCTGTATATTCAAGTGCCCTGTGGAAAAAGGGCTAATGAGGCATATTTTTAATTTTCTGTTGAACTGGTAGCCATTCCCAATTTCTCACTGTATGATAGATGGAAGCTTGTTGAATATCTAACCTCCAGAGTATGCTACATAACTCCATCCTGAACCCTGGACAAGGGGGCAAAGTCTACATGAAAATTATTTTTCTCTCTTATATTGTGACTGTGCATATCACCGTACGTTGAACCTTGATTTTTATCATCAGCAGCAAAACATATTAAGGAGTAAATGTATTGGTAAATGAGTGTATTGATTCAAAGACCCTTAAAATGGTGCTAAAAGAGGTACAGTTATGTATTTTACAAAATATTCTCACTGCTCACTTCTGCTGAACAAGCACCATAGGTACTTTACATGCATCGCCCCAACAAATAATTCCACAAGACAACAGGGAGTGACAATGTGCTAAATAAGTCAACACTCTTGTCTTTAGGTGAGCACAATGAGAGATGCTTCTGAGGACGTAACATGCTGTATCCCTGATTCCAGGAAGGGAAAGTGCCCCAAGCCCTCCTTCCCCCTTTGAACACCTATGGAGTTACCATGTCTTCCAGTCCAGAGAAAAGCAACTCAGTTGTTCAAATATATGCACTAACTTTGAACTCTTAATATTTGTTTTTATAATGGTACAATAAAAATCATTTTTAAAAACCTATTTCCTGCAGTGTAATGCACAGAAACAGTTGCAGTGTCCTCCAACCAAAATGGATAAAATAATTTGTTTATATTGTTTTTTATTTAATTTCAGTGTACAACAAAGAGACAGTTAATATTTAAGATAATTAAAATCAGTATTACATAAATGGGCAAGGGTGTTTTGGAGCTGATGGCAGAAAGTACACTACTTTTGCCAAAGCATATTCAAGAGTCTTGAGGTTACAGCATCCAGTCAGAGAATGAGGATACAAAACTGCACGTTATCTCAAACTGTTGGGGAAAAAATTAGCCTATTTGCCAATATTTCAAAGATGAGTTGTAAAATTCTAATAACCAACTTAGAGCGTAAAACAGTGAAAACTGAGAGTTTTTGTGAAAGGAAATATTGACCAATATATATAAACTGAAAGACAGACTCTAAGACAAACAATAGCATATTGAAGAATGTTCTTTTTCCCTTCTTGGTGCTCAACAGATAGGACAAGAAATGTGCTGCTTATGCTGAAGCACGAGGTTGACAACAACTGGGGAGTTACAAGACATCTCAGCAATGAAGTTTGGAATGTTACAGATAATAGTAGTGAGGATGTTTTGATGATTGAATATGAATTACATCACTGGTAAAAAATGCAGCAATGCAACTGAGTAAACTTATTTTTTAATGATGGAAATAATGTGTTAATGTGTTTAGCAGCACAGTACTTATTTCATAAAAGCTAAATGAGCAATTCATTTCAGAAGCAGTATGATACAGGTAATGTCTAACTTGCAAACACTTTAGGAATAAAGGACACCATTCATCAAATAGCAGAAGCATTGTTGTCTCCAAGCACACAAAAAAGAATGAATCTTTGTTAGCTTTTGTAAGAAATTCTGTGAGGAGCTATGGACTGGGATTGAAGTTGTCAGTTGGGACGGGTAGAGGGAGAAAGAGGTGGGAAGCAGGAGGAGTTGTTGGGACAGGTGCCTAGCAATTAAAAGGGAGGAAGCAGGAAAGCAAGATATGACATTGAGAGGTAGGGGCGGCAGTTGCATGGGCAAGGCATGTGATACAAGGACACCAGAGCTGGTGAGGTGTGGCATGTAGTGAAGATGACATGGGGGTGTGGATTGGGAAGGGGTGACAGGATGGAGGAGGGACACAACACACTGCTGAGCACAACATGCTCTGGTTCAGTGGCTGCTTCACAGTCCATGATATCTGGATCCTTCCCACCAGCACCAGCTTTTCTGAACTACATAAATGGAAGTTACCCTTGCAACACGTACTTCACTCCTATAATCCTCTTGGCATTAATCTCTACCAATCCACTCTCCCCACAACATCTATCCAACAGCTTCCCTTCATCTATCCTGTCATCCCTTCCCAGTCTGTGACCCCATGTCATCTTTATCATGTGCTGCACATCACTGGCTCTGGTGCCCATGTGTTGTGTCCCTAGCCTGAGCACATGCCATCCCTCCTTCCCACATTCCTAGGCTACACACCTGATGTCTCTCTCAGTGTTTTTTTCTGTTATCCATTTGTCCCCAACCCATCCTCTTGCTTCCCATCTCTTTCCCCACCAAACTTTGTGTGTGTGTGTGTGTGTGTGTGTGTGTGTGTGTGTGTGTGTGTGTGTGTGGAGGGGGCAAGGTCGTGCATGCACTTTAGCACATCCAAGGATTTCTTCCAAAAGCTAACAACATTTCGTTCCTTTTTGTGTGCCTGCCAACAGCTCAGTGCTTCTACTATTTGGTAAGTGGTTACCTTTACTGCTAAAGGGTTTAATTCTGCCAGAACTTTCCTTATTATAATAATCTCCAACTTGGAATGACCAAAATATTTTAGAAGGACCACTGTAAATGTGTGTGTCTGTAAAGTGTACTGTCTTTGATATGGCCTATAAGTAGCTGGACTAATAATAAATCGATGATAACCACAAAAGAATACCACAATTTTTTTCATGATTGGATCCTTAACATGGTTTCTAAGATGTATTTGGAATTATGGAATATTCATTTTCATGTTATAATATTGAGGTTTTCGTATTATTCTGCAGTCTCAGGGTGGAACTGGTGAAGTCCCAATGAGAAATTGGAAATAAAATTTGATGACTGTCTTCTTAATATAGTGTCTAGTGATAGCAGCAGAATAAGAAATGATAGGAAAAGAGGTGGGAAAAGGAACTACTGCAGATAGTCATATTGGGTGTTGTAAATAGAATGAAACTACTACCTGTTCTTTCAGTGTTTAGTTTTAAGAGTATGCCAAGATACTCTTTGTGTAAAAAGTTAGCTAATAATTCTAAAGTAGTCTTTCGCAGTATATAGTTGAGGCAAATGTATTTCATTATCATTATTTCATTTCAGTTTCAGATGCTTCTAATTATTGGCTTTTATGCATATTACTTCATGGATAAGTTAACAACAGAGGTGAAAATCACACTACAATAGCTTTTGCAGGAACTGACTTGAATAAAAAGAGATGAACAACCCCTGCACAGGAAAGGAGGCATTTTCTATATTATAGGCATTCAGAAAATTTAGATACTCATTAACAGGATAAGGACTAGTTGTCTACACCAACTACAAAGACCTCACTTTTCGGATCACTAGTCAGCTGGGTCATAGGTACCTAATACAATAGGTTTTATTAATGCCAAACTTCAGTTTCAAGATATGATATCTGAAAGGAAGTGAGATTCGCTGATTATATTTTATTTTTAATTATTTATTTATCTGATTTTGTGGGACCATGGAAGACAAAGCTACATGAGTCAGCTCGTAGTTTACAGCCCGTTTTCTAATAAACTACTAAAGAAACTAAAAAATTAACAAAACATGAAAGAATATATGAATAAATAAAATTTTACAGAGAGAAGTTCTCTCCTAGTACTATGAAGAACATCTGTCCAGAATAGTGCATGCCACATAGAAACATTTCAACTTAGATATAAAGACTGGAGGTTTATCACTCAATTATTTCAAGTTCTGGTGGAAGGCTGTTGAAAACGAAGTCTGCTGAATAGTGCACACCTATCTGTACTGTGCTCAAGAAAGTGTTACACAAGTATAAATTAATTTTCCATGTAGTGCTCAGTGAGTGAATGTTGCAGTTTCTTCTGAATGAGCCATTATTGTGAATAACAAATGCTATGATGGAGATATTTACAAGGACGGCAGAGACAAAATTCCAAGACACATGAATAACAGCCTACACAAAGCTCGCAAACTGACATCACGGATCTGTCTGACCAATCTTTTCTCAGCTGAGAATAAGTAAGAAGATAGCAGCATGTTTCAAGTTTTCTTTCACTGCTTTGTTCTCATCTATCATTAAGACTGCCAATAATGGGGAGAAACAGGGTTCACATTGTTGCATTTCTATAATAGCACACAATAAAATCATCATACCACCTGTTGTCAGAAAACGGATATGAAATTCAACTTTTTAACCATTTTTATTCTATGATTTAATCACCTTTATTAGTGATCAAAATAAATTCTTGCGTATGTATCATGCATTGTTTTCTCAGTTTGGACCATAACTTCAAATAGCAATTAGTATAACAGAATGCGTATTGTTGAGAATACTCATCATGTTAATATGAAGATTGTGTCATTTGTAAGTATGACAAACCTCAGATGTAGCATTCTGTCAAATATACAAATGCAGAAATTCAGGAATCAGTCAACTGGATGAGACACATGTGGGTATGATTGATGCAATGTTCCTAACACAGTCGCATCATGGTCTGCACTTGAATGTTTTTAGTGTTACTTGCACAATTAATTTGCAAAAGCATTGAATGTAACCAAAACACTGTTCGTACACACTCTGTGATTTCCAATATTTTCACTTGGTATGTTTAAGATGACACATCTGTATGCCCCACAAATCTGGATATATTGCATGATTGAACTAGCTGTCCAAATGAAGACACTCAATGAGGCCTATTTTCAAACTCTTGTCCAGTGCTGATAATGCTGTCTCACACAACTATGCAGCATCTCCATGTCCTTCAGAGTGATCACTCAACGTTTGATGCTGGTCATGCCCCTTATATACCCTACCAAACTTGGTAACAACACTTAACACAAACAATGCTAATGCACTCTGGTGGCTGTTCTACTTATCACTTAGAATTGCAGGTCTAATCAGTTAACTACCTGCCAATGGTGTTACTTATGCAAAATTAAATTATCATCAGACCATGTCTCCCATGTTCTTCACCTTTTTTGTCAGACAGTGTAAATTCTCAAATTAATTACTGATTTGGCCACAATGGAATTTTTAAGCAGCAAAATTGAAGGTGAACCTTTGCTAACAGCATTACAAAGGCCCTAGGAAAAGTTCAAAACAGAATAAAGAAATTGACATAGTCCATCATGTATTAAAATACTGTTCTGTGTTACTGCAATGCTTTGTCCTGTGATTCTGTCACTGGATAGCCAGCAAGAAGGAAAGCTAGAGGACTATATATTGTAGATGAGTTAAAGAGATTTACATCAGTGAAGTGATGATAAAATTGGTTACAGGAGTGGCTAGTTGATACCACGATCAGTTTTTGGTGGGGATAGGAGAAATGATAAGAAAAATGACATGTAACATCCATTCTTCAAATTTACAACCTCCAATAAGCATGGTGTAGTAGTGACGCTCCCAAGTAGGTTGGTTCGTGAAGCGGGGATCATCTTTATTTCTTTTTCCTTCTTTTTTCCCAAGGTACTGTCAGCAGACTCAAGACTTATCCCAGTATCCATTCTCATAGTACTGTTATACCACTGCCATCCTTTCTTTTAATTGTGATACAATGGCAAATAGTGTAGGAGGATAATCGCTTCTCATGAAGGGCATTGAGGTTTTTAACTGGGATGACAAGATTCTTTGAGGACTTGTTGGTGACCATGAGTCTCGAAATATGTAGCACCCTAAAAAACTGTTTATTTCTCAACTGTACGTTAATGTTTTTTGCGTGTTTTAATTAACAATGGCAACAAAAATCCAGGTGATTTTGTGAAGTCCAATGACAGTATTGTGTGATGGACTGGATAGGTTTACTTGATTACATGTAGTTTTTGTGTATGTGTGTAGGTAGTGAGAGAGAGCAAGATATGAAAGGTTCCATGAAGTTAAAATTGTATATAGGTAGTAACAGGAAAAATTGATATTTTGGAGGTTGATCATGCATATTTTCTGGGTATTTTGGTCTAAGGGAGCTATGATCACTGGTGGCTCATTACAGAGTAATGATGTAATTATGATTTATTTGGCTTTGTTACCAGAATTATCTTTGTTCTGTGAAAATATTTGCACAACACTGAAAAAGCTTGCAACACATTCTCTTCAAAACATAGTTACACAATAGGATTCAATTATTCATGGGGCCTATGTACAGTTGCATAACTACCGTGATGTGGTTGCCATCACTGTGGGAACAACTGAGCGTAGCGCCTTTATGTCACTCTTCCAGTGCCTTCAGTGAACTCACATGTGAGGTCATATTGGACAACTCCTCATCAGTTATTTCCATACTTCTGTGTATCACTATTGACGTACAACTGACACAGCCAGAAAAAAACAAACCTGAGACAGAACTAACTGGTACTGAATGCAGGCTTGAGGCTCAAGTGTAAAGGAGATATTACTGCTGTCAACAGCATGAACTGTGACTGGATGATACAAGTTTGTTCTCAAGTGAGACGTAAAGCACATCCTATTGACATTTGTGCTGCTGTGAGTATATTTTCATTGCAGTATTGATACAAGGGGTAAGAGATCAAATGAAATGTAATTATTAAACAATGGAAAATCCAGGATGGAATGTAACAATATTATGAAAAGGAAAGATGTGGTGCATCGGGTTCAAGCTACAGCTCTTCCATGAGAGATTCAATGAGGTGACGGTGGGCCCAGTTATCACTTATAGGAAAGTATGCTTGAAGACCATTATTTGTAATTGTGAAGCAATTATTGTGTGGTATCGTCAATATAAGGGTGTGAAGGGTAAATGAAGTGGCCTGCGGTGATTCGGATATAAGCTACTGGTCTCCCAGGAGAGATACATTGAGGTGACATTGCGCCCGGTTATCACATTTAGGAAAGTGTGCTTGAAGGACACAATATTTAATCGCGATGCAATTTCTTTGGGGTATCATCAATATAAGGGTGTGAACCATAATGTAATTTGGCTGCGTGCGTCGGATACAAGCTACTGGTCTCCCAGGACAGATTTAATGAGATGACTGTGGGCCCAGTTACCACTTATATGAAATTGTGCTTAAAGACCATAATATTTAATCGCAAAGTAATTTCTGTGTGCTATCGTCAATATAAGTGTGTGAAGGGTAAATTAAGTGGGCTGTGGCGCGTCGGATACAAGCTACTGGCCTCCCAGGAGAGATTCAATGATTTGACGGTGGGCCCAGTTATCACTCATACGAATGTATGCTTGAAGAACATAATATTTAATCTCGATGCAATTTCCGTGTGGTGTCGTCAATATAAGGTTGCTACTCACCATATTGTGGAGATGCTGTGTTGCAGATAGGCACAACAAAAAGACTGTCACAAATAAAGCTTTGGGCCAGTAAGGACTTCATCAAAAATAGACCCCCCCCCCCCCCACACACACACACACACGCACACACATGACTGCAGTTCCCAGTAACTGAAGCCACACTCCAAATTGTGGCTTCAGTTGCCTGAGAGAGAGAGAGGGGTGTATCATGTATTTTTGATGTAGGCCTTACTGGCTGAAAGCTTTATTTGTGACAGTCTTTTTGTTGTACTTATCTGTGACTCAGCATCTCTGCTATGTGGTGAGAATGTAATTATTGTATACTGAGCCACAGAAGACCGCAGGTCCCTTATACCAAAATATTCAGAAAATTCCATGAACAGCCTTCGAAAGTTCAGTGTCATTGTGTTACACACTGTAAATATGGCAAATGTTCTCTTTTATTTACGTTAATTTAGATTTTTTTCTTTTATCTGCATGTACATACTGTGGGTGGCAAGTACTCTTGAAATAACACTTCTGGTGCAGTTATCTAATTCAACCAAACATTTCCCTGTAGAGAGCAAAGTCAGCTGTTGGCCACCACAAGAGTATGTCTCTGGCAGTGATTGATTTGATGCAAGAGTTTTTTTCACAAGCACAAAGTGATTGACATGAAAACTTGTTATTGAATGAGGTAGTGCCATGGTTAGCAAATTGGACTTCCATTTTGGAGAGGGAGAGAGTTCAAATATCTACCCAGCTGTCATAGTTTAATGTTTCCCTGTATCAGGCAAAGCAGATTCGCTAAGGCAAGGTTACATGTTTGAGCTCTGACATGTAAATATGTGAAAGGTGATGATGTGAAGTTGAAACTATGTTGAATACCACAGTGATTCACTAGGCATTGTCCTATTTTATGTGGTATGCTATTACATTCTCCAATTTTTGAACTGATATGCCTAGTCAGTTATAAGGGGATCTACAGTTTAATGTGGACTCCAAGCCATGGTGTCACTCGATATTTTTCACATTAAAAAACTGCCGTGAAAGATAGAGGGAACAATAACTGACAGAAGAAGTCCTAGAACTGACTGGAAATTGAACTCTGGTTCCTTGGATCTGTAATTAACTGTTACCTACTGAGCCATGGGGCCCTACTGTATATCATGAATTAGTGTTAAATAAGGTGACAAAATAGGAGACTTATTTGAAACACTGAGGCCGAGAGAGAGAGAGAAAACTTTCTAATTCAACAGGATTTCACTGAAAGAATACAACACACTGATCCTTTATAAATATTTGAAACTGCAAAAGTACCATATGTAGTTAGAAAAAGAGAAGTTATTTGTAAACACAGCTGCAGAAAAGACATGCTCTTGAAAATTAAACCACAACTTTAAGCCATTCACATTAAGTTGAGTCACAAGAACTTCAGTTACCAAGTCAATCAATAGGGTTTTTGCATTCACTGTGGAGACCTTATAAATGTTGACTATTCCATGTATATTAGCAGAAATTGGTTCGAACTTTTTAATGATGGTGTAATAGGTTTTTGCACTCACTAGGATTAAGATTTCCAGCTCAAAAATTAAGAGTATTCATGAAGACATGTTGCTTACAGATTTCCCTAATTGTTATTTAAATGTGACAATAGTCGAATATTTAGTGGAATGTTCAAAATAAGGCATTTATATGAATAATGGAATAACTATTTATCATTCATTCACTAGGTAAACAATAATAAAAAAACTAAATTAGACATATTTCCTTATTAGTGAAAGTTATCACTAGTCTTCTTACATAAAAATTGCTGTTAATGCACAGTAAAACCTGGTTAATACCAAGCTACTGTTATCATTAATCAGCTATTGTTTAAAAGCATTAGCATTTTACTATTAATTTCACGTGTACTTGTAATAGCTTGTAAATGTATGGTACAAGATGAGTAAGACACCTCTCAAATTTTTTTTTTAAAAAAAGATAGCAACTAATCATGACATGAACTCATGAAGTATGGAAACTTTGTTCAGTAAGTATCACAGTACATCATAGAACATGGCACATGTTGTAAATGCAACTGCAGGGGTTTTGAGAACATGTCCTCTTTCTAGTACGTTACCTCCTGCAATGCAATTTTATTAGTCAACAAAAGTGTGAATTTTTATGTGGATCACACACTACTGCATCACAGTTAGGAATGTTCATTTTGTTATAGCTACTGCAAAATTTTACTGTAGGTTGCTGGCTTTGCTTGAAGATGTTTGTAATGTTCTATATTGATGTACTATACAAATGCCAGTTACTACTGTTGAGGATAAATTGAGAGCTTGACTTTTGATGGCAACGTAAGAATGCCCTAACAATCTATCCGAAGGTATTTGTGAAGCAGCTTGTCATTTCTTTTGTGTCCAGATTGTTTTTTTTTCTCTCTTACATGTTCCAGATTATTGCATGATGTAGATAATTTAATTCACTGTTTTACTATTGTGCCATTGTAATAGTGGAACAAGAAGGAATAATAATAAAAATTAGAAAGTTGTGAAAGAAAATATGGGCTATAAGGGAAAGAAATAATTTTAAAAAATACAAATAAATAATCTGTTAAATATTATGAAATCAATTTGTTTTCCTGGATTGCCAAAATTAAGTTTTTTTAAAATGCCTTTGACTGTTTCAGAGTTGCTGAAATGTTCTGCATTACATTATTGGACTTTCAGAAATACAATTATGTTGCTGTGATTGCTACAGCATTGGAACTGGGAAAACTTAATCCTGCCATTTCTGAGCCTGAGGGAAGACATATATTTAAAACAATTCTGGAAATTCCTGAGCTGAAGAAGGTTGTTTTTTATTTTTTAATATCTTATATACTTACTGGCTTTTTGGAAAGGGAAATAGGCTATGTAATGTATTGTCAATGATGGGAAGTGACTCCAATAAGTAGACTATACAAAATGAACTCTGTAACCAAAGAAACATTGAAACTTCTTGGCAGATTAAAACTGTGTGCTGGACTGAGACTCGAACTCGGGACCTTTGCCTTTCGCGGGTAAGTGCTCTACTGTATGAGCTACTCAAGCACGACTCGCGCCCTGTGAGGATGAGGTGTGAGTTATGCTTGGGTAGCTCAGATGGTAGAGCACACCCTGTGAGGACACTATGCCAAAGTAAGTTATGGGTCATTTATGAATGGCAAGAAAGTAAGATCTAGGTGACTGTAATGAGATTTCTTATAGCTGTGAGAGGCTGTGCCGGAGTAAACAGATCAAGAAACAGCAACATTAGGACAGAATTTAACATATTTGTGTAAGATCCAAAACTGAAGACAACAGAATAAAATGGAAGAAACATCTCAACAGAATGAACTGGCAGAAGACTACCATACAGTCAGAAATTATAATCCAGTAGACCAAAGAAGTGTCTGAAGACAAAGGAAGAGATGGGCACTGTAGCAAGCAGGGGCCCAACACTTGAAGTGTGGAAGAGCAACAAATTGCACAGCAGTTCAATCTAACAAAATATATTTTATTTGTCAGTGATTCTTCTGGAGCATTTATAAGAATTTCCCGTAGAGAAAATTAACAAAGTCAAGAACAGCTGGCATCAATGAAACAAAATCATAGATAGGAACATTAGTGATAGTGAAACATTGAGTTAACTCCAGTGGTGTGCTCAGATAGCATAATTGTTAAGGCAACTGCTGGGCTGAAATATAAATATGCATTAATCACACCATATTTGTTACACTGTAGCTTCAGCATTTATGGCCAGTTTTAGATGATAACATTTCATGTCATTGCATCTTGATTGATTTCATTCCCACTGATCCATTCATTTCATTTCAGGAAAATAATTAAATTGGTTAATATGGGTGTTGTATCATGGTATGCAACTTGGATGTGGACAGACACGGGTTGTAAGAGAACTGGAAAAAAAAGTTGGTGGGATTGATTTTAAAAGTGTAATGCAAAATGTGAGAGAGAGAA
Source organism: Schistocerca piceifrons (assembly GCF_021461385.2). NCBI lineage: Eukaryota > Metazoa > Arthropoda > Insecta > Orthoptera > Acrididae > Schistocerca > Schistocerca piceifrons. The sequence goes on from NC_060139.1 coordinate 613,292,373, forward strand.
GTTGGTAGAGACAGCAGTGCTCATTCTTCCATTTAATAGTCCAGTTTCTCCAATAACATATTAAGTCTTGCTCTACACTCATTGAGACTGAAAAGGTTTGTGAGACATTCTGATTTGTGACCATTGAACCACCTACCACTCATAGATAGTCATCGGAACTAGGTTTAAGGGCATCTATGTCTGGCTCAGTGGTTACTCAGATGTGTCCATTAGGAATTTAGTCAGGTAAACATAGGAGATCGCACAAACATCCTCATATCTTTGTAGTGTTCCTCAAACCATTATTACTCATCTCTGGGGCAGATGGCTGGTCCATTGCCTTTCTGTAAATGCATGAAGTGTGCAGGTTAGTATAGTGAAGTAAGTGGATGGATGTGGGTTACATTGAGCAGAGGAAGTAAGCTCTGCCCACCAACCCCCAGAATATAGCCCTGTCAAGGTGTGAGGGGGGTTGGGGGGGGGTCAAGCTGCATTTACATCACATGGTGCTGGGACTACACTTCTGCTCACATATCAGTTTATGCTCAAAGCAGCACTCTATCTGCTACTGTATCAGCTGTCTGTGTGCTGTGTGTCTACGAAAGTAAAAACTGAAATAGGTGTAAAAAAAAGCTAACAATTGAAATTGAAGTTGATAGTTTCAGGTTGAGTAAAGGAGCTTGTTACTACTAGTTCTGTATCAGTTCTCATCGGCAATTTGGGATTAAAAAGAACCAATAATAAAACTTACATTGTGACAATAAAAAGAATGGTTACAATTTTGAACTTCATATTCTTCAACTTTGCAAGATTCATTATTACTGGTGCTACTGTTCGATTCAACAGCATTAATAATGATCTCGTCTGTTGATCCTGTGCACTTCACTGTTTGTCTCATGGGCTAAGAGAGAAAGTGGAACAGCTCCTTTTCTTTATTTTTTTTTCCCCTTTTTGCGGCCCTGGTCACAACACTCTGTGACACCCTATCAGTGGTGGATACATAAGGGAGGCACGCAGGGCGTGCATGCCAAGTTATCCAGTAGTTGTACTTTCCTATGTAGCACACGCGTTTTGCTGAAGAAAATATTTATCATTTAAAATTCAACATACTTTTGCCCTCACAACTACTGAAACGTGACTGTAATGATCTGGCACATAAATTGAATCAGTGCTTAACTGAACTACTGGTCTTTGAAGAAGAATCACTCTTTGTGATTAAAAAGAAACTAATGGGAGAGATTCTTCAATACAAACAAACAAGCATAAACGCCCTTAATGATCATGATTCTGTTATGCAAGCATTGTCTGTCTGTACTAGATCTACTTTGCACGTGCTGTACAAAATATTTTCTTGTTTATCTGCTTCTATTGCTACAGTAGAAAGTAGTTTTTCAACGTTGTGGAATACAAAGACATGGCTGAGGTCGACAGTGAAGGAAGACTGACTTAATGGCTTAGCTCTGTTGAACACTTACCCTGACATTGATTGTCCTATTGAAGATGTAATTAACTGATTTGCCAGGAAGAATAGGCATATAGAATTCATCGTTTTAGGAAGAGAACCACAATTGTAACATTTTGATATCGTAAGATGACATTGTCTTGTATATGTGTATAATCACTTTAAATAAAACTTTCTTACTCGTTGCATGTGACTTGATTATTTTTTATTATGGCAAAAGTTAAGGTAGCTCAAGATATCTTTAGCACCCCTCCTTGAGGTTTTTCTGTATTCGTCACTGCTATATATGCTCAACGCCTTAAAGTACTACCACTTGCCTCTCTCCAAGGAATGGAAAGTGAGCCTGGTGCTGCCCATGATGGACAAGAAACCACTGTCAATTATCAGTAGAGGTATTAATTCATGAGACACCAGAACATGACACAACAACCACTTTGAAAATTTCAGGGTTACATCACTGGGCTTGGCAGTGGCCAGTCACAAAACATAATCAGGCTGAAATTGACCAACTTCTGCAAATTCAAAACTAGGAAACTCTCATTCTTCTCTCTGTGAACATACCATACCTTCATTGCCTGCAAAGTATTCTGTTGGTAAGTGAAATGCATCCCCTCACATGGTATATTATGTCTCCACACCTTCCCAATGATGTGTAACAATGTTTACCACAGTTCATCACCTAAAGCAATCTTTTTTCATGCTTTAAGCAACGAATCATGATAGTCCTGGGTATGCGATAATCTCTGTGCCTTGTGTAGTGTTGTGAGTGGCGTAACAAATGGTGTGGTGGCTTTCTTACACCAAAATCTGGTGAGGGTTGTTGCTGTCCAGTACTGAATTGACAAGTGTGTTAGAAGACTGTGGCCCATCTTCCCACCACTACTATCCATTATATTCAGTGATGATATCTGTCACATTATGGACCACAACAGTTAGCTTGGGTAGTGGCTGTTCTCTCGGGTCGACAAACTCACTGTAACCCTTTGACCCACTGGTGTGTAAAAAGCCCATTGTTTGTGTTAGCTCGAAGAATGAGTATTCTGTACATCAGGCTCTCATTACCAGGCAGTGATCAAATGCAATGAAGTCACTTTTCTTGCCAATTCTACACTTAAAAATAGTGCCAATGGCCAGAACCAAGTCTTACATTGTATCAGTCACATAATTTGTCAAACTATTTCATTATCCTTGGTGACAGGAATGCTCTCTCCACAACAAATTAGTTACCTGTAATGCAATTGCTCATGAGTATTTATATAACTCAGAATAAGACCTTATGGACTGCTTTAAATGCCATTGGCGTAACCAGAAGACTAAGAATATAAAGAAAATGCCTCCACATTATTCATCAAGTAACATACTTGCCTGTTTTCACAAGCATCGCTAGGTTGCTTGGGAAATCACTATTTGTAGCATTATTATTATTATTATTATTTATAATGTGGAATTATAGAAAACATACACACTGTTTATAGATTAATGTTAAAATTTGACAACCAGATTGCAACACTCAGTATCAATTTTTATGAACCTTTCAGATCACCTTTAAAAGCATCGAATGGGCAGTTTTGCAGTTTTGCTCCTCCACACAACAGTCACACACTGAACCCCATTTAATCAACATCCCATTTGAATGTAGTTAAGTATCAACCATTTATAATTGGCAAGCTCAAACCCAGCAACATTGTTCATTAGATGTTTAATTAGATGGGCATTTTGGGATGGATGTTCATTTCAACTTTTCTTCCGCTTCCCCATGACATCAAAAACATCAGTGACTTGAAGATTAACCCTAGGTGGTTTGTGTAACTTAAGGTGTTCATCTGGTGGATTCTGGAAAGTGTTATTTATAACTGGCTTCTTGTGCAACTCTGTCTACTTAAGAGTTTTACCTTGACAGCTTTTATTCTGGATATTTTGTGTACTTTGATGTTATGAATGTACAGGGACCTAAAATTGTAAGCCAGATTCCATATGTGGAAAGAAAAAGGGCATATAAGGTAATGTGAATTATGATATTCACTGTCTCATTTATTTCAATTATGATATTCACTGTCTCATTTATTTCAGCTCTTCATATATCTACTGTGGAGATAGATGGCTAAACACTGACTCATACTGCTATTAGCAGCATCAATACCTGTGCTTGCAAATGCCCTTGATTCACAATTTGTTGTCTCCTTCAAAAGCTCTTGATTCACATTTTGTTGTCTCCTTCTGGTAGGCTACATAGCATACATATACTAGCATATCAAAGTTTGGTAGTAATTTCTAAAATACACATAAAGAAAAATCACTAGCTCTCAAGTGGAAGAAGTTAAACTTCTGCCTATGTTTCTAGGAATCACACTCTCTTATATTAATGGACTGTAGCCTCAACAGAAATGGTGACTCCTGGAAGGGAGAGGATTATTTTTGTTAACAGTACATACAATATTTTGCCTGTCTCCTTTGTGACTGATTTATACAGCAGTTGCTGTAGCAGGGTAACAGTAGGGTCCTCATACCTGACATCTATTACACCCTAGACCAGTAGATGTTCTGAGCCCATAGCACAGCTTTTCTGTTTATTCTTTTATGGTTGTGTCTTTTAATAATATGACTCTGAAATGGAGCTTTCTGTCCCAAGGGGTGTATTTCAGCCCTTCTGTGAGTCATTTCAGTTATTAGTCTCTCAGTAAACAAAAAGAACTTACATTGAGACTGTGTCCATATGTCTGTGCCCCACAGCATTCACAATGTTCATCTTACTTGTAATGTGCCCTAGCCAAAATCTTTGGTTCAGTTCAGAAGTCATGCAATGAGATCTTCTTTGTAGGATGAGCAATTGCATGTTTTGCTGACGAGTTCAGACTCAATGAAGTCCAGCTGGTCTACTTAATTATGAGAATACATCTCTCAGACACTTTAAATGTACCCATGCTTGAAATTTCCACAGCTAGCATGAGTTCAATAGCAGAATTTTACTTTTCTCACAGACTTACAATAACGACACTTTTATTAGTGCTAACAGTTTGGAGGTTGGAATGGGTTAACAAATAGATTTTTAAATTTTCTGTTGGAGTATCTGTGTGTGCCTGTTAAACATCGAAGTTTTGCTTTTAATTTGAGAATGAGTGTCCTGATTTCACATATTCAGTTGAGTTTTCTGGGTTTTGTTCTTGATACAAATTTTACTTGGCTATTGAATGTGATAAACATGAAAGCCACACCCTTGAAGGACTTATTATGTTAAAATATATAAGGCACAGAGCTTGCAAGGAGACAGAGCTATCTGATTTGTGTTTTAAAGAGGCTGTATAAAATCACAGGTTGATCATGATTGCAATATGTATGAGTCTGCTGAGATGTTCTGCCAGAAAGGTTTGATGCAGTCCACCATGTGGCATAAGGCAGGCCACAAATGCCTGCAGAACAATCTCTTAACAACAGGTATCAATTCCTCGTGATGGAATGAGCATATGAAATTTGCTCTATACATGCTTATTTACATAGCATACAGTTGCTCAGCCATACTTGAAACTGCTCACAAATTTTTCATTAAAAATCAATTAGGGTTTTTGGGAATTCTGCTCGGAGCTGGACCAGAGTACTGTCTTTTAGGCATGGATGCTCCAACTTAGGTGGTCCAGAACTACTTTGATTTGATGGCACTAAATCAATAAAGCACAGACTTTTTACTATTTGAGGTAAATGTAACATTTTAACCTTGAGTATCTTGATGGATCTAAGAGAGACCTACTTTGTTCGCAGAATTTACCATATACAACAGAGCATTATATCTCCTACAGTCACTGCATTAGATAAACTTTAGTGTAGAAAAGAACTTTCCCATCTGATTTGATTCTCTCTGTGTCCCATAAGGCATTCAAGAGATATAGCCTGAGAAGGAAATTATCCACACCATTCAGGACCCTCCACTCGTGCTGTAGCACTCTGGTGAGTCGTGTGACATGGTAACTGACAAGGCTTATCAATGAACACACTGTAATACCTTTCAAAGGCCTCCTATTATTGTTCATATCATTTCTGAAACAAGGACAGACCATTTTGCACTTCACAAAATATCAAAATCTAGCATCCTATGACTACGATATCCGTGAGTCACAGTTAGAATCAGACATTCCTTACAAATACCTGGGTATAAAAATCTGTAGGATTATAAAATGGAATGATTGCATCAGTCCAGTTGTAGGTAAAGCAAGTGGTAGACTTTGGTTCTTTGGTAAGATACTCTGAAAATGCAATGAGTCTGCAAAGGAGATTGTTTATATAACACTTGAGTGATGCACCTTAGAACTAGTGTGTGGGATACATACCAGATAGGACTATCAGGAAATACCAAACATATTCAGAAAAGGACAGCACATATGGTCACAGTTGTATGTGATCCACAAGATAGCATCACAGAAAAGATGAGATACCACATGTGAATGGAATGGAAACAGTCCTTAATACATGGTACAATGGGAAGTAACATATGCCACATACTTCACAATGGCTTGCAGAGTGTAAATGTGTATGTAGGGCAAGAATGTACATTTTGTGGCACCATTTGTCCAGCCATTGTGGAACTCCTTTCCTTCACTCTGACTTCAGAAAGTAATGGCATAATTACATATGAACTAACACATGACTTTCCACTTTCCGCTGTTTTTTATTTGTGACACACACACACACACACACACACACACACACACACACACACACACACACACACACACAAAAGAGGGGGTTGGAAGGAGAGATGCCATTTCCAACATTGCCATTTTCATGTTCTTGAGGAATGGGGACAATCATTATGTTTCATCTGATATGAGTATTTGTGTGGGAAAAACAATTTTTTAAATTATGAATTGCATATTTTAGCTAATGCCTCATCATTAAAGCTCTAACATTTGTATTTACAGGATGCAAGACTTGAAATATTAAGGAACTTGCTACAAGGAAGCTTCAGGGATATCCCGAGTTTGATAACATTAGATGATTTGAAACATTTTTCCCAGAAGACTGAGGGATATGTATTGCAAGATTTAATAGATTTAGCTGAGAAAACTTTATTTGAGAGCTGGAAACGAGTTGGTAAGTTTTATCAGTTGATAATGAAGATCGAAAACAATTGCTGTGTGTCACTTGTATACAGGTTTATGAAGTCGAAGTTCTAAATGATTAACATGTTAAACCAAATTAAAAACCATATTTATCAGCAACAAAAACAATTCTTTATCTTGAAGAAAGTGTCATAAATGAATAACAAGTATTTTAACAGAAGAAACTTTGAAAATATAGGACCTGCAGTAATATATCACTCACTGCATTAAACCATTCACGTATGATTTTTGAGAACGTATTTTGCATTGGAGTACAATTGTTTTTATTGTGTTTTCGTTTTTTTACATATAAATGATTATTTATGAAATTTGAAGAAATATATGTGTACTAAGGACTTACAACACCAGTTGAATTGTTTATGATACACCATCACTTGTTTTTCATTTGTCGAAATACTCACACATGGCTACATCTACATCTACATCTACATTTATACTCCGCAAGCCACCCAACGGTGTGTGGCGGAGGGCACTTTACGTGCCACTGTCATTACCTCCCTTTTCAGTTCCAGTCGCGTATGGTTCGCGGGAAGAACGACTGTCTGAAAGCCTCCGTGCGTGCTCGAATCTCTCTAATTCTACATTCGTGATCTCCTCGGGAGGTATAAGTAGGGGGAAGCAATATATTCGATACCTCATCCAGAAACGCACCCTCCCGAAACCTGGCCAGCAAGCTACACCGTGATGCAGAGCGCCTCTCTTGCAGAGTCTGCCACTTGAGTTTGCTCAACATCTCCATAGCGCTATCACGGTTACCAAATAACCCTGTGACGAAACGCGCCACTCTTCTTTGGATCTTCCCTATCTCCTCCGTCAACCCGATCTGGTACAGATCCCACACTGATGAGCAATACTCAAGTATAGGTCGAACGAGTGTTTTGTAAGCCACCTCCTTTGTTGATTGACTACATTTTCTAAGGACTCTCCCAATGAATCTCAACCTGGTACCCACCTTACCAACAATTAATTTTATATGATCATTCCACTTCAAATCGTTCCGCATGCATACTCCCAGATATTTTACAGAAGTAACTGCTACCAGTGTTTGTTCCATTATCATATAATCATACAATAAAGGATCCTTCTTTCTATGTATTCACAATACATTACATTTGTCTATGTTAAGGGTCAGTTGCCACTCCCTGCACCAAGTGCCTATCCGCTGCAGATCTTCCTGCATTTCTCTACAATTTTCTAATGCTGCAACTTCTCTGTATACTACAGCATCATCCGCGAAAAGCCGCATGGAACTTCTGACACTATCTACTAGGTCATTTATATATATTGTGAAAAGCAATGGTCCCATAACACTCCCCTGTGGCACGCCAGAGGTTACTTTAACGTCTGTAGATGTCTCTCCATTGATAACAACATGCTGTGTTCTGTTTGCTAAAAACTCTTCAAGCCAGCCACACAGCTGGTCTGATATTCCGTAGGCTCTTACTTTGTTTATCAGGCGACAGTGCGGAACTGTATCGAATGCCTTCCGGAAGTCAGCCTGTGTATGGTATATCGTGATATACTTGACCACATTAAAGGTAATTTTACATATTTTACATTCGAAACAGGTTTTTCCACAACGTCTTCAATCATAATAAACTTTTCACCTTCTAAAAGGAGTTGTTTTCTTCTAAGCTGGTATTATTTTTTCTGGAAGATGCCTCCAGCTTTTTTGGCTCAAAACCTTAATGGATTTTCTGCTTTGCTTGGTCCCCTCACAATTGTAGAGAAGGAGAGTTACTTTCTTCATGAGTTGCTCTGCCACATTGAGCCAGAATGTTGTTGAGATCATCCTCTTGGCTGTTGGGTACAGTATGTGGTAAATTATACTTGCATCTAGCTTTGTTATCTCCAGAAGAGAGAAATATATCTCCTCATATCCCCTGAAATATTCTCATAAGTGGATATGAGATGAGATGCTGATCGGGTATGCCAACTCTACTGATCCCTTGGATGTAATCTATAAAATGCTTGGAAAAGAGACAACAGACAACTGACTGATCAGAGAGTAATTACAACATACAGCATTATCAAAAAATTCATGGAACTTATATGGAAGCACCTTAAGACAGAAAAATAGTTAACGTCCAATGCTCCTCCTTAATTATTTTTCTTCTTAATTCTTCAAATACTTTACGAGTCTGTGGTTTTGTCAGTACGTCAGCAAGTTGACTTGAACTTTCCACATATTTCATTTTTGTGGTTGTTCCAATATGTTGTTGAGTGAACTTTTGTGGAATGTCTATATATTTCTTGCCTCTTGTTATTTTTCCTTCATAGGTATTCTTCAACATATATGTGGCAGTTTGATTGTCAATATGCAGCTTTGGCAGTTTGATTGTCAGTACATAATCTGTTGGTTCATTCAGACTTGAAATTCCAAATTCTTGTCCAAGGCATTGTATCCAGCATTCATTGTTGATTGAAGAGATGGCAATTAGATACTCTGCTTCAGTGGTTGAAGTTATCATAGAATGGGGTGAAGTGGGACAGATTTTCATCTTTTTAGTAAATTTACCTATGGTACCAATTTTGTTTCCAAACCTTATGAAACTTTAAATACATAATCTCCTAACAACATTTTGCACTATGTTTGGGTTCATATTTTTTTTTAAATATGTTAGATAGAGGGACTGTTTAAGTGCTGAAATGTGTGTCCCAGACATTTATTTGTGTTCAAAATACCCCTCAAGTTCACTATGGAGATGAAACAGGACAGGGAAATAACACAAATGAGTAGGGTAAGCAGAAATTCTTTTTATTATATGCTACCGTATAAAAAAGTTTTGTAGAGATAATCTTTTATTTTAAATTCAGGAACTTTTTCTGTAAATAAGACTATTTTAATGCACTATAACATGATAATAATGGTCTTACAAATCTATATGCAGCTTTGCTATACTGTTCATCGCTAATTTTCCCTCATCGGACTTTTGCAATGTCAACAATCTTGGACAGTGTTGGGAAGAGAAATCTTCCTCTTCTGATGTCTTGATACACATCAATTTTCCAAACAATATCAGTGTAGAGAACATCTTGGATATCGTCACTTGAGGGAAATGGAACATTGTCTCTGTTTCCCCTACCTTTTTCCTTAGAAATTTTATTTCAATTGTCTTATCCTGTGGTACGCCAGTGATTTCTCCCTGGTAGAATTTTGTTCAGTGGTCTTGCTCTGTGATGAATTTCGCCACAATGAAGTCACTGGGTTGTTCTCTTTTTGACAGTGCAAATTTAGGTTTCACTTCCCTACTTCTGTTCTTACCTCTAGGAACTTGAATATCTTGTTGGGTACCAATGGACGACTGGTGCTTGCAGACACTACTATGGTTGGCAGAAGTTGTGGAAACATTAGTGACAAAATCTGCAGGAGAAATGCTCATACCTGGATGAACATTTAGTTTTCTACCTCTGTTTCTTGTGGAATCACTAGATATGGCTATGACAAACTTTTCAGTGAGAACATCTATCCAAACTTTCTCAGATTTGGAATGCTGAACTCTCCTTGGAATCGTCTGCAGCACTTTTTCAGAATCTAATGGTATTTTACCACATGCTCTAAAGCCAGAGATTATGTTCCTCTGCATGTTACCAACCTTCTCCAGTGCTTGCTTCAGTTTTTTTGGAAACTGGGCTTTAGGCAGACATCCCTTGTACAGTTTCTTCCAGTTCAGCAAAACATCTCTCCATGCTGCTTTAATTGGTCTGAATACTGCAATATCCAAGGGTTATGTTAGATGTGTAGAATTTGGAGGCAGCATTATAAAGGCAATGTTATGATCATGACACAGTCTTATCACTTCCTGAGAGAGATGACTTGGAAGGTTGTCCCCTATGACAGCTTTTCTTCCATCAAACCTTCTCGGATATGGCAGACCTATTTTGACAAACCATTCTTCAAATAATGGCATGTCAAACCAACCAGATTTGCTTACTGCCTAACGTGAGCCTTCAAAACCATCTTCTGTCCAAGTTGGGTAGAGACTTGTGCGCAAGGTCTTTTACACAATAAAAGGGAGGAGCACTTCTCCATTAGCAGAAACAGTTAACATCACACTGGTTGACTCTTTGCTATGGTCAATAACTCATTCTGGATGTCAACATCCTCTTCTTACAATGACCCTGGAAGATCCAGGACCATCTGTGAAATTTGTTTCATCACAGCTTAGAATCCTTTCTGGAGGAATGTCTTTTAAATTAGCTTCCAAGTTTTTGAAATATCCAGTAAGGCAGTCTTCATTAACAGCAGCTCTTGATCTTTTCACATTTTTTGAAAGACGAAATGTGATGCTGGGATATCAACAAAAAAGATTCTGATCCAATCTCTCCCAGTTTTTTCACATGATATCCATGTTGATCAAGAAAAGTTTTTACTGTGTCCTTAACATCATCACTTTGATGAGAAAACCCCCACTCAGCACAGGTTAAAATTCCTGCCACTATTAAATTTTCATGCTCCTCACTTAAAACTTGTTGATTTCCATGTTTCTTCTTAAATTTTTCATTTGCCAGAATAGTTTTCGGAACACTATATTCCTCAGCTATGATCCTTAAGCTTCTGCTACTTCTCCTGTACTCTGCAATAGCATTTTGCATCGCATAAAAGAGTCCATCACTCCCTGCAGCCTTTTTATAGTTTCGCACCGTGTCCCATTCACCCATGAAAAGACAATTATTTAAACTAATTAGTCTCATGAGTACATTAATGACAATAACATCACAATGATTTGTATACAACATAACCTCAATACTAGTTCTGAGACTATAGGTTAAGCTGAGCGTTACATTAATATTCTTATGAGCACTGGAAGAGGTTTGTAAGGATATTTTATAATCTAACCTTTTTGGCATGACAGAAAAAAAAACAATCTGTGAAGCACTTACCAGCTAAATAAGCTTCAGACACTATGTATCTGCTTTGTTAAACTTTGATGAACAAAATTAAGTAAAGAGATCACTTTCAGAGAGAGCCACTCGTCCCACTTTACCCCACATGTTCCACTACACACCATTCTACGGTGCCACAAGACATTGCTTTTGAGCATACCAGGCAGTGGGTCCATCCCACATGATAAGAACTCCATTGCTGGAGCATGTAGTTGAAATATCGTCTCCGTAATCAGGATCGGCAAAGGCAAGCTGTGTTGAGTCTCCATCAAAGAATATACCAATCTTCATAGCACCTTTTAGGTACTGAAAAATATGTTTCACCATTTTCCAGTGACTAATCATTGGTTTATTACTAAATCTGCTTAAGTAATTAGCAGAAAAACTGATACCTGAATGAGATATTGTTGTAAAAGGCACTGTAGACTCTCAGTAGTTTCTCTATGGACTTCAGTCCTCTCTAGTGACACATCATTGCCAAGATTTTCTTTATCTGTTTCCATTCTGTGCTCCATAGGTGTAGCTACTGGGTTCAAATCGTCAAACTTAAATTGTCTTAAAAGTTTGTTTGTATACATAGATTGATTTGCAAAAATTTCCACTGAACTTTTATCTACATGTCATCTAAATGGCTACTCTGCAAATCACACTTAAGTGCCTGGAAGAAAGTTCATAGGACCTCTTTCACTATAATTCTCTGTTAGTCCACTCTCAAACAGCAAAGTCTGAATGAACCAACAGAACTCTGCAGAAAAAATGAACATCCACATCTTTCTGTGTGAGCTCTGATTCACCTTATTTTATTATAATGATCATTTATCAGTATGTAGGTCAGCGTCAACAAAATATTTTTGCATTCAGAGGAGAAAGTTGGTGATTGAGATTTTGTGAGAAGACCTTGCTGCAAAGAGAAACACCTTTGTTTATATATGTCCACCCCAAATCATGTTTCATGTTCTTGACACTCTCTCCCATATTTCTCAATAATACATAACATGCTGTCCTCCTTTGAACTTTCTCAATGGAGTCCAGAAATATAGAAATATGGAATCAACATGAAATTTTTTGTCGATAGTACTCAGAGCTTTGTGTCAGTATAGAGCTGGTTGACTTTAACAAGAACAAAGTTTTCTGAATTCATGTTGATTATATATCAATAGACCGTTCTCTTCGAGTAATTTTTAATGTTTGAACAGAATATATGTTCCATATTCCTGCTGCATATCAGTGTTAATGGTACAGACCTGTAACTTAATGAATTACTCCTATTGCATTTCTTGGATATCGATGTGACCTGTGAAACTTTCCAGTCTTTAGATACAGATCTTTCCTCAAGTGAGCAGTTGCATATGATTGCTAAGTATGGAGCTATTGCATCAGCATAGTCTGAAAGTAACCTGATTGTTATACAATCTGGACCAAAAGACTTGCTTTTATTAGGTGAGTTAAGTTGCTTCACTATTCCGAGGACATCTACTTCTAAGTTACTCATGTTGGCACATGCTCTTGATTTGAATTATGGAATATTTACTTTGTCTTTTTTGGTGAAGGAATTTCGGAAAGCTGTGTTTGGTAACTCTGCTTTAGCAGCACTGTCATCAGCAGTATTTTCATTACTATTGCGCAGACAATACATTGATTATGTCTTACTGCTGGCATACTTTAAGTTTAACCAGAATCTCTTTGGATTTTCTGCCAGGTTTCATTGTTATAAGTATCTCGCATTGAATTCTACATTAAAGTTTTGAGTTCTGTAAAATATCACCAATCTTGGGGATTTCGTGTTTGTTTAAATTCTGCGACAATATTCTGATCTATTTTTTGTACCCTAGGGGATCAGCTCCATCACATGTTAATTTGTTTGGTATAAATCTCTCAATTGCTGTTGATACTATTTCTCTGAATTCAAGCCACATATGCTTTACAGTTAAATTATTAATTTGGAAGGAGTGGAGATTGTTCCTCAGGAAGGTATCAAGCAAATTTTTATCTGCTTTTTTGATTAAGTATATTTGTCTTTTATTTTTATTGGATCTGGGAGTTATGGTATTCAGGCTCACTATGACAACTCTGTTTTCACTTATCCCTATATCTGTTTTGACACTTGTTATTAGATCAAGATTATTTGTTGCTAAGAGGACAAGTGTGTTTTCTCTCAACAATTTACTATGCAAATGGGCTCATGAACTAAAAAATTATTTTTAGAGAATGCGTTTAACACTATTTCTGATGATGTTTTATGTGTACCTCCAGATTTAAACATGTATTTTTACCACCATTTCGAGGGTAGATTGAAGTCACCACCAATCATAATTGTATGTGTCAGATTCGTGCTTGAAATTAGACTCAAGTTTTCTTTGAATCTTTCAGCAATTGAATCATGTTAGTTGTGAGTTGCCATCTACCCATAGTAACTCAAAGGAACTATCTACTTCAATTTTGCCACAAGATAAACTACTTCTAACAGCAACAAACATACCACCGCCAACTGTACTTAGCCTATCCTTCGCAAAGATTTTGGCTGAACTTATCAGTGCCTGTAATGATTTGAGAATCAGTGCTTCCTATTAGTGCTTGGAGCTCTGGTACTTTCTGAACACAGCTATGGCAATTTACAACTGTTATGCTGATGGTTCCTAGATCTATGTTCTTCCTCTGTTCAATCTGTACCCTTTGAGACTGAAGCCCTTTCTTTTTTTCCCCAAGACCCTATAACCTAGAAAACCACCCAGTCCATGCCACACAGCCTGTGCTACCCATGTACTTTTAATTTCAGTAGTGCTGGCTGTCCTCCTTCCAATAGCTGATCCATCATCAACAAACAATACTATAATGGTGCTTCTGTCTTCATTATAGTAGATAAGGGTGATCATCTGTCTTAATAAATTCTAATGACATCAGATAATTTGAGAATTTCTCATTCCAGTGCCTTGGAGTTTATTTGAGGCCATGTGAACTCTTTTTCAGCTTGCAAACTCTGTTTGTATCATTGTTGTATCCTTCAGTTTGGTTCATGTAGGTTTTCTCTTGCGGATCGCTCTATAGAAAAGCTGTCTTTATGTCAAAAGTTGTTACTTTCACTTCATTTATAGCCACAAGACTAAGAAGCACTCTAATTGATTCATAATGTGCTACAGGACTAAAGGTTTCTGAGTAGTCCAGTACTTCCTCTTGCTCAAACCCTCTTGCAACTAGTCTGGCTTTATAACATCTGTCTTGCTTTTTACACAATACCCAGCAACAGCTTAGAGGTGTTACATTCTTTGGAAGTTCTACAAGCCTCCCAGTTTTTAGTTTTATTAGGGATTTGTATCCATCAGATACTGCTTTGTACCAGTTTTTGTCTTTCAAGGCATTTGAAATAGAAATGCCTTCAACTTCACCCATCATGCCAAAGTTTGCATTCTTACTGTGCTGTGAAGCTATTTCATAGTCTGATGAAACCTTTCACAGCCTATCGGATTTGCAGTCATGTAGTTTTGGGGGTAAGACTCCGTTTTGTGTTATGTGATCAGATGACACACTGCATTGTTCAGAGACATCATACAGTGAGTCATCAGATATCTGGTTTTCTTCTGGATGCTAATACTCAGTTTCATTCTCATTTTCCCTTGTGAAAGTCTTTAATTCAGTAGCTTCTTTTTTATCTTCTATTCTTTTATCAAATATGACATTATCAGAGGCAACAACATTCTTTTCATCAGGTAGGTAGAGTCTATAGCCAAAGATGATTCCCTCCTTTTATTTCTTTCTTCATTCGTAATCTTAAATTGAAATGTACCAGTCGTTTCCAAAACTTCTCAAATTAGGAAGATTTATTTTTTATCCAAACCACAATTCAGTAGGACTTTTTTCTTTTATTACACTTCTTCCACTTTGATTTAACATGAAGACTGCATGATTTATCACTTTGGCCAACAGATTCTCATTCATTTTTTGTGCATGTGTTGCTGATTGTGCTGACTCGACAACTGTGCACATTTCTCTTTCAGTACTTCTATTTTGCTGAGGTGTGTACATGTTGGTTCTGATGTGAAAAATACTACTTTTATCTAAAATCTTTTTAGTGAGAGCATTCTTGATTTTGATCCTGTTGTCAGACACAAACATTTTACTTTATTCCTACACTGGTTTTCTACTGTTTTCATGGAAGTTCTAATTTGGCAGTAGCTTAACCATTTGTCTTCCGAAAATAAACAGTTTGGAAATGAGACAGATAATCTTTTAACAACAGAAAATACCTTACTCCTACTAATGACATGAGATTCACTTCGCACAAGTCAACATGATTTACATCCAGGGTATTTACTGCAGTCTTCATATTTGTTGGATAGATTTGTAATGTTGTTTGCTGTAGATATGATCAACACATACATACTCATTCTAGTCATCAGTATAATTAATGTCATTTCTTTTTAGAATGTCTCTAACATGTGACATTTTGATGAGCTTACTTTTCATGCCACATTTTAATTGAGACTGCTCTCAGACATTTGTTGGACTCTTCTGTATGAAACAGCATTTTGTTCAGCTGTCACTCATGTCTGCCTATTGCTACAGTTCCCAAATTGTCATTGGTTTTGAAAACAGAGATGTACGCAATTGCACTCAGAACATATTCCATATTTAAGACTTGAGTAACAGAAGATAAATTAAAATTTCTATTAGGTACTTCTAAAATGTTCTCCAGAACTATGTCACACAACTGTTCTCGATCAAAAGCCACTAATTCAATGTCTACCACTCCAGTTCATTCTAATTCAGTAGCATTGCCAATCAACACTTTCATACATTTATTTAATTCTTCATAATTTATTAATATAAATGTCACATGCTGCATGGCACCACAGTCTTGGTACCAAGTGTTTCCTTGATCAGATTGCAAATTTATGTCATTTACATTGGCAACAGGTAATTCAGAAGTGACCAGCGCATTTCACTTGAAACATTTTGAGTCTTTGCTATGGGAGTTTTGACTCGTCTCATTTGTGTTAATGTTACATTCGGACATTACCAGGCAAAATGACCCTTTTGTTTGCAGTTGTGTGAGTAGGTGTGTCTACAATATGCGAAATATGTGGTACATGGTTTATTTCTGAAGTGTTTTCTTCGCATGCCTGGTTTTGCCGCATGTGAGGCATTGAACTGTAGACTGTTCCTACTGACTTACTTTGAAAAAAAAAAAAAAAAAGTTTATTTTGTTTTGATATGAAAGCATTTGAGACATGTTTGACTATTCTGTCTCATTTAATCTAGCTTCTTCCAGATGCAGGTGTTCAAATAACATGTCGAGATTTTTGTTGGGTGCTGCTACATTATCCTATACAGTACGGAAGTGATGAAATTTTGGCAGTAACATTCCAGAAATTTACAACATAATTCAGCCCTTTTTTACAGTTTCACCTATTGCCACTAAATCTTCTGTGTATTCTTGAATCTGCACACAGTTATAAATAGCTGACTTACTAGCATTGTATTTGTAACTAAAGAAATTTCTCTGTAAACCTTCAATCATTAAATCTGATTTCTTGCCATATAGTGTTTCTAACTTTTTAAGCATTTGACTAACAGACTTGCTAAAAATTTGTGCATCATGATCTTTTACAATCCAAGACTTTTCATTGTGTTTAGTTTCTCCTCCTGTCGGCTTAACTTCCTGTCCGGTTACTACTGAATACAACATTTCTGACTTTGATGTTGCTCGATAACGATCCTCGGCAAAAGTTCAAATAGTAACTTAGTAGAATCTACTGATAACAGACAAATTTACTATCTGTGAATGTAAACCACATGACTGACTTTTCTGATTGTACTTTGACTGATTATCAACAGAATAACTTGGCCAACCCCTTTGTTCTCTGCAACTAACTTGTCAGCTGATGCTACTTTTGATTACATGCTTATATACAGTATGTCACTATGGGAATATTTATTTATAACATAATAGGGGATAATACATGTGTTATCTATTAATAAGCTCTCACATTGACTTAAGTGCTCATAAATGAGATGAACACAGAGCTCTGATATATAATACTTTGTATGCCTATAAATTTTACAAATATAAATAGTGTAAAATGCTCGCCAGCAGTCCAATTCACTGTGCAGCACCACAAATTCTGACAAAACATCACAATGCCTCCCATCCTATCCTACTGCCCATTACAATCATAGCATTATTTAGTAAGCTGTACGATGTCGACAGATGAAAAGACTATACCATATAAAGCTTATAAGTTGTATCCTTGGTGTGCACTATCTTTGATACGTGCACAGGCAGTATCTTTAGTAAATGTAGTTTCTCGCCAACTGACTTTGCTCCACATGTTGTCAGTGCACCTGAACTTGTATGTATGATAGATTATTAGAACAATGGTAACATCGACAGTTCAGTATATATTTAACAACGTAATACGATGTAATAAGTGTCGTACTCATCAGATCTTGTGGGACTCTCACGGTCAAAAGCCTGCATTTTGACGACGACATGTACTCATGTCTGATAGTTTAATGTTCTGACAGAATGAAAGTAATGTACATTTATCTCCAATTTTTATAATTGGGCTACTTTCTTAATGAAATGAAATGAAATGTTTGCTTGATTATGTATATACACCCTGTGCTTCACTTTTGTATTTTTGTGTTTAGGTAACTTTGCAGTGTTACATAAAAATGGCCATAAGTCCGAAATTGCAATAGTAACAAGAAATATTTTATACAGTCAACGGCGACTATGATGTCTTTCAAGAAATATTATATAACTGTGAATCCCAACCATGAGAAGTTAAACAGAAAGATATGTTATTAAAACTGGAATTATTTTGCGCATCAGTCAGTTACAATTGCACGTACACAGCAGGACTTTCAACTGAAATGGCAAATGATCTTGAAATCAGCTCGGAAACAGACATAAGATTGAAAATGTCCTCAAAATCGCTTTAAAACTCTCCTTGTACTTCTTTCAAGGTCACAATGAATTCTTCAAACCTTGCAGGGCCGCAGTTCATAGTCTAGTGGTTAATGTTGCTGCCTCTGGATCACGGACTCCCGGGTTCGATTCCTGGCCGGATTGGGGATTTTCTCTGCCAGGGTACTGGGTATTTGTGTTGCCCCCATCATTTCATCCTTATCATCATCATCATCATCATCATCATCATCATCACATTATCATCATTCATGACAGTGGCTACAGTGGATTGTGAAAAATATTGGACTGTGTAAACATAGGACTTTGTACAGGCACTGATGACCGCGCAGTTGAGCACCCCAAAAACCAAACATCTTCAATCCTTGCACTTTCCTTACACTGTTCTGAGTACTTCCAAGAAGGAGTGAGCAAAACTGAGTGATAGGCTTGGCCTTGGCCCGCCTGTGGCCTGCACATGTTCACACATGAAGTTTGGCACAATGTGGCCGGTCCTGATGTAGACCACCCATTTATTCATGCAATGATCTCTCAAAATGGTATATCGTTGGCGAAGAAACAATACCGCGTAAGTAGCAAAATAAGAATTTTACATGAGAGAGAAAAAACTGTCTAAAATGCCTAATACATTTCACCGTGGCACTAAATTTGCATCATAGCATCGCAAGGAAATATTGGATCAAATAAAAATGTGAAACAAAAAAAAATACACTTTAGAAAGCTTAATTAAGGCACATGCGCAGAATTTTTATCGGTATTTATGCCATGATCTGTTACTTACACGGTATTTGTTTGTCAGTCTCCCAGCATGACTTGACACATTTACATTGGTATTTGGTACTGAGAAAGCTGGTAAGAACACGTTTTGGAGCCTTAATCATTTTTTATCGTAAGATTTCATAGAAACATTTTAAATAAATATACTGTTTACGTAGTTCCAATAATGTCTGCACATTTCTTCAAGAAAAATCATAAACGTCACTCAAAGCAACAACAGAGAATTACACTGCACTGATACTCGTCACACAGTTACCTCCACGGTAATTTTCATTCATAAGGAATGTTGTCATAATAACTATGACAATCTTTAGGAAGAACAGATTTAAGCTGTTGTAAATTATCCCATTTGGATTTTTTGGTTTTTCAGTCTTTTCTTGTATAGTTTCGGGAAGCAAACATCTCCAAGAATTTTCCTGGGATGCCTCGGTAATTCTTGTCACACCTAGTTGAAAGGGCACTTGTAGTAAATAATACCATTTGGGCGGTACTGTAGCGCCCTCAGATCAGTAACTCTAGGCTCATTTTTTACAGCTCTTCCAGGCCTAATTGAGTCATACAGCTACAAACTTTTCTGTAGTTGACGAAAAAGGAATAATCTAGGTAATGGACTTTGTATGGCTGTGGCTTTTTTTCTCACTTCTTTAGATATCACCACGTATTGGCAAGGATGTGTAACTTCACGTCCTTTAAGCTTGCACTCAGTGGAATTGTGAACTGAATCACATTCCATCTGAGTATGGCCTTTTTCAGAAAACTTTTGTGTAATCAATACTCCATTATCAATTGCTAATCTTAAAAGAGCATTTGATAATATCACATTTCTGTTCTGATATGTGCAGCCGTCAGAATACAGAATGACTTGAATGGGATTTTCCTTAATCATTCTGGATAGGGTGTCCATGATGCATGTGGCAAAACATGATGCAACCAATTTACCTTGCGTTTCATCAAACCAGTAACATACTGCATCACGACTTTCTAAATTATACATTATAAAGTTATGAACAGCCAACTTTGTTTTATAATAAACTGCACTTGCACTTAAAAATGGAACTACTTTCACGGCCTGTAAATCTATGGTGTACACTGAGCAGAGCTTCTGCGGGGCTTCTTTCTTGTCAGTATCTTTTTGCATCCTTGTGTGCTTTTTCCATTCTGTGTGTTGCTTCCACACGTCTTCATTCAAGTTACCAAGCCTGTAACTACAACACAAGTCGCACTGGTCTTTCTTGGGGGAAAATAAGCTAATATTACCATCTTCTAAAATCAAGTTAAAGGTAGCCCGATTTAATGGTGAAACCTTCTCCGCATGACATTTTTTCATATAGAGTCCATACAGCTGTTGTTTGGATTGTAGAATAGGCTCAAGGTACAACTTCAAGGAGGATTTCCTGCAGTAATGCAATGGAAGTTTTGGAAGAGAGTCCAGGAATTCTTTCATGAAGGTTCTCTCATCTTTCTTCATCATCTGTTTGATTCGAGGTTGTGATGATTCTGTATCAGGACTCATCCCATGTGCGGAATTACCCAGCCAATATTGGACAGTCCATTCTTTAATCCCAAGAGTATTGAGAAACATATTTTTGCATACTTTGTTTCCCCAACTCATTTTTAAAATGATAAATGAGCGTCCCTTTCCTCCCGGATTCGCCATTGTTCTTCCCTGGACATTTGATTGGAATTACGTCCACAAGGTTGATACCATAAACCTTCCTCTGATCCCATGACATCATTTCCCAAAATGTGTTAAATACTGCCTGCCTATCATCACCAGAAAACTGATGACACTTCCTTTGAAAGCATTTCTGGCACATCTTCGTAGTACATGTTGGACCTAATTTTCGTGCCTCTCTTGGAGTATCTCGAATGATTTTACCAATTTGACTTCTTTTGTATCCAATATACTCCTGTCCATGCATTCTCAGAATTTTATTGGCATTTTTCTTCCAATCTTCAGAATGTTGTTTAGACTTCTTTTTCCTGTCACTGATTGTGTCACCATAAAATTCTTGGCCTTCACTGTCAGCATCATTATTGCTCCCATGATCTTCCAATAATTTATCCAGAGTGTTTGGCAAACGATGAGCACCACTGCATAGCAATGAATGTGAAGTACTGTCATCTCTAGTGGAAAATGTGACTGTGGTTTAATTTTGAGCATTGTTGAATACAGCCACTGAGGTTTCTAGATGGAAAAATAGTTATAAATTAATTTAAGCAGACAAAGATGAAGCTCAAATTCTTGTATTTATGAGAATGACAGCATCAGTAATACTATTAACAATAATCCCAAGAAAATTTACGTGCATCATTAGATGTTGCAGGAACAGTAACCGAGAACCCCATCTATGAAATTAATTCTTCTTTGGTAAATGTAACTCCAGCGTTACGACTTTTCTCACCTGTTGTTTGTTCTGCATTTACGGGAGATCCTACAAGAAAGTGGACAGTCTAGAAATCTTTGGCAGAAATGAATAAAGCACAGAACGAGTGAAGTGGGGGATTTCTGACTTATATCACAATAAGACACTTGTGGTGCTACTAACATTCAAAGTTGAATAATAAAACAATTTTCTTACCACTGTCAGCCACTCTCATGAATGATTCTCCACTTTCATAAGCTGATTTCAGCTGAGAAACACTTTCTTCTTGAGTAAAACGATTGTCATCTGTATCGCTGTCCATTATCACAAATGAAGCTACAAGCATGTAACCACTTTCGAGCACTATTAAATATGTAATAAGGCAACAACGATGTGCTGTGCTGCGTGCAGTTTTGTATTTACGCGGTATTGTTTACAGTATCCATAGATTGTAGATACGCAGTATTTAATTCTCTACAGTTCCACATTATTGCCATCTGTTTATTTGCTGTGTCACGTATGTGGTATTGTTTTAGATAATTTTTTCATGGTAAATAATTAAAAATTCAGCATTATGACATTAAGAGCAGATGCGCGTACGGTCAACGACACCATTTGACTGAAAAACGAAAAATCAGCAGTTTGTCAGCTACACGGTATTGTTTTTTCGTTGACGATATATACTATTACATGATGTTTCCTCAATTGGAAAGTCTTTTACAGACACAGCTGTTGTATACTTCTGGAATAATATGTGAAGGTTATTATAGAAAAACTCTTCATATTCATTTAAAAGCGTTCTCGTTATTCTAAAGATTTCAATTCCAGCATTACTCTAGACTGTAACAGTGACAAAATACAACAGAACTGCACTGATGTGGCAAAATGAAAATACATTTCAGATGCAGAAATTCAGAAATATGAGAAGTCAACATACTTATATCTGAAAACATGTATAGGGAATATCACACTCTACTACACTTGGTCATACTCTTCTGAAGTATTTATGCATGATGTGGAATCCTTAGCAGATAGTATTGATGAAAAACATCAAAAAAGTTCAAACAACAATAGCTTATTTTGTATTATTGCAAAATGGGGCAGAGTGTGTCATAGATAGGATACATGTGTTCATTGCAGTGAGATTTTTCATGAAATTTCAGTCACAAACAGTCTATTCTAAGTGAAAAAATTGTTGATTCCCACCTATATAGGGAAAAATGGCTATTATAATAAAATAAGAGAAATCGGAGCTTGCACAGAAAGATTTAGTTGTTCATTTTCTTCTGGTGCTGTAAGTGACAAGTTCTCAGTGGCTTTGAGCATGTTGGTGTCACTGGAAGAGGTGGTATAGAAATTCTGGTTCTGTGAGAGCTTTGGCAACATTATTGACATGTTTGGCTCTCTCCTGCTTTCCACTGTGTATGCGCCACCAACGATTGCATAGACTATGGAAAAACCAGAAAACAAGAAAACTGGTGTTTGAGTTATGGTGCTGTAGAAGTATGTTGAAAATTAGGGGTACTGATAAGATGAGGAATGGGGAAGTTCTCTGCAAAATTATTTCAGCTCATTATCATTGACGTACAAGACACTGAAGTGGTATTGAATTGAAAGACTTGCACTAGGCGGCCGAACAACCTCAGGTGGGGTCTCCTGGCCAGTAAAGCCAGAAAGGAGTATATGGAAAACACTGACAAGAAGAGAAAACATATTTTAAGGCATTAGAAAATAACTTCCCTGGTACTAGAGGGAGCTGTAGAGGGTAAAAACTGAAGGGTTACACAGAGATTAGAGAACATACAACAAATAATTGTGGGCTTAGGAAACATGGTGCTATTCTGAGACAAAGAGGATGTTACCTCCAAGTGTAACCAAAACCTTCACAATAAGCCCAAGTTCAATAGTACAGAAATTCCCCAATAATACTGTCAGCATTGGATTAGTCCTTAATCAGCCAACAATCAATTGGCAATATTACAGTTTCTTAAGTGAGTGCAGCTGATAAGATGTCCTGCAAAACATTACTAGGTGTGTTCTCTGATCTACCTAGGCAAGATTTTTCGGAATGGCAATATATGGTAACCAGCCACTAAAGAAACAGAAACTACTGCATACTATCTGTAAAACAAAACCAAGGGCTAGAGAAAGTGAAATATGAATGAAATCTATTTGTCCATCAGGCGGGCAATATGTGAAACCTTCAGTGACTACAGCAGTAGAGTATTATCAGAGGATCTCCCACAAAATCCAAAGAAATTCTGATCATGTGTAATGGCTGTTAGTGGGACCAAACTTAGTGTCCAGTCACTCATGGATGAGGCAGGAACTGAAATTGATGGCAGCAAAAAAAAGCAGAAACACTGAACTCAGTATTCAGATATTCCATTACAAATGAAAATCCAGGGGTATTTCCGAATTTAATTCTTGCACCACTGCAAAGATAAGTGATACATCTGTTAATGTTAGTGGTGAGAGAAACAGGTGATATTCCTAAAGTAAACAAAGCTCCAGGGCCTGATGGACTCTCTGTCAGATTCTGTACCAAATTTCAGTGGAGTTAGCCCCTCTTTTAAGTATAATCTACCAAAAATGCCTCAAATGTGAAACTGTGCCCAGTAGTTGGAAGAAAGCTGAGGTCACATCCACCTACAAGAAGGGTAGCAGAAGTGATCCACAGAACTACCATCCAATATCCTAGCAGTCCATTTGTTTTAGAATCATGGGACCTATTTTGAGGTCAAAATGTAATTTGGTATCTTGAACAGAATGACCTCTCCTCCTTAGTAACCAGCATGGGTTCTGAAAATGTCAATCATGTGTTGCCAGCTCACATTTTTTTCTATTTGACATCTTGAAAGCAGTCAGGTAGATGCAGTATTCCTCAATTTTTAAAAAGCATTTGACTCTGTACCACATCTACCCTTACTGTCAAAGATATGATCCTATGGAGTATCAAACGAAATTTGTGACTGGACTTCGAAATTTTTAGTAGGGAGGATGCGACATGTTACCTTGGAAGGAGAGTCACTAGCAGACATAGAAATAACTTTACATGTGCCCCAGGAAAGTGTGTTTTAATTTGGTTATTTTAGAACAATTTGTATTTGATTTATAGAAGCTTGTTGGCATATAATTTGAACATATGTTTATTGCAGCTTGGTCTAGACAAGATTTTTATTTTCTAATAACTGGTGTTTTCATGTAGGTGATGAAAAATTGCCAGAAATAGAGACTAATGATTTAGTTAAAGCATTTGAGAAGAACATCCCATTGTCCCTAAGAGATGTGAAGCTTCATCATGATACTTCTCTGTCTTGGGCTGATGTTGGTGGCCTTCTTAAAGTAAAGGAAATGTTAACTGAACTTTTCCGGTGGCCATCACAGGTATGTGTTTCCATATATTTACCCTATTTTATATTTATACTAACAATAACCATATACATTTGTCATAAAGTCTCAAAGTGAATGGAAGCTATAATCGAAAAGAAAAAGCCAGAAATTTGATATTAGACTGTTTGGGACTGAAACGAATTACTTGCTTCCTAATTGCTGAAACACGGCTAGTGGGTCAAGATGTGAAAAAGTACAAATGGTGGGTGGAAGGAAAAGTCATTCTAGACTCTAGATTATAAGAGACAAGATCAATTTGAGTAACAGTAACAGTTGTTAGAACACTGGAAGATGCGGATTGTAGTACTCAACAGGCTTATTCTATCAGAAGTTCGTGGATTGTTTAATATTTTGGGATACTCAGTAGCAAATGCATATAAACATTTATGATTGTATTCAAGCAGAATATGCAGGAGATTATGAGATGTTAGTTCTGCTGCTCGGAGGAGTATTGAATGTCTTGAGGGTTAATTTAACATAATTTTACTGTATATTTTCATTCATAATTGGTGTAAAACATATTTGTGCTTGTTATTGATCTGTAGCCATGACTATATAAATTACAATTACTAACACCTTTTGAAATAAAGCTTGTGCAGATAAATTTAAAATCTGTCATATATCATTCTGTAGAATAATGTAAATTTTACTAAGTGATGCATAGACGTGTGGAAAATCAATGTTATATGTGTTGAGAGTAAGCTATGAGTTAGAAAAGTGAAGAATGCCTATTATGTTACAACTTCCTGTGTCACAAAAAACCAAAATTCATTTGGATATATGGAGAAAGACCATTGTAATAAGTAGCTAGATAAGCTGTTTAGCACTGTAGAACTAGACTACAATGTTTACAAACATCAGTATAACAATCAAAAAAATTGAAAACTAGGAACTACAATTACTACTGTATTAGGAAGAGTAAGTTAGTGATATGTGGTGAAGAATGAGTAATTGAAGTATCAGAAAAGTTGACTGTAGAGTAAAGGGTAATAGAATTAATGCTTCTTGATGATATGTCTTTAGGACCGAGTGGGAAAAATTATTGGCCAAACTAGTTAATTCGCAGATAAACAAGAGAAAGATAAAAATTATGAAGATCAGTTGTTGCTGTTGTGGTGGTCCTCTGTCTGAAGACAGGTTTGATGCAGCTCCCCGTGCTACTTTATCCTATGGAAGCCTCTTCATCTCCGAGTAACTACTGCAACCTAAATCCTTCTGACTCTGCTTACTATATTCTTCTCTTGGTCTCGCTCTATGACTTTTACCTTCCTTGCTTCCCTCTAGTACCACATTGGTGATCCCTTGATGTCTCAGAATGTGTCCTATCAGCCTATCTACCTTCTTGTAGTCAAGTTGTGCCACAAATATCTTGCCTCCCCAATTCTGTTCAGTACCTCCTCATTAATTACATGATCTACCCATCTAATCTTCAGCATTCTTCTGGAGCATCACATTTCAAAAGGTTCTATCCTGTTTCTGTCTAAACTGTTTATCATCCACATTTCACTTCCATACATGGCAACATTCAATGCAAATGCTTTCAGAAAAGACCTCCTAACACTTAAACCTATATTTGATGTTAACAAATTTCTCTTCTTCAGAAACACTTTCCTTGCCATTGCCAGTCTACATTTTATATCCTCTCTACTTCGACCATCATTAGTTACTTTGCTGCCCAAATAGCAAAACTCCTTTACTACTTTAAGTGTCTCATTTCCTAATATAATTCCCTTAGTATCCCCTGATTTAATTTGACTACAATCCATTATCCTTGTTTTGCTTTTTTAGATGTTAATCTTATATCCTCCTTTCAAGACACTGCCCATTCCATTCAACTGCTCTTCCACGTCCATTGCTGTCTCTGACAGAATTATGATGTCATAGGCAAACCTCAAAGATTTTCTTTCCTCTCCCTGGGCTTTAATTCCTACACCAAATTTATCTTTTGAATTCTTCATTGCTTGTTGAATATACAGATTGAATAACATCAAGGATAGTGTAGAACCTAGTCCGCTCTGTTCTCAACCACTGCTTCCCTTCCATGACCCATGACTCTTATAATTGCCATCTGATTTCTGTAAAAAAATGTAAATAGCCTTTTTCTCCCTGTATTTTACTCCTGCCACCTTTAGAATGTGAAAGGGAGCATTCTAGTCAACATTGTCAAAAGCTTTGTTTAAACCAACAAATGCTATAAATGTATGTTTGCCTTTCCTTAACCTATCTTCTATGGGAAGTCGTAGGGTCTGTATTGTCTTGTGTATTCCAATATTTATCTGAAATCCAAACTGACTTTCCCCAAGCTCAGCTTCTACCAGTTTTTCCATCCTTTTGTAAAGAATTCGTGTTAGTATTTTGCAACTGTGACATATTAAACTGATAGTTCGGTAATTTTCACACCTGTCGGAACCTGCTGACTTTGAAATTCGACTTATTATATTCTTCTTGAAGTCTAGGGTATTTCTCCTGCCTCATACATCTTGCTCACCAGGTGGAAGAGTTTTATCATGACTGGCTCTCTCAGGGCTATCAGTAATTCTGTCGGAATCTTGTCTGCTCCTGGGGCCTTGTTTCAAATTAGGTCTTTCAGTGCTCTGTCAAATTCTTCATGCAATATTGTATGTATCTCCCATCTCATCTTTGCCTACATGCTCTACCATTTCCATAATATTGCCTTCAAGTATGTTTATCTTGTATAGACCCTCTTATACTTCTTCCACCTTTTTGCTTTCCCTTCTTTGCTTACGACTGGTTTTCCATCTGGGCTCTTGATATTCATACAGGTGGTTCTCTTTTCTCCAAAGGTCTCTTTAATTTTCCTGTAGGTGGCATCTACGCTTCCCCTAGTGACATATTTTTCTAAATATTTAGATTTGTCCTCTAGCCATTCCTACTTAGCCATTTTGCACTTCCTGTCAATCTCGTTTTTAGCTGTTTGTATTTCCTATTGCCTGCTTCATGGATGTCATTTTTGTATTTTGTCCTTTCATCAATTAAATTCAATATCTGTTCTATTTACCACAGATTTCTACTAGCTCTCATGTTTTTACCTACTTGAACATCTGCTGCCTTCAATATTTCATCTCTCAAACCTACCCTTTCTTCTTCTACAGTATTCTATTCCTCTGAAGAGCAGTAGCTGTAAGAATCTGATTTGGCTAAATGCAGAAATTTGGGAAACTATTACCAAATTGTCAGTGAAGACATCAAAATTACTTTAGTAGCAATGAAAATGTCTGTGACCAATAGTTTTAGGAGAAGACTGAGGAAATCGGCATGGATCCAGCAATGATGTGCAGTGGATTTGTAGAATTTGAAACACTGTCACAGAATAAAACAGTAAAAATAAAATAAAACTAATGTACTGTTATATCAAAATGATATCTGAAATTTGTTGCTATTTCTTACATACATAAAATCATCACCACCACAATTATCTGGAAAATCCATTCAAAATATTTAGAATACAGTAACGGGTAACAGAAGAAAAACTGATTTTAATTAACAAATGCATACTGCGTAATATTTGTCAGGATGTTGAACAATGTTGATAGAAATGAAGACTTTCAAGTAATAGAAAGTATAATTATCTAAATAACTTAAATATTTGAAAGTGCTGGCAGGTCGATAGAAACACAAACAAACACATACATACACACAAAATTCCAGCTTTCGCAACTAATGGTTGCTTCGTCAGGAAAGACGAAGCAACCATTGGTTGCAAAAGCTAGAATTTTGTGTGTATGTATGTGTTTGTTTGTGTTTCTATCGACCTGCCAGCACTTTCGTATGGTAAGTCACATCATCTTTGTTTTTAAATGTATTTTTCCACGTGGAATGTTTCCCTATTATATTCATTACTTAAATATTCAGTTTTTATAATCCTCTCATTATACTTTCAAGGCAAAAGCAAACTTTGTAACTCTATTCTGCAAAGGTATGTTTAATATATTTTGGTTTATGATGTAAAACACTCAAAGGTTTTAATTGTTTCAGTATCCAGAATTGTTTGAGCAGTCTCCTTTACGTCACCAAAGTGGTGTCCTGCTGTATGGATCTCCAGGAACTGGGAAAACACTTCTGGCTGGTGCCATGGCCCAAGAGTGTGGACTGAAATTTATTAGCATTAAGGTGAAGTTTATTATAAGAACTGCTATCCTCTACAAATATACTTACCTATCTTGAATTTCACTTTATGGTGATGTGCCTTCATAAATATTTTGTGATGTATACGGTACAGAATTTGTTTGATAAAAACAGTATAATGAAAATCAAAGTATGTTTCAAGCTGCAGCTTAATATCTCTCCAGGTATTTGTCGCCCCACATAGCTTAATTGCTATTTCTTTTCCCCCTGTGTCAAAAAAATGTGGTTCTCAATAATCAAAGCAAAAGAAATTGCTGTGCTTTGGTGGGCTGTTAGGGACTTTTAACAATTTTTATATCACTATAGTACATAATGTGGGTCATCTTGGGCAGATGTCAGTTAAAAAGGTACACCACATGCTTTGTGTCAGAACATTTACATAGCGGTAACAATTTAAAAAAAAGAAGGAAAAAAAGAAAGAAAACAGGAAGGGCAGTTAAGAAGGTTTTACCCTTCTGCATACAGCAAGAGCTGATGAGTGGCAGGGATGCTAAAATTTTTAAAACACCTTCATAAGCAAAGGCTTTTGTGGAGACCACAATAGCCAATCAAGGAAACAATGTAATGCAAAACATGTTTCATAAAATTTTTCAATGGTAACAGAGCTATACAATATCTGTAATTACAGCGAGAGTGTTGTGAGATGCAACTAGCTACTGTAGTAAGGTACTGACAAGGATGTGGAACCATACCGACTCCAGTGTCATGGCCAACTGCACTGGGTTTCTTGGTTGAGGATTTGTGGCATGAACAGCCCGATTGGTGTGGCCCCACAGATTCTCTGTTGGGTTTAAATCTGGGGAATTTGTTGGTCAGGAGAGTATTGTAAACTCTTTCTGATGCTCTTCGAACCACA
Organism: Schistocerca piceifrons; assembly: GCF_021461385.2. Classification (NCBI taxonomy): domain Eukaryota; kingdom Metazoa; phylum Arthropoda; class Insecta; order Orthoptera; family Acrididae; genus Schistocerca; species Schistocerca piceifrons. Next base: position 613,322,275 of record NC_060139.1, read on the forward strand.
CATTCACACTGTGAGCTGTGTGACAGGTTGTGTTGTCCTATTGGTAGATGCCGTCATACTGAGGAAAAACAAACTACATGTAGGTAGATAAAAGATCCACTCAGCATGCAGTGGCAGAACACACACATTAAAGACGGTTGTAATTGGCAAGCTTTTGGAGCCAGTGGATCCTCCTTTGGGCAGAAGGGTTGGCGGGGAAGGAAGAGTGGTGAAGGAAAAGGACTGGAGAGGTCTAGGAAAAGGGGTAGATTTCGGGAAAGTCACCCAGAACCACGGGTCAGGGGAGACTTTCACAAAATCTACCCCTTTTCCTACACCTCTCCAACTCTTTTCCTTCACCTGTCTGCCTTCCCCTTCAACCCTTCTACCTGAACAAGAAACCATTGGCTCTGAAAGCTTGCCAATTACAACCGTCTTTTACATGTGTGTTCTGCTGCCGCATGGTGAGTGGATTTTTTATCTATCCAGTTAAATTATTTTGTCAATATTGATTGTTTACATTGTTATAAACTGCATGTAGGGGTGGACATGGTCCCCAAGGATAGATGTATATGTTTCACCATTGTCACTTCCAGAATGATGAGATCACTCAGGGAATGCCCTACAGCTTGGATCCTTTTGATGATTATTGCAGGTTGTTTGCTTTCAGATGTTTCACGCCAATGGAGCATAAAACATGATTCATCTAAAAATGCCACCAGTCGCCATTCATTGGACATCCAGTTGCGGTATTGATATTCAGCTTTCATCGGTGATGAACTGTGTTTAGCATGGGTGCTGAACCAGACGCATGCTGCGGAAGCCCATTCACAGTATTGTTCACTGAACGGTTGTTGATGAGATGCTGTTGGTTGCCCCATTGTTAATTTGGGTGGTCAGCTGCTCAACAGTTGGATGTCTGTTCGCCTGTACACATCTCCACAGGCATCGTTCAACCCTGTAATCTGTGGTCCAGTTTTGGATAGGGCTATTTTTCCATTCTTGATATACTTTAACCATGGCCGCATGTATACAGTTTACAAATTTATCCATTTCAGAAACTGTTCCATCCTTCGCTCAAAAGCCAGTGGCCACATTCTTCTGGACACCAGATAACTTGCTCTGTTTCCACATTACAACAGCAACTGCACTGTTTTTTGTGTCCCTCTCACGTGCTTTATATACCGATCACTGCTAGTGCTGTCACCTGCCATCTGTGAGTGGTTATTGCAAGTTGATGTCGAACATAGTTGATGGTCATATTAATGTGACTCGACCATGAATTTGGAAAGATTTTTCTTCCTTCACATTTATTGACACCTTTGCTTCACAAATTGCGAATTGGAATTTAATCCAGAGCATTGGTGCAAAATCTTGTGATCTGAGAACATTTCACCATCATCTCTCCTCTCCTTGGTGACCAAATATTGATAGTGAAAGTTTTTTCCTTGAATTGTATATCTTGAGTCAAGTGCTATTTCAGAGCCATTCAATAGGCACCTTGACTGTGATATTGGGTATAATTTGAGGCCCCACATGTAGAATCGTAATCATACTGAGATGGAATATGATTGGATTCAGGTCCTACGTAGAGGAACATAAACTCCTAATGCAGGTAAGATCTATATGGATGTGTACACAGAGACATTTTAAACTATTTGATGCTGCTGTCTTAATGGGCTATTTTCTCTACCATAACAATGATCTTGGCAGAGGAAAGGAAGTGTGTTAGTGAAAAATCTTTCCCTGCCAGTTCCATGGCTCTAAACACTCTGCTTCAAGCATTCACTCTACTGACAGCCACATGTCAAGAATTTGTGGTATATTATGTATATCTGCCACTATATGAGTCTGTTTAATATGAGACTCTGAGCCAATTTATTATTCACTCCTACTACTGGTCAGTTCAGCATCAATTGTAGATTATCTGATGTACCCCTTCTCATTGTGGTTCACGAACTGAACAGAATGTCTCTGGAAAGATGCCAAGACAGGGCCAAGAATTCACTGAAGCACCTTATGAATCTGATACACTATGCATCCTTTCCAAGATCTCAACTTTTGTTGAAAAGATAGACAGTTCCCACCCACCTAGCACGAGGAGTATTGCCGTTTGAAGACAATCTGGTGGCACTGTAAAGGTTTAAATTCAGACCTACAGCAGTGTACCACACAACATTTTGAGCCGCAGGGAGAAATAATAGTGGATAATTAAGCTGAACAAAAATAGATCTTGGTAAGTGTTGCAGATCTCATATGACGACATGGGAAGAAGTTGTGGCCTAGCAGAGAGATAGTATTGTTATCAATGAAATTTTGTATATATTCCTTTGTTGCAGTTGCTACATCTTGCACAATATCACAAATAATGTGCCAGCTTAATATGAAGGATTGTTTTCTTTATACAGAATTGTAAAATGGTGTATTATGTGTGTGTCTTCCAACAGTATAAACTGGAATACTCTGCTATCACAGTATTCTTCATTTTATATCATTTATCACCAAACAAAAATCTATTCATAGTTAGAGGAATTTTAATTCTACATTGTCAACCATTAGGAAATAGGTGACTTGATTTAAAGTGTAACCCACTTCTCTACGATAGATTCCCAATGAAGAATGCCACAAAACTGCTTTAATAGAAATCGGGAATCAGTATCAATCAAAAGAGTTAAAAAGCTTACCTTATTAGCCACTCTTTCTTGAAATTATCTGCATACATAGAGTCACAGAAGACCAATAAATTCTGTTAATTACATGGCAAGGAGTGGTGTTCATTGTAAAGCTGCATGAAAAGTAGTAGTGTATGCTGTATATTGGCCATCAGACAGCGAGCTTAATACCCTGCAGAGTCCATTATCAACGAGTTCTCTGGCAGCTGGTAAGAGGTACCAGTGGGCCATCACATGGACATGGCCGCTGATGTCAAGTCGTCGATGAAATCTGACCACTGGGCAGTTGCAAAACTTTTAATCCTTCTGTGCTAATGCCTGTACCTCACTTACACTGTACTTTTGTGACCTGGCTGTTTACTTTATTTCATGTCAGGAGGTTTATTTCAGTTGGACTACGCTTAGGATTTTTCTTATAAGGAATAATGACTGATTTGCTTGACCCTGGAATGTCAGAAAGTTCTCTTGTTGTATTCTTAAATTTATGATCCGGTGCAGAAGGGAATTGTGAACTATCAAGTGATAATCTTGTATCCATATTATCTCTATAATAAAGAGCATGTTGCTCTGTGGCATGTGCAGTATTTGCAATGAGGTTCGCCTCCCCCTCCCCTCCCCCTCTCCTCCCCCACCCCTCGCTCCCTCACCCCGTCCCTCTCCCTCTCCCCCGTCTCCCTCAACAAACAAATTCATACAATGAAATGATGTGACAAATGAATTGAAATAAGAAATTACATTTATACCAGTTAACTGAATAAATATAATGATCAAAATCATTTCAATAAAGATTTAAAGATAAAAAATCTAAAGTACCTGATGAGATTCAAGCCCATGACTTTCAACACATAAAAAAGCACTCCGTCATCAGGCCATATGTGGCCCACCGGGACCATCCGACCACCATGTCATCCTCAGCTGAGGATGCAGATAGGAGGGGTGTGTGGTCAGCACACCGCTCTCCCGGTCGTTATGATGGTTTTCTTTGACCGGAGCCGCTACTATTTGGTCGAGTAGCTCCTCAATTGGCACCTTGAGGCTGAGTGCACCCTGAAAAATGGCAACAGCACATGGTGGCCTGGATGGTCACCCATCCAAGTGCCGGCCACGCCCGACAGCGCTTAACTTCGATGATCTGACGGAAACCGGTGTATCTACTGCGGCAAGGCCGTTGCCCCTCAGCACATAAAGGTCTTACCCTATCCATTACAACACAAAGCTAGTCTAGAAAATTCTTGTCTTTTAACACTGTTGAGCGTCAGTAGAATCCCCAATTTTTTGCATCAATCACTCACAAATGTGGGGTACACCAGGTGAATGACTGCAGGGTGTGATACATGGGATTTCAGCCCACATCACCATACAGTGGTTTCAGAAAATTGTTCCTACCACTGGGGTCCTCTCCTTGTAAGTTCAGTGAATATGGATCCAGAATACATCAAACAGTGGGGACAACAGCTGCAACCTCAAATGAAACAGCAGGCACAAGGAGGAGACAATGAAATTGACAACTACAACTTCAGTGGCAGTACCAGACACGACAGGATGAAATGTGAAAGCAAATACTGGAACAGCAACAGATTATAGTACAATGGTTCCTAGTCAGAACAGTAGTCACTACCAACAATTTTACCTCATCATCCAGAAGACAAGGACTGGGATTCATACTACATATGTGTGCAATTACACTTCCTTGCAAACAGCTAAACAATGTGCTTTTCTGCTATCTACAAACCCCAAAAATTATCTCTTTGACAAAAATTATGTCCTCTCAATAAAGAGTGTTTAGATTTGTCTGAAATCTGTAGTTTGCTCTCTAAGCATAACAAGCAGCTATCACATGTTGTACCAGCTAGGCTCACATTGTTTCATTGTGACAAGAAGTCACATCAATAATATGCTGAATGGGCAAGTGCTCTCAAATGGCTGACCTGCAAGTGTCAGTTTTTGTGCAAAAATAAAAACTGAAACAATCTTATGCTGAAACATTAGTACATGGCATAATAAATGCACCAAATAAATAAAGAAGCTTGTGCACATTCATTGAGATTAACAGATCCTGCTCCCAAAGAAGTTGACAATAGTGGAGGAAAGCAGGTTTTTTTTGTGTAAAATTGCTTAAAATATTGAATGCAGTACTGCAGAATTTTGATGAAAGTGAGGTATATTTCTTAAAACTTTATTTCCATTCACACCACAGCAGATGTTATCAGAATTAATCAAGTTCATCTTCATAATGCAACTTGAGATTCAGACCCCGATGCCCATTTAGGGACAAAACCCAAGCAACAAATCAGCAGAGCAAGTATTCGACTCATTGCCTTCACATAGTCCCTCTACCACCCAACCTCATCACAGTGTCAGTAGGAAGTGTTATCCAGGCAGTCCAGACTGTTTTGCTAAATATGAGCAACAGGGGGAAAAATACATTAGAAGAAGAATGGGTATCTTTGAGAGATGAAATACCGAAAGCGCAAAGGATTAAGTTGGTAAAAAGACAAGGGCTAGTAGAGATCCATGGGTAAAAAAAGAGATATTTAATTTAGTTGCTGAAAGGAGAAAATATAAAAATACAGTAAATGATGCAGGGAGGGGGGAAAACGAGATTGACAGGACGTGCAAAATGGCTAAGCAGGAATGGCTAGAGTACAATTGTAAGGATTTAGAAGGATATATCATTAGAGGAAAGATGGAAATTAAAGAGAACTTTGGAGAAAAGAGAACCACCTGTATGAACATCAAGAGTTCAGATGGAAAACCAGTCCTAAGCAAAGAAGGGAAAGCAGAAAGGTGGTAGGAGTATATGGAGGGTCTATCCAAGGAGACTTACTTGGAGGGCAATATTATGGAAATGGTAGAGGATGTAAATGAAGATGAGATGGGAGATAGGATATTGCATGAAGAATTTGACAGAGCACTGAAAGACCTAAGTCGAAACAAGGCCCCGGGAATGGACAACATTCCGACAGAACTACTGATAACCTTGGGAGAGCCAGCCATGACAAAACTCTTCCATCTGGCTAGAAAGATGTATGAGACAAGCAAAATACCCTTAGACTTTAAGAAGAATATAATAAATCGAATTCTGAAGAGAGCAGGTTCTGACAGGTGCGAAAATCACCAATCTATCAGTTTAATATGTTACAGTTGCAAAATACTAACATGAATTCTCTACAAAAGGGTGGGAAATCTGATAGAAACAGCGCTTGGGGAAGGTCAGTGTGGATTTCAGAGAAATGTAGGAACACACAAGGCAATACTGACCCTATGACTTCTCATAGAAGATAGGTTAAGGAAAGGCAAACCTACATTTACAGCATTTGTTGACTTAAAGAAAGCTTTTGACAATGTTGACTGGAATACTCTCTTTCAAATTCTAAAGATGGCAGGTGTAAAATACATGGAGCGAAATGCTATTTACAGTTTGTATAGAAACCAGATGCCAATTATAAGATTTAAGGGTCATGAAAGGGAAGCAATGGTTAAGAAGGAATGAAACCAGGTTGCTCCCTATCCCTGATATTATTCAATCTATATATTGAGCAAGCAGTGAAGGAAACAAAAGAAAAATTTGGTGTAGGAATTAAAGTCCAGGGAGAAGAAATAAAAACTTTGAGGTTTGCTGACGACGTAATACTGTCATAGACAGCAATGGACTTGAAAGAGCAGTTGAAAGGAATGGGCAGTGTCTTGAAAGGACAATATAAGATTAACATCCACAAAATTAAGACGAGGATAATGGGACGCAACCAAATTAAATCAGGTGATGCTGAGAGAGTTCAATTAGGAAATGAGACCGTTAAAACGGTAGACAAGTTTTGCTATTTGGGTAGCAAAACAATTGATGGTGTTAAAGTAGAGAGGATATAAAATGTAGACAGGCAATGGCAAGAAAAGTGTTTCCGAAGAAGGGAAATTTGTTAACATCGAGTAGAGCTTTAAGTGTCTGGAAAACTTACCTGAAAATATTTGTGTGAAGTGTAGCCATGTATGGAAGTGAAACACAAACAATGAACAGTTCAGACGAGAAGAGGATAGAAGCTCTTGAAATGTGGTGCTCCAGAAGAATACTGAAGATTAGATGGATAGATCATATAAGTAATGATGAGGTACTGAATAGAATTGGGGGAAAAATTTGTGGCACAACCTGACTAGAAGAAGGGATTGTTTGGTAGGACACATTCTGAGACATCAAGGGGTCACCAATTTATTACTGGAGGGAAGTGTAGGGGGTATAAATCATAGAGGTAGACCAAGAGGTGAATACAATAAGCAGTTGCTGAAGGATGTAGGTTGCAGTGATTCCGTGGAGATGAAGAGGCTTGCACAGGGTAGAGTAGCAAGGGGAGTTGCATCAAACCAGTCATTGGACTGAAGAAAGCAACAACAACGACAACAACAACAACAACAACAACAACAACCACACTCATTGCCCATATAGGGAAACAAGCTGTGTGCAGTGCTCTAAACAGATACTGGTCGTGGAAAATTGCAAATTAGGCCCTGCATCACACCGACAACACTGCAGTAGCATTAACTTGTTACAGCCGTAGCTGACCCCTTCAAAGAGCAACTTGTAACACTGCGGTTTATCTACTGACTTATCCCGCTCGAACGGGATCTGATAGCAGCCCAAATAGATAATAATTAATGTGACCGTGTACCAAATGGGGCTGGCAATCGGATTGGACTGCTACGGAGATGTTACATTCCATTCTGTCCTTCTCAAATGCTGTAATAATAAAATGTCTGGTGGCAAGAAGAACAACAATACAGCTTCATCAATCAACGACCTATATTCATCACAAAAACACCAAAATAAGGAGACAGCCACTGCCTTCGTCTTACAGAGTTAATAACGGCTAAACTTAGCACAGGCCTCTTTGTTATTCATTATCGTCACACGCAAATTTTAATCACTGTATCCAACACTGCAATCCAAATAATGCCGGCGCGGTAGACGCGGAATCTCAATAACGGCACATAAATATCACTGAATCACTCTGTTAATTATACTTTCTCACTTTCCCGTATAATACTAACACAAAGGGGTTGAACCGCGGCGATGGCCACTCCCTTTGTCGGTAATTTCTATCAATTGCTGGCTTCTGCTCAGCTCTGCCCGCCTCGCGGGAACCTACAACACGCACTGACTTGACTCAACTCTCGCTCTCGCGACCCGACACACTAATCGATAGTTGCCCTGTCGACCTGTGTGAGTGCAAACCTAGTAGTAAGGGCCTGCGGACCCCTTACATCCCCGCCCTCGAAAACTTCTTTAGAGCCGCAGGCGAAAAAGAATCGGCAAGGGAATGAAACATGGCTACATTTGAACAAACACACAGTGTAAATAATTAATGAAATTACAATTCATCAAATAATCCCTCGACTCCGGTAGTGGGCTGCCTCCACAATAATTTTTACAAAAGGTTATACATCTCATAAACATGGCATTGTCCAAATTACAATTTTTATATCAACCAGCAATAGTCCTCTCTAGTCCAATATTGAATGAAACACACAACATATACACTCAAAAATTATTACTTAAACACAGGACATATGAATTACTATACTACAATTTAGTTATTACAGGTTTTATACTCATTCTTAGATAATCTTCGACATGAAATATGCAATTCCAATTGTAATACATCACAAAACACAATATAAATAAACCTTTCCCTCTTTCAAATGTCCATTTTACAGCTAAATGTTCTAACCATGCCCTTCCCCACTACATCAAGGAGCTCGAACACTCTCAGTTCAGACATTGGCCCTAATCGAGTTCCTCTTCCTCATCTGGGTCATTTCTGCTCTCGTGGGAGTAGTACCTTTTTATGTTTTCCACATGCTCCTTACCATGCACTCTCTTTGTCCGTGCATATTCCAACTCCACAATGTTAGGATGACCAATTTTTATAATCCTGTACGGTCCCTTATAAACGTGGTTAAACTTATGTATTTCAGAGTTTATTTTCTTTGATCTAACATGAACCTTTACTAATACCAGGTCTCCCTCTCGGTAAGTTATCGGTTTCACTAGCTTGTCGTGTCTTTCCTGTCTTTTCCTAGCCTTCTCCTTCATACTTAATTCCACCAGCTCCAATTTCCTTTCCCAGGTCAATGAACTTCCTGGTGGGTAGACTACCAACTCACGAAAAATACTATCTGGTTCTTGATTGAGCAATGCTTCACATGGGGCAAACCCTGTAGAATCATGTGGGAGGTGATTCCTAACCCGCTTAAATTCTTCCAGATATTCTTTCCATGAACCATGCTTCCTATGACAGTAGGTTCGGCATAAACAGTTCAATTCCTTCATTGTTCGTTCCACTGGGTTAGAAGCTGACCTATACCTAGAAATGGCAATTTGCTCTATTCCGTGCTCACTTAGCATCTCTGTCCATTCCTTTGACCTGAACTGTGACCCATTATCACTCAAAATTCGCTTAGGAATACACACCTTTTGAAAATAGTCTTTCTCAAAATGGTTAATGATGGCTCTACTAGTAGCTTTCTTCAGTGGGTAAAATTTTATGTATTTGGAAACCAGTTCTTCCACTACTAAGATTTGTGTGTAATTCCCTCGTGAGGCAGGAAGTGGCCCAAAGAGATCCACTGCAACTATGTCCTTAATTGCTGTTGGTACAATTGGGTGCATATATCCTTTGTGCTGTACTGTAGTCGTTTTAGATTTTTGACAGGTGTCACATGTACTCAGTATTTTACGTATACGCCTTCCCATGTTGTTGAATGCACAATCTAATTTCAACTTTTCCAGGCACTTCTTCGGTCCATAATGTGCATTACTATAGTGCGTATACCAAATTAATTTTTCTGCCACATGCTCAGGCACACAGAGTTTCCAGTTCTCCTCACTCTCCTTGTTCCTTTTATAAAGTATCCCATTGTGAATATAATAAAATGTGTGAATTCTTTCCTCTCCTGCACACCTGTATTTGTTTTTAATTGTCTTTAATTTCTCGTCCTCGTTCTGTTCCCTATGCACATTCTTTAGGAACTTCCTTATGCATTCTTCATACTGTACTCCCCTCATCAGGTTAATTCTAACTCCTTCTCCTTCCGGCCTGTCCACCAACATTCCTCTTGAGTCAGCTGGTAATCTTGACAGAGCATCAGGTATTATGTGTGTTGCTCCTGGTTCATAAATTATCTCGAAGTCATAGTCCTGTAATGCCAGGGCCCATCGCGTTAGTCTGCTATGCCTCAACTTGCTTGTAGTCAGAAATGTAAGGGCTTTATGGTCAGTCACGACTTTCACATGCCTCCCGGCCAAATAGTACCGGAAACGCTTAAACCCCCACACAATTGCCAATGCCTCCCTTTCAGTAATCGAAGATTTCCTCTCCCAAGCATTTAAACTTCTGCTACCAAACGCTATTGTTCTTACACTCTCACCATTTCCGCTCCTCTCTATTTGGTACAAATGTATTCCTAGTCCATAGTCAGAGCTGTCTGCTCCTAAATAAAAATCCTTGGAAAAATCCGGGTGGTACAATATATCCGCACTATATAGTGCTTCCTTGATATTCTCAAACTTGGTTTGGCACTCTGCACTCCAATGCCACGGCATCCTCGCCTTAGTCAATTCCCTCATACTCGGGGCATTAAGTACAGATCCTTTGACAAATTTTCTATAAAACTCACAAACCCCGAAGAATGCTCGCAACTGTTTCTTACTATGGGGGGTCGGAAAATTTCTAATAGCCTCCATTTTACCAGGATCAGGATAGATACCCTCCTCGGATATTATATGGCCCAGAAATTTTATCTTTGATTTGCCAAATTCCGACTTGTCCAGGTTTACAGTTACCCCTGCGGTTTCAAAAGCTGCCAAGATTGCATCCAGTCTATTCAAATGTTCTTCCCATGATTCGCTTGCTATCAAGAGGTCATCCACATAGACGGTGACCTTCTTAAGTAACTCCTCGCCTAGTATCTTATCCATCGCTCTTATAAATTCAGACACTGACACATTAAGTCCAAACGGCAACACCCTAAATTGATAGCACCTTCCTCCATAAGTAAATGCCGTATACTGGCGAGACTCTGTGGCCAATGGTATCTGCCAGTAACCAGCAGTCAAGTCGATACTACTAAGCACCTTTGCTCCTCGGAATTTTTGAATCAGTTCTTCTATAGTCTCTGGTTTGTCCCTCTCCGGTTCGATGATTTTGTTCACTGTTCGTGCATCCAAAACTATCCTCACCTTTCCATCCTTCTTATCAACGACAAATAGGGGGTTGTTGTATTGACTATTGGTCCTTTCTATAACACCAAGGTCCATCATCCTCTGCATTTCTTCATCTACTGCTCTTCGTTTCGCCTGGGGAATGGAATACTGTTTTATATTGAACGGTTTATGGTTCTTTATCTTTAGCTTACACTCCACCCCTTTCATGATACCTGGCCGTTGAGAAAATACTTTACAACGCCTGTATAATACTGTGGCTAATTTCTTCTTAGTCCTCTCATCTAGGTGTGTCATCTCCTCCAACCTTTTCCTGATCTTATTCTCTTTATGCCTATCCTCTTGTGCTAATCCCTCAAGGTATATCAACACTTCTCCTCCTAGTTCCTCTTCCCCGTATCCCGTGGTGGGTTCCTCTTCATGACACAAATTTACTCTTCTGAATTCTTCCTCTTCTTCGATTGCACTCCCCTCAGCAAACTTTAACCTCTTCTCTTCTCCCTTTCTTCCTTTGACCTTGATAGTACCTTCATCAAAACTCACTACTGCATCAACTTCATTCAACCAATCTATCCCTAAAATAATTGATGTGTTCAATCCGGCCACCACCAAAAATGTTGCTTCGTATTCTTCTCCCTCTATCTCGAAGGTAATCAACACTTGTTCTTTAATAGGTTTACTCCTTGCACCCAACGCGTTCACAATTCTCACTCCACTCACTGGGAAACTAGGCAAGCTAATATTTGCTTTTAGTATCTGTTCATATAACCTTTTGGATACTGCACATGCTTCACTTCCTGTATCGACTAATGCCTCGATATTCAGTCCACATAACTTGATCCCTATCGTGGGTAGCACGGGTTCTTTGGGAATCCCACTTCTTTCCTCCAGTAGATCTTCTCTTAGGTTTCCACCATTGTCGTGTCTTAGTAGGTTTACCCTGGTCCTCATAGCTCTCACTCCCGATCGGACCTCATCTGGAGTGTCATTCAGTTTTCCGGTCTCTCCACCTCTTCTATATGCACCGTGTCATTCATTCACCTATCCCATCTTCTCTCATGATCTCTTGGTTCTTCACTCCTTCTCCAATCATTTCTCCATTGACGTTCACCACCATGGTTCCTGTACCTATGACCATCACCTCTTCCTCTATAATTAGACGAATTACCAAAATGATTCCTTGGGTCATTACCTCCCCCTCAGTTTTGATCATTAGCTTGATTGTGTCCCTGTGATCGAACAGACTCCAACTGTTCCAGTATCTCCATCAAAGCCTCCCTATTTTTAATTAGGCTCCCAGATACAGTTTCTTGCATTTTCTGATGGTGGTGGTGGTTGTTGGATGTTTAAGGGGGACTAAACAGCGAAGGTCATCAGTCCCCCGCATTTTCTGATTCAATCTTCTTTTTATCGCAGATATCATTACGTCATCACTCAGGGGTTGTTCCAGGGTCTCGTTCAATTCCCACAAATGTTCGGCAAACTCTCTCAACGTTCCTCTCCATGTACTAAGTGACTTGCGATGGAGTAGGTCCTCAATTGCTGCACATTGATGGCTTTTGGACCAGTATTTCTTCAAGAATTCCTCTTCAAACTGATCATAACTAGTAGTCCCTTCCTTCTTCCTGACCCCCCAAGTGAAGGCCTCACCTTCCATTCTATCTATTGCAAATTGAATCTTGTCTGAGTCCTTAAGATGTGCTGGGAAAACTCCTTTTAGCCATTTCATAAATATCATTGGGTGCAACCCTCCTTTCGGTCTAAATTTCTGCCCTGTATGATTTTGGACGCACCGATTATCACTGCTAATCAATGTAACGACCTTACCTCCCCCAATGGCTAAGGTGGCGTTGCTAATTCGTTTATCAATTTCTTCTGTCTTGCTCTCCAATTGCTGCACTCCCTGTTGTAACTGCCTGACCTCCATTTCAACCCTCTTGTTATCCTCTTCTCGTTGCATGGCTATGGCATTTCTCAGATTGACAGCTAGTTGGTTTTGCCTATCTCCTATCCCCTTAACCGCATCATTGCACTGTTTCTGCATCTGCGTCACCTCGGCGATCCTTTCTCCCAGTTCGTCTTTAGTTTCTTCAACATCGTCTTCTATCTTTTTTGTCAACTTTCCTTCCATCTTCTCCATGTCTCCCTGGACTTGGTCTACGCTCTTCTGTAGCTTCCTCTCTCTCTCGTCGATGTCCATCTTCAGTCGTTCTTGTAACTCCTGCATTTCTTTCTTCAGATTACATTCCATCTTCATCTGCGATGTTTTGATCTCTAGTGCTATAGTTTCTTGTAAATCTTCCTTTAATGATTTGCGGAACATTTCTTCCCTTTCTCTAGCTTCTTGTAAACCTTTCTCTAATGATGCGTTATTTTCTTGTAAACCCTTCTCTAATGATTCTCGTAATATTTTTCCTTCTTCTCTAGTTTCTTGTAAACGTTTCTCTACTGATTTGTGGTACTTTTCTTCCCTTTCTCGTAAATCTTCCTTTAGTGATGCGTTGTTTTCTTGCAAACCCTTTAGTGATGCGCTATTCTCCTTTATCAAGTCTACCAACATCGACCACTTATCTGCATCCTCTGAAACTGACTTATTTCTCATCGTTTGTTCCGGTGTTTTGGGATAACTAGTTGAGTGTGCTAATGGGCTATCTAATGATACTCCATAATCCCTGATTCCCGAATCTTCCCTGTCTTCCTGTCCTATCCCTTTCCTTTCAACTACTTCCTCACAAACCTGCTTATTTTCAGTAGACATGTTTGATTTATTTTTAATGCACAGGCAAGTAATACAAAATAACCTCCAGTAACCCAAAACACTCCTAATTACCATAAAACTAATCAAACAGTACCTGAAGCATTTTTCAATTAATCCCTAAATTGATACAATATGCAGGAGCATCGAACATAACAACTCTCAAAAACCTAATAATTTCCAATAACAACTTCCACATACACAGTTTATGTAAAAATGTTTTAAACAAGATAATCACAACACTCATAAAATCTATAAATGTAAAATCCCCAAAAACAATGCGCATATCTGTATAATTACCATTTAGACAGTGCAGTGTGCATAAATAAGTATGCTATATTTCAGAGTATGCTCAAATTTTTCGGAAATTACTACAATTGGGCACTTGTCCTAATGTAAATATCAGTTAAAAATTGTTTATTTATCGCGAAGACTGCACACCGCAATTTAATGTTATGTCAACCAGTCGTCTTCACTCACCAACTGACGTCACTGCGAGTCGCGATGTTTTGACGTTTGAGGGGGGCGTGGCGCTGTACTGCCGCTGGAGCTGCGTGAGGTTGCGCTGCTGTTGCAAGTCGTCGTAGTTCTCCGTCGGCCGCTCCGTGGCGCTGCAGGCGGGCATAGTTTGTAGTTTGGCCGCTAGGTGCCGGGACTGCGCTCGGTGTCTCGAAGTCGCGTCGCTCAGCTGGCTGCTCCGTGGTGGGATGTCGTGTGAAATCACCTCACGGATCGAAGCTCTTTGGTGCAACTGCTACACGGGTCTGCGTGACGTCACTCAATAATTGCGTCGCCACAATACATTGTCGTCTGCATAGCAGTTTATGGGTCCACACGAAGCTGTCCGATTTTCACTATTCGAAAAGCAATTTCAGTCAAAATACTACCGCTAAACACTTCTTTAAAAACTTTCGTGATGAATTCTTGGCTCGTTTTGCTATTTTACTGTTCACACGTGTCTTTCTTTGGCGTTCACTTTTCACAGTTTTTTGCGCGGATTTATGCATTCGCACATTATAACACAGTTTATTGACACTATTGTTCTATTTAATATGGCAAGAAAAAACAGTTTAGTCACAATCGTAAGATATTATTATTTCGTATTGTTCAAAAATGCACTGTTCCTTGTCGCGATTTTACAGTTCCTACTCTGTCTCGATCCAAATTGAAAAAACACTTTCTTGCGTTAAGCAAGGTAAAATTATCTATTGTTCTTTACTACTCGTCCAAAAATTGCACTAGTCCTTTCACGGTAAGCCAAGGGTGTAACACTCCGCTTTATCTACTGACTTATCCCGCTCGATCGGGATCTGATACCAGCCCAAATAGATAATAATTAATGTGACCGTGTACCTAATGGGGCCGGCAATCGGATTGGACTGCTACGGAGATGTTACATTCCATTCTGTCCTTCTCAAATGCTGTAATAATAAAATGTCTGGTGGTAAGAAGAACAACAATACAGCTTCATCAATGAACGACCTATATTCATCCCAAAAACACCAAAATAAGGAGACAGCCACTGCCTTCGTCTTACAGAGTTAATAACGGCTAAACTTAGCACAGGCCTCTATGTTATTCATTATCGTCACACGCAAATTTTAATCACTGTATCCAACACTGCAATCCAACACTGCAATCCAACACTGCAATCCAAATAATGCCGGCGCGGTAGACGCGGAATCTCAATAACGGCACATAAATATCACTGAATCACTCTGTTAATTATACTTTCTCACTTTCCCGTATAATACTAACACAAAGGGGTTGAACCGCGGCGATGGCCACTCCCTTTGTCGGTAATTTCTATCAATTGCTGGCTTCTGCTCAGCTCTGCCCGCCTCGCGGGAACCTACAACACGCACTGACTTGACTCAACTCTCGCTCTCGCGACCCGACACACTAATCGATAGTTGCCCTGTCGACCTGTGTGAGTGCAAACCTAGTAGTAAGGGCCTGCGGACCCCTTACAAACTGAAAAAATTTTCTCTCCCACTAAGAATGAACTACCAGTTAATAAAATTTGTTGTTGATACTGCTTCAGCAGCTTCTGTTATAAACAAGGAAACATGTGTTCTAATGATGATTTGTTCACCATCTCTGTAGCCAACATCACAAAGGTTACCATCTTACAGGCTTTTCACAAATTAAAATATTATCTAATGTGTGCATCTTGTCTGGGAATGTATGAACACCTCATACTGGCCATTGTGTGTCTCAACATGACACAATGTGTGTTTTTTCTAACAAGAATGATTTTGTGCATGAACAACCACCATATACACATCTAAAATATTTCAGTCGAGGTCAGTTACTTCCAGATGATTATTGTTGTTATTATTATTATTATTATTATTATTATTATTATTGTTAAAGCCACTGACTATCATGTTTGGCTTCCAAAAATTCAGTACATTTCTTTGAGGCACAAAATTTTAGATCTTCCCAAGACACCATTAACTATTAATCTCTTTGTTTAATCCTGAGGTGACTTATACATAATTTATAGTTGGTTTGGTGAGTGACATCTTGCTCTAAATGTAGGAAAATGGCAGTTAGTGCAAATGAATAGAAGAAACAATCCTGTAATGTTTGAATATGGCTTTAGTAGTGTGCTGATTGACATGGTCACATCAAGTAAGTAAACATTAAGGTGTAATTTTGCAAAGCGATACAAAATGGAATGAGCATGTCAGGTTGGTAGTAATGTAGGTGAATGCCTTTGTTTAGTTGGGAGAATTTTGGGAATGTGTAGATCATCTGTAAAGCAGACATTGTATAGAACAATAGTGCAACATGTTCTTCAGTACTGCTTGAATGTTTGGGATCCTCTGCCAGTTTGGATGAAAGGAAGACATCCAAGCAATTCAGAGGTGGGGTGTTAGATTTGTTGCTGGTAGGTTTGATCTGTGGACATACTTAATGATGGGAATTCCAGTAAGGAAGACAATGCTCTTTTCATGGAGCATTGTTGTGGAAATTTATTTGAGGCTGACTGCAGATTGAACCTACTGCCACCAACATACATTTTATATAAGGACCACAAAGGTAAGATGAGAAAAATTAGGGTTCATGTGGAGGCTTATAGACAGTCAATTTCCCTGACTGTGTTTGTGAGTGGAACAGGAAGGAAATGACTAGTAGTGATATGTGGTACCTTGGCCATGCACTATATGGTGGATTCCTGAGATGTAGAAGAATGGACTTTCAGGGAAAATGATGCAATACCTATAGCAGTGTGCTTTCTTCCTCAGCATTTACAATTATTTGATTCACTGTCAACTGACAGCACCACACAGTAACGCATGTGTCCTATCCATACTGTCTAAGGGACCGGATCTCAAACTTAAGTCTTGGGAAACAAAGTTCTTCCAAATATGGGGCACCTTACAGAACTACCTACAATGGTTTGCTGTCACTGCATCTGTAATGGTGAAGGATATAGCTGAGGATCTTATCCTCAAACAAATTATGAAATACATTAGCCAAGATTATCTGGAACACCTCCCAATGCACTTCCTTCCAGATCCTGCACATATTTTTCCCTAAAAAATGTAATCCAGATGGTGCAGGGAGTACTGATGCTGACATCAGACAGTGATGACAATGAGTGCTGGATGCTCTTCCCACTACCACTGTGTCAGCATGGCACAAATCTCCTGCATGCTGACCACCAGAGGATGTCATGCATGAAGGTGTTGGCTAGCCAAAATACCTGTGGCATCATGAAGGACATTGAGACGACAGTGCCCTCCTGTGAGAGCTGAACATCAACCCAATCAGCATGCCTGCAGTGGTCCCATGCCTGACAAACACCACAGCTCTCATGGGAGCATGTAAATTTGGACTTTGGTGGTCCATCCCCGCCAGAGATGTGGCTTGTCATAGATGCTTACGCCAGATTCTGTCTGTCATTCAAATGCCAAATACCACAGCAAGCAAAACAATAAGTTCTTTGGATGACAGAAGTTAACAGTGGATGTAAATGCCACCGTGCTGGTATGACATGCCAACAAGCTGTGCCCACGTTTAGTGGCTTTTAGCTTGAGACAACCACTACTGTCCCCAGAGCCAGCTCAACACAGTTTCAGGTGCCTGGCAGACCCACATCCCCAGGTTCTGTGCTATCAGAGTTGGTCGTTTGTGGAATGGAACTTTTCTCCACCTGTAGCAACAGTGACTTCCCAGCATCAACCCAAATACCAGAACATCAACACCAGCCAACTCCAGTCTCAGCGCCAAACTCCTTCTGCAAGCAGAGATTTATAGCTCTATGCACCAATTAAAGGGGGAAGGAAGGCTGTATCTCTGACATCCGACACTGAGTCCAATAACGTGTGATGTACGCTATCACTGACTCCACTAGGAGCTGGTAAGAGATACCAATGGGCTGTCATATGGGCCTGGTTTCTAGTATCAAGCCAGAGATAAAATCTGCCCTCTGAGTAGGTGCAAGACACTTTGAATTGCAGTGTGCTAAAGTCTGTATTTCACTGACACAGTACTTTCATGGGCCGTGTACCAGATTTCAACTGGATTACATTTAAGATTGCTATTCTATGGATTATTGATGGACTTGTTTGACCCTCCATTGTTTGAATTATTCCTCTGGTGTGTTCTACAGTCAATTATCAAATGATTACAGTGTATCCATATTTTCTCTGTGCCAAAAATGTATGCATGTATTTTCTTTTAAAAACACAAATGTAATCGAATTAATATTAAATTACCTACAGGAGATATGTAGTAGATATTTAATATACCCAAGAAAGTAACAGCTTTTTTAACAACAGCAGATTTTTTTATAATTTACTGAGCTGTCATAAGCATCAACTGCAGGCATTTTGATGATTTTGTTAGTATAATGTAGAGATGAACTTTATATGATTTGCTGGTCTTTAATTAATGTACATCTTGATGTGTTCCACATCACTTCTTGATGAGATCTATAGTATGTGATGATAGAGTGAGTGAGTTAGTGAATATATGAATGAAATGTTGAAAGTGCAAAATGTGGAATTGGAATGTCCTTGAGTAAAGGTGCAGAGAATAATTGACGCCATAGAAATTCTGGAGGAAAGATATGGCAAACTTTACGTGAAGAATTAACTATGCAAATGCTTTGAGTGAGATGGGTGTCACATTTGCTAAGTAGTGGTGAAATCAATTGTGAGAACAAGTTTTCATCAGTATTTGGGCAGTTTATAAAGAGTCCATCTGATATTGTGAGATTGTTATGTAGGTCCATGTCAGGGAAGAGAGAGAGAGAGAGAGAGGAGGAGAAGAAGAAGAAACGGAGGGGAACTGAATATGGTGTGGAAGCCAATACCACTGCTGCACCTCTAAAAGGAGATTAATTTCATGTGTCTGAAGGTCACAGCCATTGTTGTCGGAGAAGAGAAAAGGATTCTTCTCATTGTTTAGCTTACAAAGGCTTCAAAAACTGGTGACTGCTATGCAACTCTTGTGGACCAACTAGCATAAAAAGTGTGTAAAAAGATGGCAATAGTGTGAAAGGAAGTAACTGCCCAAAAAGGTGGTTCCTGAGTGGGAAAAGTGTGTATTTGAAATACAAGTAGTTTGATCATCCATTTTTTCACTAAATTTGGCACCCTCTAAATTTTTGTCTATTCTGTAATATGTGGGTGGGAAGCATATTGGGTCTAAAGAAGAGGTTGAGGTTTGGCACTGTATGTAGGTTTTCAACTATCCTTCCAGAATCTCACTTTAGAAGAAGAATGTCCTCTCTGGAAAAACAGTGGATGAAATGCATTGATATAATAAGGCACTATGGTAAAAAAATAAGTACCTAATATTTCTTTCACTGCCAAATAAAGAAATTTTCACCTTGTCTTTTTAAACCATTATACAAAATGTTCTGTAGTGTGGGAAACCATCAACATGACTGCCAGTAGAGATGGAATATGTCCTATGACAGTTATAGTATGGGAACATCCTGATAATTAAGAGATATATCGTACAGACATTTGCACATAAGTTCACTAAAATTACCACTACAACCAGTCAGAATCATGTTGCAGTACCCTATAGATTAGATTAGCTTAGTACTTGTTCCATAGATAATGAATACGACACTTCGGAATGATGTGGAATGTGTCAGGTAAATAAAAGGTGTCTATACAAGATATTATATTACACAAAATATTACATGACACTTAATATTAATT
Organism: Schistocerca piceifrons; assembly: GCF_021461385.2. Lineage (NCBI taxonomy): Eukaryota > Metazoa > Arthropoda > Insecta > Orthoptera > Acrididae > Schistocerca > Schistocerca piceifrons. The sequence goes on from NC_060139.1 coordinate 613,342,081, forward strand.
TTATTTTTATTTTTTATTTATTTATTTATATTTTGGTGGGGATTGGGGAAATTACCCAGTTACTATATCCAAAAATTTGTCTAACGAGTAGAAGGAGCGGCCATTAAGAAATTCTTTTAATTTCCTTTTAAATGCTGTATGGCTATCTGTCAGACTTTTGATGCTATTAGGTAAGTGACCAAAGGCTTTTGATGCTATTAGGTAAGTGACCAAAGGCTTTTGTGGCAGCATAATTTAACCCCCTTCTGAGCCAAAGTTACATTTAACCTTGAGTAGTGAAGATCATCCTTTCTCCTAGTGTTGTAGCCATGTACACTGCTATTACTTTTGAATTCGTTCAGATTGTTAATAACAAATTTCGTAAGTGAATATATATATTGTGAGGCTACAGTGAAGATCTATAGCTCTTTAAATAAGAGTCTGCAGGATGATCTTGGATGAGCTCCAACAATTATTCTGATTACACACTTTTGTGCAATGAACACTCTTTTACTCAGTGATAAGTTACCCCAGAATATGATGCCATACGAAAGCAGAGAATGAGAATAGGCGTGGTAAGCTAATTTACTGAGATGTATATTGCCAAAATTTGCAATGACCCTAATAGCAAAAGTAGCTGAACGCAAATGTTTTAGCAGATCCTCAGTGTGTCTTTTCCAGTTCAACCCCTCATCGATGCATACACCTAGAAATTTTGAATATTCTACCTTAGCTACCGATTTCTGATTGAAGTCTATATTTATTAATGGTGTCATTCCATTTACTGTGTGGAACTGTATGTACTGTGTTTTGTCAAAGTTTAATGAGAGCACATTTGCAGAGAACCACTTAATGATTTTCTGAAAAACATCATTTACAATTTCACCAGTTAATTCTCGTCTGTTGGGTGTGATAGCTACACTTGTATCATCGGCAAAAAGTACCAACTTTGCATCTTTGTGAATATAGAATGGCAAGTCATTAATATATATTAAGAACAGCAGAGGAACCAAGACCGAATCTTGCGGCATCCCATTCTTGATTGTTCCCCAGTGTGAGAAATCACCAGCTTTTTGCATATTATATGAACTGCTTATTTCAACTTTCTGCACTCTCCCAGTTAGGTATGATTTAAACCATTTGAGTGCTGTCCTAGTCATACCACAGTACTTGAGCTTATCTAGAAGTATTCCATGATTTACACAATCAAAAGCCTTCGAGAGATCACAAAAAATCGCAACGGGTGACTTCTGGTTACTCAGAGCATTTAATATTTCATTAGTGAAAGTATACATAGCATTTTCCATTGAAAAACCTTTCTGGAAATCAAACTGACTACTCTACAAGACATTACTTTTTCGAGAATTGTGGAAAAAGGGATGTTATGGAAAGGCACTGGTGGGGCTTTAGCTCAACCAAAAATAAGGTTTACAAATATCTCTAGACTACTGTGCAGGTCAGTTAAGCATAGTGTGTAGTGTGTGATGTAATGCCCTAACATGACAAAATTACTGTTCAGTGTGTTGCTGCAGCTTACAAGGAATGCCAACAATATCTACTTTTTGACCTTTATAATACCACATAAGTAACCTGACAATTTCCTTGTTGTTGGGAAGGAAGTAATTTCAATTGTGTAAACTTGGGATGAATTGTACCAACCTCACAAATTACATAAGAAAGGTGTAGGAGAATATCATAAATCTTCACCTTGTGTATTTATTTGTGTGTGTGTGTGTGTGTGTGTGTGTGTGTGTGTGTGTGTGTGTTTGTCCGTTGTGGGTTCAGAAGTTTTTGTTATCTGGCTTTTTCACCTAAATTGGTGGTGGTATTGGCTTGGAGGTGGGGGTGGGGGAGGTGGAGATAACATATTTTTGGATTAACTGGCTCATCCAGTTTTTTTCTTTTGTAAATTGTCAAAAAGTTATATATATCAAAAGTGTTGTTTTTGATTTGTAATATGTCATATCTAATCAAAACTTTTTTTAACTAATTTGTTTGTTCTAGTTGCTTTCGTGTGTGTGTGTGTGTGTGTGTGTGTGTGTGTGTGTGTGTGTGTGTGTGTGTGAGAGAGAGAGAGAGAGAGAGAGAGAGAGAGAGAGAGAGAGAAAATACATCTAATTACTAGTTATAGCAAGCATGATATACAGAATAATATACAGAAGAATGGAAAAGAAAATTGAGAATGCACTAGGTGACGATCAGTTTGCCTTTAGGAAAGGTAAAGGGATGAGAGAGGCAATTCTGACGTTACGGCTAATAATGGAAGCAAGGCTAAAGAAAAATAAAGACACTTTCATAGGATTTGTCGACTTGGAAAAAGCGTTCGACAATATAAAATGGTGCAAGCTTTTCGAGATTCTGAAAAAAGTAGGGGTTAAGCTATAGGGAGAGACGGATCATATACAATATGTACAACAACCAAGAGGGAATAATAAGAGTGGCCGATCAAGAACGAAGTGCTCATATTAAGAAGGGTGTAAAGACAAGGCTGTAGCCTTTCACCCCTACTCTTCAATCTGTACATCGAGGAAGCAATGATGGAAATAAAAGAAAGGTTCAGGAGTGGAATAAAAATACAAGGTGAAAGGATATCAATGATACGATTCGCTGATGACATTGCTATCCTGAGTGAAAGTGAAGAAGAATTAAATGATCTGCTGAACGGAATGAACAGTCTAATGAGTACACAGTATGGTTTGAGAGTAAATCGGAGAAAGACGAAGGTAATGAGAAGTAGTAGAAATGAGAACAGCGAGAAACTTAACATCAGGATTGATGGTCACGAAGTCAATGAAGTTAAGGAATTCTGCTACCTAGGCAGTAAAATAACCAATGACGGACGGAGCAAGGAGGACATCAAAAGCAGACTTGCTATGGCAGAAAAGGCATTTCTGGCCAAGAGAAGTCTACTAATATCAAATACCAGCCTTAATTTGAGGAAGAAACTTCTGAGGATGTACATCTGGAGTACAGCATTGTATGGTAGTGAAACATGGAGTGTGGGAAAACCGGAACAGAAGAGAATTGAAGCATTTGAGATGTGGTGCTATAGACGAATGTTGAAAATTAGGTGGACTGATAAGGTAAGGAATGAGGAGGTTCTACGCAGAATCGGAGAGGAAAGGAATATGTGGAAAACACTGATAAGGAGAAGGGACAGGATAATAGGACATCTGCTAAGACATGAGGGAATGACTTCCATGGTACTAGAGGGAGCTGTAGAGGGCAAAAACTGTAGAGGAAGACAGAGATTGGAATACGTCAAGCAAATAATTGAGGATGTAGGTTGCAAGTGCTACTCTGAGATGAAGAGGTTAACACAGGAAAGGAATTCGTGGCGGGCCGCATCAAACCAGTCAGTAGACTGATGACAAAAAAAAAAAAAAAAAAAGCAAGCATGAATGTACGTTCTGTATGTCACAGCATTCACGACAGTGCAAGTCAAACAACAAAAGATAATGCAATTTATATTCTTCTGCTTAGTATGTGTCTTTTAAGGACATTGTATAAATGTAATTCCAAGCCTGCTGCTAAGTTTGGTTGCTTTTATTTTGCAATAGATCCGTTTCATCTGATCTGCCATCATCACGTTATTTCTGATGGTTTTGGCATTCATATGATATCGATGGTTCTATTCCTGTCTGTTTGCTTGTTAGATACATTCTGTTGGTATTACTGTAGTAATGATAGTTGATTATAAAGTGATAACTAACTATTATTACTACTGTCACGTACTATTGCTACTACAGTAATATAACATAACCACAGATCTCAAATGGAAGACATGACCATCAGACAACATCAGTTCAGCCAAAATTGGCCCATTGTAAAATCAAATCCATCAAACTTATCAGGGTACGTGGAGCTCTAATTATACAAAAAATGATGCATTTACTACGAGCCAGTGTATAACCCTTGTTGGAATCTGCCTACAAATTTTTAAGTAGAGTGGCATCTTAGTTTATGCTTTCATCTCCAAAGTTTGGAGAAACTTGCTGGGCTTTGAAAGGTCAGGCATTAGATTTTACTTCCAATACTAATGTCACAAATTATAAGAGTTGAGGAGCATGAAAGGGCAACAATGGTTGAGACAGAAGTAAGACAAGTTGGCAGTCTGTCCTGATGTTATTCAACCTGTACATTGAGCGAGTAGTGAAGGAAACCAAAGAAAAATTTGCAAGTAGGGATTAAAGTTCAGGAAGAAGAAATAAAAACCTTTATGTTTCCCAGTGACACTGTAATTGTCAGAGACAACAAAGGACATTGAAGAGTAGCTGAATGGAACTGACAGTTTCTTGAAAGGAGGATGTAAAATGAACACCAAAAAAAGTAAAACAAGGTTTTGTATCCCACCTGGAAGGCAGCACGTGGGTAGGAGCAGGAAAAGGTAATACAAGTTGGTACTGCAAATACAGTTAAAGCACCTTTACTAGTGTACAAACATATTACATAACATTAGATAATGACACGTAGGTGCAGCGTTGTGGCCCCATCATAACTGGTGCAAAGTCTCAATAGCAAACTAAGCTGAAGCGATGTTTCCTGGCTGTCTGCACTCGATGAAATCGGGAGAATCTGGAGCGATGCTCGTAGAGCTCTCCAGCATCGTCTAGTGAGCACAGTCATCAGTGTCGGTGTCATCATCCCAACTTAACAACTTGGCCCTCGCTGAGGCGTCTTAGCTATCGATACCACACAAGGGTAATGGAATGTAGTTGAAGTAAATCAGGTGATGCTGAGGGAATTAGACTAGAAAATGAGGCAAGTGAAGTAGTAGACAAATTGTATTATTTGGGTAGCAAAATAACTGATGATGACCAAAGCAGAGAAGATATAAAATGTACACTGGCAGTGGCAGTAAAAACCGTTATATATCAACATCAAATGTAGATTTGTTAAAAAGTCTTTTCTGAAGGGATTTGTCTGAAGTGTAGCTATGTATGGAAATGAAATGTTAATGATAATCAGTTCAGACAAAAATTGAAAGAAACTTTTGTGGTGCTACAGAAGAATGCTGAAGACTAGATGGGTAAATTGCATAACTAATGAGGAGGTACTGAATAGCATTGGAAGAAAAGAAATTTGTGACCCAACTTGACTAAAAAAAAGGGATTGGTTGATAGGACAGTTTCTGAGACATTAAGGGGTCATCCGTTTAGTATTGGAATAAAATGTGTGTGTGTGTGTGTGTGTGTGTGTGTGTGTGTGTGTGTGTGTGGAGGGGGGCTGAAATTGTAGCTGGAGAACAGTGAGCAGATTCAAATGGATGTAGGCCGCAGTAGTTACTTGGAGATGAAGAGGCTTCAATAGGATAGGGTAGCATGGAGAGGTGCATAAGACCAGTCTATGGACTGAAGACCACAACAACAAGTAATGCCATCTATTCTTTCTCAGTTACTATGGTTTTACTTTTTACTGTCAGTACTAACACTATCCTACAACATACTTTGTCATCCTGCATCATGAAGCATCCTCAAGCACCACGAAGCAGTGTAACTTCATACATGAACACACCATTAGGGTGTAAATGATTAGAGTTGGAATTCTCTGCGACAGGTTGAAAAGCCACCAGAGCACAATAGTTTTGTTCTAGTTTAGTGTTGTTACCAGGCCTGATACTAACAACAGGCAGACTTCGGAATTACCGTCTCCTTCATACCCTGCCATCTGTACCACAGCACAAAATGCTACATTTGGAGTGGTGCATTACCAGGGAGCATAGACTGCTGATGGCATCACATTGTGTTCAGTGATTAATCATGATCCACAGTACCTCGGATGACCATTGTGAGACAGTATGGTGAGGAGAGGTCCCAGTCTTCCAATGTTTTGGTGGGACACAGCAATGTTACTTCTGGTGTCATGCTGTGGGGAGCAAGTTGGTATAGCTTCAGGTCACTACCAAGTGACTGAGGGAACTCTGATGGTACAACAGTGTCTCACAGGCTTTCTACACCCTCAAGTGATGCCTCTCATGAAACAGCATCATGGTGCCATTTTTCAACAGAGCAATATTCATCCACACATTGCACATGTGGCTAAGAACTATCTGTGTAATGTTGAGATTTTCCCATGGCCAACAAGATCCCCAGATCTGTCCCCAATAGAACATGTGTTGGGCCAGCTCAGATGTCAGCTCCACTCCAGTGCCAATATCCAGAATATCAGGAATCACTTTTCTGGGCCAGCTTGCCTCAGGCAAGTATACAACAGCCTTGTGATATCTTTTCCAACTGAATTGGTGTATGAATCCAGAGCAGAGTGACTGCAATGTCATACTGATAAATGGACTCAATTTTGTAATCACTCAAATAACTCTACATACCAACTGAACTCATGAAGCTTCATTTGGCTTCCTCCTCACTTTTTTGTCAGGCAGTACTGTTGATTGTAGTCAATGTTGGTTTTCATTTACCATGCTGTCAATGTTTTATTGTTGTAGGGACCTGAACTGCTTTCAAAATACATAGGAGCCAGTGAAGAAGCTGTAAGGAATCTTTTTATAAGGTAAATTTATTGAAGCTTTTATTTACTTTTTTCAAATAAGTTGCCTGTAATTGATAATTTATTTGTCTTTTTACTTCAAAATACATAAACTATCAGATATTGAAATATACCTGATTTCAATCAAAAGTTTCAATGTACTTACATCAGAAGACATTTACAGAAATGAACACAGCTACTTAATCGATTTTATATTAAAAATTATGTCTAATTGAGCTTAGCAATGACCTAAAGTGAACACGCTCGTTATTGTTGTTTTTCAATTTCAATATAGTGCTTGGTTGTAAACACTATTTGAATTGTATGATTATTATAATTGGCTAGCTGTTTTTGATCCATTCTGGCATAAACTTACGTCTCTTAACATAATTTTCACTTAGTAGAGCATAATACAGAATTGAATTAATGGATATGTTAGTATTAGCTACATATGTGGAATGAAAGTAGATGTTAGCTTATATCAGGCAATTTGAAATCATACAATGCTACATAAATTATACATTGAGCTCTAAAGAGCTCTAAACAGATAAGGTTTTGAAGTAAGTACCATTTTGAAATATGGTCATCGGTGTTTTCAGTCACAATACTCTGCATGCTCGCAAAATGCTTTCAACTGTTGACTACCACAAATGCCGTACAGTAGCTTTTGCTCACATGAACATTTGTTTGTATACATTCAAAGTAGCTCAGTAGAGTGAAAATGCCATTGATAGTGAAATACACATTGACATTCATTTGTTGAATTCAAGAGATGTAAAGGGTGCCAAAATTCATCAGAATATTTAGTAAAGTCTATGGAAAAAACACTATGAATGCTGGAATGCTTGGAAAATGGTTTATAGCATTTAAAGTCATTATTGACGATCTGATGCAGAAGATGGAAAAAAAAAGATTTAGAAGGTAGGCAATGCCTGATTTCATCATCATCTTGTACCTTCCCTCACATTTGAAGAAGTGTTCCATATGGAATGATGACAGAATGCTTACAGTATCAGAAGTAGTTTTCATGTTAGATTACAAAAATGCTGATTTGAGTTATGCAAAACTAATTATTTAGCAAGTGCAGTGACTTTCCTCCGGAGATACTATATTGAAGGAAATAAGTTTTTAAGCTAAATTATCACTGATATTGAAACATGGGTTGCTCATGTTACACATAATCAAATGACCAGTTCTTGGAATGGAGACATTCAACATATGCTAAGAAAGTGAAGTACTGGCAAACAATTTCAGCCATAAAAATCATGTTTACTATGTCCCGAGACAGGGATGGTATTTTGCGTGTCGATTTTTGCTTCAAGGTAGCTCCCTCAGTACAGATAGTTACTGTGAGAACTGAAAGAAACTATTATGTGCAATCCAAAACAGAAGGTATGGCATACTTAGTAGAGACATCATTTTCCTGCATGAAAATGTCTGTCCCCTTGTGGCTCATTGCACTTAAGATCTCATCACATCATACAACTGGAGACAATTTAATCATGCTCCAGATAGCCCTGACCTAGCACCTATTTTGTGCTCAAAGAAGCACCTTGTCAGTTAACACTATGAGGAAGATGATGACATCAAATCAAGACTAGTGAAAAAGTGGCTGGCATTTTTCTATGAGAACGGATTTCAGAAGCTGGTAGAAAGATACAATAAGTGCTTTAATATAGGTGGAAATTATGTTAAGAAGTAGATTTAAGTGCAGGCTTCCATGTAAAAATAAACTTGTTGCAGTATTGTTTTTGTTTTTTATTTTGTTTTAAAATGGTACTTGTATTTTGTCTGATATTTCAACAATATAAGCCATTTTAAATTTTAGAGCTGGTTATTAACAAATTGAGGTAACTAAATAAATCAAGTTATCGCAACTTTGCCCCACACATCATGGAGGCCAGTGAGTATCTGCAGTTCATCTATCAGGTTGACACAGTCTGGCTGGACAGTGACCATGTTTGTACCTCATTCTGTTGTGTGAATAAAATTATAATGATTAGTACATTTGATGTCTGGCAACACTTATTTCCAAAATGCTCCCGCATAATGATCAAGTTATAAATGTCTTGAGCTTTTTAGTGAAGTAGTAGTAATTATGGCATCCAGAATTATGGCTTGTCATTCTCGCTTCACTAGTAAGAACCGTTCTTGTTTATTGGAAAACAAACTTAATAATAATAATAATAATAATAATAATAATTGCAGAAACAGAAAAGAAATTCATGATGTGCAAGTGTGCAGAGGTGCAAATATCAATTTGAATCATTATTTAACCAGAATAAAAAATAAATTCACACCCAGGAGGAAATTCAAAAGAAGAACACCACTGATCCCAAAATTTGTTCTACACAAAATCAGAGACTCCAAAATCACTGAAAAATGGGAAGAACAACACACAGAAGATTGTGAGAAATTTCAAATTAAAATCATCAAAACTGCAAGAGATCTGATCTTTCTTCACAAAAAACCAAAATACCCTTGTGGAATCAAGAATGCTAGAATGCACAAGAAGAAAGAAGAAACTACTACTACTACTGCTACTACTACTACTAGTACTAGTAGTAGTACTCCTACTCCTACTACTACTACTCCTTGGCACTACAGCCTTTGTGGGGAACCTCTGCCCACTATTCTCTGCTCGCCGCCTTGACTCTCCGTCTTCTCATTCCCATCCTTCTCAAGTCCTCTTCCACGTTGTGTGATCCTTGGTCTGCCTCTTATACAACATCCACCTGGTTTTCCTTTGAAAACTTTCTTGACTGTGCTGTTATCCACCATTCTTTCTACGTGTCCCAACCAAAGTAATCTATTACTCTTTATTTCAGTCATGATATCTGGTTTGTTGTACAACTCTCTGATACCCTTATTATTTCTGATTCTCTGAAAATCCCTATCATTCACTGGCCCATACATTTTCCTAAGTATCTTTCTTTCCCATCTCAGTAACAACTCCTCATCGTTTTGTGTCGTAGTCCAGGTCTCTGAACCATACATCACAGGTCTAACTACTTTACGATACACCATCAGCTTCAGAGTCCTACTAAGGCTCCTTGCTTTAAACACTTGAACCAGTGCAAAGTAGCTTCTGTTACCAGCTGCAATCCTTGCATGTATTGCTTCTCTCATATCATTATTCTCAGTTACCAGTGACCCAAGATTTCAAAGTCATGCTTCTTTCTCCTTCACTATATCTTTTCCTAGATGTTAACGTATACTTGGTCTATGACTGATTAATGGTCAGCCCCATCTCTGCACCATATCTTTCTACTTTCTCAAACTTTTCTTCCAGGTGCTGTTTCCTCCTGGTTATCAAATCAATATCATCTGCATATGCAAGCTCCTGGGTAACTCTATTACACAGTGTTCACCCAGGGTTGTTGCTTTGTGTATTTCACATTGCACTCTCCAAGGCCTTGGATAACTTCAAATGCCTTTGATAAAGTGCCGTCGACCTTTGCATACTGTTCTTCTCAAAGTCATTTGAACCAATCTTATCAGTTTCTTAGGGACTCCTGCCTCTTGCATTGCCTTCCAAAGTTGATCGCTTTTGATACTATCAATAAGCTTGTTTGAAGTCAGTGAACAGCTGGTGGACATCAATGTTGAACTTGTAATATTTTTCAAAGATCTGTCTGATAGTGAAAATCTGGTCTTTAGTGGATCTACACACATCAAAAAAAAGTTTTGCGTCACCCTGGTTCCCAGAACTCCTAAAGATAGACGTTGACTGTTGATATTGTGTCACAGACACAGTCCCTTTGACTGTTCAGAGATGTCACTAAACCTGCCCAAAGATATCAACAACCATGCGTGAGCAGCACCTATTAGACGGAGGTGATCCGATAGCCAATCAGTTCCAGTCATTCCACCAGGAAGGACGTACACGGCTTGTGTTGTCTGTAGTTCAGCCATGCCTAGATGGTCAATACCGCAGTTATATCGTGTCTGCATTGTTATTTTGTGCCAGGAAGGGTTCTCAACAAGGTAGGTGTCCAGGCATGTTGGAGTGAAGCAAAGCAATGTTGTTCAGACCTGGAGGAGATACAGAGAGATAAGAAGTGCCCATGACATGCCTTGCTCAGGCTGCCCAAGGGCTACTACTGCAGTGGATGACCGCTATGTACGGATTATGGTTTGGAGGAGCCCCGACAGCAGCACCACCATGTTGAATAATACTTTCCGTGCAGCCACAGGACGTTGTGTTACAACTCAAACTGTGCGCAATAGTCTGCATGATGCGCTACTTCACTTCCAACGTCCATGGTGAGGTCCATCTTTGCAACCACAAAACCATGCAGCGCAGTACAGATGAGTCCAACAACATGTGGAATGGACCGCTCAGGTTTGGCATCACGCTCTCTTCACCGACAAGTGTCACATATGCCTTCTACCAGACAATTGTCGGAGATGTGTTTGGAGGAAACCCAGTCAGGCTAAACGCCTTAGACACACTGTTCAGTGAGTGCAGCAAGGTGGATGTTCCTTGCTGTTTTGGGGTGGCATTATGTGGGACTGAAGTGTGCTGCTGGTGGTCATGGAAGGCGCCGTAATGGCTGTACGATACATGAATGCCATCCTCTGATCGATAGTGCAACTATATGGGCAGCATATTGGCGAGGCATTCATCTTCGTGGATGACAATTTGTGCGCTCATCATGCACATCTTGTGAATGACTTCCTTCAAGATAACAACATCGCTCGACTAGAGTTGCCAGCATGTTCTTCAGGCACGAACCCTATCGAACATGCCTGGGACACCTTGGAAAGGGCTGCTTATTGACGACGTGACCTACCAACCACTCTGAGGAATCTATGCTGAATCGCTGTTGAGTAGTGGGACAATTTGGACCAACAGTGCCTTGATGAACTTGTGGATAGTATGCCATGATAAATACAAGCATGCATCAATGTAAGAGGGCATGCTGCTGGGTATTAGAGGTACCGGTGTGTACAGCAATCTAGACCACCACGTATGATGGTCTCGCTGTATGGTGGTACAACATGCAATGTGTTGTTTTTCATGAGCAATAAAAAGGGTGGAAATGATGTTTATGCTGATCTCTATTCCAATTTTCTGTACAGGTTCCGGAGCTCTCGGAACCGAGGTGATGCAAAACTTTTTTTGATGTGTTTATTAGTTCTGAAACCACACTGGTAGTTTCCTAGATACTCTTCTACGTATGTTCTTAACTGCCCAGCCATGATTTTTCCTAATACTTTATATACTACACAGAGTAGTGCAGTTCCTCTATAATTCCTGCAGTCAGCTTTGTCATGTTTCTTATGTATAGGCCAGAGAATTGCTGTACCCCACTGTTTCAGCATATTTTCTTTCTGCCATATTTCCATTATAATCTCATGCTAAACCCTTACTAGTTTTTCTCCACCATATTTTATCATTTCTGCTGTAATATTGTCTTCTCCCAGAGCTTTATTGTTTTTAAGAGTCTTGATATAACTTTAACTTCTTCTAGTGTGGGTTCTGCTACTGATTCCTGGTGCTCTTCATCTCCGTTTACTTCCTGCTCCACCTTTTCTGCCATACTGGCATCTATCCCACCTTAATTTTTCGATTCTGCATTCTGTAGTTAACTAAAATACTCCAGCCATCTGTCTAAAATCTGCTTTTTTCCTCCACCATTTTTCAAATTATCTCTTTTTTCTCTCCTACATTCCTTATCTGCTACCTTTCTCTTCTCCTGGTATTCTTCTACAGTACCTATAGTTCTCCTGTGCATTATTCTTTTTCTTGCCTCATTGCTTTCTTCTGTCTTCCTTCTACAGCCTTCATCAAACCACCTCTGGGTTCTCAATTGCTTCTTTCTGCCCAGTACTGTTTCAGCTGTCATATGTAATATTCCTTTAATTGTTTCCCATCTTTCTTCAATATCCTCTCCTGCCCACTCTTTCTCTTCATTAAGTCTATTTGTCAAGATAGTTTTATACTGTTGTGCTGTAATTTCATCAGTTTTTAACTTGGTATCATCAAACCTTGGCATGATAGCTTTATTGGCTATTCCCTGTCTGTATTTGATTCTTACCAAATAATGATCATTATCTCCATCTGCACCACAACAGCTATCCACCTCTAATATATCTGAAGCATGTATATATATCTGGTGCATGTGTAGATATGAAGGATATATTGGAGAAAAGGGTTTTCATTCATAATACACAGATTCTTTCAGTAACAGGCTTAAAGTTCAATGTGGCAGACTTTTGAGCATTATCAGCCAGAAAACCTATGCCTCCATATCTTCTGCTTCCACAGCTGTAAAACAGTTTGTGTGTCCCAGATGCTAATATTCTGCTTCTTTTCCATTTCACTTCTTGTACTGCCACTATTGTCACATTATATTTCTTCATTTCCATTTTCAGGTTCTGTAGTCCTCCAGGCTTGTTCGGTGTTCTCACGTTCCATGTCGCTAAATACCAATTCGTGTGCCGTTTCTGTTGCCAAGGCTGTTTATCCGTTACATCCATCTGGCTTTCTTTGTACTTTGGTTCCGTAACAAGCTCTTTTTTCTGGGGTGAGGTTGTTAGCCTCACGCCCAACCCGCATCTTGGAGAACCTGGGTTTTTTTAGGGTTCACTCCCCAGGGAGGGTTGACTTCCCTACGCCTATAGAGCCTCCCCTGCTCTATGTTGCGGGACACACTTCATCTTCTCCTCCGTCGACACCAGTCCGGCTTGGGTGACTCTGCCAGTAACTATGCTACTGCTTGCACAGCTCTCGGCTTCATTGGAGCACCCAAACCTCCCACCTGGCACTGAAGGTGCCTACGATAAGGTGGTGTGCCCTGGGAGGGAAGAAAGAAGAAAGGCATTTCAAACTTACAATTGAAATAAATCAGAAGAAACACAGAGTAAATTTTTTGAAAGGCACAAACAGACTTCTAAGATTTTGAGACAAATTAAACGAAAATATGTTAGTGAGCAACTGCAGTCAATCAAAGAAAACTTCAAAAACTACAATACACATGATTTCTTTAAGAGCTTCACAAACCAGATCAAGGAGTACTCACCACAAAATGTTTGCTTTCGAAAACAATGTAGTAAATTGGCCCTGACAAATAAAGAAACTTGCCCAATACTGGTCACAGATTTTTCAGTTTTTAAATTGTCCAGAACCCAAAGAGAGATTCCCGAAAATGCAGCCAGAAATTTCGCCACAGAACTTGTCACCACCAACACAAGAAGAAATTTATCTGCACATCAAGAAACTTAAAAGCAATAAAACATCAGGAGAGAACAGAATTGTAGCAGAACTCTTGAAAAATTTAAGCCCGAATTCACTCGGAAAAATTACTCAAATTATCCAAAACATTTGGCAAAATGAAAAAGTCCTTGATGACTGGAAGATTGCTCTGATTCATCCATTACATGAAAAAGGTAATAAATCAGATGTAAACAACTATAGGGGTATCTCTCTATTACCAGTCACCTACAAAATTCTATCAGATTTTACCTTGAATGGAACACAACAATGATTAGAACCCAAAGTAGCAGAATATCAAGCAGGATTCAGACCAAACAGATCATTTCTGGAGCAATTTTTCAACCTCAAAACCATATTCAAAATGTGAGCTCTCAGAGAAAAACCCTGTAGTATTCCCATTTGTAGATTTCAAAAAAGCATATGATTCAATACACAGGCCCTCACTGTTCCAAATTGTAGTAGAGGGGGGGGGGGGGGGGGGCTTTGGATCCCAAGACATGAGAAATCATAAAACAAACACTAATTGGCATGAAATCTAAAGTAAAATTTATTGGGGAGATCTCAGAACCCATCAACATTCCAACAGGTGTGAGACAAGGTGCTGGACTCTCTCCTATTCTGTTCAATGTAGTTCTGGATAAAGTTATGCAAGAATGAGAGAAAGAACTCAAGAAATGTGGGTTTTGGGAGCCAGTCCAAATGGGCATTTGCAAAAACAACTTCTACTTACCATATCTTGCATTTACAGACGACCTAGCGATACTAACAGTGGATAGGCAGACTGCAGTCAAACAGCTGGAAATACTCAAAGAATGTGCAGAAAAAGTAGGTTTACAAATTTCATTTGAGAAAACTTAATTCTTTTATTCAAAAACAGAAAGTGCAAGCTTGAAAACAAAACATGGTAAAATTAACAGAGTCCCAGACTTTAAATTCCTTGGAGAATTCATTGAACTGAAAGTTCACAGCAACATCTCCTCCAAAAAATTAAAATTGAATTAGGGTTAACACAAAACGTCTACAATAAAAAATCAATGTCAAGAGGAGCAAAAATTTGACACTACAATACTGTCATAAAACCAGCAATCCTCTAAGCGAGTGAAACACTAACCCTTAACAGAAAACAACAACTTGAAGACATCAAAAAAGAAGAGAGAAAGATCATCTGGAAAATTCTAGAAGGAAGACATACCCAAGACAGTTATAGCCTACAATCCATTAAAACAACACAAAAGCTTTCAAATATTGAAACTGGTATTGGAGAAAGGCAAATGAAATTCTTTGGTCAACTCAGCCAACTACTAGAAAATCAATTGACAAAGAGAATAAAAGATTAATAGATTCTGTAATCTCACTTAAGAACTCCACACCTTGGCTAGATGAAATTTGAAAGGACCTAAATACTGCAACATAAGACCAGCCAACATTCTAGAAAGAGACGGCTTGAGACACAAAAGAGACAAATGAGAAGTTTTATCAGAGCAACCAAAAGAAAAACAGTACAAATCAATGTGGCTGGATGAGCATAAACAAGCCTTTCCTGAAAGAATGAAAGCCTATTGTCAGAAC
Source organism: Schistocerca piceifrons (assembly GCF_021461385.2). NCBI lineage: Eukaryota > Metazoa > Arthropoda > Insecta > Orthoptera > Acrididae > Schistocerca > Schistocerca piceifrons. The sequence goes on from NC_060139.1 coordinate 613,357,334, forward strand.
AAGAAAAATTGTTCGAGTTATTTGCTTAACATCTTCCATTTCTGGGGAGAATTCACCAATAATAATAACAACAACAAGAATAATAATTGCAGCATTCTGCATGTTCCTTCATGCAGTGTGGTATGGTAAGTTGCATAGGAATCAGTAATTTGTCACACAGTGGAGAATGAAGTACTCCAAGAAATAAATCTGAGGCAGAAATACGCCAGGTCTAGAGTTTTTGCATGGTTTCTTCGCAGCTACCTTCTTTGTACCTATGTTTTCCTTCCCAACTTCTGTGATGGCCCTTTTTAGAGATGTCCATTCCTCTTCAACTGTACTGCCTACTGCGCTGTTCCTTATTGCTGTATCTATAGCGTTAGAGAACTTCAAATGTATCTCGTCATTCCTTATTACTTCCGTATCCCACTTCTTTGCGTATTGATTCTTCCTGACTACTGTCTTGAACTTCAGCCCACTCTTCATCACTACTATATTGTGATCTGAGTCTATATCTGCTCCTGGGTACGCCTTACAATCCAGTATCTGATTTCGGAATCTCTTTCTGACCATGATGTAATCTAATTGAAATCTTCCCGTATCTCCTGGCCTTTTCACAGTATACCACCTCCTCTTGTGATTCTTGAACAGGGTATTCGCTATTACTAGCTGAAACCTGTTACAGAACTCAATTAGTCTTTCCCCTCTTTCATTCATTGTCCCAAGCCCATATTCTCCTACTCCTTCCCCTACAACTGCATTCCAGTCGCCCATGACTATTAGATTTTCGTCCCCCTTTACATACTGCATTACCCTTTCAATATCCTCATACACTTTCTCTATCTGTTCATCTTCAGCTTGCGACGTCGGCATGTATACCTGAACTATTGTTGTCGGTGTTGGTCTGCTGTCGATTCTGATTAGAACAACCCGGTCACTGAACTGTTCACAGTAACACACCCTCTGCCCTACCTTCCTATTCATAACGAATCCTACACCTGTTATACCATTTTCTGCTGCTGTTGACATTACCTGATACTCATCTGACCAGAAATCCTTGTCTTCCTTCCACTTCACTTCACTGACCCCTACTATATCTAGATTGAGCCTTTGCATTTCCCTTTTCAGATTTTCTAGTTTCCCTACCACGTTCAAGCTTCTGACATTCCACGCTCCGACTCGTAGAATGTTATCCTTTCATTGATTATTCAATCTTTTTCTCATGGTAACCTCCCCCTTGGCAGTCCCCTCCCAGAGATCCAAATGGGGGACTATTCCGGAATCTTTTGCCAATGGAGAGATCATCATGATACTTCTTCAATTACAGGCCACATGTCCTGTGGATACACGTTACGTGTCTTTAATGCAGTGGTTTCCATTGCCTTCTGCATCCTCATGTCGTTGATCATTGCTGATTCTTCTGCCTTTAGGGGCAATTTCCCACCCCTAGGACAAGAGAGTGCCCTGAACCTCTATCCACTCCTCCGCCCTCTTTGACAAGGCCATTGGCAGAATGAGGCTGACTTCTTATGCCGGAAATCTTCGGCCGCCACTGCTGATTATTTATCAAAATTTAGGCAGTGGTGGGGATCGAACCCAGGACCGAAGATGTTTTGATTATGAATCAAAGACGCTACCCCTAGACCACGGGCCCCTGTGTGGGCATAGGGCATCCAGGAGAACTCGCCATCTGTCTCTGTCTTTGGCCATTTGTCTCAATTCTGCCCAGGCCTTGCCAATTATTTTTGCTTCCCCTTCCACTGTCCTCTTGCATGTGCCCCTAGGTCTTCCTCCCTTCCTTGTTCCCAGGGGATTCCATTCCAATGCTTTTTTCTCAATGGCTCCATCTGGTTTTCTCAATGTGTGCCCCAACCAACCCCTCTTTCTCTCTCGTATCTGGTCTTCTATAGGTATCTGGTTTGTTATTCACCAGAGCTTCTCATTACATATTTTTTCTGGCCACCAGATTTTCATGATATGTCAGAGACATCTATTTATGAAGTTTTGTTACTGGGATGTTATCTTTTTATCCATTTTCCAGCTTTCACTGGCGTACAGACGGACAGCTTTCACATTTGTATTAAAATATGGATTTTTGTTTTGTACCTGATATTTCTATTTTTCCATATTGGATACAATTGTATGAAGGCACCTTTTAAATGTGGTTTTTCGTGTAATCTCCAGCTCCACCATCTTCCATCTCTATACTACCCAGATGGAGGAATGAGTTGACGGTCTCCACCCGCTGCTCCCCTATTAACAGTGGCACCTCCATGTTCCCTGAATTTACTCTCAGTTCCTTTGTTTTGCCTGTATTTATCTTGAGACCAGCAGTCTCTGTTTCTTCTTTCAGCAAGTTTAATTTAGCTTGCATATCAGTTGGCCTTCGAGCTAATAAAATTATGTCGTCTGCAAAATCCAAATCCTCCAGACATTCATGGATTCCCCACTGGATTCCTCATCTCCTGCCTGCTGTAAACTCTTCTCATAACTGAGTCTAGAACAAGTAGAAAAAGTGTTGGTGATAAAATGCAACGCTGCCAGACTCCAGTTGTTACTTTCATGGGCTCTGTCATATTTCCCTTGTGGAGTACGCAACATTTGTAGCCATCATATAGATCTTGTATGATGTTTAAGATCTTCTGTGGTATGCCATACTTCTGCAACACCTGCCAGAGCAGTTATGTTTCACAGAATAGAAGGCCTTTTGAAAACCAATGAATGCCAGGGACATGGTTGCTTGGAATTCTTTGCTTTGCTCTAAAATAATGCTTAGTGTGTTAGTAAGATCAACACAACTGCATTGTGCCCTACAACCAGCCTGTTATTTAGACGTTCACTTATCAAGAGACTCTTTAATCTGTTTAAAATAATTCTGGTGAGGACCTTACTGGCCACTGACAACAATGCAATATCACACCAGTTGTTACAGTCTGACAGATTTCCCTTTTTTGGGAGCTTTACCACCAAACCATTTTTCCACTCCTTTGGAGATTTCTCTTCAAGCCAAATATGCTTCAGCAATGGATGGAGTATTTTAACAGTACTTTCAATATCAGCTTTTAAGAGCTCTGGTGCTGTGTTGTCTAGGCCTGGAGCCTTTGTATTAGGGTTTTCAAAGCAATCCCCCTGTCCATTGTGGGGCATTGCAGATTTATATCTTGATGTCTTTCGACTTCCTCTGGAACATTTCTTACCTGTTCCCCTTGGTTGTTTTCACAATTTAACAGTTCCTTGAAGTGCTCTTCCCATCTCTGTAGCAGTGCATGTTGAACTGTAAGCATCACCCCATCCTTGTTCTTAACTGGTCCCTCTTGTCTGAAGTTCTTCATTGACAACCATTTGTTTATATTGTAGAGCTCTTTCATATTTCCTTGTCTTGCTGCCTCTTCTGCTAACTTTGCTTGCTCATCTATCCATTTCCTTTTATCTTGACATAGCCATATTTTCACTTTTTTGTTCGCCTCCATGTATTCTTTCTGCGCTTCACTCTTCTGCGCTCTTGTCCTACAAAGATTTAATTTAAGTTTTAGTTCTTTCATGTGGCTGATTTCATTCCCTGTAGCATTGGAGATCCATTCTTTCCTTTGATGTGCCTTAAATCCTAAGATTTTATCTCCCACATCTAAATAACTATCTTTGATTTTTTGCCAACATGTTTCATTTCCCTCTTCCATAAAGTTTGCTTCAGAGAGGACCTGGAATCTGTTTTGTACAAGGTGTACAACTTTGCATCCGCTGTTTTTTCCACAACATTTGAGGCTTTAATGAAACAAATTGGTTACACATGTATCATTCAATGTATTTTACATCTCAGGCCACTACTTTCTCCCATCTTTCAGGCAGTGTACGAATCCCGCATTGAAAATATTGTTCATCTTTTGAAGCAGTCCACGAATCAGTCCAATTTGTGACTTCATGAGGTTGGAAGTGTTGGTCAGCCAGGCCATTGATATAAACAGGTGATAGTCAGAGGGAGCAATGTCTGGAGAATACGGCGGGTGGGGTAGGACTTCTCATTTTAACATTTCCAAGTACGTTTTGACCTCATTTGCAATGTGGGGTTGAACATTGTCATGCTGAAAAATCACTTTATCATGCCTCTCATTGTATTGTGGTGGTTTTTCTTTTAATGTTCTGCTCAAACGCATTGATTGATTTTAACAGGGGAGCTAAAACAGCTTAGGTCTGACCTGCCACTGCCCGTACCAAAACTAGGTTTATTTTGCGGTATCGCTCCCTGTATATCTAGTAAAGCCAACCAGTGGCCTTAAATAGTGCAAGGAGTCCCTCTACCAGTTTTTTGTTAGACACAATTTCTTGAGGTCTAGTTGTCCCGAAGATTCTGTATCTTTTACTCTCCAATGCCATGCATTGGAAGATTAGGTGTGATGCAGTTTCTTCACCCTCATCACAGATCCTACATTTAGGATCCTCTTCCGTTATACCCATTGTGTGTAGGTGTTTTTTGAAATTCCCATGGCCAGTCATCAGTCCAGTCATGAGCTCCTGTTCAATCCCAAGATTACAGAGCTTCTTTTAAAACATGACTTGGGCATCATTACCTTACCATGTTTTTGATTATGGACCTTGGTCCAATATCCTACGTGCTGTTTCCTAAGCCAGTTCCATAGTTCTAATTTGATCATAGCCTTGGTGAGTGTCAGTTCAGGTTCCGGTCCAATAAATGGAGCTGTTGCCCCCATCCTAGCCAATCTATCAGCTTGTTCATTGCCACAGATACCTGAGTGGCCAGGGACCCACACTAGGTTCACCCTATCGCTTCCCCCTAGCTCCACCACAGCCCTGTGGCAATCTGCAACAATTTTAGATCTTGTTGCAGGAGCTGCCAACGATTTCAGGGCTGCCTGGCTGTCTGAATAGATGTAGATGCTATGGTCATTGTAGCACCTATGCATATTCTCCTCCACACATGCCTTCATTACAGTAATTTCAGCTTGGAGTGCAGAGGTCAGTTTCCCTAGAGAGATGATGCTCTCCAGTCTTGGCTGAACCCCATACAACCCTGCCCCAATGCCTTGGTCTGTTTTCGACCCATCGGTGAACCAAATGATGTCCCCCGTACGGCGTCGAACTGTTTTCTCCCACTGCTCCCTACTTCCAATTATTTTGTTGTAAGGCTTGTTGAAGCATTTGGGAGTTATTATATAGTTGGAAGCCATTTCCCCAGCCATACCTATATTTACCTCACTCACTATGTTAGTGTGTGATTCTGGATATCCGAATGAGACCCAGTTTTGGCCAGTTTTAAGTCTGTGTGCCCCAGCTGCTGCCTCCATTTTAACCCAAAGGTGAAGTGGAGGCATATCCAGCATGGCTTCCATTCCAGTGGTTGGTGTGCTGCTAATTCCGCCCGTTATGGCTAAGCAGGCCAATCTCTGCTCCTTAGAAAGCTCCTTAGCAACAACCCGCTGGTCTACCTTTTCCCACCACACTATGGCCCCATAGGAAATCCTAGGTCTAACCACTGTGGTGTATATCCAGTGCATACCCCTGGGGCTTCGGTTCCAGTTTTTGCCACAAGCCCTCCTAGTACTCGCTAAAGTACTTTTTGCCTTGGAGCAGATGCTCTTAATATGAGGGGTCCAAGTTAGCTTCTCATCCAAGGTTACCCGTAGATATTTCACTATCCCCTTCACAGGTAGAGTTTCATCGAAGAGCTTTAGATTCCAACTTGCATGCTGAATATGTCTCTTCGTAAATGGCACCACAACAGTCTTCTTGGGATTAACTCTCAGATCCTGTTTAATGCACCATTTCTGCACAATGTCCAACCCTCCTTGTGCCATATTCTTGACTGTGTCAGTGAATTTGCCAAGTATTACTATGACAAGGTCATCTGCGTATCCTTGACAGAAGCATTGTCTGGAATTTAGTTCCTCAATGAGTTTGTTCACCACTAGATTCCTCAATGGAGGAGACAAAACTCCTCCTTGTGGGCAGCCTCTAGTGATCTTAATTACCATCTTTTCATTCATCATGGTAGCCTCTGTCTTCCTTCCACTAAGCATGGCCCTGGTCCACCTACATGTAGTGGTCCCCAGGTCATGCACATCTGTTGCCCTTACCATGACATCAAAGGTCATGTTACTGAAGGCCCCCTCAATATCCATGAAGATGCAGAGGGCTATTTCTTGTGAGTGAAGTGCTTTTTTCACCTTCCTGATGAGTTGGTGGAGAGGTGTCTCACATGATTTACCTGGTTGGTATGCGTGTTGGTTCAGGTGTAGAGGGACCCTACTTAGCCTCCTCTCCCCAACATATACATTAACCAGTTTTTCCAATGTTTTGAGAATGGAGGAGCACAGACTGATGGGTCTCATATCCTTGGCCTTGGTATGATTAATTCTCCCTGGCTTTGGGATGAAGACAACCTTCACTGCCCTCCAAGCATTGGGAATGATTCCTACTGCTAGGCTAACCCAGAATAGCCTGCATAGGACTCTTATAAGCTTTCCTCCTGCCTGTTGCAGGAGAGCTGGGAAAATTCCATCTAGGCCAGGTGACTTTAACGGTTGGAATGTTCCCACTGCCCCGTGGATTTTGTTGAATTTCACACACTCCTTGGCCAATTCCCAGTCCTCTCTTCGAGTGCCTGAGAACCGTTGTCTCTCTGAGGTCACATACTGGTGTGTGTTGTCCGGCAGAGCATATTGAGGAAAGTGAGTTTTGAGGAGCAATTCCAGTGTCTCATGTGCTGTCTTTGTGTATTCCTCATCCTTCTTCCTCAACGTACCTCCTGGATTGGTTGGTACTCTAGCGAGAATCTTGTGAAGTCTGGCTTTTGCAGCCGTGCCCACCACTTCCTCACAGAATGCCTTCCAGGATGCCTCCTTTGCTTGTCTTATTGCAAGATTGTAATTGACAAGGGTCTCACAATATTTAGCCCATTGTCCTTTACATCTCACAATATTAAACAGTCTCCGTACCTGTTTTCTTTGTGATTCCAGATTGTTATTCCACCAAGGAACACTCCTAATTATGCACTTCCTGGTGATTGTGCAGTTGTCTTGATATGAGGTCACTATGGCAGAGGTAACAGCCTCTGCTACTTCCTCAAATTCTACTGGCTTCCTTATCGAGGTTTTAATTTCTGATAAGCCTAAGTCAAGGTGCCTCCTATATGTCTCCCAGTCTGTTTCCCTGGGATTCCTATAGGTCATGGTCTGTCTGATTCCCATTTCAACCTTGAATTTAATGTACATATGGTCTGGTGAGGATGGCTCCAACACCACATGCCATTGTTTGACATAGATGCCCATTGTCATGGAACCAAATGTTATGTCAATTACTTCTTCCCTTCTGCTATTCCTGAATGTATGTTCATTGCCCCTATTCAGGACCTCTGAGTTGTTGGCTAAGAGAAATTCAAGAAGGTACTCACCTCCACTGTTGGTGTCATTGCTGCCCCACACTAGGTTGTGGGCACTGGCATCACATGCCACCAGCAGTTGATCACCTTGCCGATGGCAAGTCTCTATGTCTCCTCACCTCCAAGAGAGAGGGAAGATATGCTGAGGCCAAAATAATTTCCCTCATGATACCTTTCTCACATTGCTGCATTTTGATGGTCACTAAGTACCTAGAGCAGAAATCCACCATTGGCACGAAAGAAATGCCATTTCTAACATAGATGCATGTTCTGGAGTTTCTTAAATTCCTAGCATAGATCAGCTTACCTCCAGTGCCTCCGAGGCTCGGTACACCACCTTTGTATAAATAGGGTTATTGTATCAGGGACACGTCCACTTCCTGTCTCCCCAGGCAGTGGCTCAGGGCAGCAGAGGCTCCTTTATTCTACTGCAGATTAATCTGCGGCACCTCCAGGCTCCGTCTTTCTACCATCTTTGAGATCTTTGAGATCTTTGAGAACCCTGACGGTGACCTGCGAGAAAAACAATTTCAGGTCCTGCTCCTGCATCACCTTCTGGGACTTCTCACCAACCTCCAACACCAGGGTTTGTCCTTCAGGAGCTACCTTCTGGTTAATCACTCTCCAGTCTTCTGTCGGGACTTTTGGGTTCTGGGCCCCTATTTTCCTGAACAGAGTCTTGGGAGAGACTTCCTTAAGGATCTTAGGTACCCTTAATGATATCTTTGTGGACTTAAGAAGCTCCGCTGCCGTCTTGACCATCAGATTCGCATCTTCCCATGGGGATATCGTGAGCACCTTGTCCTTGAGCCATTCTACTGTGTGCACCCCCTCACAGACAAAAGTGAGTACACCACGATGTAGATAGACCCTCCTGAAGTTGGGACCGGGGCCACTGTCATGTCCTCCCCCCCCCCCCCCCCAATCTTTTCAGAGAGGGCCATCTGTACTAGTTCCTCCTGCTGCAAGGTAATGGCCACGAGTGGATAACCGTCCTGGATAACTGACATCCTAAAAACCGAGCTGCAGTACTATAGGTCTGTTTCCTTATTTCTTGCCTTGGGTTTTTCTGGACTCGCTTATCCAGGGAGGAGGGAGTCTTTGATTCCCCCCTTATCCACTTACTATCTGTCTTTGATGTTGTGGGGGTCTGCATGTCCCCGTCAACCTCAGACAGTTTTTCCTGGGAGTCTTAGGTTCTAGTCCCTTTACTTCCCTCCACTTGTTTTTAGGAAGCCATTCTTTACCTTCCTTTTTCCTCTGTTCCCTGAGTAGCTTCCTCCTCTGGACCCCAGACACACCTTTGATCTTAATCTGGTCTAGCTTCTCAGTTACGGTTCCCACTTCTGGCTCAGGTCTAGACCCTGATTCAGTAGTGGAAATGCCTTCCATTGGTTCTGTCTGTTAGGGTATCTGAGGTCTCAATTTGCCCCTCAGTTTCTTTTTCTTTATTTTCTATAGTCATGCCCATATTGGTCCCATGAGATTTGGGGATCTAGAAGGGCCACACCACAAATTCCCCACGCAGTGTAAGGCTAATTGCTCAGGGAGGTCGCCCGGTATCCCTGAGGCTCCGTTTGCGACACATCTTCCCATGTGCCAAGCACCCCTCAGCACGAATCACATCGTATCTTGGGTTGGGTAGAACTGGGAGTGGATAGGGAAGATAGGACATTTTGGGGCACTCTTAGTCTGATCAATCGGCTGTGGCCTTTCCGGCAGTAGGTCCTCTACCTTCGACTTAGCCCTCAGCTTCCCGCGGATATGCAAGCCTCTCCACCCGCGAGGACAGTACTTCGTCAAGGTGGTGTCTCCCGGAGAGGGCTCAGATGCATTAATTACGTTTGATAATGAGCACCTGTGATTGTTTCACTTGGTTTTAACACCTCAGAGGACACTTTGCTGAGCTGGTCCCAGCAAATGCAGAGCATGATCTTGGAGCCGTGAATATTCAGTATTGCCATCAACGTGGAAGCACGGTCAGGGTATCCCCATGAATTTTTCATCTACATCTACATTTATACTCCGCAAGCCACCCAACGGTGTGTGGCGGAGTGCACTTTATGTGCCACTGTCATTACCTTCCTTTCCTGTTCTGGTGACGTTTGGTTCGCGAGAAGAATGACTGCTGGAAAGCCTCCATGTGTGCTCGAATCTCTCTAATTTTACATTCGTGATCTCCTTGGGAGGTATAAGTAGGGGGAGCAATATATTCGGTACCTCATCCAGAAACACACCCTCTCGAAACCTGGACAGCAAGCTGCACCACGATGCAGAGCGCCTCTCTTGCAGAGTCTGCCACTTGAGTTTGCTAAACATCTCCATAATGCTATCACACTTACGAAATAACCCTGTGACAAAATGTGCCACTCTTCTTTGGATCTTCTCTATCTCCACTGTCAACCCAACCTGGTACAGATCCCACACTGATGAGCAATACTCAAGTATAGGTCGAACGAGCGTTTTGTAAGCTACCTCCTTTCTTGATGGACTACATTTTCTAAGGACTCTCCCAATGAATATCAACCTGGCACCCACCATTTGCATTTAGGGTTATCGTAATAAACCCATTTTTCATCCCTGTTCACAATGCGATGCAGAAATCCCTTCCGTTTTTGCCTCTGAAGCAACTGTTCACAAACACACAAACGCCGTTCAACGTCTCTTGGTTTCAGATCACACAGGACCTAAGTTCCTTCTTTCTGAATCATGCCCATGGTCTTGAGACATTTTGAAATGGCTTGCTGTTTCACTCCCACTAATCATGCCAATTCTTCTTGATTTTGATGCAGGTCTTCACTCAGCAATGTCTCCAGTTCTGCATCTTTGGAAACATTCTCTCTTTCACTACTATGCTGGTCTAAGATGTTAAAATCACCATTCTTGAAACATTGAAACCACTCATGACATGTTCTTTCACTAATAGCGTCCTTACCATACATATTTGAGAGTATTTGATGAGACTCAGGCACTGTTTTCTTCATATTGAAACAAAACAGTAACACCTCCTGCAAATGACGGGAATTAGGCTCATCAACTGACATTTTCAATTGAAAACAACTTTATGATGCAGACACAAACCGACTAAAGTTTGAATGAGGTTATGTTGACCGAGGTCCAAGCTAAGTGCCTGACATCTACGATCTGTTTCTTTCAACCGCTATTTACCGTTGTCGCCACCTATCGGCAAATGGTGGAAGCAAAGTTGTACACCTTGTAGTTCAAGGGCAAATGTTTCTTTGATCTGATGATCTTTTAACCTTGCCACATCTATTTTCTTTCTCCTGTGATTGAGCTTGGTTCTATTTACCACTATCTTGAGTCTGAATTCCGCCAAAACTAGGTGTTGGTCACTTCCAATATCTGCTCCTCTGACATCTAACAGAGAGTGTTGAAATGTGCGGTTTATGACTATGTGGTCTATTTGATTTTTGGTAACGTGGTCTGGAGAAACCCACGTTCCCACGTTATCTTATGTCCGTTACGATGTGGAAACAATGTGCCTTCAATGACTAGGTCATGTTCAGAGCACGTATTTATCAACAGTTCAACATGTACTTTTCTGATCCCTGTGCCACGCACACCCGTGATATGTTAAAGCCCTTCATTTCCTGAAAAAACTTTTGCATTCAAGTTACCCATTACAATTTTTATGTCCCTAGAATTTGTTTGTCTAAGGACTCCGTTAAGCTCTGTATAAATTGCATCTTTTAATTCTTCTTTAGATATTTCAGTAGGTGCATAGCATTGAATTACAGTGACATATCACACATTTGTTTTAAAGTGTGCAGTTATTATCCATTCTGAGACTGGTTTCCATTCCAGTAATCTCTTCTTGCTGCTTTTACACAGTAAGAGCTCTACACCATTCCTATGCATCACGCCCTCACCTGTCTGACGCGCATACAGCAGCACTCCACTATTTTGTGTTTGGAATTCCCCAAATTCTGGCCACCTTATTTCACTTAGTCCCAATATATCTAGTCGGTAGTTCTCCATCTCTTTTTCAACCTGTCTTAGCCTTCCTGCCTCTCTCAATGTCCTTACATTCCAAAAACCAATACGGGTTTTCCTTTTCAGGCCAAAGGTCATATCCTTAAGATCCATCTGGCTGTCTCTTCTTTTAGTTTCTGTGATATGTGGTTTTTGGTGGTGCAGGTTATCAGCCCACAGCCCCTGAGTGTCCTGGTGGGGCTGCCACCTCATGGTCTGGACACCTTCCAAGGTTTTATTTCAGGGCCTTACCCCTTAGCTTGTCTTCACCGTGACTACAGAATGCTATCCATCCATTCAATGTTGTCCTGGTTTCCAAGGATCTTCTGCTGTCCACATTAGGGGACTGTGCCTGCTGCCACACAATCACAGAGATGAAAAGGAAAGGAAGGGGGCGTATAGGATAGGATAGGATAGGATAGGATAGGACAGGATAGGACACTAGACAAGACATTGTGAGACATTCTTCATTTGGATCCTCTATGGAGACCTGTCCGGCTTAGGAGGCCCTGCCGGTAGTTACACTACTGCTGGTATAGCCCTCCATTTCATTGGATCACATGGACAGTGTTTTGTTAAGGCGGTGTCTCCTGAGGGGTGTTATTTACTTAGATTGGATTTTTCTGTGGAACATGTCTTGTTGCAGTCACACTTCTTTAATCAGTGCTCTTATCAGTATAGACAGTGTTGACCACCTGAGTGTAGGCTGTTTATCCCCACCTGCATGTGGAAACATAGCTGCATGTGTCTGAGCATTCAACCCAGAACAGTCAGGGTTTTAAATTATGAAATTCTTAGTTTTTGAAGCATGACATTACTCTATAGCTACTACAAAGCCATTGCATTTTGAACAGTGTAATTAAATTGGCTATATAAATGTGTAACGCAGCCATTTCTGTTATCATTAATTTTTTGTTTTATTACAGTTTAATAACTTTTTTGTAACATACATTGAATGCTATTACATGGGTTCCACCACTTGTTTTCCTACATGTGTACTCTAAGGGGCAATTAAAAAGTTTCTGTTTGAGGGTGTCGATGCAGTGTATAGGTAATGTAGCACAACTTCAATGTGAATACGTAAGCACTGACATGTGGGCAAGGAATTAGAGGGGCATTCATGTCTTTCTGAAGTGTGTGTGGTAAATGTGAAAACAAACTATAGTGACGTTATTACCAAATGCATACCATCAGAACCAACGTGTTGTTATTATTTTCTTAGCTGCTGAAGGATAAACACTGGTAGACATCTACTGGAGTATGATGAGTGTGTATGGGACAGCATCTCTGTCGAAGACGATTGGTGTGGAATGGTGCACCAAGTTCCATGCTGTTTGCAATTTGACACAAGATGCTGGTCAATTTGGGAGGCCAGCTTTGTCTGTTATGGATCAACTGAAATGGGAGACATGTGAGCACACTCCCTTTAGTCCTCATTTCTCCCCATGTGATTATCACATCTACAGCCTCTTAAAAAAGGCCTTCAATGGTGATGATTCCTGTTGGACAAGGATGTGTAGCAGGCAGCAGGACATGGTGTTTACCAAATGGGTATGTTCAACTTGGTGTGGTGATGAAATGATTGCCTCAGTGCTGACAGTGATTTTGCTTGACTGGCATACCGGTTCTGGATCATATGACCTCTGAATGGGAACTTTTTGATTGCCTCTTATGCATATAAAGTGTTATGCATCCAAGTCCCTCCTGATTTTTGTAATATAAGTGCAGGTTCTTGATTGTATGGCTGTATGTGTAAATAGTGCATATATGCACATTAACATCAGTAACTGTAATATGAAGAGCTTGGCAAAAGGCTTGTTCTCATTATACCATATGTTAGGGTTTCTTAGCATTCCATTCATGTATGGAGCAGGTGAAGAATATCTGCTTAAATGCCTCTAACTATTATTAGTCTAATCTTGTAATTAGCTTGGCAAAGGCTTGTTCTCATTATACCATATGTTAGGGTTTCTTAGCATTCCATGTATGTATGGAGCATGTGAAGAATATCTGCTTAAATGCCTCTAATTATTATTAGTCTAATCTTGTAATTAGTCTAATCTTGCCCTCAGGGCCTCTATGGGAGCAATAAGTAGGGAGCTGTAATGTTCATTACTTATTTAATACTGGTCCATAAAACATTTTAGCTAGGCTTTAACAGGATAGTTGACTTCCTTATTCAAGTGTGTGCCAGTTCAGGTTTTTCAGCATCTTCATGATGCTCTCCCACAGGTCAAACAAACCTTTGACCATTCATACGGTATACATCCAGTGTCCCTGTCATGCCTGATTGGTATGGGGTTCAAGAAACCTGAACAATGTAGTAGAATGTGTCACATATTTTTCATAAGAAATCCCTTTGTAAACTGATTGCATTTTCTTCATATTGTACCAGTGAAATGAAGTTTGCCATCTGTTTTATCTACAACAGTGCCTATATGATCATTCCATTTCATATCCCTACAAATTGTCACTCCCAGCTAGTTCTGTGAGTTAACTATTTCCAGTTGTGACTCTTCAATGTTGTAGTATTGAATACTATGTCTTTTTTTCATTTTGTGAAGTGCACAATTGTACTTACCTGAATGCTTAGAGAAGTCTACCATCCTCTGCACCTTTCTGAAATATTATCAAGTTCTGACTGAATATTTGTGCAACTGTTTTTAGACAGTATTTCATAGACAACCACACCAATTGCAAAAAGTTAGAGTTTGCTGTTAACATTGTTCACCAGGCTATGAATATACAACATTAACAGCAAGTGTCCCTACACACTTTCCTAGGACACACCTCAAGTTACTTGTACCTCTGTTGATGACTTCCCATCCAGGATAACATGTTGCAACCTCCATACCAGGAATCTCTAATCCAGTCAAAAATTTTATTTGCTATCTCCATAAGACCATACTTTCATTAATGAGTATTGGTGTGATTCTGAGTTAAATATGTTTCAGAAGTCAAGATGTACCACATGTACTTAACCATAATTCTTGGCTTTCAGTACACTCATGTGAGAAAAGCACAAGTTGGGTTTTGTATGACCAATGTTTTCAGAATCCATTCAGGTTGGGATAGAGGAGGTTGCTCTGTTTGAAATATCTCATTATATTTGAGGTCAGGATATTACAACATACATTTCATTCAGGATCTGAATTACTCCCCCCCAATTACGCAAATAACTGAAAAATGAAACTTATGTACCAGGACATAAAAAGTGAGAGCCATCATTGCCATCAAGAAATTCTGTAGATAAATGTAGTTTTAACAGGTTTTTATTTAAGAAATATTCGTGTAATTGAAATAATGCATAAATAGAAACTGACAAATCAATTGCTTGCTTTTTTCCAGAGCACAGAGTGCCAAGCCATGTATACTCTTTTTTGATGAATTTGATAGTTTGGCTCCAAGGTGAGTGGTCACTTACGTTTTCTAAAGATTTTTTTTCGTTTATTCATCTTAAGATAAAAGCTCTAAATGTGTATAATTTACACAATATTTCTTACTTTAAGGAAATATTATTGGTAACTAAAAATAAAGATCTATGACACCACTGCAATTGAGAGAAACATACTAGTCCCCCCCAATTTCCAGTTGATGTTATGAGGATTATCTGGTTTTGGTACTTGTATTCTTTTGTAGATGACACTGTAATCCTCACTTCCCATCTACAGTGTGTTGTTGTTCCCCTTTTCATGTTGTGCAACATTTACTTTGTGATCTACACTCTTTATCTTGGTGAATACAGGTTGCATTCATTCTCAAACAAACAATTACAATTTATTCTTAGGGTCTCAAGACAATTTAGTACACACTTTCAAATATCTGTAAATCCAGTAACAAAAGCATGCCTTATTTGTTGACATTGTTTAACAATGGTTTAGTTTCAAAATAATTTTGTTTGGAGACATACCACATAAATAAGTTGGATGTTATAAAAAACCATGAAGAATTTAAATGAATCTTAAGTAGCATTTCAGCTGTCTGTGATTCAAGAGCTGATTTGTGAAAGACAGTACTGTCATGAAGTACGGTTTCTGAAGTTATAAACATGAAAGAATGGCACAATAACTTTATGGTGTCAATTTCATACATATTGTCCTCATATAAATGCTCTCTGCCATTGAATGATTCACTTGGTACCAGATCTATTCAAAGGAGAATGAGGAAATTACTCTCATCCTGATAATATGATTAATTGTAGTGTTTCAAGAGGTGTATGCAGGCAGGCATTGTCAGGTGTAGGAAGAACACTCTAGGCTTTCATATCACCTTCGTAATTGTGGATTGAAAACTGTAAAATTTTGTAGACTTTTGCATACTTGCATTGGTGCCTTTGCTTCTGAGTTTGAAATTCACAAAAAGCATTGCTTGTTCCTACCAAAACAATTGTATCCTTAATCTCGTAAATGATTTTTATGGTGTAGCTGTGATGCCTATTCATCTTATTCTAGTGCTTACTATGACGGTACTATATGCAGCTACCAGCAGATGTTTTTGATTTTTTAGGGCAGCTGCTTCATTTTATGGTGCAAGGGTAATGACTGCCCTTGTGATGATCTCATCCAGTATCATTCAAAAAGGAAAGCACTGGAAGATTGTCCCAGTGGTGCTTGTTGGACCAGTATATAAGAAAATGTAACATTTTAGGATTTTACTATCACGCATATACAGCAAAGAACTTCTTCCGTCTATCTGCCATCTTTCCATCTGGTTCACATTGTACCCATCCTTATTTTAATTTCACTGCAGGTTTGATTTTTTTTTTCTATAATGCATTTCATCATTCTTCCATGAGCATCTCTTGATTATTGTTGCAAGCTGCCTTTCACTGGATTAATGTTTTCACGGATTAGATTCATTTAGTAGGATAATTTTCTGGTGATCTCTTTGCTGTTCAGATTACATTGTCATGAAATGCGGGGAACACTTTAGGGGCCTGTTTTATTTTGGACACTCAATATGGCAAGGGGTGAAAGTAGGCCTGGCATAAGGGTGCACCAGACTATTTTTAAGGCTGGGTGGGTGGCGAAATACCACTTTGGGAGGTATGATAAGTGTTCCTCTTCTTATGCGGTCCATACCTTGTGGAAGATTCAGGTGCAAGACCTGTCCTCTGTCTCCAGACCTGTCATACATCATTTCGATCATTTCATGTGCATCTGTCAGAGAAGTTATATCAGCTCTGTTGAGCTTCTGCATAGGTTTTTTGTGGGTGTGACCACCAACCAGCTGCCCAACTGAATGAATGATTACTATCAGACTGTGGCCAAGAGGATAGTTGACCACGTACTTCTGCACATCACACCTCAGCTTCAGTGGCTACTTCACAAATCAAGCCATATGGCTCCTTCTTATTAGTAATACCATCTCTTAAGTGCATAGACATGAATTGTCACTACAGCAAAACTTGCAATCCTCTGGGCGTCAATATACACTAGATCATTAGCCATTAATGTTTTTTATGAGTTAACTTCAGCTATTTATATCTGTTTTGCTCTTGCATGCTTTGTAAAATCACATAGCAACCCCTATCTATGACTACTGAAAACAGAATCTCCTTGCTTGCTTGACTCCATTATCAGTCTTGAACGTCTCAGTGTTACAGTGAAGCGTAAGAAACTTTAGCTTTGATGTTTATATTCTTCAGAATAACATCATAGGTTAAATTAGTCATTTGTTTCTCATGTGCTGTTCATATGGGTTTTGTTGTAACTGAATCAAAAGCTTTGCCAGAGTCTTTGAATCCCAGGCAAAGTGGTAATTAATACTCATTACTCCATGATATAATTTTGTTAATGACTGCAATTACTTGTTGCTTTGCCTGATTACAATTCAGTTTTTTATGTCTGATTGGTGATAATTTAGGGAGGAAGTTGACTGATTTGTAGTTTTTTGTATGTATTGTCTCCTTTGCCTTGAAGTAAAATAATTACAGTATTGTTCCAGTTTTTGAGAGCTGTCATCCCCATAGGCATTGTGTACATTTTGCACTTTCCTTTTCTAACACTTTTCACCTAAATTCACGTCACATCCTCCCCGAGTCATTTCTGAGTAGTTTTACATTTTGCTGAATATGTTCATATTATTGTTTGTTAGAAATTTTTAGCTTTGTTTGAAAAATTATCTTTTTTAAATAATTGCCCCCCCCCCCTCCCCCTCCTCCCATGAACCATGGACCTTGCCATTGGTGGGGAGGCTTGCGTGCCTCAACGATACAGATAACCGTACCGTAGGTGCAACCACAATGGAGGGGTATCTGTTGAGAGGCCAGACAAACGTGTGGTTCCTGAAGAGGGGCAGCAGCCTTTTCAGTAGTTGCAGGGGCAACAGTCTGGATGATTGACTGATCTAGCCTTGTAACACTGACCAAAACGGCCTTGCCGTGCTGGTACTGGGAACGGCTGAAAGCAAGGGGAAACTATAGCTGTAATTTTTCCCGAGGGCATGCAGCTTTACTGTGTGGTTAAATGATGATGGCGTCCTCTTGGGTAAAATATTCCGGAGGTAAAATAGTCCCCCATTCGGATCTCCGGGCAGGGACTACTCAAGAGGACGTTGTTATCAGGCGAAAGAAAACTGGCATTCTATGGATCGGAGTGTGGAATGTCAGATCCCTTAATCGGGCAGGTAGGTTAGAAAATTTAAAAAGGGAAATGGATAGGTTAAAGTTAGATATAGTGGGAATTAGTGAAGTTCGGTGACAGGAGGAACAAGACTTCTGGTCAGGTGAATACAGGGTTATAAATACAAAATCAAATAGGGGTAATGCAGGAGTAGATTTAATAATGAATAAAAAAATAGGAGTGCGGGTAAGCTATTACAAACAGCATAGTGAACGTATTATAGTGGCCAAGATAGACACGAAGCCCACACCTACTACAGTAGTACAAGTTTATATGCCAACTAGCTCTGCAGATGATGAAGAAATTGAAGAAATGGATGATGAGATAAAAGAAATTATTCAGGTAGTGAAGGGAGACGAAAATTTAATAGTCATGGGTGACTGGAATTCGAGAGTAGGGAAAGGGAGAGAAGGAAACATAGTAGGTGAATATGGATTGGGGGTAAGAAATGAAAGAGGAAGCCGTCTGGTAGAATTCTGCACAGAGCATAACGTAATCATAGCTAACACTTGGTTCAAGAATCATAAAAGAAGGTTGTATACATGGAAGAATCCTGGAGATACTAAAAGGTATCAGATAGATTATATAATGGAATTGACAGGAATCGGGGAAAGAAATACAATAGAAGAAGAATGGGTAGCTTTGAGGGATGAAATAGTGAAGGCAGCAGAGGATGAAGTAGGTAAAAAGATGAGGGCTAGTAGAAATCCTTGGGTAACAGAAGAGATAATGAATTTAATTGATGAAAGAAGAAAATACAAAAATGCAGTAAATGAAGCAGGCAAAAAGGAATACAAACGTCTCAAAAATGATATCGGCAGGAAGTGCAAAATGGCTAAGCAGGGATGGCTAGAGGACAAATGTAAGGATGTAGAGGCATATCTCACTAGGGGTAAGATAGATACTGCCTACAGGAAAATTAAAGAGACGTTTGGAGAAAAGAGAACTACTTGTATGAATATCAAGAGCTCAGATGGAAACCCAGTTCTAAGCAAAGAAGGGAAAGCAGAAAGGTGGAAGGAGTATATAGAGGATCTATACAAGGGCGATGTACTTGAGGACAATATTATGGAAATGGAAGAGGATGTAGATGCAGATGAAATGGGAGATATGATATTGCGTGAAGAGTTTGATAGAGCACTGAAAGACCTGAGTCGAAACAAGGCCCGGGAGTAGACAACATTCCATGAGAACTACTGACGGCCTTGGGAGAGCCTGTCCTGACAAAACTCTACCATCTGGTGAGCAAGATGTATGAGACAGGTGAAATTCCCTCAGACTTCAAGAAGAATATAATAATTCCAATCCCAAAGAAAGGAGGTGTTGACAGATGTGAAAATTACCGAACTATCAGTTTAATAAGTCACAGCTGCAAAATACTAACACGAATTCTTTAGAGACGAATGGAAAAACTGGTAGAAGCCGACCTCGGGGAAGATCAGTTTGGATTCCATAGAAATGTTGGAACATGTGAGGCAATACTGACCTTACGACTTATCTCAGAAGAAAGATTGAGGAAAGGCAAACGTACGTTTCCAGGATTTGTAGACTTAGAGAAAGCTTTTGACAATGTTGACTGGAATACTCTCTTTCAAATTCTAAAGGAGGCAGAGGTAAAATACAGGGAGCGAAAAGCTATTTACAATTTGTACAGATACCAGATGGCAGTTATAAGAGTCGAGGGGCATGAAAAGGAAGCAGTGGTTGGGAAGGGAGTGAGACAGGGTTGTAGCCTCTCACCGATGTTACTCAATCTGTATATTGAGCAAGCAGTAAAGGAAACAAAAGAAAAATTTGGAGTAGGGATTAAAATCCGGTGAGAAGAAATAAAAACTTTGAGGTTTGCCGATTGCATCTGTCAGAGACAGCAAAGGACTTGGAAGAGCAGTTGAACGGAATGGACAGTGTCTTGAAAGGAGGATATAAGATGAACATCAACAAAAGCAAAACAAGAAAAATGGAATGTAGTCGAATTAAGTCGGGTGATGCTGAGGGAATTAGATTAGGAAATGAGACACTTAAAGTAGTAAAGGAGTTTTGCTGTTTGGGGAGCAATATAACTGATGATGGTCGAAGTAGAGAGGATATAAAATGTAGACTGGCAATGGCAAGGATAGCATTTCTGAAGAAGAGAAATTTGTTAACATCGAGTATAGATTTAAGTGTCAGGAAGTCATTTCTGAAAGTATTTGTATGGAGTGTAGCCATGTATGGAAGTGAAACATGGACAGTAACTAGTTTGGACAAGAAGAGAATAGAAGCTTTCGAAATGTGATGCTACAGAAGAATGTTGAAGATTAGGTGGGTAGATCATGTAACTAATGAGGAGGTATTGAATAGGATTGGGGAGTAGAGAAGTTTGTGGCACAACTTGACAAGAAGGAGGGATTGATTGGTAGGACATGTCCTGAGGCATCAAGGGATCACACATTTAGCATTGCAGGGCAGCGGGGAGGGTAAAAATCATAGAGGGAGACCAAGAAATGAATACACTAAGCAGATTCAGAAGGTTGTAGGTTGCAGTAGGTACTGGGAGATGAGGGAGCTTGCACAGGATAGAGTAGCATGGAGAGCTGCATCAAACCAGTCTCAGGACTGAAGACCACAACAACAACAACAAGTAATTGCCCCTCTTAACTGTGTCAATAAATTAATTTCCTAGAATGATGAACCTGTTGCTTAATTTGATTGTTTAAACCTCCCTGTTCTTGAACAACTCTCGTGATGAGTCTGTTCCTTTCTAGCTTTATGTCAGCTTTTACTCGGCATGTTAAGAGTCTGTGATCACTAACGGTTTGAAATCCAGTTATGAAAATCAGAAGCCAGACCAAGTTTCATCGGAAGTATCTTCAGAAAGTGTAGTCCACCTACTAAGGAAGTAGTTTACAAATCCCTAGTTTGACTGATTCTTGAGTATTGCTCTTCAGTCTGCAACCATTGCCAGGTAGGACTGAAAGAGATCATGCAGATGATCTGACGAAGGGAATCATATTTTTTCATGGGTTTGTTTAGTAAGTACAAGAACATCATACGAACACTCATCCAACTCCAGAGGCAGGATCTATAAGAGAGTCAGTGTGCAATATGGAGAAGTTTACTGTCAAAATTGTGGGACTGCGTGTTCCTAGAAGAGCTGCTCAATATATTGTTTCCTCTTTCTTATATCTCACAAGAGGTTGCAGAGGTAATATTAGAGAGATAGGTAGATAGATATATAGATAACACACACACACACACAGAGAGAGAGAGAGAGAGAGAGAGAGAGAGAGAGAGAGCGCTAAAATATTCTAATCTTTAAATTCTTTTTATGCTTATCCATTATGGATATTTTAGAACCGTGACTGTATATTGAATGTAAATAAATTATACAGAACTGCAACCAGTCACTTTTTTGAATAATTATGTCTTATTCCATGAACCGGTTTTCGAACCTTTTCAGGTTCATCTTCAGATGGTTTCAGGAAGTTACATCATTACTGGTAGTAGCATAATGCTGGGTGCTGGCTCTATGGCAGAAAGATGGGTCACACTTTAATGTATTGCCATGACTGTAGCTTACCTGTCGATATGGATGTAAATTTAGTTTTTACTTACTGCGACAGTATAGGCGGCTTTTTTCGGTTAGTGTCCATCTGTCTACCTCCATTTTGATGTCCAGTAGTTATATAAGGACACACACTTCCACACAAACAATATTAATGTACACTTTGACAGCGAGACTTTTCCAGCATGCAGTATGTGCTTTACAACTGTTGCTTGTAACAAAGATCTTGACAGAAAGATATGGCATAGGCCTACTTTGTACAGAGATGTAATTTGGGAATCAATAATACAGAGTTATTGTATCTGCAATGAGATGCAGCTGTCTGTATGACTAGGACCTTTACATTTAAATTAATAACAAATCTTCAGATGAACTGTTGACTTATTTCTGTTGTTAATAGAGGGAAACATTCCACGTGGGAAAAATATATCTAAAAACACAGATGACGTGACTTACCGAACAAAAGTGCTGGCAGGTCGATAGACACACAAACAAACACAAACACACACACGAAATTCAAGCTTTCGCAACAAACTGTTACCTCATCAGGAAAGAGAGAAGGAGAGGGAAAGACGAAAGGATGTGGGTTTTAAGGAAGAGGGTAAGGAGTCATTCCAATCCCGGGAGTGGAAAGACTTACCTTAGGGGGGAAAAAAGGAAAAAAGGGGGAAAAAAGGAAAAAAGGGGGAAAAAAGGAAAAAAGGACAGGTATACACTCGTGCACACACACACATATCCATCCGCACATACACAGACACAAGCAGACATTTTCCTGTCCTTTTTTTCTTTTTTCCCCCTAAGGTAAGTCTTTCCGCTCCCGGGATTGGAATGACTCCTTACCCTCTCCCTTAAAACCCACATCCTTTCGTCTTTCCCTCTCCTTCCCTCTTTCCTGATGAGGCAACAGTTTGTTGCGAAAGCTTGAATTTCGTATGTATGTTTGTGTTTGTTTGTGTGTCTATCGACCTGCCAGCACTTTCGTTCAGTAAGTCACATCATCTGTGTTTTTAGATATATTTCTGTTGTTATGTTAACATGATCTGGGGTATTATCAAGAGCAGATTCTGTTTATTTTAGCTAAAGGTATATGTATAAGAGTTATAGTGATTGTAATGGACTAAAGCTGTTTGTATGACTGTACACTTCATATTTTAAAAATCATGAACAAAAGTTCTTTTACTGTTGACGTATTTTTATTCTTACATTAGAGTGATCTGAATATTGGTAAAGGCAGCTTCTGTTTGTTCCAGCTAGAATTAATATGTGTAAAAGTTCTGATTTATGTCAGCAGTAGAGGGCTTTAACATTTAGAGATATAGTACAGGTTTTATTCTGTGGTAGGATATTACATTGACACCAGTGTGGTTAGTATGTAAATAGAGGGAGGGGAGGTCATTGGGTGGGGGGGGGGGGGCGGTTGGGGAGCTGGTGTAGGGTTCATTGAGTGATTACTTGCTTTGAACTAGTAGATCTTCAAAGTTCTGAAGGAAAAATTTGTATCTCAGTTCAGTTTGGTCATTGAGTAGGTAGTCAGGCAATGGGTAGTAGTCTTGCAGGCTTACTAGCAGACATATATATCAATAACCTTGAAAATAACATTTTTAGGTCCCAAACCCAACTAAAAGATAAGCTGCTTTATTACAAATGCTCTCTTGATGACACACTCATTCTGTTCAATGGAACAACAGAAGAAATAGATAATCTAGCCAAAGAACTTAATAAAATACACAATAAAATCCAATTCACAGTAGAACATGAAACACCAGAAGGCATTAACTATCTTGATCTAACAATGTCAAATAAAAATCAGAACCATAAATTTCAAATTTTCAGAAAGCCAACAACCACCAATGGCATACACAAATCCTCTTGCCATCCAGACCAACATGAAAAAAGCATTCTTCAGAACAATGGTTAATTGCATGCTTAAAATCCCAATGGACACAAGTGAAAGACAAAAAGAAACAGAAATTACTAAATCAATTGCCTCCACCAGTGGGTACAATGCTGCAATAATACATAAACTAATCCATACAGCAAAACTAAATCAACCAACTGCTGAACAACCACCCATAAACAAGAAAACCACATTTGTTAGCCTACCTTTCCTAGGGAAGATTTCTCACCAAATAGCCAACCTCTTCAAGACATACAACATAAAAATACATTTCTTCACCAACAACAAAATACAAAATAAAATCATACACAGCACCAAAACCTCTATACAACAGTATCAAAAGTCAGGTGTGTACAAGCTCATTTGCAACTCATGTCCAAGCTTCTACATTGGAGAAACTGGTAGAAGCTTCACAACAAGATTTAAAGAACACACAGATGCACTCCATCTGAACAACCTGAACAAGTCCAGCTTTGCCTCACATCTTGCCCAATACCATCGTACTGCAAACAACATAGAACAGAATCTCTGAATACTACATTTTGCCAACAAAGGCAAAATACTTGACCTTCTTGAAGAAATTGAAATATTTATCTACACAAATACAGCACTTGACTACCTACTCAATGACCAAAACTGAACTGAGAAACAAATTTTTCATTCAGAACTTTGAAGATCTACTAGTTCATAACAAGTAATCACTCAACGAACCCTAAACCTGCTCCCCAACCCCCCCCCCCCCCCCTCTCAATGAGCCCCCCCCCCCCTCCTGCTATTTACATACTAACCACACTGGTGTCAGTGTAATATCCTACCACAGAATAAAACCTGTACTATATCTCTAAATGTTAAAACCCTCTACTGATAACGTAAATCAGTACTTCTACACATATTAATTCTAGCTGGAACAAACAGAAGCTGCCTTTACCAATATTCCAGATCACTCTAATGTAAGAATAAAAATAAGTCAACAGTTAAAGAACTTTTGTTCATGATTTTTAAAATATGAAGTGTACAGTCATACAAACAGCTTTAGTCCATTACAATCACTATAACTCTTATACATATACCTTTAGCTAAAATAAACAGAATCTGCTCTTGATAATACCCGAGATCATGTTAGCATAACAACAGAAATAAGTCGACAGTTCATCTGAAGATTTGTTATTAATTTAAATATAAAGGTCCTAGTCATACAGACAGCTGCATCTCACTGCAGATACAATAACTCTGTATTATTGATTCCTTGGTATTCATGTTAATGCCAAACATAAAATAACATTCCACGTGGGAAAAATATATCTAAAAACAAAAATGATGTAACTTACCAAATGAAAGCGTTGGCATGTTGATAGACACACAAATAAACACAAACACATACACAAAATTCAAGCTTTCGCAACCAACGGTTGCTTCATCAGGAAAGAGGGAATGAGAGGGAAAGACGAAAGGATGTGGGTTTTAAGGGAGAGGGTAAGGAGTCATTCCAATCCCGGGAGCAGAAAGACTTACCTTAGGGGGAAAAAAGGATAGGTATTCACTCGCGCGCGCGCACACACACACACACACACACACACACACACACACACACACACACACACACACATCCATCTGCACATATACAGACACAAGCAGACATTTGTAAAGGCAAAGAGTTTGGGCAGAGATCAAGTAACCTTTCACTCCCTGTATTTTACCCCTGCTATCTTCAGAATTTCAATCATTGCACTCCAGTCAACATTGTCAGTAGATTTCTGTAAGTCTACAAATGCTATAAGTGTAGGTTTTTCCTTTCCTTAATCTATCTTCTAATATAAGTCATATGGTCAGTATTGCCTCCAGTGTTTCTACATTTTTCTGGAATCCAAACTGATCTTCTCCGAGGTTGACTTCTATCGGTTTTTTTATTCTTAAATTATTTGTCTCAGAATTTAACTTCTATTATGTATAGTAAAGTATTATTTATTAT
This sequence comes from Schistocerca piceifrons, assembly GCF_021461385.2. Lineage (NCBI taxonomy): Eukaryota > Metazoa > Arthropoda > Insecta > Orthoptera > Acrididae > Schistocerca > Schistocerca piceifrons. The sequence continues at coordinate 613,382,732 of NC_060139.1, forward strand.
GTAGCATTAGTTATACCTTTCAGCATCTGCTTTCTTTGGAATCAGAATTATTACAATCCTCTCGAAGTCTGAGAGATTTTTGCCTGTCTCATCCATCTTGCACACCAGGTGGAATAGTTTTGTCATGGCTGGTTCTCCCAAAGATATCAGTAGTTCTGATGGACTGTCATCTGCTCCAGGCATCTTGTTTTGACTTAGATTATTCTGTGCTCTGTCAAATTCTTGTCACACTATCTTGTCTTCCATGTCATCTTCATCTAAATCTTCTTCCCTTTCGATAATACAGCCTTAAAGTTCATCTCCCTTGTACAGCCCCTCTATATATTTTATACACTTTGAGCTTTCCCTTCTGTGTTTAGTACATGTCCCATATGAGATCTTGCAATTCATATAGCTGCTTCTCTTTACGCCAAAGGTCTTTTAATTTTCCTATAGGAGGTATCTACCTTTCTCCTAGTTATATATGCTTCTATAGCCTTATATTTGTCCTGTAGGCATTCCTGTTTAGCCATTTTGCACTTTTTGTCAGTCTCACTTTGTAGACCTCTAATTCCCTTTTACCTGCATCACTTGTTGTGTTTTTATATTTTCTCTTTTTATCAATTAAATTTAATATCTCCTGTGTGGTGTACAAAAATTTCTATTGGACCTTGTCTTTTAGCTTATTTGATCCTCTGTTGCTGTCACTATTTAATCTCCTAATGCTACCCATCCCTTCTACTGTATTCCTGTCCTCTACTTCAGTCAGTTATTGTCTAATGCTCCCTCTGAAACTTTCAATAACATCTCTTTTTTTTTTTTTCTTTTTCAACTTACCCAGAACCCTCCACCTTAATTTCTTATTTTTTTGCAATTTCTTCTTTTTCCAATTTACGAATAAATTGTGGTCAGAGTCCACATCTGCCTCTACAATTGTCATACAGTTTAAAAACTATTTCTGGAATCTCTGTGTTACCATTGTGTAATCAGCCTGAAATCTTCCGTTGTCTGCGGGTCTTGTCCATATATACAGCCTTCTTTGATGCTTCTTAAACCAAGTGTGGCGCCGATGAAATCGACACCAACATTGATATGCATTCATCTCTGGACTCAAAGCATTATCTTTGGCTGTTCTGCCATGTTAAATTCAGTTCTTTGTCATCCTTGTATGTGTTAAGGTTAAGAAATGAACTATTGCTAAATGGGTGTGATTATTGGTGCAACTAACCTGGTAATCCTCCTCACTGGTGACCCCGAGTTGTAACGTCTTCCGTTTTCTGCGGCCACCGAACCTCGGCCACTGCCATTGGCAACGAACTTTCCACAGGAAATGCAACCGCACTACCCGTACTGTTACTTCCACACACGGTTTAGTGAGGTGGCATGGAACTGCAGACCACCCTGCTACTTCCCACAAGCCAATTGCAGGTAGGCCTGGGTGCCACCTCCTGCGCACAACATGACAGGCACCCCCCCCTCTCCCCCCCCCCCCCCCCTCCTCTGTGCTCCATTGTGTCTGGGAATGACTGGATAATTGCGGACAACTTTACATTAAAGACATTTCGTTTCGTCGGGATACCTTTTCCTAGAGGACACAGGTGCCGATGTTTCGCTGCTGCCTACGTCCTTAGTCTTGTCGAACATCCGCCCTCATCATACTTCACTGCATGCCGTGAATTCAACTAAAATACATTGCTCGGCTTCAACTTCCCACTTCGTCTCAATCTCCACAAACTGCAAACTTGAGTGGACTTTTGTAGTGTGCGAAATTGACGCACAAGTGCCTTGTTGAGCTTGAACACGTCGCTCGCCTACACAAAAAAAACTTTGCGCTCTCCCTCTGGCTCCACGAAACACAGCTCCAGCTCTCGAATGCAGCAATGGAATTACAGACACTACAGCAAGGACAAAGCAAGGTCAGTAAGTGCGCCAAATCTGCTTGCAATCCCAGCAATCGAGCCTCCATGTGTTTACCTCCCGTTTTCCCTTGCAACTGTGCTATCAAGACTGCCATAATGTGTACTGACAGTTCCGCAGGGCCACACCCTCCTAACACAGCAGCATTTGACACTCGGCCAGACACAAGTGCGCATGCGCGATGAGCATCACGTGTTCCCGAACTGACAGCTCCTACCCTGCCCTTCGCGCACAGCACCTCAAACTATGCAACTTCGGCTCCTGCGTGCCGCCATGCAACCACCACTGACAACACAAACAGTGCACTCGCGCCAAGCGTTTCACCTGCGACCTTGATGCCACAGGCCGCGCCCTCGGACAATGGACTCACCAACGGCTCATGAGCTCTACCGAGCTCACCTGACCACGGTGCCACTACTATGGGCCGGTGGCCATCTTGTCGCGTTGACTCCTGGGACACTTTGCCACCTTGGCTCCCGTCTGGTCCGCCAAGTGGCTCTGAACACCACGACCATGCCTCGCCTGTCCCGCCCACCACACATTGTAAACAAACCGCCTCCCGTGCCGCCGGCAACATTTCCGTCGTCACCAACGGAACGGTTCACAAGCTTTGCCTCACACCAGGTCCCCTGATCTCCAGTAAACCACGTCGACTTTTTCCCGAGTGCATCTCCGACCTTAAAAATCAGATTTCTGAACTACTAAGCTCCGGCGTCATTGAACCCTCTGCCAGTAGCTGGTCTATGCCCATACATACGACACCCAAGAAAGACAGGTCCTGGCACATGTGCGGAGACTACCATCGACTAAATGCACGAACAATTATGCACACCTACCCCATACCCAACATTGCCGACTTTACCAGTTCCCTCACAGGTGCGACCACGTCTCTGTCATTGATTGCAAATGGGCCTACCATCAGAGACCCATGGCACCTGAAGACATTGAGAAGACAGCAATCACCACCCCGATTCGGTTATTTCAGTTTCGATTCATGCCCTTCGGTCCAAAAAATGCAACCCAGACCTGGCAACGCTTCATCAACGAAGTGCTATTCGACCTAAATTTCTGCTTTGCATATCTTGATGACATTCTTGTGTTCAGCTCCTCTGTCAAGAACAACATTCGACATGTGCAAACTGTTATGAACACTCTCGCAGCAGCAGGCATTGAGACCAACCAGGACAAATTGCAGCTACATCAACCCGCTGTCACTTTTCTTGGTTTTCGAGTCTCTGCCGACGGCATTTCACTGCCTCCTGAGAAAGGACAAACAATACTAAACCTACCTAGACCTTTGTCATTCAGAGAGCTCCGCTTTCTGGGGATGGTTACTTATTATCTCTGATATCTACCTCAAGCTGCGGAGATTCAGCCTCCACTGACAGACGCCTTGGCAGGCACCAACACTTCTGGATCTCGGCCCGTTACATGGACCCCTGCTATGACTGACTCTTTCACTGTCCTCAAAAATCTTCTTGCTGAGGCCTGCATCATCGCGCATCCTCATCCCAATACACAGCATTTCATCACCACAGATGCGAGCGATCCTGCCATCGGCAGTGTCCTTAGCCAGACAATCGATGGCCAAACTTCACTTCTGCAGTTCTTCTCATGCAAGCTCACCAATGCACAATGGAAATATTCCGTGCTTGACAGGGAGTTGCTCGTGGTCTATGAAGCGATTAAGCATTTTAAGACTGACGTTGAGGGACGCCCTTTCTATGTTTTAACGGACCACAAACCCTTGGCTGCGGCCATTACAAACCTGCCAGCTGAACCGCCTCCTCGCCGCTTCAGATACATGGACTTCATATCTCAATTCACCACCGATGTCAGACACATAAAGGGTGCTGACAATATAGTTGTTGATTTCCTTTCACAAGCCGATGCTGTCCATTCACTGTTAGACCTCTCTGAACTGCCTAACCTCCAACCTGCCAAAGAGGAAACACAAAACCTAATTTCAGACTCTACTTCTTCACTACACTTCATCCGCACCACCTTCCCTGGCATTTCTGGTGAGATCTGGTGCGACGACAGTACGGGAACGTTACGCCCCCTCATCCCAACCATGCTCCATTGAGCTGTCTTCAACGCATTGCATAATTTAGCCCACCCCGGTGTTCGTGTGGATTGGATTGGATGGGGGAAGAGACCAAACAGCAAGCTCATCGGTCTGGTGTTTATGCATTCGCCAGCCTCATAGCAGAGCACTTTGTGTGGAGAAATGTCAACAAGGACTGCCAGCAATGGGTACGCTCCTGCGTTGCGTGCCAACGCTGCAAAGTACACAAGCACACTTCACCGTCCCTCGGCGTCTTTTCGATCCCTCCTGGGACGTTTCCAGCATATTTATATTGACATTGTCAGCCCTCTCTCCCCCTCTAATGGCTTTCGTTATGTTCTCTCATCTATCGACCAAACAACTCGCTGGGTCGAGGCTGTCCCCCTCCCCAGTATTACGGCAGAAACTGTTGCTCAAGCTTTCGTCGAGTCATGGGTATCCCATTTTGGATGTCCAGCTATCATCACAACTGACCAGGGCAGACAATTTGAGTCGGCCCTGTTCAATGGGATTTTAAACATTTGCAGCATCTGGCGCATCCGTACCACAGCATATCACCCGCAAAGTAACGGGCTAATCGAGTGTTGGCACCTCACTTTCAGGGCGGCTCTTCGATGCCACGACTCTCTATGCACGGAGGCCCTTCCCCTTGTGCTACTCGGCATTTGTGCGATTTATAAGGAATACCTCAAAGGCACAATAGCCGAGTTCATATATGGCCAGAACATTGTTCTCCCTTGCAAACTTGTGAGCCCTTCCGCTTCTCTCCCGCAGTCTGACTTACCTTCCTTCGGGACTGGGACAGACGCCAATTCATCAACCTCCATATCCCTCCGCCCGCCAGCAATTCCCGGCCTAAGGTTCACGTCCCGAAATCTCTGGACAATTGCGAGTCGTCATGCTCCAAGATGACAATGTCCGTGCTCCCCTCCAACCTCCATATACTGGCCTGTACCAAGTTCTCCGCCACTCAGCCAACACCTATGACATCCAGATGAAAGATTCAGCTGTTACAGTCTTTCTCAGCAGACTTAAGCCTGATCATGTCGAGCCTTCTTCTACCCCCCTTCAGGCCACGACCACGCCACTCACTGTCGTGGTTCATGACGCTCCAACCACTCCCTCCATGTCGGATTTACACACTCCGTTGAGTGACTTCTAGCTCCAATCATCGAGCTCTCCTCCGACCTCGCCCTCTACTCCAGTCTCACACACTCCGTCGAGTGACCACATGCTCCCCATGTCGAGCTTACCTACGGTCATGCCCTCGCCGCTGGGCCCTTCGCCGGTCCCTTCGACCTTTCCACCGTCGCCTGCCTCACCCTGTCGAGATTTCTCACGCCCCCCCTGTCTTGAAGGTGCCCTCCTCGAGGTGTTTGTGCCTGTCCACCCGGACATAATCCATGACATCTCAATAATACTGAGTGATTATACACTGTTCATCGTGTGTTTCTCTTCATCCAGTGCTCATGACACAACCTCCACCATTCCCTGCCACCTGGTGAAATGTGTTCCCCTCCCGCCTGACGTCGACCTAGACATGCTACATGTGTTCGTCACACTCACCGGAGACATCGTCGTCGTCGCTCCATTCCACACGCAAACCACCGGCCTACCTGTTGCCGCACACCCAGTACGACGCCCGGCTCGCTTCAACGATTTCTAGGTTTGGTGGCTGAACCTTCCTTCACGACATCTACCCACGCAGCTCCCCGACAATGCTGTCGAGCTGACAGTGATCCAGCTCCTGCGGACCACCCCTGCCGACGCCATAGTCATCCCCCCCCCCCCCCCAACTGGCCTCTCAAGAGTACTCCGTACTGTGTGTGGGGGGGGGGGGGGGGGGGCTGTCATGTGGCGCCAATGAAATCGACACCAACATCAATATGCATTCATCTTTGGACTCTAAGCATTATCTTTGGCTGTTCCGCCATGTTCAGTTCAGTTCTTTGTCATCCTTGTATATGTTAAGGTTAATAAATGAACTATTGCTAAATAGGTGTGATTATCGGTGCAACCAACCCGGTAATCCCCCTCACAAGTATTAGTGCTGAGTGATTTGTGCTCTGAGGAAAATTCTACCAGGTAGCTTCCTCTTTCATTTCTTTCCCCCAGTCCATAACTCCAACTATTTTCCATTCTCTTACTTTTCCTACTATCAAATTCCAGTCTCCTCCCCACAAATTAAATTCTTCTTCTCCTTATCTATCTGAATAATTTCTTTTATCACATCAGACATTCTTTCAGTCTCACTTCACCATCTGTGGAATTAGTTGGCATGTAAATTTGTACTACAGTGGTGGGACCAGCTTTGTGTCTGTCTTGACTATACTTGGCATGATACTTCCAGGAAGTTGCATGCATGATAATATCATTAAAATTCCCAACCCTCAACTTACTCAAGGTAATTGAGGATGAGCACCATATTATTGTTATGGCTTGAAAGATGAGTTATCTCAGAGTAAAATTCCAGATAACATTATTCATTGAAAATAAGCAAAGTATGTTAACTTACTGATTTACCTCTGTCCACTACTTGCAATAACACAAAGTACAAAAGTGTCTGAACTTAGTTGTTTAGTAATCTCTAACGTGAGTTTTTTCCAATTTCAATTCTCATTAGTATGTACATCCAAAGTTGTAAAGGTTCTGCCTGGCTTACTATCCCCTGCTTCTACTGTAAATTTATCAATGGTGTCATAAATTTTGATGTGCAAAATTGAATATACTGTATTTTCTTAAAATCAAGAGAGAGGCAATTTGCGGAGAATCATTCAATAATCCCTCTCAACAAATTATTTATAATTTCTTTATTTACTGTATGTCTAGTGGGATTGAATTATGTGCTTGTGACATATGTAAAATGTGATAATTCTGCTTGCTGTGTGTTAAATGGAAGGTCATAAACACACATGAGAAGCAACAGAGGACCCAATACTCAACCTTGTGGAACTCCAATGATTTCTCCTAATCTGAAAGAGATTCTCATTCTCCAGTGTGTTAATCATGAAGTACAGTCTTTTGCATTCTTTTCATTAAGCACGATGTGAGTCATCTGTTAACACTACTTTTAATTTAATAAAACTTCTGTTTTTGTTATAAAATGTTGCGATCTACACAGTCAGATCTTTATGCAAATTAAATATATTTCTCTATTAAAAATGTAATAATTCTGCTTGCTGTGTGTTAAATGGAAGGTCATAAACACACATGAGAAGCAACAGAGGACCCAATACTCAACCTTGTGGAACTCCAATGATTTCTCCTAATCTGAAAGAGATTCTCATTCTCCAGTGTGTTAATCATGAAGTACAGTCTTTTGCATTCTTTTCATTAAGCACGATGTGAGTCATCTGTTAACACTACTTTTAATTTAATAAAACTTCTGTTTTTGTTATAAAATGTTGCGATCTACACAGTCAGATCTTTATGCAAATTAAATATATTTCTCTATTATTAAAACAGAAGAGCCACTGATTGCTCCACTCACAGGCTGTCCAGTTTCAGTTGTAATGTGTTCATTTTACTCGTTGTCCTCTTGTTAATACTGCTTGGCATATAATTTTCTTGTGCTGCTTCATTACAGAAAAGGTGTGACATTTGCATCTGCTTAGTCTCAGTAGAGTTCAGAGATGAACAATACAATGTTAAATATTAATTAAAGGCTACTTTTTATATGAATAATAATGTAAACTCACAAACCAACCAATTGATATGTGGTTAATCCATCAAGTGTCAAGCATGCAGCTATGCAATTTCCCCTTCTTGTACTGATACTTTTATTATGCATCTTCTGGTCGACCTTGGAATGAGCTAAGAGACTGATTAAATGTTGCCAGTATATCCCTTGTGTACATCATCAAGGAACATGTGAATGTGCATCAAAGGGGCTGGTCTTTGGCAAAGAGGTAGCTTCATAAGTGGTTTGTCAGATGAAAATGAAGCACTGAAATGTCAAAACATTCTGGGGTCTAGTTTTGGTGGTAGCAACACTATGATGACTTCTTTGTGATCAAATTATAGTTTAGGCCAAATTCTATGCACTGTTGAAAGCACTGACTTTTATTAACTTTTTGACTCATTCTGAGAATTGCAGGAAAATACGTGACCAAAAAGTTGTAGAAGAATTGGAAAAATTTATATGCTTACATTCCATAAACTTAATAAAAGGTGTCCTACACCATGAAAAATTAAAGATGTAATAGGTGTTTGTTCTGAATTCAACACAGTGGCCAAACTGAAAGGCCTGTATACACTTCTTTTTTAAATCCCAGAATGATTAGTTTCTTACACTGCCACAAAACCGAAGACAGTTTGGAATACTAACTAAAGTGGAAGACATCCTTAGATCATGCATGTTCAAGCAAATACTCTACAGAACAGAGAGTCATTGCTCGTGTGACAGAGTTTATAGGCCTTTTAGCTGGAGTTCTTACTGTTAGAAGGTGCATCATAAAGTGGTAGGTATATCCTTGTATTAACCCTCTAATGGGTGTATTATTTTTCATAATGGCAGTGAGCAAGTGGTGGACTTTGTACATATATAAAGAATAGCTGTCCTTATGTTACAAATGGAAACACGTATGAGCAAAGTCATTGTTTAATCCTATGGTTAGTTTAATTGAAGAATGATAAAATAAACTTACATTTCATGAGCTACATCACTGTTTAATTAGACAAAAATAAAATAAGCCTGTTCTGGCGTAACCACAAGTGCTGGAACAAAGATGAAGAATGCAAGAGAAGAGAAGGCGGTGAGATGACATCGGCCAATAGCGCGCTGACCAGGCCATCACCACAATATGAGAGGCATCTAGCAGAAGTGAATATGAGTGCTGCTCCTGCCAGCCTTGATCAGACATTAGTGGACAGTATTCGCAGAGCATTAGCATGGGCCAACAGAGAGTGCTACGACAGCAGTTATTAGTGATCCACAAACTGGGTGTCAAACTTGCATGAACACTGTTATATAGCAAAGGACTCAGATTTATGTTGCATGTCACTCACCGCTTGTGACACCACTGCAAATACAAGTTAAGTATTGTCAATCTGCTTTATTGAAATAAAACTACTAACATTATTTGCGTGAATTGTTGTGTAGCATTCCAAGGATGCAGCTTCCTTTAAGCACCCTATACGAGATGAGAGGGCAGGCCCCCACAAAACCTTTCATGTTATCACTCTGTTGCTGCATACAAGTGTTACCCCACAGCAGTGACCCACTTGAAGCATTAAACAGTGCATTACATCATATCCCTGTCAAGCGATTACTTGATTACTAATTATCTCGTAGATAACTGCCTCATTGGGGGATTGTGCTGCTAGTTTGAAATCTGGGTCATTTTCTTGCACAGATTGTAAATTTTTCTCACTTAGTTGGCTGTTTATTTTATGTTACTGATGCTCGTTTGGACATATGACAACACAACTAATTAATATATTAGCTGAAGTGATAATGAAGGAATAGGTAAGGGCTCACAGTTGTAAAACAATAATGGCATGGTACCAGACAATGTTATTTGTGATTGTCGAACTTTATACACAGGCATGCTTGCTCAAGTGTTAGGAGGATGACTCATGTGATGCACAGTGGACTAAATATTGTGTCACGAGGACAGTAGTGTTATAAGTTAGAGACAGCAGTTGCAGATTAATTTGTAATAAATATTCAATGTGTTCAGTTCAGTATATTGAAATCAAGCAGAACATCAAGAAAAATGTTAAAATTACTGACAAACATCATATATCGTCAGGTGTTACATGCTCTGGTATGTAACTGTAGGTGTTTTTCATATTACACGTCAGATTACTATCCATTTTCATGTAAATATCACCAAAAGATGCAGATATTTAGATATTCCCATACAACACTAAAAACAATTGTGTTTTGGGTCCCTTAGGGAGGTGGGACAGGACAGATATTCAGGTTGGCACATTTCTCTTCTTGCTGCTCTCATCTATTACTCTGTTTACCTGTTTACCATGACTAGCACCACACACTCTCATGGCTTTTGGTTTAAGTCCTTATTTTTTCGAATGTTTGGAAATTTAGAAATACAAAAATCAGTTTTAGTACAGTGGTAATACATTGAACTTAAAAACAGAGGATGGAAAATATCCACTATACAGCCACTTTCATTTAAAGTTTTGTTTCTCTTGAATGAACACAATTTTTTGCTGTAGCAAAGATGTGAACTGAAACAGCATATATTTAGTCTGTCTCTCTCCTTATTTATGTTTTTGACATTCATTTGGTCAGTTACTTTATTTACTAGCGTTTCCTTTTTCGTTATAGGCGTGGCCACGATAGTACAGGTGTCACAGACCGTGTTGTCAATCAGTTGTTGACTCAGTTAGATGGTGTAGAAGGTCTGCAGGGTGTCTGGGTATTGGCGGCTACCAGTCGCCCTGACCTGCTTGATCCAGCTTTGCTTCGTCCTGGAAGAATTGATCATACTGTTCTCTGTACCCTTCCAACAGAGGTATATGACTTAATTGTAAATATGTATTAGGATACATGGGAATGTGGAAAGTTTTAAAACTTGACAGTAATATTTTGATTACTCTCTATTTTAATTCATTCAATGGTTCTTTGAAATTGTTCCAACTTATTTTGGAACACAGCAACATAATTCATAAAAATTTGCAGAACTCTTTCTTTTTCCTCTTAATAAAAACTGTAGTTAAGTAAGGATATCTTTGGTACACTAGAATAGTCCCGAGTGAGATGGTTGTGTTTAATAAAATGGAAGAAACAGCATTTAAGCTTCTAGTTGACTGTGCTACAATGAATGTGCCTGAGGACTGAACCAAATCTTATTGAAAATTGTCTGTCCATGGAATTTATGCCTATTGTGAAGATTTTTATTCAGTAGAGTCAGGCATGTTTGACATTTTCATGTGTGTTTTAAAGATGTAATCTAATCAGAAGGAAAGACTTCATCAGCCAAAAGAAAAACTCACGGGAGCTCACTGAAACACAGTTGGAGATAATTTGCTTAATTTAATAATTGTCAAGTCTTATGACTAACTGTTAATGCCAGCTGTGCCAGACTGTAATGAGAACAAACTGGTTTGTTTCAAAATGAAAAGGAAAATAGATATAAATTACTTCATGCATAGTAGAGAGTCTTGAAAGATGAATTATTTGGTGAGATGCATGAGCAACTAGCATTGTTAAAGCTTCCCCTGCCACCGACAGTGGAGGATGAAGCTTTGACAATTCTAGCAACTTGTGCTGGCAGAATTTCAGAAAAGCCAAAGAACCCAAGGCTGAAGCCAACAGGCAAATTGTCATTTAAACCAGGGATCCCCAGATGGTGGTACACATACCACTGGTGGTATGCAAGAACGTTTCAGATGGTATTCATAAAATTAAACATAGTGCATGCTGATACAAGTAAAAGTATTTTCTTTCATTATGTTATTTTAAAAATAAAACGATTATGAGAAAACTGATTGCTAAATTAGCATCTGTATAATGTTAAAGAAAATGAATTTACTGCAAAAGGTTTGTTTCAGGTTGTAAGCAGGATGCAAGATCAGATTGTACTCTCCCAACCCCTCCCTTCATTAGCTTTTGCTGCCTTGAGAGGGAATGGTCATCATGGTGTGATGTTGGCGATATTTTGATTGGGTCTTGTTGGTGGTCATCCTAAAGTTTTCATACCACTTTGCAACTGCTGCCAATTTATGCAATGTACAAATGTGTGTCACTGCAGTAGTCATTATGCAGTCATTACGTTTACATGTGACACATCTTCCAGAAAATGGAAACTGAATTTTGGAAACCATTTTTTGCTGTTGTTTTACGCCTGAAGCCGATTTACTAGCCCATTCAAAAATGACGTCTGGAAAACAGCTATTCCAGTTTCTGGTTTAGTTAGCACAATTACTATTTCTCTTATTATTTATTCCACATATTAGAGGTTGAGACACCTTAATGACCAGTCTAATATTTCTACTTCTCCATCAATGTGCAAAAAGTCACTCCGCCCACATTAACGGAAATTTTTAAAAAGCAAAACTTGACCTGATGACCAAGCATATTTACTTGACCATCATGAAAATACAAGAGAAGAGTTTGTATTTTGTAAACTGCAAAAGAAAATGTTTTCAATAGGATTGAACTTTCTTTGGTTATTTTTTAAGTTATTTTTAATCAGCAAGGACTCTCCATCCAAGAAAATAAGCTGTGTCCTCCTTATCAAGAAATCCTCTGTCCAGTTACAAATTTTGTTTGTTATCCCATATGACTGTACTTTCATTAATAAATATTGATGTGGTACTGACACAAATGCTTTTTGGAATTCAGGAAGTACTGCATCCACTAGAGTTCCTTCATCCACAAATGTCACAGTGTCATATGAGAAAAGAGAGGAGGTCATTTCATCTGAGATAATTCATTATGTTTGAGCTTGAAATATGTTCCAAGACTATGCAGCAAATGAATGTCATTGGTACTGGATGGTAGTTTTGTGGCTCACTTCTGCTGTCCTTGTAGACAGGCATGGTTTGTGATTTCCTCCAATGACTGGCTCAGTTTTTTATTCAGTGGTTCTGTGGCATGTTATGGTTAAGAGATTGGTTGTTCTAGGTAGTTTTAGGGCAATGAGTTAAGAATTACGTTGCAACACTGACCTAACCTACTGCACAAGTTGGCATAGCAGCTGAGGCATTGGATTCATTCGAGAAGACAAGGTTTCTAATCTCTGTTCAGCCATCCATATTTAGAGTTTTGGTGGTTTCTCTAGGTTGCTGAACTTTGGTATATGGTAAGACAGCTCTTTTGGGAAGTATACAGCTGGTTTCCAACCCCATATTTCAATAATTGAAACTGTGTCATCAAAGGAATGCTGAATTGTAATCCTCCATATCTTTCCTTAGCGTCAAAAATGTATGTGTAATTTTCCCATTTGATATTGGTTATATTATAGTCATGTACTATTACTACCACTACCACCACAACTGTATTCTTAAGCTATTTCCGTACTATCAGGTTTAGGTTATCTTTGAATGACTTTACAACTAATGTAACAGAGTCGGTAGAAACAATCAATTATTGATCTAAGTCCCAACCCAATGTTTCTGCTTACTACTGTAAACATTTCACTTCCTGGGGCTCAAACCAGTCTTTCCAATTTGTACGCCAAGTGTTGTTGAACATTTCACATCTTTGTACTTCAGAGGAATTTGCTGTAAACCTTCTGACAGTAAACAGCCAATCTTTTGACATTCTCACTCTCCACATTTGCAGTCCACTTAATTATAATTTGTAGTACATGTTCCAACATGCCATTGTTACGTGTACTTACAGTATGTCCCTTGGTGTTGTACCCTTTGTCGGTGCATGTCATGCCTCACAGTTACTTTTCATTTAAACTTCTGTATTTTCTCCCACACATTTGTTCTAGACTTGCATCATACAGTGTAGGCTTTCACAGCCAGTGTTCACTTCATTTAAGCCTTATGGGCTGAGGTATATAAAACAGTTCACTGACATCTCGTCTCAACTGTGGGAGACATCTTTGGAGATAAAATGGCAACTGCAGCAAGGGCTTGGGAGGGCTCTAAACAATATCAGCTCAAAAATTCAATTTATGATGAAGAAAAAGAGCATTCGATGATTTAATTTTCTGAAAGTAAGTGTGATCAGAAGGGTGGATGGGACTTTGGGTCATAAGGTGCAAAGGAAAGTTACACTTACTGATCAATACTTCCATAAGGAATACAGCTGTCACCCAAGACAAAAGGATGCATCATTAAAACCTTGGTGGAGAGGGCTAATATTATTTACTAGATAAGCTGAATTACCTATAGTTTTCCTTAAAAAAAAAAGAAAGAAAAAAGGTTACTTCACTAAAGAGGTGAATCGAGCACTCTGTCCAAGAAGAGGAAGCAGGACTAATTAGGAACAATGACTGCCAACTAGGAAAGTTTTCCTCCTGTTTATGAACAAGATTATGGGTTGAACTGGGAAAGTGTTGGCCAAGGATGTTGTTGAAACAATTTTTAGGCTTCTTAAAAATGGCAAAATATGCGCAACATCCATTGGTGACACTTGAGATTTACAGAATTTCTTGCAGTTGTGGGCAAATATACATTGACTCTACAGAGAGAAGTATTACCACTCACTTGGCTGAACACAAAAAGAACTGTCAGCTACCATGACCTGAAAAGTGGACCATAGGAGAACAAGTCTTCCATGATAAAAACTATGAAATAAAATTCAATGAGACGAGTGTTTTATCAAAGCCAATACGTTGTAAGTCTGCTTGTGTCTGTATATGTGTGGATGGATATGTGTGTGTGCGAGTGTGTACCTGTCCTTTTTTCCCCCAAGGTAAGTCTTTCCACTCCCGGGACTGGAATGACTCCTTACCCTCTCCCTTAAAACCTACATCCTTTCGTCTTTCCCTCTCCTTCCCCTCTTTCCTGATGAGGCAACAGTTTGTTGCGAAAGCTTGAATTTTATGTGTGTGTTTGTGTTTGTTTGTGTGTCTATCGACCTGCCAGCGCTTTCGTTCGGTAAGTCACATCATCTTTGTTTTTCCAATACGTTGTAATGCGTACATGTGTAGAGAGACCACAGAGATTCATGTACAATATAATAATTTTAATAGAAAAGAAGATGCTGTTAAGTTAAATAAAATATCGATGTCAATTTTGCACCAACCCCACCAACAGAATGAATATCAATTACTTTTAATTGAGAACAGTGATACCAGCCTGATATAATCATGAAATCAGCATGATGTAACAAATGGTGATATTCTCTATGCTGTTCCATAAGTTTGAGGGCCCTTTGAGACCTTTTTGTAGTGAGCATTTTACCTCTGAAGATGTCTTGCAGTCAGAAATGAATTGACAGGAAACAGTTTCATGTGTATCGATCGTGGCCTTTCAGCCTGGAAGTTGTAATTGAAATTCTGGTATTTGTTCGATATCTGAAGTTTGTGTTGCAGTAATTCTTTCAGGATACTCTTAATTGTTAGTGATGCACTGTTTTTTTTATCATAATTCTATATTCACACTGGAACAAATCATTAAAATTATAAATTTTGTATTAAAAGGAAAATTCACTGAGGAAGCTGTTGTGTTATAAGGAAACAGAATGGTTTCAATATGAGAAATTTCAAGTACTGCCAACAGACACTTTTGAAAGTATGAGAAAAAAAAGAAAAACAAAACGAAGTCTATTCCTAGCTTTTTGAACTGTTAGCTCTGTCGTGAGGGAGGAATGAGGGATACATTGGAGAAAGTTTGAAATTAGGACCAGTTCACTGAGATCTGAAGTTGAGATGGACCCACCTGTTCAGAGGATGATAGGAGACAAAGATCAGTTTTTCTACTTCTAAATGTGTGTATTGACTGTACTTTATAATTTACGTATTTTGACAGTTCCGGAAGTCACTATTATGCCAGCTGTTAAATCTTTATTTCATTTTATTGTGCCACACAGTGATAATAAGATATTTTGAACTGCACACATTTCTACTAATCATAATTTCACTTTGATTAAACTTTCATTTTTGTCCAACCAATATTGACCTGGTGTTTGGGCCCTAATATTTGTCTTATTACATTTATATAATGAAAATTAATACAGTTGGTAGACAGTTCACAAGACCATTATGTGGGCAGATGTACAGTTGCAAAGCTGAAACTGAAAATGATGAAATAAATTCTGCTCAGATACAGGTAGGCCCCCTTATACATGGAATACTTATTCACATTTTCACATACAAGTGACTTTAGTTTTAAGTTCAGTATTGCCATCTGTTAACAGTACACAGAGGCAATAATACATTAGCACATCTCAACATGCATCTTCTGTGCATTTGTCAAGATGTGAATTATCAGTTCACATTAGTATAGCTGTGAAGGTGCACTTGATAGGATCTTATCTACAATACTGGGCAGAAGGAAAGGAAGTGTCTCTGTCGATGGAAAGAACTGTGTATAAAAATTATATTCATTACAAACAAAGTTAGAAGTTTTAAATAAAAAATGGAAAATCCAGGATGGAACATAACAATGTTATGAAAAGGAAAGTTGCTACTCACCATATAGCGGAGATGCTGAGTCGCAGATAGGCACAACAGAAAGACTGTCACAAATAAAGCTTTCGGCCATTAGGCCTTCCTCAACAACTTGACTTCAGTCTTAGGCAACTGAAACCACACTGAGGGCAGCAGCACCAATGCATGATGGGAGTGGAAACCTGGTTCAATTCATTGATGACTGATGTGGATCAAGGATGAGGACACCCTATCCACATTCCTTCAGGACATCAATAGCTTCTCCTCCATTTGCTTCACCTGGTCCTACTTAAACCAACAGGCCACCTTCCTAGATGTTGACCTCTAACTCAAAGGTGGCTGCATCAATACCTCTGTCCATATCAAACCTACTGATCACCAGCAATACCTCCACTTTGATAGCTGCCACCCATTCCATATCAAGAAGTCCCTTCCATACAGCCTAGCCACCCATTGTCATCACATCTGCAGTGTCAAGCAGTCCCTCTCGAAATATACCAAACATCTCATTGAAGCCTTCACAGACTGTAATTATCCTCCCAGCCTTGTACAAAAACAAATCTCCTGTGCCTTATCTTTCCAGTCTCCCACCACACCCCAAAGTATCACTGTCCAGCCACAGAGGAGCATTCTCCTCATAACTCAGTACCACCCAGGACTGGAGCAATGGAATTACATTCCCTGCCCTGAAATGAGAAAAGTCCTGCCCACTATCCTTCCCACTCCTCCCACAGTGGTATTTTGCCATCCACTGAACCTACACAATATACTAATCCATCCTTACACAACCCGTGCTCCCAACCCCTTACCTCATGGCTCATACCCCTGTAAATAGACCTAGATGTGAGACCTGTCCCATTTATCCTCCCACCACCACCTACTCCAGCCCAGTCACGAACATCACCTATCCCGTTGAAGGCAGGGCTACCTGTGAAACCAGTGATGTGATCTCCAAGCTAGGCTGCAACCACTGTGCTGCATTCTATGTGGGAATGACAACCAACAAGCTGTCTGTCTGCATGAATGGCACTGACAAACTGTGGCCAATAAACAAGTGGACACCCTGGTTGCTGAGCAAGCTGCCAAACTTGACATTCATTTCAATGACTGCTTCACAGCCTGTGCCATACGGAACCCTTCCCACCAACACCAGCTTTACTGAATTGTGCAGGTGGGAATTTTCCCTGCAATACATCCTATGTTCTCATAACCCTCCTTGCCTCAACTTTTGTTAGTTAGTGTCCTCATCCATCCAGCCTCTTCCCTGTTCCCATGCCAGCACTATACAGCCGTCATTCCAGTGTCACACTCAGTCTTTTTACTTCTCTCCTTTTCCGCTACTTCCCCCCCCTCCTCCCTCTCCCCACTTCACTGTCCACCCCCCCCCCCCCCCCCACCATACTATCCATCCCTCTACCCACTCCAGACTCCTCCATACCCCCAGCCAGTTGAGGACGACAGTTCAATCTCGTCTCCGGCCATCCTGATTTAGATTTTCCGTGATTCCCCTAAATCGCTTCAGGCAAATGCCGGGATGGTTCCTTTGAAAGGGCACGGCCGATTTCCTTCCCCATCCTTCCCTCACCCGAGCTTGTGCTCCGTCTCTAATGACCTCGTTGTTGACGGGTCGTTAAACACTAATCTCCTCCTCCTCCCAGCCAGTTGACACTCCCATCATGCACTGGTGTTGTTGCTAGCAGTGTGGTTTCAGTTGCCTGAGACTGCAGTCATGTGTGTGAGTTGCGTTTGCGCATGCCTGTGCTCACGCGCTCGTGTGTGTATGTGTGTGTGTGTGTGTGTGTGTGTGTGTGTGTGTGTGTGTGTGTGTGTGTGTGTGTGTCGTTGATGAAGGCCTTAATTGCCGAAAGCTTTATTTGTGACAGTCTTTTTGTTGTGCCTATCTTCTACACAAGATCTCTGCTACATGGTGAGTAGCAACAAACATTCCTTTTCATAATATTGAAGTTTTAAACCACTATGAGAAAGGTGCGTATGCTGTTGACATTCAGCACACTTTGTGACATAGTGAATCCATTGTGAGAACTATTTGTCATACTGTGGAGTCAGTATGAAAAACTGCTCAATCTTTGGCTATTTCAAATGTGACTAGAGTGAACAAATCACACTTGGAGGTGATGGAAAGACTGAAAAAATTCTAAGCCATTGAGCTGAGCACCACCCACAACCAAAAGCACATGCCTCTCTCTGGAGCTGCTGTTCAAGCTAAAACCAACAGCTTGTATGCAGATTTGATGAAAGAAGAGGATGATCCAACAACTTTCTCGTCCACCTCAGGTTGGTTTGATTGCTTCAGGTATCGTTTTGGCTTTCACACCATTAAAACAGAGTAGAGGCAGTTGCAGCAGATGAAGTTGGAGCTGAGGAATTTGAAAAGAGATTTAAGGAAATTGACAGGAAAAGGCTATACTGTGAAGCAAGTTTTCAACCTTGATCAAATGTGCTTACTTTGCTTTGGAAATTAACCCATCTTCATTTTTGTTGAAGAAAAAACAGCTTCTGGTTTCAAGACTGCCAAGGATTATGCCCCCTTCTTTTTGTAGGAAATATTGCAAGTGACTGAAAATTAAAACCCCTTATGATCTGCCACTCTTAAAATTCTAGGCCATTAAAAGGTTGTGAGGACCATGCTGGGAGTTCATTCAAGATGGAATAAAAAAGGTTTGACAACTTCTACTAAAATATGACTATTTTGTTGCTGTACTGAATAGAGAAATGAAGATCTGCTATGAGAAAGGAAAAAATCTCTTTCAAAATTTTTCTCCATCTTGATAATGCCGCAGCCACCCACTTTTCATTACTGATTCTAATAAAAACTGTGAAGTCCTGTTTCTCCCGCCTAACACTACATCTATCCTGGAACCCATGGACCAGGGAGTTATTTTTAAATTTACGGTTTACTATCTGAATAAAACTGTCTCCAGTCTCAGGGAAGAATGTGATTCAAATGACAAAGTTACAATGAAGATTTTTTGGTGGCAGTTTAATATTACGGTGGTGATAGAATGTTACTAGAGACACATGGACTGACATCACTCCAAAATGTATGAATGGTGTATGGAGGAAATTGTGGCCCCTTGCTGTGTCAATGCTAAAAGATGAAGTGGTCAGTGATTTCACTGTTGCAATGAGACACACTGTGGACATGGCACAACAGTTTGGTTTCATTGATGTCTGTGAAGAGAATATGTGACTTAATCTCACATTCTAAGAACCTGACCAATGAAGATTGATAGTTTTCAGTGAGAACAGTAATAAAGAAGAAGCTGAAGTTGAGGAAGTTCCTCCTGTTAGGAAGCTGACAATGAAGAAAATGGCCAGTGCCTTTAGAGTAACTGATGCCACAATGACGGTTTTTGAACAACAGTGATCCTGAATGAGTAAGGAGTACAGTAGTGAAGCGAGAAGTTGAACATTCTCCTAAATGTTACAAAGAGTTGTATAATCAACTGGCAAAGCAGACTATACAGCTGACAATGAAGCACTTCTTTGCAAGACGGTGTGGCACTTCAGACAAATGTCAAGTGCATTGTGAAGACGCTTCAGCTACTGCAAATAACTTGCATGTAAAGAAATCTGTCATTGAAAATGAACTGACTACGGCATCGATGGATTCTTCCACTGCAGATGATCCAGAGTCTATTTATGATGCATATGATTTATGTATTGTGTGTTAAATTTTTAAGTATGAACTTCCAGCATACGGGAGTAATTGTAGGTCAACAACTTCTGTTAATCAGTACAATGGAAAACCATCCAAAGTTACAGATTTCATTTTTTTTATATTCACTCGATGACTAGTTTCTTTGCAACTTTTGCTGGTTTCACTGTACAAATTTTTAAGTGTGTAAATTTTGTATTAAAATGCATTTCAGAAAAAGATAATGATTATTTTTGGCAAAAATACTATGAAACTCTATTTTAAACTTAATATGTGAGTAAATGAGAACTTAGTCTTATATTTTACATGTGTTGGGTGGGTGCATAAGTTCATTGCATTTTTCCATAAGCTTAATAAACACAACAGATACACATAATAGAGATGTTAGTCATTAATAATATATTCTCCTTTGCTGTTTACAACAGTCTGTTAATGCTGGGCTAACTTCTTGATTCCTCAACTGTAGAAATCATGTAGTTTTGAGGTGAAGAACTCTTTGTGCCATGTTGCGAGCGCATTTTCGTAGGGAAAGGAAGTTCCTTAAAGGTTGTTCAGTAGAGAGTGATAAAGGTGAAAATCTGAGGGTACAAGATCAGATGAATAAGGTGGGTGCAGAATGACTTCCCAGCCAAACTCCTGTATAGTGTCTTTTGTCAGTTTAACAGAATGCAGGCGAGTGTTATCTTGGAACAGCATACTTTATGCAGTCTTCCTGGTTGTTGTTCTTGGACTGTGTCTGCAAGACATCTCAGCTGTTGAAAAAATGTCAGCCATGATGGTTACACTTCAGGGAAGCAATTCATAGTACACTGCACCATCACTGTTCCATCAGATGCATAACATTGTGTTTTGTGGATGCACAAGGTATTTATACGTGGAATCACTGCTTTGTTTGGGCTCAAACCTTCCTTTCTTTTCCTTATGTTAGGATGATAGTTCTCACCACCATTAATGATACAGGGTAGGTGTGGTTGGTGTTGTTCATGAGCCAATTGATGACAAACAAGCTGAGGCGCACATTTGGCTACCCACTGATTTTTATGATTTGGTTTAGAGCATGCGGTACCCATATACCCAATTTTTGAATCCACCACATTGCCTGCAAATGTCCCACAGTAGTGGAATGATCACAGTTCATCACATTTGCAAGTTCTCGAGTACACTAATGTGGATAAAAGTGGATTAAAGTGTTTAAATGCTCTTCATCAAAGCCGAAAGGCCTTACATGGAGAGTCACTAATGCCAAAATGATCCTCTTTAAAACAAGAGAACAAATGTCTTGCCATGCTCTGTACTATGGCATTATCCTCATACATGGCACAAATGTTCCTGGCTGCCTTCACTGCTATCACCCCTCTACTGAACTCAGACAGAAGAGTATGTTGGAAATATTCTTATTTCTCCACTTAGCACTCCATTTTATAGCATCCAAAACTCAAGCCACTATCTTCAGATGACAGAATGACAATATGTAAACTCAGTTAGGAGCAGTGAACTACAAATAAAGTATGACAATCAATAAATAAATCCATAACAACCAGAGTACCAACATGCAAAACAAAAGTGCTACAAACTTATGCTCCAACTTAATAAAATGGGTCTTGATTCATGTGAAGTCTGTATGCGTGGTGATGTAACCATCACATATAACAAGATAACATATTTTGGAAAGATAATGATGAAAGACATATTGAAAAAGTGTTATTCAAACATATCAAGGGTTATTGTTTAGAGGTAGGAGAATTTTTGGACTTATGTTTATGCAGGGTTTTCCTCTTTTGGTCCCAAGAACTTCCCTGTGAAGTTCAGACCATTGGTAAAACCACATCCTTCATAATGTCATATCACACAGTAGTCATGCTAAGATATGATATTGGGAATAA
This sequence comes from Schistocerca piceifrons, assembly GCF_021461385.2. Taxonomy (NCBI): domain Eukaryota; kingdom Metazoa; phylum Arthropoda; class Insecta; order Orthoptera; family Acrididae; genus Schistocerca; species Schistocerca piceifrons. Next base: position 613,404,299 of record NC_060139.1, read on the forward strand.
AATAAAAGACAATTGGACTTAATGGATTTTGATTCACTACTTTGTCTTCAAGCCAGCATTATCTATTTTACATGGTTTGTGAATGTCTCCTTAATAGAATATTATGAATATTTATTACATTTGAGCAAACTACTTTTATGCAGACATGAGAACTCTAAATACAGATATATTTGTTTTTATTTTTAGGAAGATCGTTTATCAATATTAAAAGTTCTCAGCCGGAAAGTTGAACTTTCTGATGATGTGGACCTTTCAAAGATAGCTCAGAAGTCACCAGGCTTTACAGGAGCTGACCTTCAGTCATTACTGTATACAGCACAAATAATGGCACTGGAAGAACAACAAGGTATGATTTTTCACATGAGCATGGTTTGTATTTCTTCCTGTACCTCAATCAAAATAACAATGTAATTGATAGTCAAATGTGGGGGTGCACCATGAAGGTCCAACACCAGTTACCTCTGGGGTGAAATACTTGAGGATCTCTCATGAACTGAAAAGACATCATCATGCTGAACGTGGATCAAGCTATGTATTCCAGCACCATTACAGGTTCACCTACAGCCATGGACCTCTCGTTCTGCTCACCAAACCTTGTGGACACTGCTCAGTGGGGGTGTATGGTATCCTTCATAGCAGCCACAACTACCCTATCTGGATCCATCTGAAACATGCTTAGAGGATTATTTGAGAGAACAGGCAGAGATCTTAGCAACAGTTCCTGACAGAGGCGCCAACTTAAAAAAAAAAGATGAGGTGACTTACCGAACGAAAGCACTGGCAGGTCGATAGACACACAAACACAAACATACACACAAAATTCAAGCTTTCGCAACAAACTGTTGCCTCATCAGGAAAGAGGGAAGGAGAGGGGAAGACGAAAGGATGTGGGTTTTAAGGGAGAGGGTAAGGAGTCATTCCAATCCCGGGAGCGGAAAGACTTACCTTAGGGGGAAAAAAGGACAGGTATACACTCGCACACACACACATATCCATCCACACATACACAGACACAAGCAGACATATATATAAATCAAGAAAAAAAACTGCCACTATACAATTCCACACACAGCAAAATTTAAAATCCATTAAAACTAAATATTTCTTTGGAAAACCAAAAAAATTAAGTGTCACTGAAACAAAATTGCTTTGTTTACTTACAAGACAATCTGAAATGGAATTCCCACATCATATTCTTAAATTCTAAGCTATCTAAAATGACTTATGCAATGAGAATTCTATGGAACAATGCAAGTACTGAAGGAGAGAGGTGTATTATGCACGCATACTTTCCCTTTTGAGTTATGACATCATATTCTTGGGAAATTTCCCTCACAGCATAACAACTTTCAAGAAACCAAAAAGATTGTGAAGATAATGAAAAGTGCAAACAGCTGAAAATCATGCAAACTACGATTGGCTGGCGACTAGCCCCTAACCCTCGACTCGCTGAAACGTCAATCACAATGTCATTTCAGTCAGAGTATAGGTCAGTAGTGGTACAAAACAAATACATAAATAAAGTTGAAGAAACATACCTTAATTTTTTATGGCAAATGTACTCATCCTCAGATCATTCCTGCATATGAACTCATCACATATGGCATCAAGGTCGAGTTTCATCGATTCATCTCTATGGGCATTGAGAATTGCGATGGCATTAAGATGATCCTGCCTCATTATAGAACAAAGACACATTTTCACCCTCCGCAGACAAGAAAGCGATCACTCAGCGGTGCAAGACGTTACTGGAATTGTCAGCACAACATGTATGAATTTCACTAGTTCAGGCAGTAGGTCAAACAGGTGCTTTTCCTGTTTTAGGTATTTCACTATGTCATCCAACGAACTAATATTCGCAGAATCACTACTATGGATAATCTCATGAAACAGGCTTCGGTGTAGAAGCAAGCGTTCTTTGTCTATATCTAATTCGTAGAAAGATAAAATATCGAATGAATGTTTGTTATCACCAAGAAGAAATTGTTCAGTTTGATTTACAAACATGAATGATTGAGTTTTGAACCGTGATTCCAAGAAGCTGATGGATGTATCCGTTGTTTGATAATACAATATTCTATTTTAGTATTTTAAACATATTTTATTACAATATTCTATGTTTGTCACATACTCCAGTGAATGTTTCTACAGATGAATTGATGGAGTCATCATATTTCTTAGGGACTTTTCTTCTACGGGGTAATTTTGGAGAATCAACATCCATATCTTGATATTTTGAAGTTACTTCACCCCAGAATGATTCAAAATTGTTTCTCATAAATTTAATAGAAGTTACAAGAGTGGAAATCATCTTATTGGCCTCCTCTAAGTGTAGGGATTTCCTCTGTAGTGCTATGTTTACGGTATCAAAGTGACCAAACAGTTTTACCAAAAGTGATAACATGAAAAAGAAATCATATGTCTGCATATTAATCAAAAAGCCATTTGCTGTGGCCCCAGTGTCTGAATTGTCATTTCTTGAAACATTTAGAAAAAATTCCTGAAGTTCTGTATAGTTGGACAAAACTGAAGACATTGCCAAGTATCTTACGGCCCACCTTGTAGGACAGGGTGGTTTCAAATTTGTAGAGGCATCTGCCTTCAGGTGAGCAAAAAGATCTAATCTTTTAGGTGAATCTCTCACAAAATGTATTAAGTCCTTTGTAACATTCAGTGCATTTCGACATTCTGGAAGATTTAAACAGTGTGCAAGGCAGTGCACAAACATAGCTCTCTTCTCCATTTCCATAAACTTTGCCTGGACACCATTATATAATCCAGCCATGTTAGCTGAACCATCAAAGCATTGGCCCCTACAATTAGATATAGGCAAATCAAATCATCTTAAAATATCGATAATAATATCAAACAGAGCCTTAGCTGTGGTACTTTGTATTGAGTATAGCCCTAAAAAATATTCTTCTATCTCTAGCGAAGCATCAACAAATCTTATACAGATACTAAATTGCTCTTTGTTGGCTATGTCTGTTGTTTCATCTGCTGTTATTGCAAAATACTCTGCACTCTTGATATCCTCCAATAATTTTGTAAGAAGTGTATGACTTAAAATGGCCAAAATTTCGTTTTGCGCATCATAGGATGTCCATTTGTAAGTTTCTCACTGTAGCCATATTGAAAGTAGCCGATTATCTTCACATCGAAGGCATAATAAATTGTCAAAGTTACTTGTTTCATCAGTATGCCCACGTATTGCAAGCCCCTGCACTGCTAAATAATGGAGGGAAGATATGATTTTTAGTAAGCAAGCTCAGTTTTCTTTCATTTGTGTCAGTTTTTCTTTGGAAATCTGGCTAAATACACTGACATTCAATTTTAAGGATTTGAATTTCAGTGCAGCTTCTCTGTGGCAGCCCAGTGCTTCATGCGCTTTCAACTTTTCTACCCCTTTCTTCCATTCGAAAAACCAGTTTCCGTGAAAGTTTTTTCCATTTTGTGAGAAAACTGAAAACGATTTTCTTCAAACATTTGTCTGCAAAATTTGCAAAAAAAACATCTTTTACCTTATTGTAATCAATCCATGCAAATTGCTGTTTCCAAGAGGGCTGATAACAGCGTTGTTTTTTTCTGGGAACAGTGTTTTTTGTCACCCCCACAGTTCCGTCACTATCTGTGTCTTTGTTGTCACTCACAGCACCACTAACATTGGGTCTATTTTCACCATCGCTAACACTTGCCACATTTCTTCCTAATTATAAACTTGTCCATTTCAAACTGGACAGGAAGGGACGAAAGATTAACAACTGAACTGAGTCACAGTAAGACTAACTGACCACTGGCGATGCCCAGCTCCAGAATATTTACATTCACTCCATTCACTGCCAACATTAGCTGCGGTCTGTGTAACAGCAGTGTGCACCTAACAAGAAGTAGCCATGTAACAATAGTGTTGATTATTGTCAGGCCTGGCTCTAGGGAGGGGAGGGGGCGGGGGGGGGGGGGGGTTAACCGTGCCACTGCCCAGGACGGCAGATTTCTGGGGGCGGCAAATCCATCTTGCGTAAATGAAGGAATGTGGGAATAAATTGGAAATACAAATTATTTATAAAATCAAGGGTCTTATTGAAAATTATCTATGTTACAGAAACAAATGTGCTCCGATTTATGAAAGAAACGTTTCCTCCAACAAAAATGGCTTAAAATGTATTGCACTGTAAACGTATCACTGACTGCTGCTTTGATCTTAAAGACATATTCACAACAAAGAGACGAATGAGTGTGATATGTGAAAATAAGGCGTCATGTATGAAATATATTGTGGGAAAGGATGACTATGTTGGAAAAGTAGGGGGGGGGGGGGGGGGGGGGGGGGCGCTTGACATGTTTGCGCAGGGCGGCAAAATCCCTGGAGCTCGTCCTGATTTGTGTGGTGTTGTACCTAGTGATTGTCAATAGAATTTACAAAAATGAATGAAGAGTCTTTAATGTTACCTAGTCCTTCTAGCTATTGCCATCAAATTCGGTGTCACTGTTGCTCATTAGTTTCTTTTACAAGCTGCCAGCAGGCTGCTGTGGGAGGAAGTGGACCTCGTCCTAGCAGCCAAAGCACTGCGAGCTCATGGTGAGCTTTCGTTTCCCCCATACCTCGATACAGTAAAAGTGTGCGAATAGTACAGATGCAGGGGGCAAACCCTGTCACGACAGTTCATCATATGCAGAAGTTGGAGGAGTAGCAGAAAGGAATACACAATAGCTCGTAAAATCGGTAATTTTTTCCTTCATAATCATTACATACTATTATGCCAAAATGTATGTGCAAGTTTTAACAAATTTCCCAGTAAAGGATGAGGAAGGGGGGGAGAGCAGTGAGAAATGCATGTTTGAATGGTGCGGTGGTGGTGGGGGGGGGTGAGTGAGGCCGCCCCCCCTCCTTGCCCTCCTGCCCCCCCCCCCCTCCCCCGCCTAAGTCGGCGCCACTGGTTCCTGAACTCCATCAATAGGTCCACTCATGCAAGCTAAGTGTGGGATGCCAATAGGAAGAATTCCCTGGCAGAACTCATGACTGCCGATAGCAGAGAGACATTGCTCAGACAATGGCTGAATCCTGTAGGACCTTATGGCCAATTCTTGCCATGATTCAGCTTTCTGTCATAATCATGTAGCACAGGAGAGGGTTGGTCTTGATCTCTGTTCCATCAATATGGAGGAATACTAACAGTGTTTCTCTCTGTGGGAGCTGGATCCAGCATTGTCAGTAGCTCATAATAGTGTGTCTGGTCATGACCTGATAACAAACACATGCAGTCAAAGAAGGTCCTCTTTCAGATTTTTAATGAAATTTGGGCGACAGGAATATATCCTGCCTCATGGAAAGAACCCATTTCACTCTGTATTTTAAAACCAGGGAAGGATTGGACTAACCCTAGTAGTAATTGTAGCATTAGTCTCACTAGCTGCATAAGAAAGACACTGAAGTGCATGGTTAACCAAACCTAGTGTAGGTTGTTAAAACCTCATTGCAGCTAAGTCACTGTAGTTACAGAAAATCATCAAAATGTACCTCTTTCATTAATATCATTGCAGTACTGTGTATCCTTTGGAACAGCAATTAGTGCAGCAGCATCTGCATCTACTAGAAGTACGTAACAATGGATGTTCTTGTGGGATCAATAACCACAATAAAAACTTGTGTACTGATACAGTGAATACAAGCAATTTATTTCACATTTGTGCAAGAAACATAAAATTGTAAACAATTCAAAACCTACTGACTACATGGAAGATCAAAGAGAACTGAACAAAAGCGAACAGAGTCAAAGATGTCACAGTAGTCTCACTCAGCAATTGTGTTGAGTTCTCTGACATTTTGAATCACATTCTAATTTTAGAAGCTGTGAAATACAAAACTGCAGATAATAATGATGAACTGTATGAATTGCTAACAACAAACACAAAGACTGTAATGGACATTACTTAACTCTTACAGCCAACCCCCCCTCCCCCTCCCCCCCACCTCCCTACTCCTTCCCAACCCCAGGTATTTCTTCTTACATTTAGCTTTTAAGTACAATTCATACAAATTTAGTCTTAATTTTTACTACCATTCACATTTGTATAAATTTATCACTTGATGCCTTTTTTGGATTATTAGAGAAAGCATAGTCTTCTTGATTCTCATATTTTGTGCTTGTTAAGTTTTCTGTTCATATTAATCAGGCTATCAATCTTGCAGGCTCAACGGAAACTGTAGGTGACTTATGTGAATCACTTAGTGTTCCTGTGACTCAGAAATTGGAGGTATGTATGATCTGTATTTTGTATGTTTCAGTTGCCTTATTCAGTGCTTGTGACTGCCATGTGGTTCTTGTATGTGTAATGGGTAGAAATGAAGATTTGGCAGTTGCCTATTAAAACATATCACTTATGAAAATGTCATAACTTGATTAATAATGATTTTTTTTGTGACATTAATATCATTTTTGTTTTACATATCATTTATATTCCATTTGCAGTGTAAAAAATTTACTAAGTTTCCTCTCTGAAAGTAGGATGTATTTTTTTATCTCTAACATAGTGAAACCTATCGCTGTCTCTGTTCGGCTGTTCCTGTGACCTTAAACAGTACTGCTATACTTTTTCCTTGTTGTAAATTAGCGATTTTGGTTCACAGATTACTTGTATATGTGGTGTGACATTAAAAATGCCAATGCTATAGAGCAGATGAGTCTAACTTAATTGCAGAAGTAGCAATGAAATGATCAAGCTGGTCAGCACTGAATAACTACAGGAATTGGACATAACTGTTTGAAAATGATTCCTTAAAATGACACACACACACACACACACACACACACACACACACACACACACACACACACACACACACACACACAAAAAAATGACAATTGTGCATGTGTGGCCCGTCACTTGTAGGTGAATGATGGGTGGCATGTAGACTTGTCTAATGATCAGAAGCTCTGACTAGCATTAAGATTTGCTCTGGTTTTTATTTAATTTACTTACTTACTTAACCTGATCTCTGTGTCCTCAGAGTCTTTTGCGATGGCATACATGAATAAAATGTTCTCGGTTTTCAAGCCGCATCAATTTGAATAAAATCCTCGAGCTTTCAATGACCATCTCCACCATTGTCGTCAGGAGTTCACTGACTGCTAGGGCTGCTATGGTTTCTCGCTTATATAGGCATGATGACATCATCAGCAGCCAATCAGATAGCCCAATGTGGTACCTGCGCTTAAGTTGACCAGGGCAGCTAGGGGAGCTATTGCCCATGGCAGCATTGGTGACGTCAGGTGGCACCAGGGGCGGGCACCACTTTTGAAACTGCTGCTCCCGCGTCGCGCATCTGCTTTTGCTTTCTTTCAATGTCCAACAGTGTGTACCTCTGGTCTCTGTTGAAATTGTTGTTGTTTAAATGAATCTCGGCCACTTCCTTTATAACAGAGTCCCAATACGTTGATGCATGAGCCAACACTTTTGTATCTTCAAACTATATTTTATGCCTGTTTTCTAGGCAGTGCTCTGCTATGGCTGACTTTTCAAGCTCCCTTTGTTTTATATGGCGGTTGTGCTCAGTACAACACTCTGCAACTGTGCAAATTATTTGTCTGATATACATGCTGCCACGTTCCCAGGGTGCACCATACATGCTGGACTCTCGATGAGCAATGTCGTCTTTAACAGGGCGCAACATGTCTCGTATCTTGGGGGCCGGCTGGAACACTGGTCTTGGCCCATGTTTCGGCAACAGATGTCCTGACTTGCTGCTAGTTGCTCCACAGTATGGCAGGAATGCAGTCCGTTTGGCCTCTTCCACTGATTCATGAGGTGTCTTTTGTCGGCAGCCCTTGAAAGCGTTTGCGATGTCTCTTTCGCTGAATCAATTTTCCCCGACAACACATATTAAGTTCTGCAGTTCAGACCGTAGGTGGTCATCATCAGACATAGTCTTGGCTCTATGAACCGCTTTCCTGTGTACAGAGTGGAGGAAACTACTGGTGTTCAAATATCGATCAGTGTATTTTGGTTTCCAGTACACTGAATGACCAAGCTAGCCTCCTGCCTTCTGCTCAACCAAAACATCCAAGAATGGTAGCTTGTCATGCTCCTCCACCTCGACAGTAAATTTAATTTGGCGGTGTACACCATTCATGTGATCTACGAACTGCTGTAGTGTATCTTCACCATGAGGCCATATCAGGAATGTGTCATCAACGTATCATAGAAAGCATGTAATCAACGTATTGTAGAATGCAAGATGGCCATAATGTCACAGTTTGAAAAGCCTGCTCCTCAAAGTGCTCCATGAAGAAATTTACGACTGCTGGAGACAGTGGTGATCCCATGGCTGTGCCGTCCGTCATCTCATAATATTAATCACAGTACAAAAAGTACATTGTCGTTAGGATGTGATGGAACAACTTAATGATTCCAGATGGAAAATGTTAGGCCAAAAGATCCAGCGTATCTTGTATTGGCACCCTTTCAAAAAGTGACACAATGTCCAGGCTAACCATTAGGTCATTTGGGACTGTCTTCATTCTCTTGAGTGCCTCAACAAATTTCTGCGAGTTGACAACATGGTGCTCACAATTTCCCAATTTTGGTGCTAATAATCCTGCCAGATGTTTAGCAAATGTGTAGGTGGGCGAACGGATTGCACTAACAATGGGCCTCTAAGGAACACTTTCCTCGTGTATCTTTGGTAATCCATAAGCCTGGGAGGTCTGGTGGCATGAGGCGTTAATTTCTTCACCACTTCATCTGATAAACCAGATGTCACCGGTGCTGCCATGGGCAATAGCTCCGCTAGCTGCCCAGGTCGACTTATGCCCACGTGCCACATTGGGTCTATCTGATTGGCTGCTGATGATGTCATCGTGCCTATATAAGTGAGAAACCATAGCTGCCCCTGCAGTCAGTGAACTCCTGACGACGATGGCGGAGATGGTCGTCGAAAGCTCGAGGATTTTATTCGAATTGACGCGGCTTGAAAACCGAGAACATTTTATTCATTTAACCTTATCTCATTAGTGCCATCAGGCCCTCTCTTACACTGGACCAGGATTTCACACATACAGTACCTTCATTATATCATAGTTACCTAAGAAATAAGAATTTTAATGTGAAAAATAGTATTAAAATGGTTTATAGTGACGAAGTGAGACAATAATACTGACTACGAGCTAATAAGTTAACACTGGCAACACTGCTATTACTGCTACTGCTACTACTACTACTACTAATAATAATAATAATAATAATAATGTCAGATATAAAAAGAATTTATGGGTGTGCAAAATAGAAATTTTCTGATATAGCGAGTTCCGGGGAAAGGAAATTTAAGGAGATTCCACCAGCTAAGATAACTGGGAAATGAGGACGATCTGGTTGGAAAGGAGGATGGGCAAGGGTAATGAGTGCGTGGTACTCATTATGTTGCTGTAGTAGATATGTCATGAACTATCTTCTGAAATTTAAGATGTTATTCAGTTCTCTAATATAATGTAGGAGGTCATCCCACAATCAGGTTCGTGCTACTGAGAAGGACTTTGGGAAAGTCGCTGAATAATAAAGTGAGGCAGAAAGGATTTTGCTTTGATGGGAAAGAATGTTTCTGCCATGTTGTTCATATGAGTGGTAACGTTGTGGAGAGCTATGGGGGACAGTGTATGTTGATTAACGAGTGGAGAAGACAGAGTGTATGGAAATCTTTGCAATTTTCTGCACACAGCCAGAATGGCTGTGCATGTGGTGGTGAAATATGATCAAAGAGTCAAACATTAGAGATATAATGAACACAGGTATACATAACCATTTTGAGGTGCTGTGGCCTTTCCTGAGAAAGACTGCGCGGGATAACATTACTGTAATCAATAATTGGAAGTGTTTGTAAAAGTTTCTTTTTCAGGTCATGTGGGAAGAGGTTTTTATATTTTCACAGGGTACTGCTGCCTTCTTGCACATTGCAGTTATATGCTCAGTTCAGTTTAGATTTTCATCTGTTATTACTTCTGGACTCTCTGGTAAGGAAGAGAAGCTGATATTTGTCCCATTTAGGGTTAAATATGGTAGGGAGTCCTGATACTTTGGGCTAATTAGCCTGAACTAATCAACCAGTATCCTGCACCCATTTTGATAATGCACACAGTTCGGTACTGAGAATCTTGATAGCTGCCTTCAGGTTTATTGGTTTTGTTCTTACATACAACTGGAGGTCTTAGACAATTCGTATCACACATTGTTGACATACAATGAAAATAGAGTAGGACCTAACCAAACCCTAGAGGACACCTGTTACTACTTGCCTACATTGTGGCTTCATGCTGCTGGACATGACGCAGTGCTGGTGAGACATCAGGTATGAGCGAAAACATTGCACTGCACTTTGAGAGAAATTTAGGCTGCAAAGCTCAGCAAGTAAAATGTCAAAGTTGACAGTGTCAGAGACTTTGCTGAAGTCTAAGAAGTGAATGATAATTGTCTCTTGTGTATCCACGGCAAGCTTGAGGTCATTGTTACCCTTATTAAGGTTGATGTGCTGCGATGTTGATAGAAACGTGAGTGGTATTCACCTAGTAGGTTGTTTGTAGTTATGTAGTTTGTTAACTGGTCATGGACCATGTGTTTTAATGCCTTGGACAGTGCAGGAAGAATGCAAATAGGTTGCTAATCTGAGGGTGGTGTGGCAACATACTTTTTAGGTAGTAGCTCAACTAGCCCCTGTTTCCAGCCTCAGGGAAAACACTTGTGGTTAAGGAGTGGTTGAAAATATCTGTTATAGTGGGCAGTAGTGGGTCAGTAATAAGCATCATCATTTGGACTGTGGTGCTACCGTGTCCAATAGATGCCGATGTGAATAGCATGATGGCTTTTTTGATGGCATTTCAAGTAATATGCTTTAGATAGAATTTTTAATGGCTACAGCTATTTACGCCAATGAAGTAATCAATGAGTCCCCACTTCATTTGTGGATGTAGTTACTGTGAAGTACCGGTTCCGTTCTTTGGCTGCAGCTTTTACTTTGCCTATACGAAGACCACGCAGGTTGTTCTTTAGGATGGATGGTCTATTTCTGTTGCCAGTTAATGTGTGGGCAGGCCTGAGTCTAGAATTTCTCACAGCTTGACTGCATTTTCAGGCATAGGGCACAGTTTGTATATGTGATCTCTGAGCTTTGTGAGCTGTTTTAATTCTTCTGTGAACCAAGGTGCAGGTTTCCTTCATACCTTTCTAGTCTTTGGGGGACGTATTTGTCACATAATTGAGTAAATTTATTAATAAATCCATGAAGTTTTTTCATTTAGGTTTGAGAAGGGAATAGATGACATTCCCAAAACTATTTCTTGCACCTCAGTTGCAAGTTCACATAAATTAATGCATTTAAAGTCTCAATATGCAGTCAGTTGTGGTTCCTTTCAGAGACATTCTAGCAAGTACATCATGAAAATTGTGTCATGAGCAGACATGCCAGGTGCAGAGCCTTGAGAGGCATGAATTTAGTCTTTGGAGATTTCATTGCAATGTATCTACGAGAATGTGACTACTGTTTGCTTGATGGGTAGGAGCAACCTGAAGTAGCAACATGTTTTAAAAATAAGCATCCACTTAAATTTTACATGGGAGGACTACTGTCTAGAAAATATATGTTAGTTATACCATGTATAATTATGTACTCATATATGAATTCGAGACACGAAACAGCAGTTTCGAAGCAGACGTACCTGCTACTTTAAGAAGTTTGTAGAAGACACTGTCAGGCATTTTCTGTAAAGGGTTTTGATCTCTATGAATGTATATTCCACTTGTTTATCTTCATTATTGTTGGATGTGTGTAGCACAGTAGGTGATAAATCATAGTGTATGTACACCCCTACTACTCCACCCTCTCATCTGTTACCTCAGTCGTAACTTGGTGTTATTACAGATTCTTTAATAATTTGATTTTATCCTTTGTAGATGGTTGAAAAATTCTGGTTAACTGTAAAACAATGGTTTTCATTTCTTATCAAAATATATATTGCTGCCATCATGATTTTTATTGATTTAATGTGTCTTATGTTTAACATTTTGTGAGGTGGAAGTACCATTCTAAAGGACTTTTAGAAAAAAGTTACATTAGAGTACAGTATTGATTTAAGTGTCAGGAAGTCATTTCTGAAAGTATTCGTATGGAGTGTAGCCATGTATGGAAGTGAAACATGGACGATAAATAGTTTGGACAAGAAGAGAATAGAAGCTTTCGAAATGTGGTGCTACAGAAGAATGCTGAAGATTAGATGGGTAGATCACATAACTAATGAGGAAGTATTGAATAGGATTGGGGAGAAGAGAAGTTTGTGGCACAACTTGACCAGAAGAAGGGATCGGTTGGTAGGACATGTTCTGAGGCATCAAGGGATCACCAATTTAGTATTGGAGGGCAGCGTGGAGGGTAAAAATCGTAGAGGGAGACCAAGAGATGAATACACTAAGCAGATTCAGAAGGATGTAGGTTGCAGTAGGTACTGGGAGATGAAAAAGCTTGCACAGGATAGAGTAGCATGGAGAGCTGCATCAAACCAGTCTCAGGACTGAAGACCACAACAACAACAACAACAACAACATAGAGTCATACAGCCTTACAGATTTTCATCACACGATGCCAAACCACTAAATTATTTTTTATCAAAGTCCCAAATTCAAATTTCTTGTAAGTGACTTGATTTGATAGCACTTTAAAAATTTGCCTCTTTTTTTTTTCCCCTTGCTGTCAGAGCAGTGCAACCCAGTTGAAATGTAAGAATAGTGTCTATGTTCTTTATTCACAACCGTACAGTAAATGAAATGTAATATGTAAAATTCCTGTGGGTCCAGCTGGATAGTAATTAAAATGGAGTTAGTTAGTTACTTTCATCAGATATTCAAAAGGACAGTCACAATCACATTATTTATTTTACCACCAACCGGTTTCAACACGTGATGGGGTCATCTTTAGGGTAATTTACACCATTTGGTCGCTCGTTGGAGCCAATGTATAGTTACCGACCATGCACAGGCAGGGTGATGACTCCAGCAAGTGACCAAATGGTGTAAATTTGGTCGCTCGTTGGAGTCGTCACCCTGCCAATGTATAGTTACCGACCATGCACAGGCAGGGTGATGACTCCAGCAAGTGACCAAATGGTGTAAATTGCCCTGAAGATGACCCCATAGCGGGTTGAAACCAGTTGGCGGCAAAATAAATAAGGCGATTGTGACTGTCATTTTGAATAATTGATTATAAGTAAATTAATCGCTGTTTATCTCCATCATACAACTATACTGTCTTAAAAAAAAGTTACTTTCATGTTCCAGGATCATTTTGCATGATAAATCCTCATGATGTGGAATGAGTCATTTTACATTCATATTGCAAATTAATTTGTACATCTGTTTGTACTCTAAACATCACCATATATGTTTTCTCCCAAAATGCAAACAAGATATACAGATTGAGTTAGCATTTCTACCCACCACCTTTTACACTTTTCAAATATAGAAATTCTTCTATGGAATAGGAGGAGTTGTGAAGGAGAAACTACTTCAATTTATTTTCAAATTTTACCTTGCTGTCTGTTAGACATTTTATATCACTGGGTAAGTGGTCAAAATTTTTTGTTGCAGCATTGTTCACCCCTTTCTGTGCTAAAGACAACTTCAATGTTGCGTAATGAATGTCATTTTTCCTTCTTGTATTGTAATTATGTAGTTCATTGTCCCTTTTGAGCTGTAGTGGATTATTTACAACAAACTTTATGAGGGAATAAATATACTGTTAAGCAGTAGTCAGAATGCCCAACTCCTTAAACAGATGTCTACAAGATGATTGTGATTGACAACCACGTTTTATTCTTACAGCATGTTTTTGAGCAATGAAGACCTTCTTTCTTAAAGATGAGTTAGCCCAGAACATTGTTCCATATGACATTACTGAATGAAAATAAACAAAATATGCCAACTTACTGATTACTCGCTCCTCAAAATTTGCTATGATTCTAAGTGCAAATGTGGCTAACTAAGTCGTTTTAGGAGTTCCAAAATGTGCTTTTTCAATTCTCACACTTATCACTGGTGCTGTACCATTAGAGGTGCAGAACTGAATATGATGTGTCTTTGTGAAATTCAGGGTGAGACCATTCACATAAAACTAGTCAATGATACTTTTGAGAACTTTATTCACCATTCCTTCCATTACTGTATGTATACTGGGAGTGATTACAATGCTGGTATCATCTGCAGGAAGAACTATTTCTGCTTGTTGTACATTAGATGGTAGATCATTTAAATATGTGAGAAACACTAGTGGACCTAAGATTGAGCATTGGGGAACTCCATGTGTGATTTCTCCCCAGTCAGAATTACCGTATTTACTCGAATCTAAGCCGCACTTTTTTTCCGATTTTTTTAATCCAAAAAACCGCCTGCGGCTTAGAATCGAGTGCAAAGTAAGCGGAAGTTCTGAAAAATGTTTGTAGGTGCCACCACAACTAACTTCTACTGTCGAATATATGTAGCGCTACACAGGCATGCTTTGCAGGCACAAAGATAAATACTGGTGCCAAAACCTCTGCGCCAGTAAATAAATTTAAAAAAAAAGTGGAAGACGAGATTTTTTATCCGCCCGGAGTTTTGACCACTACATTTTCATACATTACCCAATGAAGTAGATACAAATTCCATATTATTCATCTTCGAAAGTAGCAGCATTTCAATGTACTGCGAAAATCCGACTGGCAAGACTGTTTGGGATATTTGTGAATCTGGCCAACTCTACCTTCTGAATTTTTTCCTACCTGTGAGAAGAGATGGTTGCTAATAGGAATTTTTATGAATTGTGAATCACATGCAGTATTCTCTTCACCATAAGAATAATACTAATATAAACATTTTGCCTTGTATTCTTTCGTGTTTGCTGCCTAATAAACTACGAAACTAGAGTGAGACAACAGCAAACACGGAAGAATATACATATCATGTCACGTTTATATTCATATTATTCTTATGCCTAATAGTGATACAGTCAGAAATGAAGCACGGCAATTGACTAGATTTTTAAATCTAAGATGACTCTAATTTCTGTGCAGAATGTAACGTACTACAGAGGCGTCTACAAAGATTTTCAGAGAAAAATTTTCGCTGATCTCTCGTTCAGAACATCTTCTATCATACGCAGTCTATTATTTGGTTCTTGTTGATCATTATCAAAGAAAGCATTAGTGTAAGTAACAACAAATAGCAGTCTCTTGCCATTGTTTCGCTAATGAGACGATTCCTCTCTTTTTTTTATTGCAAGCAGCGGTAGCGCGCACAAAAGCAAGGCATGTCGCTAGCGGGGACTGGTCGTAAACACTCATTATCAGAATGCAACAAACAATGCATGACACAGTACAGTAATGCGTTTTCAGCTTAGAGTGACACGTAAAGATCTATAACAAAGAGAACGGCACTTATCAGATCAAAGAAAAATAAGCAATCAATTCAAACCAAACGAAGCACGTTAAAAAGGAAGGGTACCCGTATAAATATGGACGTAGCGCCTGACGCATTGCAATGGCTACCTGGTAAAGCTTAACTGCTAAGCTTATGACTCGAACCAAACTACTGTAGCTGTATCGTCATTCATTCGACCTAAATTGTGTCTCATATTACAATGGACCAACTTTGTTTCGATCTGGAGGTGCAGCCTAAAACTTTTCTCTCCCCTTGAATTTCGAGTCTCAAATTTCAGGTGCGGCTTAGATTCGGGAAATTGTTTTTTCCTTGATTTCGAGTCTCATTTTTCAGGTGCGGCTTAGATTTGAGTGCGGCTTAGATTCGAGTAAATACGGTATATCCCTGGATTCTGTTGGTTGAATTACTACTAAGTACAACTGTCTGCATCTTTTGGTTGGATATGACATTATCCATTAGCTGGCTATACCATCAATCCCATAAAACTTCAATTTATCTACGAGTATACTATGATTCACACAATCAAATGCCTCGGGTAGGTCACAGAAAATACCTACCGGTGCTATTTTGTCATTTAATGATTGTAATATCTGGTGTGTGAACCTGTAAATGGCATTCTCAGTAGAGCAACCCACCTGAAACCCAAACTGTGATTTGCTGAGAATATTATTGTTGCCAAGATCAGATACTATACTTGAATACATCACTTTCTCAAATGTTTGGAAAATGTTGTCAGCAGTGAAATAGGTCGGTAGTTACTGATGTGTCTCTTATCACCTTTCTTAAAGAGGGGTTTAACAACGGCATATTTTAGTCTCTCTGGAAAAGTGCCCTGAGTTAGTGATGTATTACATATTTTGGACAATACTTTACTTATTCTGTGGGAACAAATACTTAGTACTCTATTGGAAACTCCATTAAAACCAGAAGAGCTTTTATTCTTGAGAGAATGTATGACTCTCTTAATTTCAGAAGTAGAAGTTAGTGGTACATTCATATGATGTAATTTTATGAGAGCTACTTCTTCAACATATTGCTGTGATCTTTCTCTTGAACTGATGGTCCCTGTGCTTTCTACTATGTTTAAGAAATGATTATAAAATACATTTGCTACCTGTGACTCATAATTTATAATCCTTCCATTCAATTCAACAGTATTGTTATCCTCTTCTGTGCTTGGTTGTCCTGTCTCTTGCTTCACTTTATCCCATATTGCCTTAATTCTGTTGTCAAATGTACTGATTTCTGACATTATGTGCATGTTTCTTGATTTTTTAATAACCCTTCTTGGTAATTTTGAGTAGTTTTTGTAGTGCACAACTACTGCAGGGTCTCTGCGTATTCTTGCCAAAAGATAAATTTCCCTTTTCCTTTCACAAGGTACTTTAATCCCCTTAGTGATCCATGGTTTTTTGCATGGCTGTTTAATGTCCCTTCTGATTAGCTTGTACAGAAAGCTATTTTCAAATACTGATACGAATTTATTGTGGAATAAATTAAATTTTATATTGGCATTTGGTTCTTTATAAATTTCATCCCAGTTTGTTTCTTGTAAACTACTTGTAAAAATATTTTCCCTGTAGTCTTTAATGATTCTGACTGACTTCCACTGAGGTGTATCCACACTGTAAGGCACTATTGTCATTTATCCTGACTGATGGTGCATCATTATCAGAGAGAGCATTTGTTACTGGGTAGACAGTTATTTTCTTGCTTTGTGCCTCACCAAAGAAAACATTATCAATTAGGTACCTACTTTCTTTATAAACCCTTGTCGGCAAGTTAACTACTGAGAGCAAATTGTAGAATCCAAATAAGATTTCCAGATCATTTTTCCTGTTAGAATCCTTTAGAAAATCTGCATTGAAGTTACCACAGACTATTAACTACTTGCTGATGTCTGACAGAGAGCACAGGAAGGGATCCAGGCTCCTCATAAATAATTCAAAATTTCCCAGTGGGGATCTATATACTATTACAATTAAAGTGAACAGTTTTTCAGCATTTATTCACTAGCACACACTTCTATGTGCTGATCACTACAAAATCTACTTGCGTCAGTGCTTTTGAACTTGTGTTCTGTCTTAATATATGCAACATCTCCTCCTTTTCTCATATTAGTTCTGCATGAGTAAGCTGTTTGATAGTAATCTTGTATATGTAACTAATCTAACCCTGTGGTTATGTGGTGCTCAGACAGGCACAGAATGTCTATCTTTTCCTCTAAAGTTTGCAAGCAGTCAAGAAGCTCTTCTACCTTATTAGTCAATCCTCTAATATTTTGGTGGAATAAATTAACCTTACTTTTCTGTACATTCTTGTGGTGCTCTTCTGTTCTAGTGACTTCTTTCAAAATAGAAACTCGATTCTAACCTAAAAAAGGTGCCACCCTTGGACCTCCTAGATAAGTTAAGGAACTTAATTCAGTGTTTTTTTTCAATTAGGAATGTATCTAATTGTCTAAAGGCTTATTTTGCATCTTGGTGCAGCCTCATTAACGATTTTGGGATTCCTGTATGCAGTCACCAGTACATTTACTCCTCAGTGGTGCTTGTTGCTGCGGAACTGCAAGTTTCATCTCACAAAAATAATTTTCATGTACACTTTGCCTCCTTGTCTGGGGTTCAGAATGAAGTTATACGCTGAAGTGAAAAGTTCTTCAGCAGCCACTGTCTAACATAATTACAGGACTGGGAAATCCATGCAATTCAAAAGACATTGGAAATATAACTAATTAGCAAATTCAACAAATTAATTTGGTATTTATATTTAGGGACTGAAAATTCTTGGTAATTAAATGAAACAGTGGAAAGGCCAGGTTGGAATATCAACAATATTATAAAAAGGATATATTGCTACTCATCATAAAGATGATATGTTTAGTTGCAAACAGGCATGATGAAAAGACTGTACACAAGGACTTTTGACCAAAGCCTTCTTCTGAAAAGAAACACATGTTTACACAAGCAAGCACACGTCACACAACACACACACACACACACACACACACACACACACACACACACACACAAATACAGAGAAACAGGAACTGTCTGTGACATGCTTTGCTCAGGCCGCCCAAGGGCTACTACTTCACACACACACACACACACACACACACACACACACACACACACACACGACTGCTGTCTCTGGTCACGCGGGTCAGAATGGCTTCAGCCGAACACTTTTGTATACAATCTTTCCATCATGCCAGTTTGCAACTTAACATGACATCTTTTAAGTGAGTAGCCATCTATCCTTTTCATGATATTGTTGTTAGTTAAATGACATGTATAACACTGTACATTGTGAAGTTACTTGGCAGATAGTAATGTATTGCAAACAAATTTCTGTTGTTACAGAAAGTTAACTGTTGAAACTTCCTGGTAGATTAAAACTGTGTGCCAGATGGAGACTCGAACTTGGGACCTTTGCCTTTCGCGGGCAAGTGCTGTACCATCTGAGCTACCCAAGCACAACTCACGACCTATCCTCACAGCTTCAGTTCTGCCAGTACCTTGTCTCCTACCTTCCAAACTTCACAGAAGCTCTTCTGCGAATGTTGCGGAACTAACACTACTGGAAGAAAGGATATTTCAGCGACATGGCTTAAACACAGCCTGGGAGATGTTTCCAGAATGAGATTTTCGCTCTGCAGCAGAGTGTGCGTTTATGTGAAACTTCCTGGCAGATTAAAACTGTGTGCTGGACCGAGACTCGAACTCGGGACCTTTGCTTTTTGTGGGCAAGTGCTCTACCAACTGAGCTACCCAAGCATGACTCAAGACCCATCCTTGCCCGTGAAAGGCATGATAATTATGAATACCATTTGTATGTTTCTAAGTCAGTGGGCTTGAGACATTAGGGACAAGTGAATAATGGTTTGAATACTTACCAATGGTCTTTGGGACACCTGTCTTCCAAACCTAGTTTTGTGTTCAGCTAGCTTTTGTCACATATGGATTTACTCTTCTGATATTTTCCCATATAAATGGTGGTATGTGTAGTTCACAGTAACATTTCCTACAATGTAAAGTATAAAATCAATAAAGGAGTCATGTGCAAGCATACACTACTGGCCATTAAAATTGCTACACCATGAAGATGACATGCTACAGATGCGTAATTTAACCCACAGGAGGAAGATGGTGTGATATGCAAATGATTAGCTTTTCAGAGCATTCACACAAGTGTGGCGCCAGTGGTGACACCTACAATTTGTTGTCATGAGGAAAGTTTCCAACCGATTTCTCATACACAAACAGCAGTTGACAGGCATTGCCTGGTGAAACGTTGTTGTGAGGCCTCGTGTAAAGAGGAGAAATGCGTACCATCACATTTCCGACTTTGATAAAGTTTGGATTGTAAGCTATCGCGATTGCGGTTTATTGTATCGCGACATTGCTGCTCGCGTTGGTCCAGATCCAATGACTGTTAGCAGAATATGGGATTGGTGGGTTCAGGAGGGTAATACGAAATGCCGTGCTGGATCCCAACGGCCTCATATCACTAGCAGTCGAGACGACAGGCATCTTATCCGCATGGCTGTAACGGATCATGCAGCCACGTCTTGATCCCTGAGTCAACAGATGGGGACACTTGCAAGACAACAACCATCTGCATGAACAGTTCGACAATGTTTGCAGCAGCATGGACTATCAGCTCAGAGACCATGGCTGCGGTTACCCTTGACGCTGCATCGCAGACAGGAGCGTCTGTGATGGTGTACTCGACGACGAACCCGGGTGCACGAATGGCAAAACGTCATTTCTTCGGATAAATTCAGGTTCTGTTTACAGCATCACAATGGTCGCATCCGTGTTTGGTGACATTGCGGTGAACGCACATTGGAAGCGTGTATTCGTCATCACCATACTGGCGTATCACCCGGCATGATGGTATGGGGTGCCATTGGTTACACGTCTCGGTCACCTCTTGTTCACATTGACGGCACTTTGAACAGTGGACATTACATTTCAGATGTGTTACGACCTGTGGCTCTATCCTTCATTCGATCCCTGCGAAACCCTACATTTCAGCAGGATAATGCACGACCGCATGTTGCAGGCCTTTCTGGATACAGAAAATGTTCGACTGCTGCCCTGGCCAGCACATCCTCCAGATCTCTCACCAATTGAAAACGTCTGGTCAATGGCGGCCGAGCAACTGGCTCATCACAATACGCCAATCACTACTCTTGATGAACTGTGGTATCATGTGAAGCTGCATGGGCAGCTGTACCTGTACACACCATCGAAGCTCTGTTTGACTCAATGCTCAGGCGTATCAAGGCCGTTATTACGGCCAGAGGTGGTTGTTATGGGTACTGATTTCTCAGGATCTATTCACCCAAATTGTGTGAAAATGTAATCACATGTCAGTTCTAGTAGCCGGCATGGTAGCTCAGCGTGTTCGGTCAGAGGGTTAGCTGCCCACTGTAATAAAAAAAACTGAGTGAATGGATCAATAAAGAACTTCAACGGGCATCATGGGACGTCTGCCACGAACAATTGCACCCAATTCTTAACGAACAAAATGAGATTAAAAAAAAAGTATATGATATCTGTCCAATGAATACTCATTTATCATCTGCATTCCTTCTTGCTGTAGCAATTTTAATGGCCAGTAGTGTATTTACAGTTAGTTTTCTTCTGCACTGTACATGGCAACATTGTTGTATATTCAGGCATTTAGAGGTAAGTATCACAGGCCTGATAATTTAGGACTCCATGCCTTTTAACATAGATGAAGTCATTGAGTTTGAGCTCAGAATATGTCTAATACACACATCAAAAATAAGTTTTGCATCACCCAGTTCCCAGAATTCCTGAAGAAAGACATTGACTGTGGATATCATTGACTGTTCAGAGACATCACTGAACCTGGCCAAAGATGTAAACAACCATACATGAGCAGCACCTATTAGATGTAGGGGGTATGACAGCCGATCAGTTCCAGTCATTCCACCAGGAAGGAGGTACACGGCTTGTGTTGTCTGTAGTTCAACCATGCCTAGATGGTCAATACCGCAGTTCTGTCGTGTCTGCATTGTTATTTTGTTCCAGGAAGGGCTCTCAACAAAGGAAGTGTCCAGGCATCTCTGAGTGAACCAAAGGGATGTTGTTTGGACTTGGAGGAGATACAGAGAAACAGAAACTGTCTATGACATGCCTTGCTCAGGCTGCCCAAGGGCTACTACTGCAGTGGATAACCACTACCTATGCATTATGGCTCAGAGGAACCATGACAGCAATGTCACCATGTTGAATAATGCTTTTTGTGCAGCCTTGGGACGTCGTATTATGACTCAAACTGTGTGCAATAGGCTGCATGATGTACAACTTCACTCCCGATGTCCATGGCGAGACCCATCTTTGCAACCATGACACCATGCAGTGCTGTACAGATGGGCTCAACAACATGCCAAATGGATCACTCAGGATTGGAATTATGTTCGCTTCACTGATGAGTGTCACATATGCCTTCAACCAGACAATCATTGGAGACTTGTTTGGAGGCAACCTGGTCAAGCTGAGTGCCTTAGACACAGTGTCCAGTGAGTGCAGCAAGGTGGATGTTCCCTGCTGTTTTGGGGTGGTATTATGTGGGGCCAACGTACGTCGTTGTGGTCATGGAAGACACCGTAATGGCTGTATGATACGTGAATGCCATCCTGCAACTGATACCGCAACCATATCGGCAGCATATTGGTTAGGAATTCATCTTCATGGATAACAATTTGCACCCCCATCATGCACATCTTGTGAATGACTTCCTTCAGGATAACGACATCACTTGACTAGAGTGGCCAGCATGTTCTTCAGACATGAACCCTATCGAACATGCCTGGGATGGATTGGAAAGGGCTGTTTATGGATGACGTGACCCACCAACCACTTTGAGGGATTTACACTGAATTACCAGTGAGGAGTGGGACAATCTGGACCAATAGCGCCTTGATAAATTTGTGGATAGTATGCCACATCGAATACAGGCATGCATCAATGCAAGAGGATGTGCTACTGAGTATTAGAGGTATCAGTGTGTACAGCAAACTGGACCATCACCTCTGAAGGTGCTGCTGTATGGTACAACATGCAATGTGTGGTTTTCATGAGTAATAAATGATGTTTATGTTGATCTCTAACCCAATTTTGTGTACAGGTTTTGGAACTCTCGGAACCGAGGCAATGCAAAACTTTTTTTTATGTGTGTATTTTACAACAGAGGAGTTTTTATGATGTAGGATAGTAGTGATGTGGATCACTCATTACACTTCTTGTAGACAGAGATGAACTGTACTTTTTTTATAATTCACAGTATTTTATGGTTAAGAGAGGGTCTAACTTAGGTGTTAATTTAACAATATTAGGAAATGGATTGATTGCTACTCACTGTAAAGATGAACCATTGAGTTGCAGGCTGGTACAACGAAGAGACTGTAACACATTGTAGCTTTCAGTCAAAACCTTTTTCAGCAAAGAAAACACGCACATGTTCACACAAGCAATCACACCTCATGCACACCTGACCACTACCACTGGCAGATATGACCAGAATATTGTGATAATTTCAAATGAAATCTGAGAAGGATTTCTTTGGGTCTATTAGCCTTTTCAGTTTTAGAGATTTCAGTTGACACTAATATGTATATCACTCATTGTTGCAGTGGTGCAAGAATTAAACTAGATCTGTACACCTGGAGCTTCCTTTGTAAAGGAACATTTGAAAACTGAGTTCAGCATTTGTGGTTTTTCTTTGCTACCCAAAATTTTGGTTCCTATTTCTTCTATGTGACCCCCGCCACTTAACCTGTTTCTTGACAAGTTTCTTTACAGAGACTGTATACCGTGGAGGGACTTGAGCCACAGTTACCCTGAATGCTCGTGCCCAGTGCTAAAGTTTTATAGTTCTTCCTTGAGATACAATATTACAGCTTTTTTGTCTACTTTATCAAATGTGTAATTTTTTTCATTTAATTGTCCTTCGTATTTTGGTGGTAATCATTGTTGCTGCAACTGCCTCATGGTCACTGTTGCCAGTTTAAGTGTGGACAGCATCAAAAAGGTAAAGCCTGTTTGCTGCCATTGGATGTTACGTATTTCTGTGATGAGTGGGCTTCTATGTTATCTATTCTGAGTAGTTTTCAGAGGAAGTATTTAGTTGTATTTTGCTGGATGTCTTTTGTTGTGTGCCTCTTCTTCTCCCAACAGAGTTATTAAAGACTCTTTCAGTGATGAGAGTTTGATTGGAGGTTTGTATATATTAGTAAGCAGAGGTTTTCTATAAAGCCTTGATTTACCTCTGGAGGTGAGTGTGGTGATTGATAGAAGGACCAAATTTTAAGTTTGTACCCACCCTTGAGCAAGCAGTAAAGGAAATAAAAGAAAAATTCGGAGTAGGTATTAAAATCCATGGAGAAGAAATAAAAACTTTTGAGGTTCGCCAATGACATTGTAATTCTATCAGAGACAGCAAAGGACTTGGAAGAGCAGTTGAACGGAATGGACAGTGTCTTGAAAGGAGGATACACGATGAACATCAACAAAAGCAAAACGAGGATAATGGAATGTAGTCGAATTAAGTCGGGTGATGCTGAGGGAATTAGATTAGGAAATGAGACACTTACAGTAGTAAAGGAGTTTTGCTGTTTGGGGAGCAAAATAACTGATGATGGTTGAAGTAGAGAGGATATAAAATGTAGACTGGCAATGGCAAGGAAAGCGTTTCTGAAGAAGAGAGTATAGATTTAAGTGTCTGGAAGTCGTTTCTGAAAGTATTTGTATGGAGTGTAGCCATGTATGGAAGTGAAACATGGACAATAAATAGTTTGGACAAGAAGAGAATAGAAGCTTTAACTAATGATGAAGTATTGAATAGAATTGGGGAGAAGAGGAGTATGTGGCACAACTTTGCAAAAAGAAGGGACTGGTTAGTAGGACATGTTCTGAGGCATCAAGGGATCACAAATTTAGCATTGGAGGGCAGCGTGGAGGGTAACAATCGTAGAGGGAGACCAAGAGATGAATACACTAAGCAGATTCAGAAGGATGTGGGTTGCAGTAAGTACTGGGAGATGATGAAGCATGGAGAGCTGTATCAAACCAGTCTCAGGACTGAAGACCACAACAACAACAAACAACAACCCACCCTTGATGCTGAGTCTTGCCCAGATGACAAGAAATGTGTGAAGCCGGATCAACAAAGACAGAGACTGATTTCTTTTTTCATAGATGTTTATTACTCCATTTCAGTGTTTACATGATCTTTTTCAAGGCACTCCTTCCTACTTCAATGCATTTTACATAATGTGTCTGCAAGTCTTCAAACACAAGGGAGGAGAAAGGGGGAAGAAATAAAAAAAGGAAGAAGTCAGAGTCTTTGAAGCTAACAATATTGCTCGTCCAAAACCATGATGCTGGTGCAACAGATTGGCACCTGTGCCATAGTCTGAAATATCTGCAGCAATTCTAAAATTTTATTTGGATCATATGTTATTAAGACTTTTGTCTGCAAGTAAATGTTGTTTTAATTTTAAATGTTTGTTGGCATTCACTGTTCCAGTTCCACTTGATGCCTTTATGCAACAACTAGTGCTGTGATTCACTGAAGGTAGCTATTTGAGCAGTGAATTTGTTCTAATTCGGCAATTAATTACTAGATGTCCTTAGCAATAAGAAGTATTTAAGTGGTGTCAATATGTTGCGGCATCTGCTTGATGCCGTGTGCAGATTGTTCCAAGTATTGCACTCTGTACTGAAAGAAGATGCACTTCTTCATGTTGCATTTCAAATTTACAGCTTGGAGATTTCTGAAAATGGATTCCAAATTCTGTAAGAGTCCTCCTCGACTTTTGCCTCGGACAATAATTAAGACATGTATTTTCAACTTTTCGCAGGGTAATGGATAGTCCATTAAATTTTGGGCATGCAGCTGCACAAATAAAATTTCTTCCACTAATATTTCGGCTGCGTATCGTCCAGCCATCTTCAGAGTAAGTCACAAGACTTAAGGTAGTTCACAGTGTTCAGAGATTTTCGAATTAAATCTTCTAAATAGGGGAGACTGGGGCACAGTGGTCACATTTTTTGTTCTAGAATATTTTGTGATGAAATTTGATAACATTTATGCATTACTTCATGTCATGTAGAAAGCTTATACCACCTTATAGCGGAGATGTTAAGTCACAGATAGGCACAACAAAAACACTGTCAGAAAGTGAGCTTTTGGCCAACAAGGCCTTCATCAGAAGTAAACACCACACACACACACACACACACACACACACACACACACACGTGTGTATGTATGCAAACACATGTCACACACATGTGACCACCGTCTCTGGCTGCTGAGGCCAGAGGCTGCTGAGGCCTCAGCAGCCAGAAACTATGGTCATGTGCGTGTGAGTTGTGTTTGTATTAGTTGTATGTGTATATGCTGTCTATTTCCGATGAAGGCCTTGTTGGCCAAAAACTCCTTTCTGGCAGTCTTTTTGCTATGCCTATATGCGACTCAGCATCTCTGCTATACGGTGAGTAGCAACTATCCTTTTCTTAATATTGTTACATTCCATCATGGATTTTCCATTGTTTGATTTTGCGTGTACCATCTAATATTTATATTGATTTTTTATACATTTTGTTCTTATGAAAACCTTATAAATAGAATAATTGACAGCAAAGTGCCCACTCAGTTCCCACTAGAGGACACCATTAGCACTGGCATGGAAGAGTGTGAGCAACTGTAAAAAAAAAAAAAAAAAAAAAAAAGAAAAAAAATCCACAGACAAGTTGGAAATATTTATTTTTCGTTATAAAAATTGTCTGATACAATGATATTATGCATAACAAAATCAAAGGAGATTATAAGTATCCATGTCAATAGGAAATAAAACATTTTTACAACTTATTTTGGTAGTCTACAAATGACATCTGTGAAGCTCTGTAGTTCTTCATCTACAGCATATGAACAGTGTCTGTCAAACTTACATGACTTGTGCAGATAAGTCACAATTTCAGTGTTTTCATTTTTATTAGTTGACTGATATGTCCTACTAAGTTTCTCTTTGAGCTTGCCTCCCATGTTAAATTCTTCTTCATCAAGAAGACCTGAATTATCGTTACTGTCACCCATCTGAAGGATAGCAGAGCCTTTATAGGTTTCGTCTGGTTGAAGTTGCCTTCAGACATTTTTAGAAATGGGCTTAATGGTTGTTTGATTTTTTGAGTTTGGCCATTTTCTTTCTATGCCATTTTCACATTCTAAAAGCTCTTGCTTCTCTTGGGTATCAGTAAGTATTCTTGTGCTTCCTCTTTTTGCTCCATGCTGAGATGTCTTACCTGTTGAGGAATATTTTTCACCAGAACTTTCAAGCCATTTTGAATCACATTAATCACAGCTTTCTTCATTTCTTCAGCAGATGCTAGACCAAAAGTAGTTTTCTCTCTCTACAGCAGACAATTTTTATTTTCTGCGTATGCACTGATCAGCCAGAACATTATGATCACATACCTAATAGCCAGTATGTCCACCTTTGGCAGGGATAACAGCAGCAATGCATCATGGGATGGAAAAAGTGAGGCCTTGGAAGGTCGCTGGAGGGAGCTGGCACAACATCTGCTCATACAAGTGATCTAATTCCCATGAATTCTGGGGGCGGAGGCAATGAACTCTGATGCCATGTTCAATGACATCCCATATGCGTTTGATCAGCTTCAGATCTGATGAGTAGGGAGGCCAGAATATCAATTGGAACTCTACACTGCCTTCCTCGAACCACTTGATCATACTCCTGGCCTTGTGAGATGGTGCATTATCAGATTGAAAAGTGCCACTAGTTTTAGGAAACATGATCATCATAATGGAGTGTACATGAGCTCCACTTGACCCAGGGATGCCCACGTAAATGTTCCCCAGAGCATAATGAGGCTGGTGCCAGCTTGTCTCTGTCCCATAGTACAGGTGTCAAGGAGCTATTCCTGTAGAAGACTACAGATTCGTGCCTTTCTATGAGCATGATAATGAAGATGTCAGGATTCATAAGACCATGCAGCACTTTACCACTGTGCGTACGTCCAGTGCCCATGATCACGTGCCCATTTCAGATGTAGTTCCCAGTGACATGGTGTTATCATTGGCACACACATGGGTCATCAGCTGCAGAAGTCCGGTGCACTGTGTGCTCAGACACACTTACACTCTACCCAGCATTAAAGTCTGATGTTAGTTCCACCACAGTTTACTGTCTGTCCTGCTTTATCAATCTACCCAGCCTACTGTGTTCAACATCTGTAAGGATGAGTGGCCACCCAATCTCACAACATCTGGACGTGGTTTCACCAAATGTTGCAGACATTCACCACAACACTCCTCAAATACCCTTGCAGTTTCTGAAATGTTCTGCTGACCCTCTGGATCATTGCAATTCTGCCCTCAGTCAGACTGAGTTAGATTGTGTGCCTTCCCTGTTCTACACATGGACAGCATGCTGACTTATATTGCACACACTGTGCATGTGTCTGACTAGCAGTCATTCCTCACTGGTGACACTGCTATCACCTTGATGGGTTTATACTGATAATAGGTTGGTGGTTATAATGTTATGGCTGATCAGTGTATGCTCATTGTGTCCAGAAAAAATTGCTCACACTTTCCCATATCCCATCAACACAGTTAAACACATTTATTCAGTAACAAATAGAGTTTATAATTCTGTATTTCATATGCTATAAAGAAACAAAACCTGTGACAACTGCTTATCTTTTTAATGTGTGGTTTCTACTAAATGAAGTAATACAAGTCCCTATATAGGCACGACACAATTAGGAGAGAAATATAGTAAAACAGGAGAGTCATAGTTTCAATTTTTCAGCATCATTCAGCCTTCTAGTTTTCACAGTCTTCTAAATGCTCAGAGACTGTATGCTACATGTGGAAAACGATGATGGCATTTTGTCATATATTTTTTATAATCCATTGCTCACTGCGTCTCACTACTCACTGTGCCCAGTCTCTTGTATCATTGGAACAAACTGAATGTACTGACTATTCCAAAGGGTAACTGGTTTTGCTGGTAGAACCAAATGGAGTGTTTGTCACAATAAAGCTATGTTTGACTTCATCCAAGGGAATTTGCAAATATACTTCCAGTTTTGCAAGGTACACATCACCAGATAATTTTGACACAGTTCTTCTGGCTTGGCAGTAGGAGTCATAAATAGACTGAGCATGAATTGTCACTTTGAAATCTCTACAGATGCAAGCTTGAGCTGTTCGCTTTCTGTACAACTACAATTAGCTTCACCCATTGGCAACTGGCTTTGCCTTCTATACCCTCATTCTTTCAAAGGCAGTTTAGTTCCTGCTTTACATTATCTTTTAACACAAAAGGAATGTTGCATGCTTTCAAAATTTTGGCACTGCTTTAGCTTTAGTGTAATGTACGCCTTGTAATCTTAAATACTACTTGTTGCTTCAGAAAAAAGATCTTAAATTTTTAGCTACAGATGAACTTTCCATTTGGAACATCAGTTTGATTTTGATTTGCTCCTTCATGAATGGTGGTGACTAATAAAGCATAAAGACATCCAGTTCTAGTAATTGAGGTAATTTGTTTGAATTTACAATGATGAATGTAGTAACATTTGCTGAAAATTGTCCCTTAACTTTGGCAATTCAAATGTTTGGGGCTCCTGTAGATTGATGATGGAAATTTATGACTCTGTGTAAATTTGAAAATTGACTGGCACTTTGTTAACTTGAAGAATTACAGATAATGACTTGTTATTGATGGAAAACATGGCATTCACATGACGTTTCACCCATCAAACTTCATGACTTTGCACATGTTTGGTATGAACAATACCAGACTTTTTATTGTTGACCACTGCAGTATGCTTGATTGTCTGACTTTTTTATCAATTGTGGTTCATTTTGCTCTTCTCAGTCTGATGTCTGGTCTTTTTACAGTAATTACAACATGAATTCCAATGGAAACAATTTTCCTTGTGCTACCATGTCTGCATCTTGCCATTGAAAAGTCTCAGCTGGCGTAAACTTGGTCAGTATATCCTGAAAGGTGAGAATATACTTGTTTCGTCTGTCCATTTGGTTTAATGGATCTTCCAGGTCAATATCACAACTTTTGAAAATGCATTTGTGGGTCTTCATCATTTTCTTGGCACATTTATATGTTCCCTAGTGAGTTTATTCTTTTGAGAGCTCTCACATTTCCAGATATTGTATTGTAGATCTTTCTTCATATTATTTCATACTCAGTACTCTTTTGATTGCTCATAGATCTTCCTGTGGCCTGGTGCCCTCCAGTGGGAGAATCATGAAACTTTTTTAATATTGCAGGTTTTTCGTTTTCTTATTTCTTCTCACATTCCCAATTCAGCTGTCTCTTCTATATAGCCCCATTCTCTCTGCCCACCTTGGATCCCTGGCCTGCAGTACAGCTTCCTCTTCTGCTTAGGCTGCTATTGCCTTCCAGTCATGTTCCAGCCTTCCTGGCATCTCTCAGTTGTGAGAGTGCACCAGTTGTTGATTTCTTTTGCCACTCTTGTAAATGATTTTATAGTCACATCTCTCCAACTGTAGCCTAAAATTTATCAATCGGAACTATGGATCTGATATACTGCCTACCCATGTTAGTGGTTTATGGTCAGTAATGATCAGGAACTTTCTACCAAATATATATGATTGAAAGTATTTTACTGCCCAACAAGTGACTAATGTTTCCTTCTCAATCATACTGTATCCTCTTTTTGCCTTATTCAGTGTTCTTGAGGCACACACAACTGATAAATCACTTCCAATTTTTCCTTAGTGTAGAATTGCTGCAATACATATCTATCTAGTGTCCATTGTAATTATGAAGTCCTTTTCAAAGATGGGATACAGATACTGCAGTATCAGTGGATGGATCAGCTTATCCTCAAATCCTGAAAAAACATTTTTCTGCTTGACACCCAAAGTGTAAAATGGTACTTTCCTTAATAATTCATGTAGCAACTTCATGCTTTTGCTGGCATTGCTTATAAAATGTATATAGTATCTACCAAGGCCCAGATATGCTTTCAGTTGCTTTATTGTTTTAGGGCTGTGGATACTGCTTTATCACTTTGACCTTCTGTGGGTCTGGCCTCAAGCCATCACATGATAGAATGTGGCCCAAATAGAATATTTCTTTTCACAAAATTTTTTACACCTGTCCACCTGTAGATTTAAATTGTGGAGTCTAAGTCCTTTAAATATTTCTGTGCTGCACATTATGGTCTTCTAAAGAGTAGCCCTATATTGCCTTGTCATCCAAGTAGATGAACAACTTGTTACCTTGTAACCCTGTTAAAATGAAGTTCATGAGTCTCTGAAATGTACTTGGTATTCATTTGTACTCGCAGTGTCCATAGAGCATACTGAAAGCCTTCCTTTCTTGATCCTGTTTGTTCAACAAGACCTGATAATAGGCCTCCATTAAATGTAGGGTTGAGAAGTACTTTGACTTTCCTAGGCTCTCAATCGATATGATGAATTTAGGGTGATC
Source organism: Schistocerca piceifrons (assembly GCF_021461385.2). Classification (NCBI taxonomy): domain Eukaryota; kingdom Metazoa; phylum Arthropoda; class Insecta; order Orthoptera; family Acrididae; genus Schistocerca; species Schistocerca piceifrons. Next base: position 613,435,302 of record NC_060139.1, read on the forward strand.
TCATTCAGTTGTCTATAGTCCATGACTATTCATCACTTTTGCTTTCTACTGCCATCCATCTTCTTCAGAATCAAAAGTAAGGGGAAATTCCAACCATTTTTGATTGGTATTGTGATGTCATCCTCTAACATCTTTTCAGTTTCTTGCTGGAGCATTTCTTTTTGTGCATACGGTATTCCGTAGGACTGCGAGCATATCATACTACCTTTCACTTCTTGTAGCAGTTTAATTTCATGCCTGTCTGAATAAGATAATTTGGCTCCTGGCAAATGGAAATCATCACTCTACATGGTGTGTAGCTCGGTAATAATGACTGCTTTCTCTTTCATATTCAGGCAACTTACTTGGATGTTCTCTTTTAATACACTTATTCGTACTTTCATCTGTGGCTGGTTCTTTCTGACATGATTCACTCCATAGTAATGGCTGCTTTCTCTTTCATGTCCAGATAACTTACTTGGATGTTCTATTTTAATACATTTATTCTTACTTTCAACTGTGGCTGGTTCTTTCTGACATGATTCACTTTGTATGAGCCCTGTAACAATGCCTGCTGTGGTACTGTTTGTGCTACCAGTTGTGGACATTCTCTGATGCACTCTTATCTATAGTGTTCAGCACACTTGTTAGGCATTCTCCTGATCCTACTTTTACTGATGCCTCACATAGATGCACACCATTTCTGATATCCTGTTTCAGAATCATAGCCTCTCTCATTTCATTCACCTTTGTTTTTATTTGGCACTCACATTCTTCTTGGGGTTCTATTTTTAGTGTTGAAACTAGGTTGGCTTGTGCCCTTTCTGCATCTCTTCATCAACCCCTCTTGCCTGTCTCTTTTGTGGGTCAACAGTTAATGACCTTCTGTCCCTACTCACTCTTGCCTTTCCATGTGTTTCTCACTTTGTGCTTAAGCCTTTCTTGTAAGAGCATTCTGTTTCCTTTAAATGTGCTGTGTAGAACTCACCCTGTAACTCTGTCTTCATGTCTCTACTCAGTTTTCACTCCCCATTTGAGCTTTTGCAGAAACAGCCTTCTCATTCCTGTATCAGTGCAATTGTTGGAACAGTCCCCAACTTCTAATACCTCTCTGCATTGTGTGGAGCTCACACTCTTATTCTGTTTTCATTCCAGTCTGTTTGCCTTGGAACCACAGGCTTCCAGTGGCATAATTGATTAAGTCTCAATTCTCTTTGAAAAAGTCTTGGCCCACCAGCCCATCAAACGGAACATACTCCTCTTCCCAATTACTAGCTTCCTGACACAAGGGGCAACTGACATAAGGGATAGCAGTGTGCTTGCAGTGCTGGTTAACGCACTGGTGTTATGTATGGAATTGTTGCATGAAGTATGTGCTATGAGTTAAATTGTGTACTACATGTCTGTCTGGTAGTTTATCACCCACTGCCTTTTCCAGTGTACAACAACACCCGGCGACTTTGCGAGAGTGCAGCAGAACTGCATGTGCCATTTCAATACCCACATTGAGACTGATGGTCATCACTTTGAACAATTACTGTGAGCTATGTTGTTATGTGGTCCGCACTATGTATGTCCATAACACTATAAATATGCATTTCTGACCATTGGTTCCCTATCTTAATAAAATCAGTTGTGGGCCCAGATCACTGTTTCAGTTTGGCCCTAAAGCTTTGAGACACTCTGTATATAAGCACATTGGACAAAAAATTAATCATTCCAATGAGAATCACACATTATACTGTGTATCACCACTTCTAGCCTTGATAATGGCCTCAATTTGGTGAGGGAGTGTCTCTGCAATTTTCTGCAGGTATGCCACATCTAGCTGAAGCCATTTATTGACATAATATACCTTAGAGCTACCAGATTGAAGGCATGTTGTGTGCAACATTTTGCCCACTGTTTAAAATAGTCCCAGACATTTCTTGTGGGATTAAAATTTTGGGTTTTAGTGAGCCAATTCAGTTGCGAAAATTTGCCTGAGTGTTCATCAAATTGAGACTACGAGTGCAGCCCTGTTGACTTCGATTTTATCATTTGGAGGCTAGGACTGTCCACAGCATACTCATCATGAAGATGTAGAAGGAAAAGTTGTACTTCGTCGTCAATAATGTTGAAATAAACATCCTGGTTCATGTTCAAGCAATTTACGAGAATGCAGGTGGGTGATGTTTTTGACAACCACTGACAGTTGGGCAGGTGAACACACCATCATTTTTAAGGCACAAATGCAATAACAGAGCACTGTGCAAGAAAATTTAAACCCTTAGTAGGCAGGGGTATGCTGACCGAGACCCATAGTATGGCATATGAAGAAAGACAGTTCACGTAATGTAAATAACTGGTATCACCACACAATCAAAGATTAACAATATTTGAAGTTCTCGATAGCGAATATTAACTACCAATTGATAGTATTAACTCTGTTCCTCTGTTGTCTGAGCAGAGGGGAGCGGGACGGAGGTGGTGGGGGTGGGAGTTGGGGGTGGGGGAAGCAAGACTCCAAACAGAATTTAAGCAAAAACCTTGATTTCTGTTTATGAAGTCACTTGCTAATTTAATCTCAACTACTTTGTTAATAATGTCATCCTTGTAGCAGGAAGTCCATGCCAGAATCTCTGTCATTTTATGCCATAAGATAATGAGTACCAATGCAATGATGTGCAGTAGCAGATTTTCTCAGCTGTAGTAAGTGTATGTGATTCTTCTGCTCTGTAAAGTGCTTACCCTCTGTACACCAATCCACCATGGTCCCGATGGTCTGACCAATGTATGACAAGTCACAATTACCTGGTATACTGTAGACACCTGACTTAGGCAACCCAGGATTATACCTTAAAGGCCCTAAAAGGTTTCTAATGTTAGATGGTGGTTAAAAAATGCATTTCGCGCCATGTTTCCAAATAAGGTGACCATTCCTGTTGGAAATGCTACCGCATGTAGCAAAAAGACTATAGACTTAAGTGCCACCTTGTCATTTTTACCTCACCGGATCCACAGTAGATTGATAGTATAATATGCTTTTGATTAGTCGCTCACTATGACCATTCTGGTGAAAAGGACTTTGAAGAGAGCTAGCACAGCTGACAAACTTTCAGAATTTGAGATGATGTGGGCCTTCTGACCCCAGGTACAGAGAACCCCTGTATCATGACCTGGATGACTAACTGTTATCAGCCTGAAGGTACAAATCAGTGTGAATTGGCTTTCTGTAAATGGCATGCCCCAATGTACCACCAATTCCCTCCTTTCCATCACATCAAGTAAGGCAAGGTGGCCATTCTTTTCTATCTCCACAGTGAAGCAAATGTTCAAGTAACCGGAATTCAGATGTTCTTAAAAGCTTTGCAAACTGTCACTGTCATGAGGTGAAACAACTAAAGTATCACTTACACATTAAGAAAGTGCCATGGACTCCAGGTTACCTTCCTGAAAGACTATCATAAACAATTCTACCATAAACAATCCATAAACAGATAATAGGTGACAATTGGTTTTCTGTCACAAATCCGAGTAACCACTTGCGGAAGTAGTCATTGAATAAAAAGTAAGTGCAAGTCAAGATATGCCAAAATAGAGTGAATAGAGTGTCCACATTAAAACTTACTAAAATATCAGAGCCATTCAAATACAATCTCTTTTTTTTTCCCACACAAGAAATCTGCCGACTACCTAGTGTGATGTCTGCACCAAGCTACTAGTGAGCTCAACAGAGTATCAGGGTGTTTTGCTACATGGTATGTTGAAGCACCAATGTTACTAATAATAGGCCTAAGAGGGCCCTTTCCTTGCGGATCTTTGGAAGGGAATATAACCTAGAGGGGACAGCACATAATAATGTAAGTGAAGGGTTTTGCAACTATTGTCACAGTCAATAAAATTCCTCATGGTATGTGACCATTGTTAATATGTAAAATTCTCCAGTGTTCTGGCCACTCTTGCAAATGGCTTTCCTCAGGATGTTGAGCTGATTGTTGAGTGAGAGAAACCTAAGTTCTTATATACTAGTGAAAGAAACTGTACTGGTAATCTGATAGGATATTGAGGATGAGGAGGAAGGCTGTTAGGTGACCTTTGCTGGTGTTTGCTTTATCTCTTGTCATTAATGGAAACAGGCAACGAGAAATAGGTGGCAGTCATGGTGTAGTGCTGTTTTAATGCTGCCTGATGCAGGCTGAGCAAACCAGTACTTTTTATTCGTATGACCACTGAGATTTCCTGTGTACCTGTGTGGGTTGCTTTTCAAATACTGTTATTCCGTAGATGGCAGCCAAGTCACTTGAGGTCTTCTCTATTCACGTTGGCGGGTCACTTACCTATTTCTACCATACCTCTAATCTCCCTAATCAAGGTAAGTGGCTCTTTTGCCTGTACTCATCTTAATGTTCCGCTTACATACACTAGTCCATACTTGCAGCCAGTTTCGTAGATTCCACCAGTTTGTAGCTTGTTGACTGCGTCTTTTATTGACCTAAGAACATCTTTTATTTTGTTGCTGCTTCGGAAAACTGGGTTGATACTTGGTTGACATAGAATTTTGCCCACATGTTCAGTGACCTCTTGCATGTATGGTAATGGGCAATGTTTTTTACTGTCTGCTCCTCTTCTCTATTACCTTCATCCTCTGTCACCATAGTTTTATCTGTCATCTTCATGCCATAACCATTGTCTCCAAAGATGGACCTGAAGGTTTGTGGTTCCATCTTCAGATGTTCTTCATCACTGATCCTGTGGACCCTTTCGATTAAAGTGTGCAGGGCAGCTTTTTTTCTGCATAGGGTGACGATGAGAGGAGACATGTAGGTACCTGTTTGTGCTGGTAGATTTTCTATATACTCTTGGCCAAGTTTACCATCAGACTTTTGGTAAACTTCCACATATAGGAAATGCAACATCCCATTCTTTTCTATCTCCATAGTAAATTTTATTTTGGTGTGCTTTTGGCTGAGGTACTGGTGAAAGTTCCATAGAAGGAACTCCTCAGGAGGTGATTAATTTCCTCTGAACTATTTTTGTCAGGCAATTACTACCTACGGTGTGGTGGATCAGATGGTAAACACTGCATCTTTATATCCTTTTTGTCTAACATAAATGTAGCATTTCTATTGTTCGGCAGATAACAATATCAAGATCCATCCTGAGTGCACGCAGAGGAGACGTTTCAGCTGTTGTATTCTTGGGCAAACGTGCCGCAGCCAACACAAGATATGGTCGTCTCCTAACTTCCTCAACAGTGTCTGGAGGTAGTTTAAAGTCACCCTATTTGACAGAAATTAAAAAATTTACAACTGGCAAATACTTGGCGTCGTTGAAAGTCGAAACCTTTCCCCAACGTGGATAAGGATGCGTAGTCCAATGATTTCTCCGTGAGATCGATCACAGGACACCGAGATGTAATATCACACTCCAAGACACGAAAGTTAAAACTTAGCCGAATATCGACGAATTACAGAACGAAATTACCAGTCAGACAGTGACTAAGAAGCTTAGTGACCACAACGAGGAACTTCGAGAAATTAGAACTAATACAGAGAGTTACCGGTAATCATTCTTCCCACACGCCATTCGCAAGTGGAACAGGCAAGGTAGGATCAGTTACTGGTACCAGAAGTACCCTCTGCCACACACCGTTCGGTGGATTGCAGAGTGTGATGTAGATGAAGCGAGTATAATGGATCTTGTGGCGAACAGGAGCTGGTGCACGTTGCACTCTCATTCTTGTAATTCGAAGTTTGTGTAACTTCCACAAACAACGGCAAATTTCGTCCCTGTAGAAGTAAACGTTTACGGTGAGTGTGCGTTGTCTGTATGCAGATGTCATATTACGGTTCTTGGTCGTTGTAACCCGGCCTAACGAGGGTTTAAATTTTCTTGCACATTGCTATTTCGTTCGAAATATCGGCGGTTGTCGAAGACGTCACGCAGCTCAATTTCAGTAAGCCTTTTGAACATTTTATAGGCCAGTTGAAACTCAAATTTCACATTCTAGTTCATGTTCACGGTAACCTGAATGAGTGGGTCTAAGTCTGGTATGAAAAATGGATACCTGCAAAATAGCACTGAACCAACTCCGGGTTGAGGCATGTCAGTTCAAATGTCCATTGGTTGCAGTTTCTTTCTCAATGTTTGCTCGCAAAGTGGATGAGATCAACTGCATTAATTGGTAACAGCAGTTCCTGTCGTGTTTGATACTGATTGTCATTGACAAGGTGTAGCACCTGTGGCCGGTCCCTGTCAGTTTGGATCTTTTTCGATCACTGTTGCCACGCCATGTTACATGGCTGTTAGTGGTACACCACTCCTTGCAGGCACGCTGGCCTATGCACATTGATAAATCTCCAAATCGGGCAGCTTCATTCACACTGTGTTTATGGGCACGTCCAAACACGATTGTTCCTTTCTGTTACATCTACTACACGCCGTCCGAGCTTTCTGTGCTGATTCTATACAGCCGACTGGCACTTACACGCAGCTTCTTTGCCTTGATTTTCGTCGGCGATTAATGTGCTAATTTGAGGGAGACGACTAATATTTTATCTGCTGAGTTTATATACAGGGTGTTTCTAAATGATTATGTGGGAAGGCTTTGTAGCATTTATTGCATTCAGCTTACAGTTGTAAATAGTTCATCAAATGCAAGAGCAAATCGAATAATTTTTCTTACAAGTGTTTGTTCAGTGTGTCTGGATTAATTGTTGCAACAATGCTATTTATAATGTCAGAAGATCAGTTGGCAGCGGAGACATGCACGTGGTCCTTTATGAACCCCCAGAGGTAAAAAATCGCGCATGCTCGTGTGTGAACGTGGAGGAAACAAGCTTTGTCATCTGGCCCCTTGCGACCAATCCAAGGGGAGGGTGGTACAAAGCCGTTCAACCAGTGGCGTACTGAGGCGGCTGCCAAACAAAATGTCAGAAGAAACGTTCAAGTTAGGACAGTGTCGTTGCAACTGTACAAAAGTGGGGATTTACTGGCCCCCGGATGTCCACATTATGTGTATTCACATTTTTGCTAAGAAGAAATGTCGATTCATCACGCAAGACAACACGATCCAGAAAATCTTCATAGTCAGGCAGCAACATTCGTTTGCAAAGCTGGTTCATAAACCATAGTTTATAGGCTTTAGGGCTTGTAACACCTGAAGACGATAGGGATGTAGTTGTAAGCGTGTCCTTAAAAGTCTCCACACAAAAAAATGGTTCAAATGGCTCTGAGCACTATGGGACTTAACATCTGCGGTCATCAGTCCCCTAGAACTTAGAACTGCTTAAACCAAACTAACCTAAGGACATCACACAACACCCAGTCATCACGAGGCAGAGAAAATCCCTGACCCCACCGGGAATCGAACCCGGACGTGGGAAGCGAGAACGCTACCGCACGACCACGAGCTGCGGACGGTCTCCACACAGATGTCCCTGGAATTACTAATTCGCGACAAGCTTTCCCAAACTTATTTCTTGGGGCTGCATGTCAAAGACTCTCACTCGTTCAACACTTTCTTCTGTCACTGTGGGTAGTTTTGCACTCTTCCTTTTGCGCACAGGTGTAGAAACAAAACTGTTTGAGTTGCTCTTTCATTTGATGTACCGGTATTATTAATAGTTGTAAGTTGAATGTAATAAATGCTATACAGCCTTAAAACCCGTATATTCATTTTGAAACACCCTGTATATTCCGACATTTTGTTCCTGATAAGCTCACTTTCACCGTTGAATACATGATTCACACGGTACGGATGTCTGTATAGTGAGGATTCAGATGAGCAAAACAATGTAGTGTGGATTCATATGAGCATAAAATTTTTTTCTCTGACTTGCATTGATTCCCAAAGTCATGTGCTATGGTGCGAAGTAAGGTATGCTCGTAAGCGTCTGCAGTTTCTGAATGCCGTTGCTTGGCTGGTACAGGCAGACCCCTCTCGAAATACTGTGGAATCTGCACAGTTTCGTCATTGGTATCTTAATCATTAGCATTTGCTGTATGGAACGTACCAATACTTGACTTTAAAGCTTCGAACAGAGAAACGGGAGGGCATTTCGCTTGTTTGCGACAAGTGTCGCAGCTCAGATGGCTCTATCCTTTTTTCTGGTGTGGGAAAAGAAGGGACTACCACCGTAATTTTTTAGGTTTTGTGCTGGACTTTATCACTTTTACGACTCTCTGTTTTAATAAATTATACTGCTGTGAGATTGTGAAATTGTTTCACAGTGCACCAATCTGAAAGTGTATCGAAAAACTTCGGCTTTGGAATTCTGTCATGCTGCAAATTAGAGATTTATCAAACTGACATTTTTAAAGATGAAATCCTTCTATTTTTATTTTCTGCTATATTCTTTGAGTCCGTTTTTTCCTCATGGAAACTAAAACATTAATCACACATACTCATTCTCCACGTCACAGAAACTTGGACTTCTGCAAAAGAAGTATAGCGCTGTGGAAAACGAAAATAGTACGAAGGAAGTGACTTCAACAGACATTTATAATTCTCAACTGCAGATGACTCTTGGTAGAACTACGTACAAATTAAACAGCTTCACTAGCTGTACATTACCATGACACCAAATTTATCAAGCGTTCGTCTTGTAAATACACTGCGCAACACAATTAAGCAGTCACTTTTTGGAAACCCCGTAATTGTCACCCATTGCGACACATAAGTTTGAAATCTAGCTCAAAGGTGCCTATTGGTCTCTATTGGACCAAAAGCTACGTCACCCTTGGTCTCGGCAACGCTTCAAACAGCAAGGTGTCGGCACATGCGGGAAAAAAGAAAAAAAAAGAGCCAGAGCTCAAAAGTTCGTGTGAGGTGTAAGGTGGCTTAATAATGTCACATTGACACCAAATTTCACCACAGTTCTGCTCAACGCAACAGTGGGTGCCTCAGATAATGCGAAGATCGCCACAGTATTGTAGCTTAGACGCAGCCAAGATGGCCGCCGAGTAAGTGACGCCAGAAACCATTTCCAGAAAGTTAAATGATTTATACAGGAATATAATTTAGTTTAACGCCGACAACAAATTAAATACGTGCATTAGTGTATCGTTTAGTCTTGCCATTAAAGGTTTGACTTTTCTTTGCGTATTTTTTCAGAAAACACGAAAAGATCGTAACTTCGCGAAGTCGCGTTTAGGCTTAAATTTTGTAAACGTGTTTGTTTCTTGTTTCACGGTAATTTAACTAGTTTCTCGGTAACAAATAAGTAAACTACCGTAAATAGCGTATAACTTCATTGTTTTAATACAGATTTCAGAAAAACAGCGTAACTTTATATCAGAAACTTGCCTATATACATTTGTTTATAGGCCTAATTCTCGTAACGTTTTTGGAGAATCAAAGTTAAAGTATCTCGTTTAATTGTCCTTTTTTTCATTCCATCGAGTGAAATATATAATAAATAGCGTATACCTTCATTGTTTTAATACAGATCTCAGAAAAACAGCGGAATTTTAAATCAGAAACTTGCTTATATACATTTGTGAATAGGCTTAATTCTTGTAACGTCTTTTTTGATTTTCGGTAATTTAATTGATTTATTCTAGCTAAAGTATTATTTTTGCCATGAGTGAGAAGTGCCTGACTTGCCGTAGAATTGTTAGTTCCGGGGTTTGGTGTGATGGATGTATTAGTTTTTTTCACTGGGGGGACTGCAGTGGCGTGGGTGTTGGGAAAGTGGATCAGGCTCATCAGTGGTTGTGTAGGATTTGCAGCAGAGATAGGAAGATAGTGGAACAGGAAGGGAAAATTGTTGCCCTTCAGGCTGAGCTAGATCAGGCTAGGGAAGATCTGGACAGGTTAAGGAGGGAGAAGGGCAAAGAGAGGTGGGAAGTGGCAACAGGTAGCAGAAGGAACAGGCCTAGAACTAAGTCTGACAGTTTTGTGGTGAATGTCGAAAATAAGTTTGACCAGTTGCTTCAGTTAGAAACTGATGAGACTCAAGCAGAGGTAGGTGTAGACAGGACACAACAAACTTTCAATAGGAAATTGAAAAAGAATGTAGGAAAGTCATCGAAAAGGAAGAAAGTTTTGTTGTTAGGCAGTTCTCATGCCAGAGGTGTAGGCCAACTTCTGCAGGAGGAATTAGGACCAGAATACCAGGTCACAAATTTTTTCAAACCAAGTGCTAGTCTGGATCAGGTGACAGAGGATTTAGGTTCACTCTGTAAAGGATTTACCAGGGAAGACACCGTGGTTATTGTGGGAGGGCCAGGGAACAGTATCGACAGAGATCCTGGGTACAGTATAGAGTGTGACCTGGTAAAGATTGCGTCGGCATCGAGACACACCAATGTTGAATTTGTATCTGTCCTGAGACGCCATGACCGGCCTCATTTGAACTCTTCTGTTGGGAGAGTTAATTTGGAGTTGGAACAGCTGCTTGGGTCGGGTGCGGGGGCTCGTATTGGTGTAGTTCCTGTTGATTATCTCAGTAGGTGGGACTATACCAGGCACGGCCTACATCTCAACAGGAAAGGGAAGGGGAAACTGGCTGGGGTAATAGCAGGAAATTTAAGGGGGGGAGGCACTGCCATGAATGCTAAAATACCAGTGGTTACAGGTGTTGGAGCAGCACCTTTTTTTAGGATAGGTAAGACAGAAAGATGTCAAGTTCTACGAGAGGTCAGGATTGAAACAAATCTTCAGTTTAGGAAAGAAATTAAACAGCACAATTCTAGCACATTTGATCACCAATCACAGCTATCAATTATTAATTTTCACCAATCACCAGAAATTTTATCTCCACCAAGTTGTATCTCAGTCCTAGGCAATTGCATTGATGAATTAAAGTCACCCAACCCAGTTGACATAATCTGCCTCTCTGAACACCATGTGACCACTGGCATAGGAACTAGGCCTAAGCACAATGAGAAACTCAGACAGGAGAGTACTGAAAATGTTAGAATAAGGAAAGGTTCTCATAAAAGTATAATTAAAAATAATGTAAGTATATTTCATCAAAATATTGGGAGTTTAAAGAATAAAGTAGATGAGCTTCTGGTTTGTTTAGAAGATTTAGAAGCTGAGAATGAAATAGATATACTATGCCTGTCTGAGCATCACATTGTTACTGATATGGATAAGGTAAATGTAAGTGGATATAAGCTCTCTGCACATGTAATGAGAGAAAATATGGAGAAAGGAGGAGTTGCCATATATGTCAAAAGTTATCATTGTGCAAAAAGTATAGAAACAAAAAAGTTTTGTGTAGAGAAACATATAGAAGCATGTGCCTGTGAGTTTAAATTAAATAAAGGCACATTTATAATTGTAACTGTATATAGGTCCCCATCAGGAAATTTTCATCTATTTCTGAAAAATTTGGACTCCTTGTTGTGCTATCTGTCAGACAGGGGGAAGCAAATTATTATTTGTGGGGACTTCAATGTAGATTCTCTGAAAGAGGGTAATAGGAAAAATGACCTTGAAGTATTACTCGGTTCTTTCAATTTGACACCCGTTATTGATTTTCCTACTCGGGTGGTAAAGGATAGCAGCTCACTGATAGATAACTTCTTTATAGACCAAGATAAGTTTAACCAGATAACTGCTCAGCCTGTTGAGAATGGTCTTTCTGATCATGGTGCACAGCTAGTTACAATATATGACATAGCTCCATTCAGCAATACTAAACAGTCCTCCAAAGTAGTATGTTCAGTCAGCGATTTAACAATTGCAAATTTCAGGGAAAGCCTACAGCAGTTAGACTGGAATGAGGTGTACCGTGAACCTGATGCCAATTTAAAATATAATTTATTTCATGACATTTTTGCAAATGCATTTGAACACTGCTTCCCCAAGAAAATAGTTAAATATACTCGTAAGAAACCTTGTAACAAACCATGGCTTACTAAGGGTATAAAAATATCTTGTAACCGGAAAAGGGAAATGTATCTGACAGCAAGAAAGAGTAGTGACCCAGAAACTATCAAAAATTATAAAAACTACTGTGTTATATTAAGAAAAGTTATTAAAAAATCCAGGAGTATGTGTATCATGTCTGAAATAAGCAACTCTGATAATAAAATTAAAACAATTTGGAATATTATTAAAAGAGAAACAGGTCAACCAAGAGCAGAGGAAGACAGTATTACCATCAAATTGAATGAAAACTTTACGAACAAAAAGTCAGAAGTTGAAAATATTTTTAATAATCATTTTCTAAATGTTGTGGATATAGTAGGATCCAGGTGTTCATTAGAAGATGCTAGGCTGTTAATGGAAGAGGCCATACCTATGCAATTTGATACAATTGAAATCTCACCCACTTCTCCCTCTGAAATTAGGAAAATAATAAACTTGCTTAAAAGCAAAAACTCACATGGAATTGATGGCATTTCCAGCAAAATACTAAAAGCTTGTTCTCAACAGATAAGTAAGATTCTCAGCCACCTGTGTAATAGCTCTCTGGAACAGGGCATTTTCCCTGATACACTGAAATATGCTATTGTTATACCTTTGCATAAAAAGGGGGATAGATCTGATGTCAACAATTACCGTCCAATCTCCCTTCTAACAGCTTTATCCAAAATTTTTGAGAAAGTAATGTATTCAAGAGTAGCTTCACATATCTGTAAAAATGAAGTACTAACAAAATGTCAGTTTGGTTTCCAGAAAGGTTTTTCAACAGAAAATGCCATATATGCTTTCACCATTCAAATTTTGAATGATCTGAATAACCAAACACCACCCATTGGGATTTTTTGTGATCTCTCAAAGGCTTTTGATTGTGTAAATCATGAAATTCTGCTAGACAAGCTTAAGTATTGTGGCATGAGTGGGACAGTGCACAAATGGTTTAATTCGTACCTAACTGGAAGAGTGCAGAAAGTTGAAATAAGTAGTTCTCGTAACATGCAAAGATCAGCACATTTCTCAAACTGGGGAACTATCAAGAATGGGGTTCCACAAGGGTCAGTCTTGGGTCCTTTGTTGTTCTTATTATATATTAATGACTTGCCATTCTATATTCATGAAGAGGCAAACTTAGTTCTCTTTGCTGATGATACAAGTATAGTAATCACACCTGACAAACAAGAATTAACTGATGAAATTGTCAGTACTGTCTTTCAGAAAATTACTAAGTGGTTCCTTGTAAACGGACTCTCACTGAATTTTGACAAGACACAGTACATACAGTTCCGTACAGGGAATGGTATGACGCCATTAATAAATATAGACCTTAATCAGAAGCATATAGCTAAGGTAGAATATTCCAAATTTTTAGGTGTGTCCATTGATGAGAGATTAAATTGGAAGAAACACATTGATGATCTGCTGAAACGTTTGAGTTCAGCTACTTATGCAATAAGGGTCATTGCAAATTCTGGTGATAAACATCTTAGTAAATTAGCTTACTACGCCTATTTTCACTCATTGCTTTCATATGGCATCATATTTTGGGGGAATTCATCACTGAGGAATAAAGTATTTATTGCACAAAAGCGTGTAATCAGAATAATAGCTGGAGTCCACCCAAGATCATCCTGCAGACATTTATTTAAGGATCTAGGGATATTCACAGTAGCTTCTCAGTATATATACTCTCTTATGAAATTTGTTATTAACAACCAAACCCAATTCAAAAGTAATAGCAGTGTGCATAACTACAATACTAGGAGAAAGGATGATCTTCACTGTTCAAGATTAAGTCTAACATTGGCACAGAAAGGGGTGAATTATACTGGCACTAAAGTCTTTGGTCACTTACCAAATAGTATCAAAAGTCTGACAGATAACCAACAAGTATTTAAGAAGAAATTAAAAGAATTTCTGAATGACAACTCCTTCTACTCCATAGAGGAATTTTTGGATATAAATTAAGAAGAAAAAGAAAAAAAAATATTTAAAAAATAAAAAAAATAAAAAATAAAGAAAAACAAAAAACACAAAAAAATAAAGTTATATTAACTTACGTATGTTGTTAAATTAACCTAATTATGTCATGTATTAGAAAATTCGGCTCGTTCCACATCATTACGAAATATCGTATTCATGATCCATGGAACTTGTATTAATCTAATCTAATCTAACAGTCCCTCTTACCAGCATCACACCCCTTCTTTTGGCGCCTCTGCGATGGAGGTCAGAACGGCGACGCTAAGCGTTGAAATCACGCGGTTTTTGTTATGAGTGGCCGCGGAAAACATTTCAGACACACTCCCGCTCAGATTCGATACGAAAAAGCCAACGAAACCAACGCTTCTGTTGGGGCATTGATCCCCACACATTTAACGCTGGGAAACAACTGTTCGCAGTACGATGAGCAACATGTCGACGTTATTGACAATTTTTGACACTGCTGACATCTCCTGGACGATTCAGTCCTTCTCTAAGGGCATCGTGGCACTGCAATCCCAGCCAACGTGATTTGACTCCTAGTGCGACTGATTTTTTTGCTCTGGGGTAGAGGGTGGAACCACTAGGAACCGTTCAAAATCATTCGACAAAAAAGACCCACAATTTCAGCAATACCCTCACTGGCACCCATCCACACTTACGGAGAAGTTTAAATATGTGCCTTTAAAGAGAAAACCTACTTGTGTGTGAGAGTGAGTCCTGGAAACCTGCTAGTAGGCGTTCCGGAACGGAGAGGTGTCAAGTTGTCGCATGCCTGCAGGCTACTTCAGTCGTTGCAAACTGTAAAACACAAAAAAAGTTTCTTTTGAGTAGTAGTCATTTTTGCCACTAGTGCTTTCAAGAGAAGACAGGAAGCAGGTCTTTAAACGTAACTGTTCGAACTGCTCTTTCATTTGATATATTATTTATAATTGTAAGTTGATGGTAAATGGAAATGAGCCTCTGGCATCGTTGGCCGGGAGGCCCCATTCGGCCAAGTTTGGCCGCCAAGTGCAAGTCTTATTTCATTCAACGCCACATTGGGCGACTTGCGCGCCGGTGATGAGGATGAAATGATGATGAGGACAACGCAACACCCAGTCCACGAGCAACGAAAATCTCCAACCCTGCAGGGAATCGAACCCGGGCCCCCTTGCATGGGAAGCGAGCACGTTACCACCTAGCTAAACAGGCAGACAGTTGATGATAATAAATGTTAGATAACCTTAAAACCCGATATTAATTTTGAAACGGCCAATGTTACTAAACTGATATCACCGTGCACAGTCGTAGTTCCAGGCTGCCTATCTAACGACTGCCAGTGGCAACAAAAACTTGACTGTCAATATTTCATATGATTAGTGAACAACTTTGGAAATTTAAAATGTTTTCATAATCTGCTCATTAAGAGGTATAATCTTACGATAAAGGTCTAACACAGTAGGGTACGTATTACAGTTAGAAACTGGCAGCATAACACGCGGCATGCAAACTACACAGATTATATTCAACCAATATCTGAAAACAAACTTCAGACATAATTACATATCTGTTCGAAACTTTTTTCTCGCTGACACCCCCTCAAAATAATGAAAAGGAAAAAAAGTTTTTTGCTTGATAAATTTCGGTTGTTCATACAGTGAAACTTTGGCGACGGCCGAAGTGGCCGAGCGGTTCTAGGCGCTACAGTCTGGAAACGCGCGACCGATACGGTCACAGGTTCGAATCCTACCTCGGGCATGGATGTGTGTGCTAGCCTTAGGTTAGTTAGCTTTAAGTAGTTCTAAGTTCTAGGGGACTGATGGCATCAGAAGTTAAGTCCCATAGTGCTCAGAGCCATTTGAACCAATTTGAAACTTTGGCATCTGGCATGATGATTTAATTTATTACTTACTAGCTGGGGTACCCGGATTCGCTCAGGGATTTGGTATGAGATTATGTCGTAGTTCCAATAAAAGGATAAACTGTAAAGTGTACCATGTAAAATTTTTTATTAAAAACATATTCGAACTATTTATAATTCTTGTTTATGAACAACATTGTTGCTATTGTTATCTGGGGTATATATCTACATTTTTTTCAAATTTCGTAAGCGAGAGCAAGCTGCGTACAGTTGACTGTGAGAGATGCCGGTATCTTTGAGGTTGATGCTGCAATATTTTAAACGTTGTCCTTGCGTTTTGTTAACTGTAAAACTGTAGGCTAATTTGATTAGAAATTACAGTCTTTTAAATTGGAATGGCAGTTCAGTAGAGATCAGTAGTATTCTGGGGATAAATAGTTTGTGTCCTTTGTACTTTCCAGTCATAATTTCGGCTTCGATGGTGTTATTCGATAGCTGTTTGACGATCATCCATGTTCCATTACATAGTTTTGGTGAGTTGAGATTTCTGAGTAGTATGATCAAGGATCCAATTTTAAGTCGAAGGCAGCGTAATAGCATATCTGGTACTTGAAAACGGTTTAAAAATTCTATAGGGAAGTTCACACTTTCTTCAATGTTTACCATCGTGTCGATTGATTTGCATATTCACTGTTCACCGGGAATTTCCTTTATAATGTTTAAGTTGATAATGTCGACAATATTATTTTTAGTTGCCAAAAGTGTTCTTTCAAATAGCCAGTCCAGATTGGTAAGTTGTGAACAATGTTTGTATAAATTTGTTCGATGAGTTCGTTTTAAGCAATAGCTATGTTGCAGAAATCACTGTTGAGTTTAATGAGACCGGTCGTCTGGTCAGTAGGATATGTGCCTTTACCTGTTCGTAAAAGCTGTTGAGCAAAATGTGCTGCTGTTTCGTCGATCGATAGTTCAACTCTCACATTTTTTGTTAGTCCCAGTATTTGCATGTGGTGCCAGAGATGATTTTTTTTAAAGCGTGCATTGATCTCTTCGGTTGGTGTTGATTTGAAGATAGCTGGAAGTGTTTGTCGAAAATCTCCTGAGAGTGTGAGCAGAGTTCCTCCCATCACGTCAGAGTATCCTTACAAGTTTTGTAATGTTCTGCCCATGGCTTCGAGTGATTTTGTATGTGCCATTGTGGATTCGTCCCGGAATATAATTTTAGCTTGCTTTTAAAGTCCAGTCCGCGCCCGTGGTCTCGCGGTAGCGTTCTCGCTTCCCGAGCACGGGGTCCCGGCTTCGATTCCCAGCGAGGTCCGGGATTTTTACCTGTCTCGAGACGACTTGGTGTTATTGTGTCGTCTTCATCATCATCATCATCATCATCATCATCATCATCCATCCCCATTACGGTCGGAGGAAGGCAGTGACAAACCCCCTCCATTAGGACCGTGTAGTACGGCGTGCGAGTCTCCCGCATCGTTCCCCCACAGTCTGTTAAGAAGCATGGGACTTCATTTGCATTCCTTTAGAGGTTCACCCCGTCCAGATGCTCGTGAGATTTTACGTACAGGGGAATTGTTCTTTGGCTATATTCGACGGTAGTTGTTGGGGGGGGGGGGGGGGGGGGAATGGACGGTATGTCCTCCTCCCGTAAGTGTGACTGCAATGCCAGATGATGCTAATGCAAGTGTGATGTGTTGTTTAGCACGTATTTTCGCCACAAATAGATTCATCAGAAACGTTTTCTCGATACCGCGGGTGCGTCCAAGTAAATACTTCCACCGGTGTTGTTGTCGATCCGGTCCATGATAACGTAAATTTCCTTTTAATAATCATTGAAAAGTGGTTTGTTGTGAGCAATGTATTGGAGTAGTTCATTGATGTTGTAGCTTTTTTCCTTTGTAATTTTGAAGTTTGACTCTTGGATAGCATCTTTTCACAAGTTGTACTAAGGTCTGGTTGTTTATTACTAAACATTTATCTTCAAAGCGAAAGAGTGTTTTATTGAAGATGTAGTCTGGTTGTTTATTGCTAAAATTTATCTTCTAGGCTAATGAGCGTTTCATTGAAGAAGTCGTCGTTGAATTTGATGGTCAGTTCAGGATGTGCTTGTCGGATTTGGTACAGTATGTCATCACTCATACTTTCTTTGAAGGAGTCCCATGGCTGTTTCGAATTCGATGGGTTACATGTTGTTAGAATTCTGGCGAACAAGTCTCTCGTTTATTCAGCTGAGGCTGTGAGTAAGACTTCTTGTACTGTTAATTGCCAGTGGTTGTCGTTTGCCAGTAGTCCTAAGCGTTGGCGTGCTTCTCTGTATCTATGGCGTAGTTAACTGTCATCTGTCTTGAGATCTGTGAAACTTGTTGGTCCCCGTATTTCGTGTAGCAAAATCCGGCGATAGAAACATTCGGCGTTGTTCGAATGTACGGTGTGTACTCGACCTAGCGCGCCAGTTTTCATGGTTCCTGGATGATCTTCTACTGGAATTCCTTGTTTTCCTCGTTGAAAGATTTTTCTTGTCGTGTTCCATGTATATGGATGTGGCACAGTTGGTAAGAAGCTGTTAATGTTATGGTCTGAGGTGGTTCGCTTGCAATTTTTCAAACGGTGCCTTTTGTGAAGTAAACTTTCTGTCCATTCTTCAAATATACTGCTATATTGCACAATTGGTTCGCGTTCGTAAATGCGTAATCGAAAATCCGCCACGCTGCTTCGTTACTGTTGATGTATCTTCCCATCTGGTACATGAGGATCTCGTCGTTTCTGTTTTGTTGTACGCTGTCTTTGGCCGTTTGAAATCCTGCCATGTCACTGCCTTTGTTCACAGAATTACAGACATATTTTATGGATTTCTCTGAATTGCAGTATTATTCTACACTTGTGTGCGCTTGGAACATTTTGCTAAGTAGTGTGTTATATGGCTACATTGATTATCTACAGTATTTCCAGTTCGTCCCTGCCTTGTATTCGTATTTGCTGTAAAGCCACCGTTCTTGGGTGATTGTCTTCTGTATTTGGGATAGCCAGCAACTCCAGTTTGTGTGTCGTCCAAGTTTGGTTTTGGGCATTTTTTGGTACATTTTCCATCACTCACACATGAAGAATTAGGGTTTAATGGCCCGCATGGTCCACGAATCATGTTTTTTCGCTGTTACATTATACAGTTCCGGATCTTCTTGTGGATTGGGAAATTCAGCGTACATGATTTTGTCGATACCCGTGGGATGAATTCTTCGTGTAGCCATATGAGATTGTGTGAGTGACACAGTCGTCGTTTTTGCCATTCGATTGTGTGTATCTAAAGGCTGCAAAGATATGATGTTTTGTAATGACTTCAGTATACCTCATTTGTTTTTGTCGGCAAACTCGGGTTTTTATGTCGTGTCTATTGGTGGGGGCTTGCAGTGTCCTAGTTATTCTTTGATTACTGGCCACGATGAGTTGCACGTGAATGTTATGAAGAGGTCAGGTCGGTCTCTCTTTTTTTTAGATCATGGCATCTTGAGTGTATTCCTGCTTGTATCTCGAACTTTCTAAGTATGCTCTGTTAGTGTTGATCGAAGTGACACCGAAATAAGTCATTTGGAAGCAGGCGTTGTATGCTCTTATATATTGAGGAAAGTGTTTTGATTCTGTAGTTTCCCCGGTGGGGTAACGGAAGAATTCCTGCGATGGTTCTTGCAGTGGTGATAACCGATTTCTTCCATTCATGCAACAGAAATCTGGTGTTTCTCTACCAAATTTTTTCGCTTTGCAAAATGGCAGGTGTTATCCATTATCCTTATTACGACGTGTTTGTTAAATTCTTTCGTAGGGTCGTGATGGAATACTTCATTTGTTAGGTTGTACTGCGTACGTGTCCTCGTCCGCGGTTCTCGTAGGGCGGTTTCTCAGTCTTCTATCACAAGATTGTGTCGCAATTCTTGATTTAGCAATCGGTTCATTTCGTTGTTCTTCGGTTTCTCTGCGTGTCTCGGTGCTCATTGTCGTTCGTTGGGATGTTATACGTGCTTCACGCTCTTCGTTTTTTCGCTGTTCTTTTTGTTTTCGCCCTTTTGCTTCAGAACTGGCAAAGTCTCCTCCTCTATTACGTTTGGGCGTTGTCTAAAATATAAATCAAATCAACTTTTTATTAAATAGTACACTAAGTACACTTTACACATTTTTCAAACTTTATTTTCGATTTACATTCAGTCACTGTATCAGTTTGACTACTAACACTTCACTGTTTATTTTTATTCGTTCACTGCATTTCTTCGGTTCCTTCCTTCGTCACTGATAAGAAACTGATGTTCGAACACACGACGGGTCTTGGTTTACATACCGCTACCAATGGGTAGCCCCAGAAGTGGCGAATTCCGGAACATACCAAAAAGGCTTCGAATGGCCCAAAGTGTTCCAGAACATTCAGCGACATTCGAGAGTGTTCTGGAATGTTCCACAGTGATCTGTGATGTTCCGGGATGTTTCCGAACATTCTGGAATCACCCGAATGTTCCAGATTATTTCCGGATTCCAGAATATCCCGGATCTTTCAGAACACTCCGGAACGTTCTGGAATGTTCTGTAAATTTGTAGAGGGCGAAACTTCCCAGCCATTATATCTTCAAGAGCACACATTTCAGATAAAACTGGGAACCTTCTTCATGGATGGGGGATAGTGAGCTACCACACCATTAAGTTGCTTGACCGTACCGGAACTCGTTTCTGAGTTTTAGTGGCATGCATTTGTACAGTTACTTTGATAATATATTCTGATTTACTTCTAATTCTGTTCGATTCAAGTTTTGTAGACAGTATGCACGTATACCACTGAATGTATCTGCAAAGCTGTATCTTTGGACGACACGCAGTTCAGGAGATACAACGTAATGAGATGCGTTAAAAACTAAGCTTTACGAAAAACAGAGCGCAAATTAATCTGACAGTACTCAGCTCGTGTGTCACAATAAGATCAGTTAGCGACTTCCAATAAACTTTAAACGTAATTTTAAAATTTTTATTTACTTTTTATCCTTGTATGTGTAGCGACAAATGTGTGACACATCAACTCATTGTAAAGTAATTGGACGTTTGAAACAGTATCATACACGGGAGTGGGGGAATTTACAGATTAGTACTACATAAAATGTCGTGTGTCTAGGGCCTCCCGTCGGGTATACCGTTCGCCAGGTGCAAGTCTTTTGATTTGACGCCACTTCGGCGACTTGCGCGTCGATAGGGATGAAATGATGATGATTAGGACAACACAACACCCAGTCCCTGAGTGCAGAAAAACTCCAACCCAACCGGGAATCGAACCCGGGCCCTTAGGATTGACACTCTGTCGCGCTGACCATTCAGCTACCGGGGGCGGACAGATTGGTACTATTAAGGAAGTAGCCGTTGAGAGTGCGCTGAGGCGACAAACGTCAAAGCCGTAGTATCGCGTACATAAGGTATAAAAGAGTTGGAGGAGTTGTCACTTGCACTCACGTGATTTATGTGAACAGTTTACGGTGTGATTATGACAGCAAGACGAGAATTGACAGACTTAAAACGCGGAATGGCAGTAGCAGCCACGCACATGGAACATTCCTTTTCGGAAACCGTTAGGGAATTCAATATTCTGAAAGCCAGAGTATCAAGAGTTTGTCGAGAATACCGCCGGCATTAACTCTCACCGTGGACAACGGAATGGCCGACGGCCTTTACTTAATGACCGTGAGCAGCGGCTTTTTCGTAGACTTGTCAGTATTAACAGACAAGCAACACTGCGTGAAACAACCGCAGAAAACAATGTGGAACGCATCCGTTAAGATAGTGCGGCGAAATTTGGCGTTAATGGGCTATGGCAGCAGACGACCTATGCGAGTGCCTTTGCAAAGAGCACAGCATCGCCTTTAGCGCCTCTCCTGGGCTCGTGACCATGTCGGCTGGACCCTACACAACTGGAAAACCGTTGCCTGGTCAGATAAGCCCTGATTTCAGCTGGTAATAGCCGATGGTAGGGTTCGAGTGTGGCTCGGGCACGACGAAGCAATGGATTCAAGTTGTCAAGGCGCGGTGCAAGCTGGTAGTAGTAGCATGATGGTGTTGGCTGTTTTTGCGTGGAGTGGACTGGGTCCTCTGGTCCATGTGAACTGATCATTGACTGTAAAGTGTTATGTTCGGCCACTTGGAGACCATTTGCATCCATTCGTGGACTTCATGTTCCCAAACAACTACTGAATTTTTGTGAATGACAATGCGCCATGTTCGCATGGTCACGAACCCAGGAGAGGCGCTAAAGGCGTTGCTGTCCTCTTTGCAAAGGCACTCGCATAGGTCGTCTGCTGCCATAGCCCATTAACGCCAGATTTCGCCGCACTATCTTAACGGATGCGTTCCACATTGTTCGCGACTGGTTTGAGGAACATTCTGGACAGTTCGATCGAATTATTTGGCCACTCAGATAGCCGGACATGAATCCTGTCGAACATTTATGGTACATAATCGGGAGGTTAGTTCAATTACAAAATCTTGCACCGGCAACACTTTCGCAATTATGGACGGCTGTAGAGGCAGCGTGGCTCAATATTTCTGCAGTGGACTTCCAACGACGTGTTGAGTCCATCATGCTACGTCAAGCTACTGCACTACGCCGGGCAAAGGTCCGGCACGATAGTAGGAGGCATCCCATGACTTTTATCGACTCAGTGAGTACCAGTGAATGTATCTGCAACATTATATCGTTCCACGGCTCATAGTTCAGGAGATACGACGTTATAAACACTGAGGTGCATTAGAAACTAGGTGTTGCTTAAAACGGAGCGCTTATTACCCAGTGTATACTCATCAATTGTTTGACAACGAGAGCAGTTAGCGCCTCCCAGTAAACTTAAAACATAATTTCAAACCGTTTCTTAACTTTTCCTCGATTCCATGAGTAACGTCAAATATTTAAGACATTAACTCATTTGTGAAGTAAACCGACATTTGAAACTGTCTCATACATGGGAGTGGAGGAATTTACTGATTGGTACTAGTACGGAAGTTGTTAGCCGTTGTGCGTATATACAGCTATAATTCATTTAAATTGAAAGAATTGAAAGCAGACTCTCAGTTCTAGCTATCATGGCGATATAACTGAACTGGATTTCAGTGACATAATCAATCAGTTTTCTTCGCTCAAAGCAAGGAAATGCAAAGCAAAATTATAATAAAAATGCAGTGCCTGGGAAACGAAATGTTCTTAACTCTTATTCAAAAGCCATTTTTCTTTTATTTCTAATTAATAGTTTATGCATGATTATTACTTTATGAGGAGGAAATAATAATAAGTTTACTGTAACCAAATAGCTATACAAATTCATAGTACAATGATGATGATAAACGAAATTAGAAATTTTACATATAGTGATTTGCGTAGTCACTTATTGACCGTCTCTTTATGGTAGAGTTCTGTATGGTAACGTTTGAATATTTCATGACACAGTTTACACTCAAACATTGCATTATGATATGACTTGTTGTTGCAAATAAGGGGGTGGAAACTACGGACTGCCATTCTGGTGATCACGTTTCTCATTTCGAAGTTTTTCTTTGTCCCTGTTCGGTCAATCATGGCGCCTGTTCTGTAATATTCCGAAGATACAGCTTCCCTTTTTTCCTCCAATGCTTTAAGTAGTCTTTCCAAAACGCTGCTGTTTGGTAACATCAGGTTTGTCCGTAAGTATTCATTGAGAAAGGGTTTCCTCGTCAGTAAGTATACCAGTCTGGATCGTGTTGTTTTGGACACTCCTATTGCTTTCTTTATGCAGGTCCCTTTCACTCTTTCTATTGTCGTTAGGTTTTTCACTGTAAGATGTGGTCCGATAATTTCTATTCCGTACGTCAGCTTTGGGAAGATTTTGGGCTCTGAATAGTGCCATTTCTATCTCTAGGCTAAGGGATCTCGTGTGTTGTATTTCATGGATTGCCATTATTGCTTGCGTTGCTTTCTCTGTTACATTTTGTGTGAAACATTCTGCAGTTGTTTGTATTGTGACCCCTAGGTACTTGAAGTCTGGTACAATCTTCAATTTTCTCTCCCGTATGAAGATCTCAGCTGATGATCTCAGCTGATGCAGGTGCTCTTCCCCCATTTCTGAATACCATCATTTCTGTTTTCGCCACATTTATTTCGAAACCCTGTTTGACACACCAATCTTCCATATCGTTTATCACTTCTTGTAACTTTGCAATGTCCTATGCGCCTGTTACAATATTGTATGCATATGCATTTAAGAGTACACTTTCCGTTTGGGGTATTCTTCCGCTGCAAGGATAAATAACAGAGGACTCAGTGGATCTCCCTGTGGTACTCCGTTTGATTGGAGTATCGGCTCCGACGGGAGGAGGTTGTCTCAGATCCGTATTTCGTTCCATCGCAGTATTGCGCTTATGATTCGTATCCATATATTGTTCTCTCTTAGGTTTTCCTCTAGTTTTTGGTCATTAATTTTCTGTTTATTTCTTCCATTTATTAAGTCAAAGGATTCTGTGACGTCTATAAATACCACATAAAACTTTTCTGTATCTTCAAGGGCTTCCCATACGCTATTTAGCAGTAGTTCTAATGCAGTTAGAGTTGATCTTTCCTTCTTGAATCCCATTTGGCTTTCGGTGAGGTGTTCGTCGTGAACACTTTGAAAGGTAAGTTTTCTATGAGGAGGGAATAAAACCTGGTAAATGCGAAAGTTGGGGTTTGTGTTAATATGTTTGTATCACCTTCACGCTGAAACGGCTGGACTGATTTGGGTGAAATTTGGACTGGAGGCACCTTACAACCTGAATTAACTCGTACACTACCTTATATATAACTACCTGTCAAAGGGGTGGGCGCTACGGTCGCAGGTTCGAATCCTGCCTCGGGCATGGATGTGTGTGTTGTCCTTAGTTAGGTTTAAGTAGTTCTAAGTCTAGGGGACTGATGACCTCAGAAATTAAGTCCCATAGTGCTCAGAGCCATTTGAACCAAAGGGGTGGGAGTGAAAAAAGCTGTGTAGTCCACGACGCGCAAGAGCCCGTACTCTATTCATCCAGTATTTGAGAATGATAGCTCTTAATGACCTGCAATGCCGGCCCGGATGGCCGACCGGTTCTAGGCGCTACAGTCTGGAACCGCGCGACCACTACGGTCGCAGGTTTGAATCCTGCCTCGGGTATGGATGTGTGTGATGTCCTTAGGTTAGTTAGGTTTAAGTAGTTCTAAGTTCTAGGGGACTGATGACCTCGGAAATTAAGTCCCATAGTGCTCAGAGCCATTTGAACCATTTTGACTTGCAACAAACTTATATATAATCTGAAACGTCTGCGAAATTTCATCACGCTGAAAACCCCCACAAAATAATGAAAAGAAGAAAGTTTATCTCATATTACATTTTCACTGTTCGTGCAGCAAAACTACCACATGCAGAATGACGTTTTAATTTCCTACTTATTTACTACTAACTATATTCGCGACACATTTTGCAGATAGTTCAGGAGATATGACGTCACATATTAAGATTTGTCCGAAACTGCGGTATCATTTATGGCCTGTTAATTTATTACTTCCTTACTACTAAGTCTATTCGAACACGTTTCTCAGACAGTAGCCACATACCTCACTGGATGTACCGGTAGAATGATATTGTACGACACATAATTCAAGAGGTAGGACGTCATAGACATTGAGCTGCGTGAAGATGAAACGCAGTGCGAAGTTCGCTAGAGATAAAGGTGAAACGTGAGTAGAAATACGTGTAAAATGTGTTAAATACATCTTAAATATATTTGGCATGTGCGTACGCGAGCAACGTCACGTATAAAAAGCTCATCCTAAACCTCTTGAACGACTTCAACCAATTTGGGTACACAGTCATGATCCAGAAAGAAATACTGTGGGCCTAAGAAGAACCCGAGTCCTATTTGTATCGGGGTGATAACGTGGAGAGAGAAGGGGGAGGAGGAGACGGCATATAGCGAGGGGTTAGGAGGAGATGGACTAATGGAAGAATGTAATAAATGCATACCCGGGCCTTTTTTATAAGTAACTATTTAACGGTGCATAACACAGTGAGGCGCCGTTAGTGAGATATAAATTTTGTTTTCTTTTCAATTTTTTTTAGGAAGCCCATACATTTTTATTAAACCTACCCTACCGGGCTGTGCGACATGACGTGACGTTACGTTGACGCTTTGTCTACAGCAGTGCTGTACACACCATTGTTGGACGTTTCATTGATGTCTGTATGATCGATGTGTATATACAACCCCCCCCCCTCACCCCTTCCCCCTCTCTCTCTCCCTCTCTCTCTCCCTCTCTCTCTCTCTCTCTCTCTCTCTCTCTCTCTCTCTCACACACACACACACACAGTAACGACGCGACTGCGACGCACGATGTAGGAAAGTTAACTGTATGATGCGAAAATTGGCAATTGACCCTAAATAACGAAAAGTGTGAGGTCATCCATATGAGTGCTTAAAGGAATCCGTTAAATTTCGGTTACACGATAAATCAGTCAAATTTAAAGGCCGTAAATTCAACTAAATACCTAGATATTACAATTACGATCAACTTAAATTGGAAGGAAAGCATAGAAAATGTTGTAGGGAACGCTAACCAAAGACTGCGTTTTATTGGCAGGACACTTAGAAAATGTAACAGACCTACTAAGGAGACTGCCTACACTACGCTTGTCCGTCCTCTTTTAGAACACTGCTGCGCGGTGTGCGATCCTTACCAGATAGGATTGACGGAGTACATCGGAAAAGTTCAAAGAAGGGCAGCACATTTTGTATTATCACGAAATAGGGGAGAGAGTGTCACTGAAATGATACAGGACTTGGGATGGACATCATTGAAACAAAGGCGTTTTTCGTTGCGGAGGAATCTTCTCACGAAATTCCAATCACCAACTTTCTCCTCCGAATGCGAAAATATTTTGTTGACGCTGACCTACATGATAATATAAGGGAAATCAGAGCTCGTACTGAAAGATATAGGTGTTCGTTCTTTCCGCGCGCTATACGAGATTGGAATAATACCAGGAGTACCGATATGAAATGAGCGTTAAGATACAAATGTGTCGACAGGGAACATTTGTTGTGAACGAGCCTTTTTTTTGTTTGGTTGCTATGAGATCTGTTGGAGATATTTAGTAAACATCAAGTCATGGATCAAACAACATCATATGTTTTCATCGTGTTAACAATGTCGAATTTTGTACCAGAAAGTGATGATTTGCGGAAAGCATTAATTTTTTGTTTTCATTTGAAAAAAAGTGCTGCAGAGTCGCATCGAGTGCTTGTCGAGGCATATGGTGATCATGCTCTATCAGAAGCAACATGCAAAAGATGGTTTCAACGGTTCAGAAATAACGATTTTGACGTAAGAAATGAAGAACGTGGAAGACCACCAAAAAAGTTCGAAGACGCCGAATTGCACGCAATATTGGATGAAGATGATACTGTGAGTCAGAAGCAAATGGCAGCAATCCTAAATGTTGCACAACAATCAATTTCTGACCGTTTGAAAGCTATGGGAAAGATCCAAAAGTGCGGAAAATAGGTGCCACATGAATTGAATGAAAGACAGATGGAAAACCGAAAAACCATTTGTCAAATTTTGCTTCAAAGACATGAAAGAAAATCAATTTTGCATCGAATTGTTACTGTCGATGAAAAATGGATTTATTTTAAGAATCCTAAACGGGACAAATCACGGGTTAATCCGGGACAACCATCAACACCGACTGCAAATCCAGATCGATTTGGCAAGAAGACAATGTTCTGTGTTTTGGTGGCATCAGAAAGGTGTGGTGTATCATGAGTTTCTAAAACCCAGTGAAACTGTGAATACTAATCGCTACAGACAACAAATGGTCAATTTGAACTATGCATTGGTCGAAAAAAGACCAGAATGGGCCAGAAAACATGGCAAAGTAATTTTTTTACTCGACAATGCACCTGCACACAAAGCAAAACTGGTTCAGGATACAATCAAAACACTTGGCTGGGGGCTGCTACCCTACCCGCCATATTCACAAGACTTGGCCCCTTCCGACTACCATTTGTTTTCATCAATGGGGCACGCATTTGCTGAGGAACACTTCGATTCCTACGAAGAAGTCGAATTGGGTGTCTGATTGGTCTGCTTCAAAAGACTAACATTTCTATTCGTGTGGTGTCCACAAATTGCCAGAAAGGTGGTCAAAATGTATAGAAAGCAATGGTCAGTACTTTGAATAAAATGTTTTTACTTTTCAATTCAAAATTAGTGTTTCATTTTCACAAAAAAAATGCTCATTTCATTTCATGCCGGTACACCTGGTAGAGAATTGTGAAAGTGGTTTGGTGAACCCTCTGCCAGGCACTTAAATGTGATTTGCAGAGTATCCGTGTAGATGTAGATGTACAGGCACAGTTTGCTCCGGCCAGCCGTACCGTATGTTAATGCCGAAGTCTCCGTTGTTCTGCGGCCGGGGCACTCCCCGACTGCGCCCGCATCCACCCTGCGGAGCTCCGCTGCCAGTCCTGGGAATTAATTAAGGCTCGCGAGGCGAGGCGAGGCGAGGCGCCCCACGTGCCCGCCCCGTCTCCATTACAGAATGCGCACCGTCGAGATTGGTTTCCCGCGCGCTGCGGCCGCGCCGGTTTGATGAAGGTTCAAGATTCCGGATTCCAATTTAAGAGATTGTGTGCCTTCCTCACCCTTGCAAAGCCAAATAATTTCATTGGTTCTTTTGACGGGACGCGCCTGCGGAGCGACACGTTTTTGCGGTCGGCTGCGGAGTGTTTGATTTTAGGCGACGGGAAAGCAAACCGCAGCTCCAGAAGAAGCCTGTGATCGCTTAATTTCTTCTGAAGGCACTGCCGCTTAAATACGACAGCAGACGAAACGGCAGTGCTTTGCGGAGGACGGTCGGTAGTTGGCGCGATTCATGTTTTCGACAAATTTCCTCCTCGCAGTCTCGTCGCTAATGACATCACTGTCAACCTATAGACTAGTAGCAACGTTGGGTGCGAAGCCCAGTTTTCCAAGCTGGTCTCCGGGAAAATGATATTCGAAAGTTAATTGCGATCTCGATTTTGAAGTATTTGAAATTTTGCTTGCGGAACGATCTTTTTGGCGACTGAATTATTAGCTTTACTGTGACAGAGTTAAAGAAGCCGTATACCTTCAATTACCTGAGACGATCATCTAATCAGCGATTATAAGAAAATCATCTCCCTGGTATTTTTTAATGTGAACTGTTTGTCAATAGCCGCCCGTATGATGATAACGTCTCACCATCAGAAACTTCTGTTACTATAGTTTTAACAGAACCCATAATCAGTAACGTCTCCTATAGGCAAACCGAGACATGCCTCTTCCAGAGAGCTTCCTTCAATTTAGTTTACTTAGGAAATGATGGGGACTTATGATTCGTAAGTTGATAAAGATGTGTGTATTTATTTTATTTAATCATAAAGCAGTTTACTCAACATTACTATTTTTTGTAGCCTGTTGTGATGCAGTAATGCCTTTGTATTTTCTGACTCCTCTGGGAGACTTTTTACAAAGAAATAAAGAAACCCCTACAGCACAGTGAAATCTAGTTACTTCACCTAATTGTAAATGTTAATGATCAATTATGAGCTTGCTTCTAACACAACCCTCAGAGATTACCTGTACAGATTGAAAAAGCTCGTTGTGTGTTATTTCTGATAGTGCTGACTTTATTGTATCTCAAAATCTTTTCCCTTCCTGATATTAGTCGCTAGTTCTTGTAAGTTGAATTAATATTTATCATCTTTATTATTATTATTTACATCATGTCCGAGAAGTCCCCATAGCCCTAGGTCAAAATGGTTCAAATGGCTCTGAGCACTATGGGACTTAACATCTGAGGTCATCAGTCCCCCAGAACTTAGAACTACTTAAACCTAACTAACCTAAGGACATCACACACATCCATGCCCGAGGCAGGATTCGAACCTGCGACCGTAGCGGTCGCGCGGTTCCAGACTGAAGCGCCCAGAACCACTCTGCTACACCGGCCAGCCCCTAGATCAAAAAAGCACGTTTTGCACTGATTTACTTACACACAAATACTATGTCGTCAGTGGATCTGCATGTGCACGATTGCGCCTTACACAGAAATCTGTGCGTCTTAATGTGTTCGTCGACATCTTGCGGAGCATCTCAAGAGTTATACATCACAATGTTTCTTCAGCACTTCCGACAATCATTAGACCTGTACCGACGTTGATCCGCACGAGATTTTCTTATTTCCATTAATGATCAGTGATTCCCTGGTTTTCTAGATAAGGTATTAGTCACACTTGCAACGTCACTGAAGAACTCTTTCCATTGATGTACACTTTAAAAAATTTGGTCCAAACAGATATCGTGACAGCATAAAAGGGAAACCCTCTGTAGAGAGATAAGGAACTTGGGAATTGTACCTACAAAGCATAAAAGCTGCAACTCGTTGCTTCAAGTTGTCAGAAATTCATTTGGCAAACATCGGTCAAAGTCCTTTCATCTTCGTGTCTTTATTGATGCGGTCATGCATTATTGACCGTGGTAATTGAAACTCACTTGCTCTCTTGCGAAGGGATTTAATTGGATTTTAATCCTGGGAGTTTGTTGACCAGAGGAGTATAGTAAATTGACCCAGGTGCTCTTGGAACCACGCATGTACACTGCGAGCTGTGTGACACATTGCTTTGTCAAGCTGGTCGATACCATCGTGCCGAGGGGAAAAAAAAACCTCCATGTAGAAGTGGATGTAGTCCCCAAGGATAGATGCATACGTATATTGATCCATTGTTCCTCCAGAATGACGAGATAACGAAGGGATACCAAGAAAACATTTCCGAGGCCATAACGCCTCCTCTTCCTGCCTGGGCCCTTCCAACGATTGTTGCAGGGTGTTTGCTTTCAAACGTTTCACGCCGATGGGGCATGAAACGTGGTTCACCTAAAACTGCCATCTGTTGCCACTCACTCGACGTCCGGATACGGAACTGGTGTGCAAATTCCAGCTTTCGTCGCCGATGAACAACAATCAGCATAGGTGTATGGACTAAGCTCCTCATACGGAGACCCTTACGCAGCAACGTTTGCTGAACGGTTGTTCAGGAGAAACTGTTAGTAGTCCTTGGTTCGTCTGGGGAGGGGAGGGTGGGGGTCAGTTGCTCAATAGTTACACGTCTATTTGACCGTACACGTCTCCAGAGCATCATTCACCCCTGTCATTTATGGCACATGGTGCACCATAGTTGCCTCAGCGTTTCTTTTGCATAGTTCCATTTTGTCATTCACGGCATACTTTCACTCAGCACACTTAGCCGTTTCTGAAATGCTTCCATCCCTTGTCTGAAAGCCAATGATTGTTATCTTTTGGCCGTCAGATAAATCGCCCCATTTCTACATGACGACAACGACAGGATTATTTTCCACGTCGCCACGACACGCTTTATATACCCCGCACTGCTAGTGCTGCCACCTGTCATCTGTGCCGGCCGGTGTGGCCGAGCGGTTCTAGGCGCTTCAGTCTGGAGCCGCGCGACCGCTACCCCGCAGGTTCGAATCCTGCCTTGGACATGGACGTGTGTGATGTCCTTAGGTTAGTTAGGTTTAAGTAGTTCTAAGTTCTAGGGGGCTGATGACCTCAGAAGTTAAGTCCCATAGTGCTTACAGCCATTTTTTTTTTTGTCATCTGTGAGTAACAACTGCACGTTGACACCGACCATGGGCGGTGGTCACAGTAAAGTGATGGTTGGTTGGGGGGGACGGGGCCAAACAGCGAGGTCATCGGTCCCATCGGATTGGGGAAGGATGGGGAAGGAAATCAACTGTACCCTTTCAAAGCACCCATCCCGACATTTGCCTGAAGTGGTTTAGGGAGATCAGGGAAAACCTAAATCAGGATGGCCGGAAGCATGTTTGAATCGCCGTCGTCCTGAATGCGTGTCCAGCGTGCTAACCACTGCGCCATCTCGCTCGGTCTTTAATGTGACTGGACCATGTGTATGTCTGCTCACGTCAAATATGGCCTCACAACTGATACAACACGGTACTGAACCGAAACAGTACAATACTGACAACAGTGCTTTTCATCAGCTTCAGAGCGGGGGGGGGGGGGTATACCAGTGAAACAATTATTTATTTCCCCTATTGTACAAAGTCAGCCAGGGGTATGGGCACTTCCCGGACGCCCTACACATATCGGCCTCTCGTACACAAGTCTGGAACCAGTTGAAATCAGTGTTTTTATTCATACTAAAAGAATTCACTGCACGTCAAGCCCTGTAAATAAACAACATTTAAAAGGAATTTGGAATAGTACAGTACAGACAAAATTTGATTCACAGATTTTACATCCACATTTTCCTTTTGACCTAGATGTACAAATAAAATTAGCTGGAATATGTATGGTGATATGATAGTAGAGAGGCAGTCATTAAATTAAATGTTTCAAATTTCTGGTAAACTGACGTCTTTCATATTATCGTTGTATTATCCGTCGCTATGTGCATTTTTTTTGGCGGTACGTGGAAGTTTACTGGGGTCACGTGCCCTGATTCCGTATTCTGTTAGACAGATGTGTCCCAAGCAAACATGCTATAAACGGGTTCCCAAGGTTTCAGAGACCATTACCCCTGAATTAGATCAGATTTCAGCCAACATCTCTTAAAACGTTTAGCTCTTGACGAAATATTAATTATTGTTGAGGTGGGTCACGGGGAGGGGGGGGGGGCGGAGAGGAAGTAGCATTAACACATCAGTTTTCAAAGTGATATGAGATAAACCATATCAGTTAATGTTCAAACAAAAAATACTGTGTGTTTCTGTGGGTTTTCTTCTATGGAACCAAGAATTTATGAGTCAGTGGCACAATCGGCGTTGCTTGTTTATAACTGCCGTTTTCGTATTCTCATTTCGGTGGTTCGTATCCCTGTTGGAAATCGGAGGGTTGGTGAGGGAGATGAGGGATGTCTGTGGCGGAGAACGGATAGGGAAAGTCATGGCTTGGGTAGGTGCCAACATGGAGAGAGACGGCGATCTAGTTAAGTACCGCCCTCACGCTGTCGTCTCCATGTCTTGGCCACCACCTCAGCATCCTTCATCGCGCGTTATGCTGTCCATCTTTGTGGCTAGGGATGGTGTCTCCAGCTCCGTGACCACTTCCGGATCTGCCTGCGTTTCTGCCTCGGGGAGACAGCCCTTGTTTCTGCGTCTGCTCCCGTCCTGGTGGGGGCGGACGCCAGCTCTTGTGCTTTGCGAGAAGCGCGAGGCAGGGCGTCACGCAAGTGCCACATCTGACGGCGCGCCTCGTCTAACTCCGCCCTCAGGGCCGCCCTCTCCTCCGCCATGGAGGACCTGGGAGCGGCAACTGTGTCGTTAGCTGCTGTCCACAACGCTGCGCGGAAGTCACCGTTGTCTTCTTCGTGGCGGCGCGGCCAGTTTTCCCTCTTGAATGGGTGGGAGGGAGGGGGGGGGCGTAGGAAGGGGCGGGGGCGCCTAGGCCTCCCTCTTCTGCTCTTTATATAGCTGCACCTGCGTGAGTTGGCAGCATGAGCGCTGCAACAGTTCACACACGTGGCAGCGACGTCCCTCAGTTTATCACAGTCACGTGTATCAGGCGACTGTGCCCCTGTGGGTCTTGGCTTCGAGCCCTATTTTCTGGTAGCGGTAGCACTGTCCTTCTTCGCTTTGTTTTTCTTGCTCTTCTTGTTGCCGCGGTCGTTCCCGACAAGGCTGAACAGTAAATTGACCACAGCAGCAACTTTACCTTCCTTTCCGCGTCCGGACATGTCGACGAAGCGTAGGCGAGCGAGACGAGTGACAGCAGCAACAGTCCGACCCGCAGCGGGTCTAGCGGTATACATTAGCTGATCATAGGATCCGGACACCCTGTGTATTGCGCAATTGATCGCTGTACGTTACGAGAGGCGGACCCCCGAGTATACAACGAGGCGGGGAGTGTTGTGTCGTTAGTAGACAAGTGGTAACAGTAGAATGGGCCGGTCAGGAGAGTCGGTGACTTCCAACGTAGACTATGACTTGGACTTCTCCTGAGTAACAATTCCATCAGGAATATTTCTACCTTTCTAAAGCTGCCCAAGTCGAGTACTGGTGATGTGATTGTGAAGTGGACATGTGACGGAATAACCACAGCTAAACCGAGACCACACAGACGTCATGTACTGACAGACCGACACCGTCGAGCATTGCGGAGGCTGCTTGAAAAAAGTTGAATGAAATCAGGGAAAGCAACACCTCCTGACTTCCAAAGTACCTCCAGCGCTAGAGCCAGCACAGTGACTGTGGGTAGGGGGTTAATAATAATGGTCCACAGTGGTCGAGCAGATCCTCACAAGCCACACGTTTCTGTAGTCAGTGTAAGCGACGTTTGAGGTGGTGTAAAGAGTGACGCCAATGGACAGTGGATGATTGTCAACGAATGATTTGTAGTGATGAATAACGCTATACTTGTAGCAATCCGATGGAAGGGTTTAGATTTAGCGAAAGCCTTGAGAGCGTTTTGTTCCATTACGTGTAGTTCCAAACTTGCAAGAGTTGATGTTTCTGTATCGGAGTGTTCCCCATGATTAGTGTGTGGTCCCCTTATTGCATTTAAGAAAACGTTAAATGCGGAGGAAATGAACACATTTTACAGCGTTATGTACTGCGTACAATAGAACACAATTTCGCAGATGGCAGTTATTTGTATCAGAATGATACTGCACCCTGTTACAAGGCAGCAACTGTGAGCTAATGGTTTGTGGACAATAACCTTTCTGAAATGGACTGGCCTACCTAGAGTTCCGTCCTTAACCAATGTAACACCTTTGGGATGAGTTATATCGTCGACTTCGTTCGAGACCCCACCGACCAACATCATTGCTTTCCCTGCTTTTCCTCGGGCATGGATGTGTGTGATGTCCTTAGGTTAGTTACGTTTAACTAGTTCTAAGTTCTAGGGGACTAATGACCTCAGAAGTTGAGTCCCATAGTGCTAAGAGCCATTTTTTCCCTGGTTTCGCCTTTTGAGTGAGAATGGGCTACGATTCTTTCGCAGACATACAGACACCCTATTGAAAGTGTTCCTAGGAGAGTCCGAGCGTCATGGACGCAGAGCGTGAACACACCTCATATTAATGTCCATTAATAGGTGTCCGGCTACTTCTTATCAGATAGTGTACTGTGGAGTAAAATTCGCATGCGTCATAGATAAGCCAGTATGTACAACGGCGCCTGTCATAGATAAAATTTAGTCTTCCATGGATAAAACATAAAAGGAGTGAATCAGCAAATCCAGAGTACTTACAAATAATGTGGTTAATCATTATAACGGACGGCATGAGTTGGAATGCCAGGGAGGGAAGACTCTGACAATAATTCCTCGCCGCGTGGGATTAGCGGAGCGGTCTAAGACGCTGTAGTCATGGACTATGCGGCTGGTCGCGCGGAGGTTCGAGTCCTCCCTCGGGCATGG
This sequence comes from Schistocerca piceifrons, assembly GCF_021461385.2. Classification (NCBI taxonomy): domain Eukaryota; kingdom Metazoa; phylum Arthropoda; class Insecta; order Orthoptera; family Acrididae; genus Schistocerca; species Schistocerca piceifrons. Next base: position 613,470,445 of record NC_060139.1, read on the forward strand.
GTTTGTCCTTAGGATAATTTAGGCTAAGTGGTGTGTAAGCTTAGGGACTGATGACCTTAGCAGTTAAGTCCCGTAAGATTTCACACACGTTTGAACTTTTTTTTTTTAATAATTCCTCTGAGGACGGAGAGGTGAAATGAGTGGTTTCCATAATTTGTCGAGCTGAAAACTCTCGTCTCGGTTGAGCAAGTTGTTTACAAATTGAATTTCCATAGCTTCCGTGACCACTGAGGTCCATTATGATAGAGGTGTGGTCACTATCTTGACTTTTCGGAATCCACGGAATGACCTGTGGAAATGGGGTGTTGAGGAACTGCATATTTATTATGCTTTAGGGGGCGGTTGTGTCGGTGGTGTTCGGTGCAGCGCTGTTGTACAGTTCGTATTGTTGTCCTGTGTGCCTTTTACCCAGTGACGAGGAATTTGAAGAATACCAGTCTTTCATAAGAGCAGATTATCTTCCACAGATCCCAGAAGAGCGACTGCCTCTGCCGGCGAGCGGAAAATCTCATCCACATTATACTGACAACTATATACCTTATTCTAACAGTTTTTGAAGAAACGCTTCTCACGAACTGGTACGGAAGAAAGCTCGTGCACTTTAAAACTCTTTCTTCTTTATTTTGTTGATATGGAGTTTACTCTTTCAGAGGTCTCTTATATGATGTTTTGCATGTGCATTCTTACGAAAGACGGGTATTTATGAAATTCTTTGCCAGTTAGGTAAAAGTTACAAACAACACGCACTGTGCAAGAACGGTGTATCGAATACCGGCGACACATCCGCCCCCTAAAGCATAATAAATCTGCAGTTCCTCAACACCGTCACTGAATATTGTATTTTCAGTAGTCATTCCTTGGATGACGAGAAAGTCAAGATACTGATTACAGCCTCTACCTGTTGGAATTCACTAGGCATGGAAGCAGTGGATTTACAACTTGCAGACAATCTTCTCAACCGAGACAAGGGTTTCAAGTTCGACAGTTTGTGGAAACCACATATTTCACGTCTCCGCTCTCAGAGGAGTTATTGTTCTATGTCTTTGCTGCCTCCCATCTCAGCACATGCCGTCCATTTTAATAATGATCAATATAATTTCTAAACACTGTGGATTTACTGACTTGTACTTGTTATGTTATATTCTAAGACAAGTTATTGTGCCAACTGGCCTGTCACGGATGCCCGTTCTACTCCACTCGTATATCATTGTGTTCTATGGTTTTAATTCAGTCACCGACTCGGCTTGAACATGGCTGTACGGTTAACAGCAGAAATATAGAAAGACGAAATATTGCTATTCCAGATGCCGATCCAAAACATGATGGAATAAATAGTGAGACAACGACGTCCTTGGCGAACTGCGTGGATGGCATTAGAAAATATGTACATGTAGAGGCGGTGGCAAGGGCGGCGGGGGGCTATGGGGGCTATAGCCCCCCCCCCCCCTCCCCACTGGAGTATCATAATACACTGGATAAAATGACTTCACAAATCAGTGAATATATTGCTTCAACAGATTCAATCATTTGTTTTATAATTGTGTAGCAATATAGGTTGCAATGTGTTTCAAATACATTTTAACAAAAGAATAAGAGCGGCAAATACACTCCTGGAAATGGAAAAAAGAACACATTGACACCGGTGTGTCAGACCCACCATACTTGCTCCGGACACTGCGAGAGGGCTGTACAAGCAATGATCACACGCACGGCACAGCGGACACACCAGGAACCGCGGTGTTGGCCGTCGAATGGCGCTAGCTGCGCAGCATTTGTGCACCGCCGCCGTCAGTGTCAGCCAGTTTGCCGTGGCATACGGAGCTCCATCGCAGTCTTTAACACTGGTAGCATGCCGCGACAGCGTGGACGTGAACCGTATGTGCAGTTGACGGACTTTGAGCGAGGGCGTATAGTGGGCATGCGGGAGGCCGGGTGGACGTACCGCCGAATTGCTCAACACGTGGGGCGTGAGGTCTCCACAGTACATCGATGTTGTCGCCAGTGGTCGGCGGAAGGTGCACGTGCCCGTCGACCTGGGACCGGACCGCAGCGACGCACGGATGCACGCCAAGACCGTAGGATCCTACGCAGTGCCGTAGGGGACCGCACCGCCACTTCCCAGCAAATTAGGGACACTGTTGCTCCTGGGGTATCGGCGAGGACCATTCGCAACCGTCTCCATGAAGCTGGGCTACGGTCCCGCACACCGTTAGGCCGTCTTCCGCTCACGCCCCAACATCGTGCAGCCCGCCTCCAGTGGTGTCGCGACAGGCGTGAATGGAGGGACGAATGGAGACGTGTCGTCTTCAGCGATGAGAATCGCTTGTGCCTTGGTGCCAATGATGGTCGTATGCGTGTTTGGCGCCGTGCAGGTGAGCGCCACAATCAGGACTGCATACGACCGAGGCACACAGGGCCAACACCCGGCATCATGGTGTGGGGAGCGATCTCCTACACTGGCCGTACACCACTGGTGATCGTCGAGGGGACACTGAATAGTGCACGGTACATCCAAACCGTCATCGAACCCATCGTTCTACCATTCCTAGACCGGCAAGGGAACTTGCTGTTCCAACAGGACAATGCACGTCCGCATGTATCCCGTGCCACCAAACGTGCTCTAGAAGGTGTAAGTCAACTACCATGGCCAGCAAGATATCCGGATCTGTCCCCCATTGAGTATGTTTGGGACTGGATGAAGCGTCGTCTCACGCGGTCTGCACGTCCAGCACGAACGCTGGTCCAACTGAGGCGCCAGGTGGAAATGGCATGGCAAGTCGTTCCAGAGGACTACATCCAGCATCTCTACGATCGTCTCCATGGGAGAATAGCAGCCTACATTGCTGCGAAAGGTGGATATACACTGTACTAGTGCCGACATTGTGCATGCTCTGTTGCCTGTGTCTATGTGCCTGTGGTTCTGTCAGTGTGATCATGTGATGTATCTGACCCCAGGAATGTGTCAATAAAATTTCCCCTTCCTGGGACAATGAATTCACGGTGTTCTTATTTCAATTTCCAGGAGTGTAGCTTACTATCTAAACCAATAAATATCATTTAACTTAAAATGGGCGTCTTATTATTTATTAATAGACATAGGATGTATATTAATGTACGAGTGCCATTTAACATTTATCAAGATAGCTAAATATGCCGGATATGCCTACCAACACTTAAATTGCTGACCCCAGACAAACTTCGAAATCGCCGGACATCTGGGTCAAATCGTACTATTTTCCCGGGCACACACATTCTGTAGACATGTTTTTACTCTGAACTCCAAAACAGTTACCGAAAACTACTTTAAGCAACACCAGATTTTACCAGTTTGTCGGTGGAGGACCCCAACACTCCTTTTGTTAAACTATGTTCCATTCCCCCAACCCACCCATTAGCCTCCGCCCCCTCCCCCCACGATCGACTTCTAGAATCGCCCCTGCGTACGAGCATCATGGATTCCTATAGATAAATATATGCGTACGCAGCGGGTGCCTGGAGGTAGCTGTCCCTCTCACACCAGAAAAAAAGTGATCCTCAAAAACCGAATTCGCACCCCGCCCCGCCACACAGTCTGAGGTATTAGTTATGTACCATTTTAAAGAAAGGCCACATATGTAATGGATATTGTGTAGAAACAAATGCACTCACCACCATTTGTTGTGTGATCTCAAAACTATTTCGCCATTCACCGCGAATCTAATGTGCCCTCCATCCCTCCCCGCAAGCTCTAACTCTGGATACGCTCTTGTACCTGAAGACCATAATGCATGGATAAATCTACAAGAGGTCACTACCTAGCGGTAAATATCAGACGACTGATGATTAAGACGATGACGACGTTTATGTAATAAATACTAGTATAACAAAATAGTGATAATTTTAATATCTATAGAGTGCTGATTAAATACTTTTTGCATTTACTACTCAGAAAATTAATTTACGCTCATCCCCCCTCGCCCAGATGCTAATTAGCAATCAGCTTTGTATTCAGGGATAATTGTTACATCCTGTAATTTTATTATTTCTTTTTTCTTAAATGCGACCCTATACTGAATAGTGATCGATTGTAGAGGTTACACGGGTCATAAACTTTGCATTCTTCCTCACTTTTTGTTTGGAATTTCTAAACGTATTTCATCAAGAAACTTAATTTACTAGTAGCACGTAACTTGTTTCCAATCTTAGAAATTTATACGACGAAAATGTACCGACGTAAACTTTCGTAATAGTTAAAATCAATGGGATCTTATTTCCCAGGTCATCTCAGTTCAGGCGTTCAGAATAATTACTATGTATTCTCTGACTTATTGGTCGTCTTTTACTTTCGTTATTTATCTTTTATGTATTAAAAGCTTCCAAATTTTCTTTTTTATTGGTCATCCAAGATTGTAATGCCAGGTATGAATATTTTTCAATGCTTACTCAAATGAATTTCAATGTCGGTATGGATTATCTTTGGTAAAGCACTCGAATTATCGCGACGTGAACCATACATGCTTCAAATAAATAAGCCGTGCAATATAAATGAGTGATTTTTTCAAGTTTAATTTTTAATTAAATACTTTTTTCGCTTATAGACTACTCATTATGTTAATGATATTCTCTTGTGTTGGTTTATGGGAAAAATGATTTCTCTTACTAAGCCCTACATGGCTATGCCGTCCTATTTTCTATTATCTGTATCCTATAAGTGAATCTGTACGGCATACGCTACACAACTGATACCACGTAGTGGCTTGTTTGTTAATTTTCGTGGCACAGGTCGCCTTAACCAGCCACTGTCATCTTGGCAAGTATGTAAATTACATTCCTCTCTGTTAGTCCATGTAGGTCCTATTCACATTTGGTATGTACTTTGTATAACTTTGTACCGATTTTCGAAACAAATATGTAATAAATTTTTCAATTATCAATCTGTTTTCACTGTGCTATTTGAGGTTTTGTTCCTTTATCAGATTATCTGCTGATGATAATGTCGGAACACATCATTAAATCACTCACCACAAGTCCTGTGACTCCTGCATATTTTTGTAGTGTCCATATCAGCGCTGTTTCAGCGTTTAAAAACGTTCAAAGTGGGCGCATACTCCTTACATCACTTCATGTATTCCAAAATTCGGTTTTACATGTGTCACACAAGTCAACTCGTGTAGCTTTGTCAGAAAGAGGGCTTGTCCTCAACGTTACTACGCGACGTCAATCTTTGTACTATTTTGCATCTTTTGCTCTTGTCTTAGAACTTGTACTCAGCGGCGTCACCTGTTAGCATCGCTGGCTTCGCTTATGTCGTGGCGTGGCATGACCGGCTCAGCGCATACGGCTTCTGTTGTGAGAATACTGTCGTGTGCTCTATGTGGTACAAAAAAATGGCTCTGAGCACTATGGGACTTAATATCTATGGTCATCAGTCCCCTAGAACTTAGAACTACTTAAACCTAACTAACCTAAGGACATCACACAACACCCAGTCATCACGAGGCGGAGAAAATCCTTGACCTCGCCGGGAATCGAACCCGGGAACCCGGGCGTGGGAAGCGAGAACGCTACCGCACGACCACGAGCTGCGGACTCTACGTGGAACATATTTTATTATGGACTACAAATGAATAGCACATGTAAGTCAAATCAGTTATATGCACAACGCAGCGCCGTCTTTTGCTTTACGTGGGCGGATTGCTGTGGACGTGCTGTTGAGAACTAATATCCAGAAACTGACGATGATCGTCGGGTGTTCATCTGCTGCTATGATTAACATCATAACAAGGCTGTAACAATTAATATACCCTGTCTGCGCAGTATCCTCTTTACTGCATTCACTTCGCAATTAGTTGTGGTCATTGGCCATTTTCCAAACAAAGCCCATGTCATGTAAGTCTGATAAGAATGTTTTCCATACAACATATATAATATTTGTTTACGTTGTTGGTACTGTTTGAAAACGTCAGTTACCAAAACTACTCTCCATATAAATGCAACGAATACACAATTTTACAATTCTTATATCTAGCTCAAAACACATGACTACAAAATATATCATTAGCATTCATCAAAAATGGCCGAAACCGCTACTAGGTGACGAAGGCGTCCATTCCTGAACCGCAGCTTACTCTTTTTGTAAAGCAGTAATAACGGCAGTTTGTATCACGTAGAACAAGCTTTCGTGACCAGCGGGACTCAAACTCCCGACTGGACATCCCCAATTTACGTTTTCCGTTCTTCCAATATCGATCCAGGCGAATACCGACATGGTTCCGGGTTCGTATGCCGTCGCCGTGACTTTCTTCCCCCTCTCCTTCCTCTCCATTGTCGGACATTTTTAATAAGTGACAGCTGAATGCTACACATCAGAACATAAGTAAGCACATACTTCATGGCATGTCGCTGCAAATGGGGCTCCAGTACGGGTATGCTGTATGTACTTCCCTGTTGACGCAGTAACATTTATACACTATGTGATCAAAAGTATCGGGACATCCACAAAAACATGGGTTTTTTAGACTAGGTGCGTTGTACTGCCACCTACTGCCAGGTACCCCATATCAGCGGCCTCAGTAGAGACATCATGAGAGAGCAGAATGGGGGGCTCCGTGGAACTCAACGGATCTCGAACATGGTCAGGTGATTGGGTGTCACTTGTGTCATACGTCTGTATGCGAGATTTCCACACTCCTAAACCTCCCTAGGTCCACTGTTTTCGATGTGATAGTGAAGTGGAAACGTGAAGGGACACGTATAGCATAAAAGCGTACAGGCCGACCTTGTCTGTTGACTGACAGAGACTGCCGACAGTTGAAGAGGGTCGTAAGGTGTAATAGGCAGACATCTATCCAGACCATCACATAGGAATTCCAAGCTGCATCAGGATCCACTGCAAGTAATATGACAGTTAGGCGGGAGGTGAGAAAACTTGGATTTCATGGTCGAGCGGCTGCTCATAAGCCACACATCACGCCGGTAATCGCCAAACGACGCTTCGCTTGATGTAAGGAGCGTAAACATTAAATAGTGGAAAAACGTTGTGTGGAGTGGCGAATCACGGTACACAATGTGGCTATCCGATGACAGGGTGTGAGTATGGCGAATGCCCGATGAACAGCGTGTGTAGTGACAACGGTAAAATTCTGAGGCCGTGGTGTTATGGTGTGGTCGTGTTTTTCATGGAGGGGTCTTGTACCCCTTGTTGTCTTGCGTGGAACTATCACAGCACAGGCCTACATTGATGTTTTAAGCACCTTCTTGCTTCCCACTGCTGAAGAGCAATTCGGGGATGGCGATTGCTTCTTTCAACACGATCGAGTACCTGTTCATAATGCACGGCGTGTCGTGGAGTGGTTAGACGGCAATAAAATCTCTGTAATGGACTGGCCTGCACAGAGTCCTGACTTGAATCGTATAGAACACCTTTGGGATGTTTTGAAACGCCGACTTCGTGTCTGGCCTCACCGACCGACATCTATACCTCTCCTCAGCGCAGCACTCCATGAAGAATGGACTGCCATTCCCCAAAAAACCTTCCACCACCTGATTGAGTGTATACCTGAGAGAGTGGAAGCTGACATCAAGGCTAAGGGTGGGCTTACACGATACAATGCGCCATGAACTTATAAGTCATTTTCAGCCAGGTGTCTGGATACTTTTGATCATACAGTGTACCTGCAAACGGCGCGTAAATATCGAGATTCGACTGTAAAACAATGAGATTAAATATACAAAATTCTGTAAATATACTTCAGTTGAGAGAGCTGTACGTATCGATATGGACTGTTGGAAAGAATAATAGGGTGTAATGTCCCGCCGACGATATGATCGTGGGAGAAAGCGCAAGCGAAAATTGGGGAAGGAAAGGGAAGGGAATCGGCCATGCTTTTTCAAAGGAATCATAGCGGCATTTGCCTTAAGTCTGCATTTTTCAGTCTTTCAATTTTCAAACAATTTTCATCTCCGCTCCCCTCCCTCAATTCCTGACACGATAATAATACAGGGTGATTAAAAAAGAATACCACAACTTTAAAAATGTGTATTTAATGAAAGAAACATAATATAACCTTCTGTTATACATCATTACAAAGAGTATTTAAAAAGGTTTTTTTTCACTCAAAAACAAGTTCAGAGATGTTCAATATGGCCCCCTCCAGACACACGAGCAATATCAACCCGATACTCCAACTCGTTCCACACTCTCTGTAGCATATCAGGCGTAACAGTTTGGATAGCTGCTGTTATTTCTCGTTTCAAATCATCAATGGTGACTGGGAGAGGTGGCCGAAACACCATATCCTTAACGTACCCCCATAAGGAAAAATCTCAGGGGGTAAGATCAGGGCTTCTTGGAGGCCAGTGATGAAGTGCTCTGTCACGGGCTGCCTGGCGGCCGATCCATCGCCTCGGGTAGTTGACGTTCAGGTAGTTACGGACAGATAAGTGCCAATGTGGTGGCGCTCCATCCTGCTGAAATATGAATTGTTGTGCTTCTTGTTCGAGCTGAGGGAACAGCCAATTCTCTAACATCTCCAGATACTGTAGTCCAGTTACAGTAGCACCTTCGAAGAAAAAGGGACCAAAAACTTTATGGGCTGAAATGGCACAGAAAACGTTCACCTTAGGCGAGTCACGTTCATACTGAGTTGTTTCCCGCGGATTCTCAGTGCCCCATATACAGACATTGTGACGGTTGACTTTCCCGTTAGTGTGGAAAGTTGCTTCATCACTAAACACAATCTTTGAAACGAAAGATTCATCTGTTTCCATTTGAGCAAGGATAAAATCACAGAAATCGATTCTTTTAATCTTATCAGCTGCAGACAGTGCTTGAACCAATTTCAGACGATAAGATTTCATAACTAACCTTTTTCGTAGGACTCTCCATACAGTTGATTGTGGAATTTGCAGCTCTCTACTAGCTCTGCGAGTCGATTTTCCTGGGCTGCGAACAAATGCTTGCTGGATGCGTGCTACATTTTCATCACTCGTTCTCGGCCGTCCAGAACTTTTCCCTTTGCACAAACACCCATTCTCTGTAAACTGTTTATACCAACGTTTAATACACCACCTATCAGGAGGTTTAACACCATACTTCGTTCGAAATGCACGCTGAACAACTGTCGTCGATTCACTTCTTCCGTACTCAATAATGCAAAAAGCTTTCTGTTGAGCGGTCGCCATCTTAGCATCAACTGACGCTGACGCCTAGTCAACAGCGCCTCAAGCGAACAAATGTACAACTAAATGAAACTTTATAGCTCCCTTAATTCGCCGACAGATATTGCTTAGCTCTGCCTTTTGTCGTTGCAGAGTTTTAAATTCCTAAAGTTGTGGTATTCTTTTTGAATCACCCTGTATATTGAGTATTTTGACGCTAAAATTACGAAGTTACGAACCTTACACATTACCAAGTATAAATAAATTTATTGCTATTTGACAATATGGATCGCTACATTGACACAGCCAGAATCTATGGCCCTCTTTTGCTCTTTGTCGTACATGTAAAACGCGAAGAGTTGGTGATTTATCTTCGGAGAGCAGGGGGTGCAGAGAGAAAAGTAGCACGGTCGTTGTAGTGTGGGAGAACGTGAGAGGCGAAGTGTTTTCTTGTATGTTACCATGCGCTAACAAGGCACTCGCGTGCGCACCTCGTACCGACTAACTGCAGTACTGGATGTACCCTCATATGGCGAGAGAGGGAAACATATAAAGCAGCACGGAACATTGTCGAACATTATCGTTTTGATGGTCCAGACATTATGCCGTGGGGAGCACAGTTGCATGGGTGTATTGACCTCCAGATCTTTGAATACGGTACATTCACCGGTCAACGTTATTGCGACGCTGTACCTCTTCCCCATATGCGTACTTTTGGGGATACATTCGGTCCTGACATAGTGTGACTGCATGAAAATGCGCGAATGGACTAGCCTGTCGGTTTGTCCGACTTAAATGCCGTCAGTCAAGTGTGGGGTGCATTGAGGAGAAGTACTGCAGGGCGTCCACAAGCATCAGCGGCCATCCAGCAGCTGTCAGCCGTGCTGCTGAGGAATGGAGCACAAGGACTGCTTACCAGGCTTGTGGCCAGCATGGGATTCCGTTGATCACAAAACCAATTAAGAACCGAGGCCCTCTTTATTTAATGTCGAAGGGAGCGTGAAAAATCGCGGTGACTACAGTGTAGTGATTGTCTTTAAGTAAAAGTGTCATTTCTGCTCGCCTCAGTGCGTATGTCATCCACTCACCTTTTGTACTGTACTGTAGCAATTCTTTCTATGTATGGTCGAAGTTTCATGGAGCTATGTTGCTTGGCACTGACACATCACGTGAAAGTTATTTTAGTCCCTAAATTTTGGACCCCAGTGGAAGTTCATTATATCAGTGTCAATATGAATTTTAATTTTTTTCTTACGCCGGAATGTATTTTGCTTTGTTCTCCTTTCAGTAAGTTAGTGTTTGAGTCCATATTTTTTTGTTTTCAATCGCCGGCGGTCCCCGTCTAGCGTTATGCTCTTGAAACCTAAAACTGAACGGCTGGATCGGAATTTGAACGGCCGACTTCCCGAGTAGGAGTCCAGTGTCTTACCAGCGCGCCATCTCGTTCGGTACGGTGCGGAAGAATCAGCCGACGTGCAGCGCTCGCATGAACATTTTCAACTGAGTTTAATTTACGAGTGCGCAAATGAAAAGGAACACATTTTAGAACAAACCCTCACTCTCAGTGAAATTAGCCTTTTTTGTGTATTAAAAACAAAATGTTAAATACAGGTTGCAATGAAGTATTATAAGTATTCAGATCGTAAAAAACTATGATGAGATAAGAACTGAAAACTGAAAAATCGTTCTACGTCTAATTCTATACTTCGCACACCACCTTATATGGTGTGTGGCGGGCAGTACCTCTGTATAAACAGTAATTTCGCTGTTTTTCCCGTCGTCGTCACTTTTAGTTGGTAAGGAACTGATGAACAGTGTTCAAGAATCGGTCGAACAAGTGTTTTAACCTCTTCTTTCACAGATGAATTACATTCTCTTAAGATCTTTCCAGTGAATCTCTGCCTGGCATCTGCTTTCTCCAGGAGTCAGTTTTATGCGGTCACTCCCCTTTCGGTGACTCCATAGGTATTTTACCGTCGTTACTGGTTGCAGTAATTTTTAACTAACAGCGCAATCTAACAATAATGCTCTCTTCGCCTATCTGCGTACAATTGCCTTACTTTCAGGATAACTGTCAGTCCCTGCACCAGTCATCGATGCTACGCAGCCCTTTCAGCGTTGCTCTGCAGCTGCATTCAATATTACACTGCCCATCTTTTATCTGTTTAAGAGCTTAAAAAATTATCAGAATACTCTTTTGTCTTATTTTTTATGACATTCTTACACAACTTGTTTTCCTAATACACACTCTAATGGAAAAAACACCATAAAGAATAATTATCCGAATGGGTCGGAAATCGGTAGATGTGATGTACGTAGACGGACAAGCAAATAATTACCGTATCAGAAAAAAATTGGATGATTTATTCAAGAGAAAGAGCTTTACAAATTGAGCAAGTCAATAACGCGTCGGTCCACCTCTGGCCATTATGCAAGCAGTTATTCGGCTTGACATTGATTGACAGAGTTGTCGAATGTCTTCCTTAGAGATGTCATGCCTAATTCTGTCCAATCGGCGCGTCAGATCGTCAAAATCCCCAGTTGGTTGGAGGACTCTGCTCATAAATCTCCATATGTTCTCAGCTGGGGCGAGGTCCAGCGACCTTGTTGGCCAAGGCAGGGCTTGGCAAGCACGAAAACAAGCAGTAGAAACTCTTATCGTCTGCTGGCGAGCATTATCTTGCTGAAATGTAAGTCCAGGATGGGGTGCCTTGAAGGGAAAGGAAACGGATCCTACAATATCGTCGACTACCATTGTGCTGTAAGGGCGCCGCGGATGACAACGAAAGGGCTGCTGCTGTGAAAAGAAGTGGCACCTCAGACCATCACTTCTGGTAGTCGGGCGGCGTGGCAGGCGACAGGCCGGCTGCTGTTCCAGGCGTCTCCAGGCACGTCTTGGCTGGTGGTTGGGGCTCAGTTGGGGGCGGAACTCTTCACTGAAGGCAGTTATTCTCCAGTAATGAGAATACAATCTGAAGACATGTCTAGAGGTGCCCTAGACAACGGTGGGGTACGAACCTGATTGTCGCCCACCAGACGGCCCGACAACTGGTAGCGATGGTCTGGGGTGCCATTTCATTTCATAGCAGGACCCCTTCGGTTGTCATCCGCGGAGGCATTATAGCGCGACGCTACGTCGACGATATGCCCTCCAACCAGCTCGGGATTCTGACGATGTAATGCGCAAGTTGTACAGAATTTGGCAAGGTATCCCTCAGAAGGACATGCAATAACTCTGCCAATCAATGACCAGCCGAGTAACTGCTTGCATAGGGGCCAGAGGTGGACCAACTCGTTACTATCTTGCTCAATTTGTGAAGCTCTTTCTCGTGAATAAATTATCCAGTTTTTCTGAAATTGCCACCATTTGTTTACCTGTGCATCACATCTACTGATTTTTGTCCCATTCGGATAATTCTTTCGTGTTGCTTCGCTTATTTTTGTCTTGGAGTGTTCTTCAATAACTTACCACTTACTGTACTTGCTGTAAATAGAATTCTCAGGAACAGGTTGAAAGCGGGCTGAAGCACAGTCAGAATGAAACTCGATAAGTTAGTTGGTCTTGCACTTAGTTCTGTAAAGGCTGTCATTCTTTTACCTTGGAATGGTGGCGAGAAACATCAAATTTTTGGTGTAAAGAGCAAATGCGGAACGCTGAAGGAATGCACGTATTCGTGGCAGCATGCAGCTATCATAGTAATGTCCGACACTTCACATATTTTTTATCGTCATCTACACCACACTCCGAATGCCACCTAATTGTGCATGCCAGAGGCTATTTCCGCTACAACTGATTGATCTCCCCTACGCTAATGGCGCATGGGAAGAATTATTGTCGGTGAGCCTCTGTATTGGCTCTAAGTTCTCGAATTTTCTCGTTGTTCTCATTATGCGCGATGTATGCGGGAGGAAATATGTTCTCCGACTCTGTCCAAAAAGTTCTTTCTCGAAATTTCAAAAGTAACCCTTTCCGTGATGCAAAGTGTTTCTCTTGTAACGTCTGCCAGTGGAGTTTGTTAAGCATTTCTGTAACACTCTAACGCCGACTAACTGATCCCGTGACGAAATGCGCCGCTCTTCGTTCGATCTCTCTCTCTTTTATCAGTCGTAATTGTAAGGATCCCATATTGATGAACAGTACTCAAAGAATCGGTCGAACAAGCGCCTTATATGCCACTTCCTTCTGGATGAGTCACATTTCCTTAAGATTCTTCCTATGAATCTCAGTCTGGAACTGCTTTTCGTACTATTTATTTTATGTAGGCATTCCACGTAAGGTCGCTCTGGACATTTACTTCTGGATGTTTTACGGTAGATACTGTTTTCAGCAATTTTTGTCATCAATAGTGTAGGTGTACAGCAGTGGACTTCGTTTTTTTTGTATGCGCAATATGTTACATTTATTTACGTTCAGGATCAACAGCCAGAGCCTGCACCAGTCATCAGTCCTCTGCAGGTCATTATGCAAATCGATACTGTCTTCTGGCGTTGCTACTTTCTTATAGACAACTGCATCATCTGCGAAAAATCTTAAAGAACATTCGTCGCTTTCCACTAGATCATGGATATACATCGTAAACAGTATCGGTCATATCGCACTTCCTGGGGATAATCTTGAAATTAGCTTCACATCTGTCTATTTCGTTCCGTTAAGAGCGACGTGTTGAGTTCAATCTGCAGGGAAGTCTTGAATCCACTCATACATCTGGTTCGATACTGGGTACGTTCGCATTTTTTTCACTGAACGGCAGTTTGCAGTCATACAGGATTTATGATGTGGGAAATCCCTGACGCTTTTCGCAGATGATGCTGTTGTATGTGGGGAAGTCACAAAACCTGAAATTTGTATCAAAATTCGGGAAGATCTGCGGACGACCGACGCAATTCAAGACTGACAAATGGTTCAAAGTGTAAACAAATATAAGGTATTGGTCGTAGGTAGGTGGAAGTATCCATTATTGGTTGAAGACACGATTGGCTGTCTATATTTGGAAAGATCAACAACTCTTAAATATCTGGGGGTATGACTCTGGAGCGATTTAAATTGAAACATCCTCATTAAACAAATTATAAGAAACCCAGAGGGCAGATCGAGGTTCATTAGAATGGGCCTGAAAAGTGTAGTTCATCCACAGAGGGCTGAAGGAGATAGCTTCCAAAATAGTCTTTCACCGTGTCTGCTAAGAATTGGTTGTCAGCCTGGGACCCCTAAGAAGCAATGTTAAACGAGGATATAGAGGTAGCCAAAGAAGAGCATAGCGCCCCATCAGAAGTCCGTGTGGTAAATGCGAGAGTTCTACGAAGATGAAACTTGGTGGCAGATTAAAACTCTGTGCCGGACCGAGACTCAGACTCTGGACCTTTGCCTTAACGACTGGGCTACCCAAGCACGACTCACGACCCATCCTCGCAGCTTCAATTCTGCCAGTACGTCGTGTGACGAACTACAGATAGAATTGAAGATGTGAGGACAGGTTTTGATTCATGCTTGGATAGCTCAGTCGGTAGAGCCGCGAAAGGCAAGGGTCCCAAGTTCGAGTCTCGGTCCCCCACACAGTTTTTATTTACCAGGAAGTTTCATATCAGCGCACACTCCAATGCAGAGTGAAAATTCCGTTCTGTTACGAAGATGTTCATCGAACTCCAGTGGCAGGCACTACAGGAGGGCTGATACATACAATGGAGAGATTTGCTGTTAAAATATCAAGAGCTTGTGTTTCAAGGAAGAATAGAGCAACATACTACTTTGCCCCACCCACCTCTTGAAACGCCGCGACATTAAAATCACAGATATTCGAACTCATACGAAGGCGTATGGACTGTCGTTCTTCCTGTGCACCATTCATAAACGGAACAGGCAGAAGAGAGAGCAGTGTGTGTGTGTGTGTGTGTGTGTGTGTGTGTGTGTGTGTGTGAGAGAGAGAGAGAGAGAGAGAGAGAGAGAGAGAGAGTTAAAACTAAATAATAAAAGCTTATAAAGAACTGTGAACGTGCCTCTGCATGTGACCGCAATTTCTCAGTGAACTTGCCATTTTACACAAACTACATTGAAAATGTGATTTTATTTGTGCCTTTAGTTAACCTTGGTTATTAACTAAGTGATTGCAGCAGTCGACACGCTTAAGTAAGTTTTCCTACTGGGTAAAAGCAGTCGTGTATATGTTACGCTGAATTAACTATCGGGGAGATGCTTTCCGCTTCTTTCTTCCAAACCATCATTTTTCATAGTAAGCTACTCTACCAACGAGATTTTCTAAGTAAAGATGAAAGGCGTCTGATTGAGTAGCGAAAAGAAATTTTATAGCCTAAATAAAGGAAAAGTTTAGTGCATCTGCTGCAGGAAGATAAACTGCATGTTCAGAATAACTTTCGTCAGTAATCTTTCGGTTAATTCTGGTAGGGTTAGACGGTGCGAGATACCGCAATAGTTAGCACTTTGGACTTGCATTCAGGAGGATAATGGTTCAAATCCCCCTCAGGACATCCCAATTTAGGTTTTCCGTGATTTTCTTAAATTGCTTAAGGCAAATGTCGGAATGGTTCCTCTAAAAGGGAACGCCCGATTTCCTCCCCATCCTTCCTTAATTCTAGCTTGTGCTCTATCTCTGATGGCCTCTTTCTCGATGGGACGTTAAACTCAAACTGAAACTGAACTCACGTACAGCTTTACTTTTAAAAAGGATTTCACAAGAAGTTTTTTATTGGCAGGACACACAATGAGTGATCGAATAATGCAAAGAACGGTAGGGTTAATTGATATACTTTCTTTATTTTATTATTATATATATAAAAAATATAAAACATTGTTACTGACTCTATACAAGGAGAGAGACAAAAGCTCTCTGTCTTGTAAATGTTTTACGCCGTTTTGAAAAGAATTGGAGTGATTCAGTATGCATGTTTTGTTACCCTGGATAAGACTTCGGTCCAACGCTAACACCAGAAACAACACAGCAAACAAAGCAGGAGGCTGCAGCCGGTGGCTCTGCACTTGAAAAATCAAAGATGATTTCTTCTGCTGGGAAAACTGTGGCGAGATTTTTCTGTGATGCAACAGGGGTTCTAGTTGCTGGTTATCTTACAAAGGGTAAAACAGTGGGTGCTGAATACTTCACAAGGTTTCTGGACAACTGCATGAAAAGAAATACTTCTGATGCCTGGGTTGGAAGCGAAATAAATCGTCTGTCATCGGGACAATGTAAATCACATGTAAAGAAATTTATTCCTGGAAACATTTTGATTCCATTGGCAAGGCCTCGACGCATTTTGCAGAATCGTAATTCAGAAATTAAATGTAATCACTTGCAGATCGAAAATCAGAGTACGTTGAACTCCATGGTTGTTAATTAAGGGTTGTTAATGGAGAGCGCAGCCACCCACAAATTTTTTAAAAAAGTTTTATTTCACTGCCATCAGGTCATCGTACCCACCTTCATATGGTTGCACTTGTTTTATTACAGTATGGGATTCTTCAGCAACATGCAAACGAATCTAAACAGTAGGATAATGAAAGAAAGTGTGATGTGACTGTGCGCACCGCCAAAACTAAGAAAGCAAATTTCGCATCTCCGTTAGGGTTATACGGTGTCGTAAACCTCCATCCGCCAGCCATGACTCTTTTTTTTTTTACCTGGAAGGGTTAGTTACGAAGATATGGGTGTCTAAAGAGGGTATTTGTTCGCGACGACATTATAAATGTTAGCTGGATTGTCCGTGTGTGCCGTTATAACACCGCTACACACTGACGCACCCCCATGGAGCTGATATGGTTCATTTGACCTCCATCCATGAAAAAGGCTTGGTCTGGAACTGCAGGGGTTTGAGTGCGAAGAATCCAAGTGCCAAAACAGGGCACGCACCAATTGACTTCTTATGGGAAGACGGTGAAGCAGCTTGGAATCGAGTGCCGAAGTGGTGTAGCCTGACCAGAATGTCCGTTCTAGAATTTTCAAAAACCTTTGAGAATGTTTTAGAATGTTCCAAAATGTTATAGATTATTTCAAAAAATTCGAGAATGTTCTAGATCTTCGAGGTAATCCGTAATTATTGAGAGGTGCGTTACTTAAACATTCTGGACGTGTTCGGCAAACGACTTCAGTTATTCCTAAATCAACTCCAGCTGATGAAATCACTGGATGTTCAAAGAAGTCATTACTTTGGCCTCGAATGAGGAAAGTACAATCAAGAACAAATATGAAATTTCAACTTTCCAAGCCGGTCACGGTGGCCGAGCGGTTCTAGGCGCTACAGTCTGGAACCGCGCGACCGCTGCGATCGCAGGTTCGAATCCTGCCTCGGGCATGGATGTGTGTGATGTCCTTAGGTTAGTTAGGTTTAAGTAGTTCTAAGTTCTAGGGGACTGATGACCTTAGAAGTTAAGTCCCATAGTGCTCAGAGCCATTTGAACCATTTGAACCATCAACTTTCCAAAAAATGGTTCAAATGGCTCTGAGCACTATGCGACTTAACTTCTGAGGTCATCAGTCGCCTAGAACTTAGAACTAATTAAACCTAACTAACCTAAGGACATCACACACATCCATGCCCGAGGCAGGATTCGAACCTGCGACCGTAGCGGTCACGCGGTTCCAGACTGAAGCGCCTTTAACCGCACGGCCACACCGGCCGGCCCTCAACTTTCCAATGGCGAAGAAGGGAAACATTGTGTCGAAAAACTCTTATGAATCAGTGAGGGCACTTACCCAATTGATTGTATAACTGGCCAGATTGAGCTTACAAATGATTCACGTAACATTATAATCAGCTCAGATGAATTAGTCGATAACAGTTTTTCCGAATATTATTCAAAATTAATAAAGTTGGTTATTTGAAAGAGCCATTTTAGCAGTAAGAAATGACGTAGCTGACGATATTAACTTAAAAATTCAAAAGAATAAATCGCTATGAACTGTTATCAAATAATATAATTGAAGCAAAAATGACACCAGTAAAAGATAAAGGAAAAATAACATTAATTCCGAGGTTTCCGCTCATATCCACCAAACTGTCGTCTCAATTCAAAAGACTGCAATATCCATAAGATTAGCATATAGTATCACTATAAATAAGGTTCAAAGACAAACGTTAATTTGTTGTGATATTAATGTGAAAGAATCATGCTTCCCTCACGGTCATTTGCGTGTAGCTTGCTCTAAGGATGGCAAACATAAGGAATTTGTGTGTCTGCCCACCAAGTAACACTATGACAAATGTAGTTCTTATGCAAGTGTTGTTGTAGAATTAGTTTTTAAGAACGAAGTATAGAGATAACAAAACAAAGTTTTCTTTCAGTGCGTTAAATACAGTTATATTGAGAATATTATGATGATCTAGTATACATTCACACTTTCTTTATTTAAAGGTTTATTCTGTTAATAACCTACTGCCAACCACTGATTTTCTTGTCAGGTGCTAACCTTTGTTGCCCTGTTGTGTGCTTTAGTGGTTTTGCGGTGATTGTTGTTGTGCTTCTGGAGATAACAATGTTTGGAGTGGTTGCTATCACATTATATTCGTCATCAGGACATTTTCCGTCTTTCGCATCAATGTATGTTTTAAGGGAAAAAGGTCAAGACTTAACAATGTTGTCGTGAATATGTTTAAATGTTAACGAATGTTTTCGAATGTTATAAAATATTCACGATTGTTCTAGACTGTAGAACGTTCTAGAAAGTTCCTATTTTTTTAACGTTCTCGTATGTTTTGGAATAGTCTCGGTCTTCTGTAGAGAAATGGATGGCAGAGCACTTTGTTTAAAATTGGGTATTGTGCAATACTTCAGTGGATTAAAGAGTATTTGAGAGTATTTTTGAGCATTCGAGAATACTTTTTAGCGTGTCGTACTAACATTTTTACGATTTTTAAATATTCATTTCTACTGTGGTCTCGAATAATCTCGATTGATGTGGAATGTTTGCAGAAAACAAATAAATATAAAAACCGTGCGAAGCGAGTCTATTTCAGCTAGTGCTATAGTAAAAAGAGCGCACCCATCAAAGACGGGCACGATAACTGGAACCAAGTCAAGGTAGTAAAATAAATATTTCTAAAATGTATTTGTGGGTGACTACTTTCTCCATCAACAGGTCATAAGAGCATGTTATCGTAAAAAAAAGTATTCCACTTCCAGGCCGAGAAATTATTTCCTCACCTTCGTTAACTTTAGCGTGCACAGGTTAATTTACTACTGGTGGCTTTCTTGCAGAGTTAAAATTGCGAGAAATTAGCGTCCCGTCGACAAAGAGGTCATTAGAGACGGAGCACAAGCTCGGATTGGGGAAGGAAATCGGCCGTGCCCTTTCAAAGGAACCATCCCGGCATTTGCCTGAAACGATTTAGGGAAATCACGGAAAACCTAAATCAGAATGGCCGGACGCGGGTTTGAAGAGTCGTCCTCCCGAATGCGAGTCCAGTGTGCTAACCACTGCGTCACCTCGCTCGGTGCTGTTGTAATCAGTAAGCATCTGACATGCAGAACACAATTAGACAAATTTCTGTCTCCTATCGTTTATCCCAACTGTTTTTCGTGATTTGCCAAATTTATTTCAATTTTTGGCTGGTACATTTCCTGTCGCCATAGACGCCTATTAGCCTAAGGAAGGGTGGAGGGCCTACACATGCAGAAGGTGGCCAATGGTGATAGCGACATTAATTGGCTGAGAACTCAGCACGACATGTTTAGCTTTGTGTTTACTGTGGTTGGTCGGCCGCTGTGGCCGAGCAGCTCTAGGCGCTTCAGTCCGGAACCGCGCTGCTGTTACGGTCGCAGGTTCGAATCCTACCTCGGGTATGGATGTGTGTGATGTCCTTAGGTTAGTTATGTTTAAGTAGTTCTAAGTCTAGGGGGCTGATGACCTCAGATGTTAAGTCCCATAGTGCTTAGAACCAGTTGAACTAATTTACTGTGGTTGGTGCGTGGTGCTGTTGTTGACCGATTTTAACGCTCCCAATACGTATTCCGTGGCATAATTATTCGCAGGTGTAAATACAGTAGATCTTTGTGCGCTTGTGGATGTCCTTTGTCGGTGCTTTTTTCTTTATTTAACACCGATGGAAGAATCATGTTGAAAGTCGAATCTGTTGCGATAATTGCTCCCTTACAGCTTCACAGCAATTTTTGTAGACTAAATTTTGATTTGCGTTTAATGAATCTAACTAATGTGGGTTACGTATTATTTAATGACAGTAAAGAGCTATTCCATGTTGTTTTGCTATTGACTGTAAAAATTGTTGTGAGGTGGCTACATGACGCTAGTATCTCCGATAAATGAAGATCGACGCAAACAGCAGACTGTCAAAGTTAACCCTGAAGACGAGAATCATAAAGGAGGTTTGCGGAAGCTGAAAAGTTTCTCCTTACTGCGTGAAGTACCTACTTCGTTGCCGTGCTGTCCCATTAACAACGCATAACCAATAAAATTTTTTGTCTACGTACGAGGGGTGTGAGAAAAGTATTGAGACTGATAACACTGCAAGCGGTTTGGCAACTCTGTGTTGTTGTTCTAGTGCAGACCGGTGTGTTCTTGCCTTCCAGATGCTCAGCCCGAGTTTCAAGAAAATGGCTCTGAGCACTATGGGATTTAACATCTGAGGTCATCAGTCCCCTAGACTTAGAACTACCTAAACCTAACTAACATAAGGACATCACACACATCCATGCCCGAGACAGGAATCGAACCTGTGACCGTAGCAGCCGCGTGGTTCTGGACTGAAGTTCCTAGAACCGCTCGGCCACACTGGCCGGCTAGTTCGAGTTTCAGCTCCGTACAGATATTACAAGATTTTTGGGAGCGCCATCGGTGAAGTTGTGTTTTTGTTGTGTGTTACGAAAATGGAAAAGCGAAAGTTTAACTCAAAACTTGAGGAATCCGCAGGTGTGACACTTGAAAAGGACCCCGGACTCGCATTCGGGAGGACGACGGTTCAAACCCGCGTCCGGCGATCCTGATTTAGGTTTTCCATGATTTTCTTAAATCGCTTTCAGGCAAATGCCAGGATGGTTCCTTTGAAACGGCGCGGCCGACTCTCTTCGCCGGCCGCTGTGGTCGAGCGGTTCCAGGCGCTTCAGTCCGGAACCACGCGGCTGCTACGTTCGCAGGTTCGAATCCTGCCTTGTGCATGGATGTGGTTGATGTCCTTAGGTTTGTTAGGCTCAAGTAGTTGTAAGTCTAGGGGACTGATGACCTCAGATGTTAAGTCCCATAGTGCTTAGAGCCATTTGAACCAATTTTTTCGACTCTCTTTCCCATCCTCCCGTAATCCGATGGGACCAATGACCTCGCTGTTTGGTCCCTTCCCTCCAAATCAACCAACCACTCACATAAAAATTTGTATCAGGTCTGTGGTGAGCATTTCTTATCAAGAGCACAAGTTTTTCGCTGGTAGATATCATTTTTAGAAGACCGAGAACACTTTGAATATGAACTTCGCACAGGGAAACGGGCAACTTCAAAAAATGACGAAAACGTCGAGCGTGTGCGTGATCTTGTGAGAGCAGAACGAATTTTTTCCTCTAGGACAAACTGTCAACCAAGGGTTCCACAAAATTGCCCGTGAAAGGTTCAGGACAAAGGTCAGTCGAGTGAGACCGGACACTGCAGACAAGTGGATGCTGCATCAGTACGACACCATATCTCACACGGCCTCAAAAAGGTACTGGTTGCACAAGTCCCTGTTCGCCTGATCTGAGTCCTTGTGACTTTTTTCCTCTTCCCGAAAGGAGAACATTAAAAATAATGTGAGCTACGTACATGACAAAGGGCCTACCAGTTGAAGCCTTTCAGCGCTGCTACCAAGACAGAAAGATTTCGCCAATGTATAGCTGCTAAGGAGATCTACTTTGAGGGGGACAATATTATTGTTTGAAAAAAATAAAAACTTTGGTAGATAAAAAATCAATTTCACTCCTTTTATCACACATCTCGTGCTATTCTTAAAAAAAAAACTATTCAGCCGTGCAGTGCACAGTACGGGTATTCTAGCACAAGAACGAATGGAAAAATCTACATTTTTACTGCCAGACAGTTGTCGTATGATGCTGTTAGTAGTTGACCTACAAACATCATTAGAATTATTCATTTAATGCGCAACACTCTGTGTCTCATAAGTATACTGCCTGACAAAAATGTGAAGCACTCATAAGACTTGTGAGATGTTAATGTAATCTCGCACGCGCAGGAACCATCGTTGGGTATGTAAATGATTAGAGTTGCAATTCTCTCTGACGGGTAGAACTGTCACCAGAGTGCATTGATGACGTTTAATTTTATAATCAAGCCAGATAGCGTATATAAGGGGAGTGAACATGGTCAGATGTTTAGTGATCTCTGTGATGGTCACGGAGAAGCCGCATGCTCGTGTGAGACAGTATTATCAGCATTCTGCAGAATTTGAAAACGAGCGTCGTTGCGAGTCTCCACGTGGGCAGATGATTGACCCGTGAAATACGCAGACTTGTGGGGCTTTCGAATGTGTCAGTATCCCAGTTTGGACTGCATGGGAACGTTAGGGTAAGCATACTCGTCATAAGGTTCCGGTCATCCACGACTGACCATCACTCTCCGAGCGAGGTGGCACAGTGGTTAGCACACTGGACTCACATTCGGGAGGACGAAGGTTCAAACCCGCGTCCGGTCATCCTGATTTAGGTTTTCCAAGGTTTCCCTAAATCTCTTCAGGCAAATGCCGGGATGGTTCCATTCAAAGGGTACGGCCGTCTTCCTTTCCTAATCCGATGGGACCGATCAACCGACAACCAACCAACAACCACAACAAGGGATGATCGCCGAATAGTGCATGCAACACATCGTGACACCTTTACATCTGCGCCTGCCATCCGAGAACTAGTAGTGGTCTCCCTGCAACATTCTGTGTCCCCTCGCACCGTTGGTCAGGGACCAGAAGCAGCCGGACTAGAGAATTACTGTTCAGTGCTTACGCTGCCTTTGATACAACAACACAGAGAGCTGTGTTGGGAGTGGTGGTGTGACCAGGGCGTAGTACTGCAGATGAATGGCATCGCATTGTTTTCGCCACTGAACTACGATTGTGCGCCGCGGAGACGTATCATTCTTACAATGCTTTGGAGAGGCATAGGGGCGTTACTCCCGGCGTCGTAGTGTGAGGATCCATCGGTAATTAATTCGGGTTACTGCTAATAGTGATTTAAGAAAGTCTGACGGCACAACGACCCGTCACGGACATCCTCCGTCTTCATGTGTTACCTCTCATGCAACCCTATTGTGATGCCACTTTTCAACAGCACAAAGCTGACCCACACATGTCACATGTCGCTATGAACTGTTTGTGTGATGTTTAGGTACTCTTGTGACCTTCAAGTTCCCCAGATCTGTCCCCGATAGAAGATTTTTGGGACCACCTCGGACAACATCCTCTTACAGGAGTAAAGATATCAAATGCATCTGTGTTTAAGCATGTTATAGGTGCCTAATAGTACTTACAGGATTTCTGTCCTTGTTTTCCAATATACTGTCGTGCAATTTAATTAAAAACAAAGTTGCAGTTATCTAGTCTTCTGCCCTTATGTAGCGTGTTGTTAGCAGTGCTGTGAGAAAGAGAAAGAAAGAGAGAGTTGGCATTACTGGATTATGGAAGCAAAAGAACCACTTTTGGACGCAGATCTATCAGATACAGAGCAGTGTGATCTTGCACATAGTTTTTAATTCGGGTAAAAGGCCGCCAAGACCCAGTGCGTTGCACATTGCATGGTGCGTATTCAGCAGAAGCTTCTTACACTTGTATACTACTTTTGCTACGCACATTTTACACTGGAGCGGAAGCGTCTGCGTCGAGCACTTCTCTCGAAAGTGGAGTGGCAGTCGCCGCAGTTTTGAGATCGATTGTAAAGCTAGCAAGAAACATCAGCGCAGAGCGTTATACAAGTAGTAACTCGTAAGAAAGGACTCGCTGATGACTGCTGGAGCTGTGAAAATGTCCAAAGAACAGATTTACGCGAGCGTCGATAAAAGGCCGCACATTACGCAGTGCGTGCAGTGTGTACCATTCCGGGCGTTCCAGCCTTATCGGCAACGCCTCTTATGTTACGGGCTCCCCTACTGGCGGAGGCGGCGCAGTGCGGGAAAAACTCGACTCTCCTGCGTGACGGATCAGCTTCAAACCCCCGTCCTGTCGCCGTTCTCAAGGATTACCCACGTGTCTCTACACCGCTCCCGGTGAAGGACCGCATTATTGCCCCCATTGGCTTCCTCTATTATCATCTATAGATGAAATTTTAGAATCTAATTTAAATATTTATAATATAATATTTGCACTGTTTACACGTGACGCCAGCAACAGTGGAACTTTGTACCATTGGCTAACCGTGTGGATTAATCAATGGTATTGGACTTCGCCTCCATAGATGAGTCGGCACGGCAGAATACCAAGTGAGGGACCTGGTTTCGATTCCCGGCCCGGTCAGAAATTTTCTCCACTGGGGGACTGGTGAAACGTCCCCTTAGAAAAATTAAGAATGACAGTGCTGAAAAAATCTTACGCTATTTGATACAGAAACAGCTGAGCAAAACTCAACTACTCAAACAGTTTTCTCTTTACTTATTCTGATCATCACTAAACTGACACAATATTTTTAGCGCAAAGCAATCTGACTTTCAATAATCCCCACAAAAGAATGGCCCTGACTAACAATAACGTATACCTTTCACGAATCACTTACCTCACAGAAATCTTCGTTACTCGAACTACTGCAATACAGCGAGCGCCAATACTGCCAGCTAAATAAAAGCTTCTAACTACTGAAGGCACTAACTACTGATAAGCATAGTTAGCAAATGAAAGATTTTCATAGAGAACAAACAATGTATTTACCTTAATGGTTCAAATGGCTCTGGGCACTGTGAGACTTAACATCTGATGTCATCAGTCCCCTAGAACTTAGAACTACTTAAAACCACCTAACCTCAGGACATCACACACATCCATGCCCGAGGCAGGATTCGAACCTGCGACCGTAGCGGTCGCGCGGTTCCAGACTGAAGCGCCTAGAACCGCTCGGCCACAAAGGCCGGACGTTTTACCATAATAATCTTCAAAAGTCATCATATATATATATATATCAATTCATGACACCCATCTTTTCAAATTTCCTTTTTTTTGTTTTTGCGAACACATCCATCTTTTCAAATTTCCTGTTTTTTTGTTTTTGCGGACACACGTCCAGATCGTCCGGTTATAGTAACCTCTCAAAACTCTGGCATCTCTCTCTCTCCACATCCACCACTGCTGGCGGCTCACCTCCAACTGTCCAACGCTACGCGCTGTTCACATCCAACTGCCCAATACTACACTAGCAAATTTCCAACAATGAGTCCAACCAGCCACAGACTGCACACAGCGCAGTCAGCGATTTTCATACACACCACTACGTGGCGTTACAACATAAAAGCCTAAACGGCATACTTGCACTGGGTGTTGTGTTCAACGTCATTTTATCCTCATCGACACGCAAGTCGCCGAAAAGGCGTCAGCTATAAAGACTTGCACCAGATGACCGATCTACCCGACGGCAAGCCCTGTTGGAAGATTCATATCAGCATCCAGATAATTTGATTACGGACATCACCAGAACTTTACATCATGATGATGGCATAGGCTTTAGCTTGGCACTTTTTATTTAAAAATCAAATGTTTGATCACTTTATCACATCCATATAGTTACATCTGAGTTATGATTTCATCAGTCTTTTGTTAATGTGCTTGGTGGTTGAGTTCTCCTTTCATACCTCACTGAATGAGTTTTGGGGTATGACTTGTTGCAAAGTTTACAGATGTATTTCTCCTTGGGGTTGCGATATGATCCATTTTGTGATATCTTCTCGTGGAAACTGTGGGCGGCAAAACGCGCGTGTGAAGGTGACGGACTTGGAATTTCTGTTCTTTCCACGTATCTGAATTCATCTTTTCTGTTTCTATGATTTCCTTCTGTACCCACGGTCTTTGTTCAGTCTCTCCTACGGTTGCAAGCCATGATGGGAGAGATCTCAAAGAATATCAGAAACACGATGTAGCGAGAAATAAAAAGCGAAATGAACGCTGTAAGTAGAGAACCTGACCAAATGCGACGTAAACAAAGCGACAACAGAAGAAAATCAACGAATAGGGAAGAACCAGAACCGGTAGAGAAGAGGAAACAAGAGAGGGAAGAAGAACAAGCGTTTATCCGTGTATGTTTAGACAAGGGAAATGAACCTCAATGAAATGTGTGTTTGTAATCAAAGTCCTTGTTTTTGCTTTAACTACTTGTAATCTACATCAGTGATGCAGCAATCTTCCGATTATCAGGGTGAGGATTAGCCCGGTTGCAGATTATCCTTGGACGATTCGGCGATTTAAATGGGAATAATGTGTTGTGCAACTTGGAGTCACCTCTGGTGCCAGTCCTACCGTTGGACGTCCTCGGTGTTTAGAAATCACTGAACGTGCTCGTTGTAACCCGTGGTACAGACGAGGCTTGGGACGACGTAAAGGCGGGAGTAGCAGTTCGCCCCTCTGAAGAAAATGATGCCACCATCCGTGAAACTAAGGTTTGAAAGTTATAGAAGTGAGGAACATGACACTGCTACTCGTCTGACCTACTCTGCGAAACAAATTTTTGCTTACGAAGACATCGATGACTGAAAACATTTGCATGTGTTTAAATAGCGATGCCTATGAAACGGAGTTATAGCAGCTAAGTGACGCGGATGTAGCGAACAAAGTTGTTCGTCAGAGGAAAAGAAACGGGACGAGGAGACAGAGGAACTCGCTATCATGTTCGTCGAGGAGCTGAAGGGTGTGTGTCTGTTGTTAGAGTATACAGGATAAAATTCCTTTGAGTGCCCTGATGTTTCGACTCTTCGAAAACTAGAAACGTCGTCAGGAAAAAAAGCAAATGAAAAGCAGAAACAGATTGAATTATACGATGATTTCTCGACAGTGAACTGAAAGCAAATGCATGAAGAAGTTTTCTAATTGGGCTTTCAAATATGACATGAAACAGTTTACAGGTAAACATACTTGTATTTTGGATTATCGATGTTTTTCTGTTATCCGTGCGGTCTCGCGTTCACATTAACACGGATTATCGGGAGCTTGGCGTACTTTTGTTATTTTGGTGCATGTTAACGCTGTAACATAAGTGAAGCGTCAGCTTGACAAATTTATTTATACGAATTTGTAAAGAGTCGTGTTGTGCATGTTCAGTTCATACGTTAGACCTTATACAACATGTCTCTGTAGTACATTTCCATAAGGCTCATATTCTGCTATCCATTACTCCTTTTCATTACAGTCATCCACCCAGCCAACTACTAGCTAGACAATCGACAGCATTGCGCAGTCCCGTATTATTATGAACAGCTTTAGCATGTAGGTTTGAGCGAGGAGTCCCTGTACGCCTATGTCAGAGTAGTATATTGCAGATATGAGTACTTACGCATAGAAACTTTCTATCCAGCGGATCTGTGTGTGCACCATCGTGGCTTGCGCAAAGATCTCTGCGTCTCCACGTCCTCCTTGACATCTTACGGAACATCTCAGGAATTATGCTTCTAAAGGCTACCTCAACAGTTTGGCGCATTTCTTACGTAGTCTTGTAGCGACGTTGAGCCACGTGGGGCTTGTTTATTTCCCATAATTATTTATCTGGCGTGATAAGGTCCGTGCTTCGTGGTGGCCAATGAAGTGGGCCTGCAGATGTTGCTGCACCACACGCCAAATGCAGAGACCTAGGAACTGTTCATCAGGGAATAGTTTGCTGTGCTGGAGCTCCGACATGCTGTAACCACATTGATCCACGATTACTTTGCCTTCGGGCTGAGGTGTTAACTACGTTTTAAACATGTCCAAATAAGAATTTCCAGTCAGCAATATCCTTCAAAAATATGGCACGAACAGGTATCGTGATGCCAGCCCGCGCCATGTCTTAACTTAAGGCGGGTGTCTTTCCAACTCTTCCACGAAATGAGGTTTTTCCATAGACAAGAAAACAACATTCCTCCTCTGTGAACTGCAATGCATCGCACATTCATGAGAAAATTGAATACTGGAGTAAGACACGGCATTTCGAAACTGTGCCAACAAAGCACGGCAGTTTGGAACTCGCTGCTCCATGCCGTTGTTACATAATTAATTTCCAAATACTTTTTAATGTGATCATGCGTATTGAACGCGTTACTAAATTACGTTTCTCCCAATGAAGTAGGGAGCATTACAAGAGGGGACCTTGCCTAAGCTATCTCATGTTTTATTTTGTAGAGGGGTTCGTGCGCACAACTCCCCCCCCCCCCCCCCCCCCCCCCCGCCATACACACACACACACACACACACACACACACACACACACACACGCGCGCGCGCGCGCTGCGAAGTACTGCACAAGAGTGAAACTGTTCCCACTAACATCAGCGATGGCTTCTTCACAACTGAAAGGCTGCAGTGCTGAGACACAACGATACAGTACTGTTAACAAACATTTCGCCAATTTCAAAGAAGGAATATCTACAAAACAACAGTGTAGTTCCCAGTTTCACAAAGGATAGAGGTGTACGAGAACTTCTGGGAAACCCTGTGCATCAATTTTTTAGTTTAACTTCTTCAGTAAGTTAGAGAACGTTATGAAAAGTGCGACTATGCCTATTGACAAACTTCCATCATCAGGGGCGAATAAAATTAACATTAAATAAGAGAAATGGGACCATAAAGGGTAGTTGTCCATTGCGTATTGTATACTGTAGCTGTAAATTGTGTCACAGCTGTAAACAGACTACAGGAACTCTTTCTTCCAGATAGGACAAATCACTGTCCTCCCCATTCACCACTGATATTCATTTACTCGTAGAAGACAATCTTCCTTGCAGATGAACTGGGCTTAATCGTAGATAGTTCTGTGTTGCACCGCTCATCCTCTCAAAATTAAGGCTTGATTAACTGAGAGGCTGAGAGAATGTGTGTGAAGGCCCATGTTAATCTTTCTTCCGCAACCAGCGACTCTGGCAGAGAGTAAGTGTTGCTCAGGTAAACATTCGAGGGAGAATGATAGTAGAAAGAAGTATCGACTGAAATCGAAATCCTACCTCGTGTTACAGGATGCCTGTAAACCGTTATTTGCAACGTCATTGTCACCAACCACTCCTTTAGCGATAAGCAACTGGGCTGCCCCTTCACGCTTTGTTATGTTATATACGCACCTTCCATTAGGTCGTCGTCCTGCCCTTCTATAACACCTTGGAATCCTACCTCGTGTACGTCACGGGACATACGGTAGGACATTTGCAGTTCATGAGGCAAATTTGGCGAATTCGCTAATTCCCCATCTGACGAGTCTCCACCGGTGAATAACCTACACCTAGCTTTATTTTTGACTTGACTGCGGAATGTAGTTAAATTTTGTTTCAAAATAATGTTGACACAGCTTGAAATATCAGCGTTCATACAGGATGCCTGTAAACCGTTATTTGCAACGTCATTGTCATCAACCACTCCTTTAGAGATAAGCAACTAGGCTGCCCCTTCACGCTTTGTTATGTTATATGCGCACCTTCCATTAGGTCGTCGTCCTGCCCTTCTCTATCCCCTTGGAATCCAGTAGTCAACTGCCTTGGTCCCATGTACCAGCCTCGGCTGGCTGCGTGTCCTGCCCAGCCCCACTTCATTTCATTGACATTTATAATGTGTGGCTCAACTTGACCAAAAGAAGGGCTCTTTTGATGGGACACGTCCTGAGACATCAGCGAATGGTCAGTTTGATCGTGATGGGAAGTGTGGGAAGTAAAACTGGTGGAGAGAGACCAGTGCTTGACTACAGTAAGCAGGTTCAAGTGGCTGCATATTGCAATCGTGAAGAGGCTTACACAGGATATGCTAGCGTGGTCACCGGCATGGAACTAGTCTTCGAACTGATAACAACAAAGCCGGACGAAGTGGCCGAGCTGTTCTAGGCGCTACAGTCTGGAACCGCGTGACCGCTACGGTCGCAGGTTCGAATCCTGCCTCGGGCATGGATGAGTGTGATGTTCTTCGGTTAGTTAGGTTTAAGTAGTTCTCAGTTCTAGGGGACTGATGACCTCGGAAGTTAAGTCCCATAGTGCTCAGAGCCATTTGAGCTATCTGATAACAACAAAAACAGCACATTAATTACTTCTTCATGTCCAGTCTTTTACCCGTTCCGTGTTTTGATTTTATTTTCTCCGCTAATAATGCCCAACATGCATTTCTCCGCCGCTTGCTGAGCATCCCTCAGATTTTAGAATTGTTTGTACGCTGAGTGCCGAGGGCTCACTGGCAAAAGTAAACACTGTTAACGCACATCTGTTGTAAACATTCGCTTCTGTTTTCCTGGAATCTTAGATTTTGAAAACACTGTTTAAACTCTTTTTATTGTTCTGTTTCCTATATTGTCCGCCCAATCATTCTCATCAACTCCTTTAAATACAAAAACTCAGTCACTGCTGATATAACGTCAGTCTTAATTTTTCTGTTATCAATGTTATGTACGATAGTGCACTGTACCAATATATTCCAAAAAGCTGCGCGCGAAAATGCGATTTTTCAGCGGTCATGTCTGAGATTCTATTGATTAGAGACAAAAGGCAAAGTGTTTTTTAAATAGCTCTTGGCCTAGCGACCATTTGTATACCTATCTGAATAACGGCCATACTGTAGCTATTGTACAGTACATGGTCAAAATTTAAACAGTACACACTTCTTCCAGCCCATTAAAATTGAGCAAATAGGTCGGGTCTTTTGAATTAGAATTGGTTGAGGGTGGGTTTTAGGCGACTTACAAAAGCACAATTTATTCATGGGCGATTTCTGAGGAAATTCCGAAAATCCAAGATTTTTATCTATCAGAAGCATCAGTTGTGCGTATGCCCACTTTTATGATTTCTGTTCATGGCAAATCATCGAAGATTTTATCTTGTGTTCTTAAGATCATGTTTTCTGGGAACTTAAGAAACTTTTTTCGGTAACATTATCCATTACCGAGATACACAGATTAAACGTTACCGTACTTATACACGTAAAATATGCACGTAATATCCATTGCGAGGTGTAAATGTAACTTTAATTGACTTAGTGAATACATGGCAAGAATTCTAGGCTCATCGCAAGGGTTTTAAGGTCACTAAACTATGTTTTTGGGAGACATTTTTTCACCAGTAAAATACTGATGCTCTGTCTCTGTATAATGGACACTTCACGACTTTATAGGCGGTATTGGCCTGGAAGTTGTTCGATGGTGCCACCTGGTGGCGTAAGCACCTTATAAAGAATTATTATGTCATACGAAACTCTTTGTACTTGCAAATCAAACACCACACTTTTGTGTACTGTGTGTGTAGTCTAAAAAGTTGTGGAATTTTATGTATAGTAGTGTAGAGTGAACTTGGGTTGGATGGGAGACGATTTTATGTTAAACTTGTATTATGCATACTTATTTGTTATTTATATGTGTCAAAGAATGTAAATGTGTGGAAGTATATAAATAAACTATCAAAACGCTACTGACCTCCAGGATTCGTTTTATATAAGGAGCACACCCAGCTGTAGCAGGGAAAAAGCAGGGAACCAGCGGTAAAATTCTTCTGTCGGAACAGAAGAAAGGCGGATATTTTGCCCTTTAACAGGCTCTGACAGAAAAGTGGGGAAACTAGCTGTCTCATTCCTCATTCCACCTTCCTCACTAAAAATTTTGGCTTGCGAACGTAGTCGCGCTTTTTTGTGATGAAAGTGAGTAGTCTAGAGACAGCGACGGTGGAAGAGAGAGGAGACAGTGCTAGTGCGAGAGAAAGAGAGATGGATCCAGTATTTTTGAAAGAGCACTTACTTACTTGCAACAAACATTACACATAATTTCAAATCTTTGAGAAACCTTTTTTCTTGCTGACTCCTTCCCCTCGCCCCTCCCCTCTTCTCTCCTCCCCTCCCCCCCCCCCCTCCCAAAGATTACTTACTTACTGGTCATACCGGACTCGAGAGTCCATTACCGCAGCAACGTATTTTCGCCACCTGTCCCTGTCTTGGGCTATTTCCTTCCATTCACCTTCGATACCTAGGCTCTTAAATCAGCCTTCACATTGTCCTCCCATCTACGCCTCGGTCTCCCCACGGGAAGTTTTCCCTCTAGGTGCCCTACAGTACTCTGCGCGCCTGCCCTGCCCTCATCCATTCGAACTACGTGACCCGCCCATCGCAGCACACGTGATTTAATAATACTGATTACGTCAGGGCTTGAATAGAGTTCATGAACCTCTTCGTAATGCAGTTTTCGCCACTCTCCGCTAAAGTCATCCCTTTTTGCTCCGAAAATTTTCCTCAAAATTTTGTTTTCAAATACTCGAAACGGCTTTTCATTTTGCACAGTGAGAGACCAAGTCTCACACCCATACAGCATAACTGGTAGAATAATAGTTTTGTATATTCTAATCTTTAAATTCCTAGACAATATCCGTGATGAAAGTAATCTATTCAGTGAGAAGTAGCACGCGTTTCCCGCCCGCAATCTCTTCTTCTGTTCGGATTCAATCTCATTTCTCGAAGTGATGTCCACGCCTAGATACTTAAATGTGTTCACTTCCCAAACTGCATGTCTCCAACTCTTAACATTTATTGATCTACTGCTGTTGGCATTCTAGTAGTAACCAGGTATTTAGTTTTGTCTTCACTTATCCTTAGACCTACATCTCCACTAGCCTTGATTAACGCATTCGCATTTGCTGTTACAGATTCCTTCCTATCGCTAAAGATCTTTAGATCATCTGCATACCGTAATATCTTAATATTTCCATTTAACTCCACACCCTCTGAATTATGTGCTGCCATTCGTACAATATATTCTAGGACTAAATTAAAAAGTAGCGGAGACAGGGCATCTCCCTGCTCAAGTCCGTTCTTTATTACAAATTCTTCTGACTCCAATTTCCCCACGCGTACTCTACCTTTTGTGTTTTTCAAACTCGCTTCTATAAGTCTAACATACTTCTTTGGTATCCCTAGTTCCAAAAGAATTCTGTACAATTTTGATTGTAATACTGAATCATATGCTTTTGTAAAATCTATGAAAAAAGCCCCCAAAGATGAAAGGGAAAAAAAGTTCATCGCTTAGTAAAATTACCACTGTTCATGCCGTAAAACTGCAACACATTTTTCAGACAGTAGACATACGAGTATATACCACTGAATGTACCTGCAACATTGTATCGTTGCATGACTCGTAGTTCAGGAGATACGGCGCCATAAACATTGTGATGCCTGAGAAACTTGATTTTGCGTAAAGTGGAGCGCCAGTTATTCAGACTATACACAGTACTTCATACCGAGAGCGCTTAACGACTTCCAAAAAATTTTAAATGTAATTTCAAACATTTTCTGATCTTTTTTAACACATTAACTAAAATGTAAAGTAATCGGACTTTTGAAGTTGTTTTATACATGGAAGTACGATTCGTTAAAGAATCGGGTGTTTGCTGGTGCTAACTAGCGTGGAATGGTGGCGGTCGTGGTGGGAGGGCGGGAAATCACCCGGGCTGCTAGCTGATCCGCGCCGGCAGCAGGCCGAGGCGGGCTTAACGCGCCGCCAGATAACAATGTCATCTTGCTGAGTTTCTGCGCAGGTTTATCGCGCCGCCCCTGGCAAGCCATTACGGCCGATCAGCGCAAGGTAGAATAGCGCGCCGTTAGTTAACGATGTAATTATCAGCGCTGGATTGTATCGGCGCGGCGGCCAGCCTCCGATGTCGGGCTACGTGCTCGGCGGGGGTGAGGCCCCTGCCACCCACCCTCCTGGCGCACAATCTGGGCCACTTCAGGAAATCCCTCACTCTGACGCCGTCCCGTGTCGGATCTGTCTCTGCCTCAACGGTGGCTGGATAAAGCAGTGTGACAATTGTGACATAAAATAGCTCGTTTCTGGAACTTATTTTCGTACTTATCTGAAGTTCAGACGTACGAGGGTTAGTCGTAAAGTTTTAATGCTGTGACATGCTGCAAAATCAAGCTTCAAAATTTGCAACAATGAATTTCTTGGCGGAGACCTTGGTTGTACATGTCTGCATTTTGGCTGTTCAGGAAACGTCCTACCTCTGAAACCACATCGTTATCATTTGGGAATTGTCTGCCGCGCAACGGTTTCTTCATCCAAGGAAAGAGGAAGATGTGAATACTATGTCTAGAAAATAAGTGGGTGAGGCAAAATTTGATAGCCCAAAGAAGCAGCATACGTGGTTGTGTTTCCTATGCGGAATGAGCTGGGGCATTGTTGTGGAGCGAAGAAAGCCCGTACCATGGAGCTAAAACAGCCCCTTCGATAGCCTCCTGCGGTGACGACGACTTCCCGACCATGTACTTGCCGACACTTGAAATAAATGTGGTTTTTACGATCACAGCATTTTAACCGTGGCTTTTCCGACCGCCGAAGGAAGCAGCACAGTGCGGGAGGCACTGGCCGGAAATACCACGGTGAAAAACTGATTGGTGTTAGCCACGGCTTTTTCGACTGTTTTGTAATAAAAACACCCCTTCATATTTTACCGGCGCTTGGGATCAGCTATATAGATAGTACATCCATCATGGCGGTCACCTGTTGTCATTGACATGGACAGAGATTGTTCTCTGTGTTGGACGTAGAAGCTATAAGTGGTGGTGTGGGTGCTCTGGCGATATGCCCCAGGCTGTCAGTTTGGGCGTCTGCGT
Organism: Schistocerca piceifrons; assembly: GCF_021461385.2. Lineage (NCBI taxonomy): Eukaryota > Metazoa > Arthropoda > Insecta > Orthoptera > Acrididae > Schistocerca > Schistocerca piceifrons. Next base: position 613,505,290 of record NC_060139.1, read on the forward strand.
GTATCACGGGCGTGGGTGATTCTGGCAGCGTCTACCTGTGATCCTGATCTGTTGTCCGAACATGATTGATATCTCTTGATACGTGGCCATATTGGAGAGCCCATTTGGAAGGGAGGTGCTGATGTTATTCAGATTGTGAGCAGAAGCAGACAGAGCAGTGTGTGATGTCTTCACCGGTGTAGCAACTTGGGTGGATTGCTGACGTGGATCTGCAAGAGCTCAGAAAAGGTTTTGGTACATCTTCACCAGAAGGGTGAAGCAAGTTTTTTCCGCATAGGAGTTGTGAACAGCGTCACCATTTGCTCAGCTGCCATATTGGAAGCTGTATGGAATGCTAGGATAAGGAAGTGTTCAATTTCGTTTTTTCAGCAGAATCAGCAAATGACGCATGTGTAAATTTTGACCCACTAAGTCTATAAAGACCGACGTTTCTTCACTTGAGAGGGTCTCAGTAGTATGCATGCGCTCTAGCGTATGATGTGTGCGCTGTTTGTGAGCAACTTTATCGTGTTTGCAGTTGACTTACAGCAGTGTGAAAAGCTGCGACTTCACGACTCCATCCGGTGGAGTCGCCCCGGCGGTTAATATTTTACTATCGCCGAGACTTTACCTCATCACTTAGCTTGATCCTGCATTAACCAGATCAACGGCGTTAGCTAGGGGACGTGCACTCCAAGGTCCCATTCACATTGGGGTTATCTGCGAGTGCAGAGGCAAAGGCTAGTGGTTACTGTTCCTCTACTGGTGCACCTATTTTAATCTTCTTTTAACTTCTATGATATGGATCCAAAATCCATAATAGACTTAAACTCCTCTGACAACGCCATTATTCCGTAACTTATGAGTGTTCAAAAAACCAAATCAGGACTCTCATTCAAAATTATGCCCACAACTGACAAAGAACTCACGAACAGTCAAATGCCAAATGCTAGCGCTGATGTCCTAGATTCTGAATCGACCAAATACCAAATTATCCGATGACAGATGATGGATTCCAAACTAAGTGAAAGAAAAGATGAAAGCTAAACAAAAAACATAAAACAACCTTGAACTGCCATCACAATCGAGGCCAACAAATATTATACAACTAAAAGCTCAGGAAGATGTAACGAAACCAAATTGGACTACGGTAAAACTTACTTTATTTTACACGTCAAGTTCCGTAGGATGAAATTGAGGAACAAATCTCCATGGTCTTGGAACCCGTCAGTGCATGACACTGTCAACTCCAACCGAAGAACCCACCGAAGAATAAAATACCTCATTAGTTACAACTGAAGAACTAGTTGTTGTGTTCAAAAGTAATGTAAAAAGAGAGGAAATTCAGAGAACACTCGACTGGGAATTAAAAAAAAAAGGAGTGTCAAATGATATTTATAACTTCCGCTTTCAAAAAGACAGATTAGTAAGAATAGAAAGCTACAATCCAGATGTCTTAACGAAAATTAAAAAGTTTATCCAAAATCATCGACAAAAGCCAAGGTTACACTACCAAGAGCGCGACAGGCAAGTGCCCCAGATTAGAAAACAAAGAAAAATTCGCCGACATTTAATGTGGTTATTAAAACTGTTGACTTAGACGTTGATCCCAAAAGAGATAGTGGAAGTGCTGAGAAGCAACCCAAATCTGAACGTACTAAGCGCAGTAAGAGTAAAATGCAGGTTGACCAAATGAAGAACAACAATTATACGTGTTTTTAAACGAGAACAAACCACAGTAGATTACTTCCTCAAGATTCATTTCGAGTTTTTGGGACAAATTTATCTCCCCCACGATGTATGCAATGTACCAGTGTTATACTTTTGATCACTAGACAGAAAATTGCAGTGTGAAATGTAGTAAATGTACTGACGATAATTTTTCTAGCAAATGTAGCTCTGAATCAAAACAACTTCTTGCGCAAACTGTCAAGGAGACTATCACTCAATCAGTGTAAAGCGTTATAAAAATACTAGAATGAAATTTTCACTCTGCAGCGGAGTGTGCGCTGATACGAAACTTCCTGGCAGATTAAAACTGTGTGTCGGACCGAGACTCGAACTTGGGACCTTTGCCTTTCGCGGGCAAGTGCTCTACCAACTGAGCTACCCAAGCACGACACACGCCCGTCCTCACAGCTTTACTTCTGCCAGTACCTCGTCTCCTACCTTCCAAACTTTACAGAAGCTCTCCTGTGAACCTTGCAGAACTAGCACTCCTGAAAGAAAGGATATTGCGGAGACATGGCTTAGCCACAGCCTGGGGTATGTTTCTAGAAAGCTTCTGTAAAGTTTGGAAGGTAGGAGACGAGGTACTGGCAGAAGTAAAGCTGTGAGGACGGGGCGTGTGTCGTGCTTGGATAGCTCAGTTGGTAGAGCACTTGCCCGCGAAAGGCAAAGGTCCCGAGTTCGAGTCTCGGTCCGGAACACAGTTTTAATCTGCCAGGAAGTTCCGTTATAAAAATATTCCAAGGAGCCCACAAGCGCTGAAACTGCGGCTGTTATCAAATGTGTCGATCCGCCAACTTTTCCAGAGCCATAATCGAAATTCGTTACGTGCAGTTACAACAGCACTAATTAATATCTTCCCCGACAAAAGGAAAAGGTTGTTACAGCGATGAGTCAAATTGCCACGTGTTTCATCCGCCGAAAATTCTCAGCTTTCAATCAGAAACATTAATGCATTACTGCATAAATAAAACAAACCCGGATGAAAAGCAAATTCCAGAACTTCAGAGACAGATATAAGACTCCACATTTTGGCCTAATCCAACCATTGCGTTCGTTAATACAAGTAGCCATCGATCCAAACAACCGATAACAGAATATCCGTACGTAGTCGATAAGGAAAAGCCAAAATTTTTGGCATCACTGAAACTAGAGATGATCTTTCGATGCATTAAAAGTTTATACATGCCATCGCAAATATTCACATAATAATGCAGGAAGGGTATCAGTACAATAGCGAATATCAGTATAAAGGCGTGAATATTTGTAGGGAAATTAACATTGTCTGGCAGAATAGTTGTGCACGGTGTAGATGCAACATAATGAGATCCAGTATACTGATAAATCCAATCAAATAGTGTCGCATTTGATGCCAGTAGTACAGTTATTCACAAGACATCAGCGATTGAAGTGGTAGAAGAATCTAAAGGCAGTCGGCTCTGTGCGGTGTTAGTGTGCGCATATGTGCCTTTACTGCAGATGGGAAACAAACACCATTAGTGGCTGTGCGTATTGTGCACATAAACCACGAATGTTACATTGCCACGCGGAAAACTATTATCGTGTTAACAAAAAGGAAAATATCGGTGCGTAGAAGGAAATGGGACTCTCCAATCGTCAAATAGCCAAGAAACCCGCTGTGACACCCAAACATTAAGAGGCTGTATTGGAGTTTGCTGAAAATAATGGAAAAAGTAATATTTAGCGATGAGAAAAAGTTTCATGTAGATGGTACGGATGGATTTCAGTGTTTCTGCTACAACTAAAAGTGGTTAGAAGATAATCGTATTGGTGTCTTGTCGTGGTCTTCTCGTAGTCTGGATTTGAACCCCGTGGAAAACATTGAGCAAATACTTGAAAAACTTGTTTGTCGCTAGTGGAAGGCAATTTGAGGCCGTTTATGAGCTGAAAAGATCGATGAAAGAAGAGCGGGTGACAATTTCACTGTAAAACTACAAATCACAACAAAATCAGTGCTGAAGAGAATTTCTGAGACAATTAGGAAGAACAGAGATTGGACAAAGTACTAACAATGCAATAACACAACAAGAAAGTGAGTGCCTTTGTAACAATTACCAACGGGGAAATGCAAACGCCTTATTTTGTTACTTGTGTTTTGAAAGAAACCAAGTAATACCATTATAATAGTTTACGTCTTATATGTATCCACTACTTTCGTAATAAATTTGATACATGTGTGCTTCAGACATTGTGCTTCAAGCATCGTATATTACGTTCGTAGGAACTCTGCCCATATACTGATTTCCACTTTTGTACTCCATGACAAAATAGTTCCAGCTATCAGAATCATGCCTCTAGAAGAATACAGTGATGTTCAAGTTGGTGTTATTGTTGTTGGCTTCAGTCCAAAGCCAAAGACTGGTTTGATGCAGCTCTGCATGCTACTCTGTCCCGTGCAAGCCTCATCATCTCCGGATAACCGCTGCAACCGACATCCTTCTGAATCTGCTTTGTGTATTCCTTTCTTGGTTTTCCTCTACGATTTTTACCATCCACCCTTCCATCCACTACTGAATTGGTGATCCCTCGATGCCTCAGAACGTGTCCTACCATCCGATCCCTTCTTCTAGGCCGGCCGCGGTGGTCTCGCGGTTCTAGGCGCGCAGTCCGCAACCGTGTGACTGCTACGGTCGCAGGTTCGAATCCTGCCTCGGGCATGGATGTGTGTGATGTCCTTAGGTTAGTTAGGTTTAAGTAGTTCTAAGTTCTAGGGGACTGATGACCACAGCTGTTAAGTCCCATAGTGCTCAGAGCCATTTGAACCTTCTTCTAGTCGAGTTGTGGCACAAATTCCTCTTCTCCTCAATTCTGTTCAGTACCTCCTCATTAGTTACGTGATCCACCCATCTAATCTTCAGCGTTCTTCTGTACCACCACATTTCGAAAGCATCTATTCTCTTCTTGTCTAAATTAGGTATCGCTCATATTTCACTTCCATACATGACTACTCTCCATACAAATACGTTCAGTAAAGATCTCCTGACACTTAAATCTATACTCGATGTTAACAAATTTCTCTTCTTCAGAAACGCTCTTCTTGCCATTGCCAGTCTACGTTTTATATCCTCTTTTAACATTTTTTAAAATCTTAAGGATAATAAGTTGCCGTCTCTTTAAGAATAGATGATGAATGCAGCTAGCCGCTAACTCTGTGTAATGTCTTGTCTGTATAGACGTGTATCTGTTGCCTTTAAGAGCCCTTCACCTTCACACATAAATCTATACAGTAAAGTAAGGGCCTCCTATTTCTTGGCTGATCCGTGATAAGACAGGCGAAAAGTTAGACTAATGGAAGATTATTAGTATTATCTCTATTTTCATTCGCTCTCTCTCTTTCTCTCCTTTATCTATGTACAGTTTTTACTATAATATTTCATTACGTGAAATCAGCCAAATAGAGTCCTTCGTTTTGGTAATCAGCGGCTGGCTTGCTGTAAGAGATCTTTACATTTATAATTACTGTTAAACACTGCATTCAGTCGGGAGAATCAATCGTGTGGACAATTTGTTCCTTTTACGAAAGATTGCGAATTCCAGATGTGTACGAAGCCTTTTTGGACGATTTAACACAGACTCAGTGATTGCAGGCTCTCTTCGACACAGCTGAAACTTCCCCACTTATTACAGGGCCAACGTGATCATCAAATGATTCAGAAAACTCATTCGTTCATTCACTCCAGAACAAAAAAGTCACAAACCTTATTTATGAAGGAAATTGTGTATTAAATCCATCTCCATTACATGTCCAGATCTCCGGTGATTCCACGTCTTAATTATTTCCCGTTTACAGTCTCTTTCTCTTCAAACAAACCGCTAGCGGCACAAATGATAATTGGCTCGCTTTAGCGAGAAGAAAAGCAGAATATGTATCTCTCAGAAACACGTCAATCCCTCAACAGATACTCCAGAAGCTGTCCTAGTTACCACTCTAACAACCATGGAGAAAGCATATATGCATCTCTGTTACTTCAAAGAATACACGCACTAGAAAATACTTTGGCGTCGTCGAGCTGTCGCCGCATATATTACGAGAAAATCAGATCAGATACGTTTCCAAAGTGAATGAATGTGGATGGTTTGATTGACAATGATTAATTGGTGCGTGGTAGAGGGTGTTTTCTGTGGGGACATTACACTGGACATTACACTCTCTACTTCGACCATCATGAGTTATTTTGTTCCCCAAATAGCAAAACTCATCTGCTACTTTGTGTCATTTCCTAATCTGATTCCTTCAGCATCACTTCATTTAATTCGACTATATTCCATTATCCCTGTTTTGCCTTTGTTGACGTTCATCTTATATCCTGCTTCAAGACATTGCCCATTCCGTCCACCTGCTTTTCCAAGTTAGTTGCTGTCTCTGACAGAATTAGTGTCATCGGCAATACTCAAGGCTTCTATTTCTTCTCCCTGGATTGTAATTACTACTTCCAATTTTTCTTTGTTTCCTTTACTGCCTGCTCGATGTACAGATTGAATAACATCGGGGATAGGCTACAACCCTGTCTCGCCCTCTTCTCAGTCACTGCTTCCCTTTCGTGCCAGTCGACTCTTATAAAATCCATCTGGTTATTGTACAAATTGTAAATAGCCTTTCGCTCCCTGTATTTTACCCCTGCCACCCTCAGAATTTGAAAGAGAGTATTCCAGTCAACATTGTCAAAAGCTTTCTCTAAGTCTACAAATGCTATAAACGTACATTTGGATTTCCTTAACCTATCTTTTAAGATAAGTCATAGGCTCAGTATTCTCTTACGTGTTCGTACATTTCTACGGAATCCAAACTGATCTTCCCCGAAGGTCCGCTTCTACCAGTTTTTCCATTCGTCTGTAAAGAATTCTTGTTAGTATTTTGCAACCATGACTTATTGAACTGATAGTTTGGTAATTTTCACACCTGTCAGCACCTTTTGTCTTTGGAATTAGAATTATTATATTCTTCTTGAGGTCTGAGGGTATTTCGTCTGTCACGTACATATTACTCACCATATGGAAGAGTTTTGTCATGGCTGGATTCCCCAAGGCTTTCAGTAGTTCTAACGGAATGTTGTCTTCTCTCGGGGCCTTGTTTCGACTTAGGTTTTTCATTGCTCTGTCAGATTCTTCACGCAGTATCATACCTCCCATCTCATCTTCATTTGCGTCCTCTTCCATTTCCATAACACTGCTCTCAAGCAAATCACCCTTGTATAGGCCGTCTCCTTCCACCTTTCCGCTTTCCCTTCTTTGCTTATGACTGGTTTTCCATCTGAGCTCTTGGTATTCCTACAGATGGTTTCCTTTTCTCCAAAGGTCTGTCTAATTTTCCTGTAGGCGGTATGGCGGTATCTATGTTTCCCCTGGTGGTATTTGCTTCTACATCCTTAAATTTGTCCTCTGGCCATTTCTGCTTAGCCATTATGGACTTCCTGTCGATCTCATTTTTGAGATGTTTGTATTCCTTTTCGCCTGCTTCATTTACTGCATTCTTATATTTTCTCTTTTCATCGATTAAATTCAATATCTTTTGTGTTACCCAAGTGTTTCTACTATTCCTCGTCTTTTTACCTACTTGATCTTCTGCTGTTTTCGCTCTCTCACCTCTCAAGGCTACCCATTCTGATTCTACTATTCCTTTCGCATGTAGTTTTGAGCGAGGAGTCCCTGTACTCCTATGTCAGAATAGTATATTGCATATCTGAGTACTTACGCATAGAAACTTTGTATTCAGCGGATCTGTGTGTGCACCATCGTGGCTTGCGCAAAGATCTCTGCGTCTCCACGTCCTCCTTGACATCTTACGGAACATCTCAGGAATTATGCTTCTAAAGGCTACCTCAACAGTTTTGCGAATTTCTTGCGTAGTCTTGTACCGACGATGAGCCACGTGGGGCTTGTTTATTATCTGGCGTGGTAAGGTACGTGCTTCGAGGTGGCCAATTAAATGGGCCTGCAGATGCTGATGCACCACACGCCAAATGCAGAGACCTTGTAAGTAGGCTGTTTATGTTTTTTTTATTGGTAACGCCACCTCTGTATAAAAATCACTGGCTGTGCTGTGTGCAGTCTGTGGCTAGTTTGCATTGTTGTCTGCCATTGTAGTGTTGGGCAGCGGCAGCTGGATGTGAACAGCGCGTAGCGTTGCGCAGTTGGAGGTGAGCCGCCAGCAGTGGTGGATGTGGAGAGAGAAATGGCGGAGTTTTGATATTTGTAAAAATGGATGTTATGAACTACTATATATATTATGACTTTTGATGATGTTAAGGTAAATACATTGTTTGTTCTCTATTAATATCTTTCATTTGCTAACTATCCCTATCAGTAGATAGTGCCTTCCATAGTTTGAATCTTTTATTTAGCTGGCAGTAGTGGCGCTCGCTGTATTGCTGTAGCTTGAGTAACGAAGATTTTTGGTGAGGTAAGTGATTTGTATAGGTTAAAGTTAGTCAGGGCCATTCTTTTGTAGGGTTATTGAAAGTCAGATTGCGTTGCGCTAAAAAATATTGTGTGTCAGTTTAAGCACAGTCTTGTATAAATTTTTCAAAGGGGACGTTTCAACCTAGAAAATGTTCACCAAGGTATAGTAAGCTGTGCTGGAGCTCCGACATGCTGTAACCACATTGATCCACGATTACTTTGCCTTCGGGCTGAGGTGTTAACTACGTTTTAAACATGTCCAAATAAAAATTTCCAGTCAGCAATATCCTTCAAAAATATGGCACGAACAGGTATCGTGATGCCAGCCCGCGCCATGTCTTAACTTGAGGCGGCTGCCTTTCCAACTCATCCACGAAAGGAGGTTTTTCCATAGAACAGAAAACAACATTCCTCATCTATGAACTGCAATACATCGCACATTCATGAGAAAATTGAATACTGGAGCAAGACACGGCATTTCGAAACTGTGCCAACAAAGCACAGCTGTTTCGAACTCGCTGCTCCATGTCGTTGTTAGATAATTAATATTTATAACCCTGTATTCACCTGACTAGAAGTCCTGTTCCTCCTGCCACCGAACTTAACTAATTCCAACAATATCTGACTTTAACCTATTCATTTCCTTTTTAAATTTTCTAACCCACCTTTCTGATCAAGGGATCTCATATTTCACGTTCCGATCCGTAGAACGCGTTTTGTTTATACGTCGTCCTGAGTAGTCCCCGCACGGATATCCGAATGGGGGACTATTTCACCTCCAGAATATTTTACCCAAGAGGACGCCATCATCATTTAACCATACAGTAAAGCTGTATGCCCTCGTGAAAAATTACGGCTGTAGTTTCCCCTTGCTTTCAGCCGTTCCCAATATCAGCACAGCAAGGCCGTTTTGGTTAATGTTACAAGGCCAGATCTGTCGGTTTTAATTTATATTACTAAACATGATTCAGAACCGTTGTCTAATTGTAATAATTCCGCTCTGTCATTTAATGTTCGCTTACGTAGATGGGCTGAGCGAACGACCAGGTTTGATTATACAGATCCATTTTTTGTTAATAATTGGAGTCGTATTCGTTTTATTGAGAAGTATTTCGATTCTTTTCAGGCTAATCGAGTTTTTGTGCATTCTCTGAGCGAGTGTCATTTGATTTAATGGCTGGGCGGGCCGCGTGGTACGTTGGTATAACAAGGCCTTTCGGTCCACGGAGGTTCGTAAGAAGCAATTGTATTTATTTGGCGATACAAATATTGGCAAGTCACCTTTGATTGAAAAGGTTTAATCGAAAAAGCAGCACGTATATTTGCCTTTTTGTTCCAAATTCGGATTTGGTGGGTACGATAGTCGTATTCACAAGGTAATTGTATTTGAAGAATTTGAATGGTGCAGGTGGCTTCAATATGCATCTGTTTTGAAGCGTATTGTCGAAGGTCGACCAGTTACTGTTAATGTTAAAAACAAACCTGGCATGGTCATTACACACCGTGGCTTGGTTGTATTTTTATCGAATGAATTTAGTATTGGAGGTGAAGCTCTAATTTCCCGACTTGAGGTTGTACATGCAGATTGTCATATTGTCCATTGTCGTTCATGTAAGGATGAAGTGGATGCGTCGGACGCGTCGGATGTGGAAATCCCGGAAGAGAGTGTTTGTATATCGTCGGATGAGGATGTACCGGAAGTTTCGTTCTGCACGCCCTCGGCGTTGGATACGCCGACTGACGAATCTAACTAGGCCCATATTCGGTCGTATGTGTCGGTGGCGTACAGAATTTACACAAACAGATGGTGTACGCTTTGAGTATGGTAAAATGGCCGCTTTGGAGAAACATGATGAAAAGGCCAAGAACTTTTCTACACTTCAACACTATGATATTACTGATGAATTTAAGTTTTTTGGTAACAAATGTGCTTCTGTAATTATTAATAAAATTGTAACTTATGTCTATAGTGTTAATGTGAGGATTGAAAGGTTAACACTTGATGATAAAGCTAACAAAAAGATTTTTGAAGATCAGGGTGCATTGGAAAAAGTTCGTATAGCCTGTAGTAATAAGATGCGTGCCTTTGATTTGAACTCACAGAGGTCAACTGGTGTACCCTGGCGTAAATATACTAGAAGGAATAGATTTAAGTTTGTAACGTATTCTAAGCCTGAACAAAGTGCTGATATATCTAAAGTGAAATCCTGGACAGATTTAGAGAAGGAATGTAAAGTAAAAAACCGCCGTTTTCAAGGTACTAATCCATTTTATATTGGACTGCAAATTGCTGGTGATGAGCCTGAGAAAAACGATAATGTTCAAAGCGAAGTGAAATATGTTACATTTGTTGTAAGGAATAGAGTGTATATGACATTTTGTAAAAGGAAGGGTAATGTTACGTTCTAAATAAAGGTATTTGTTTACAGCTAATATCTGCGTTGGAGTTTTTTTATGTTTTGTTTTCATAAATGACAGCAGATCGACACCATTCTTTCCTAAGGTAGGAGTACCGGAAGGGGCAATTTTATCACAGATATTGTGATCACTATATACTGTAGATATTCCATCACCAATAAAATGGAACGAAGATTTGGCTTTGTACGCAGATGACGCTGCCTAATGGTATGATGCACCTATGGCAGAAAGGATACATCAACTCGCCTCTCAGTATATTAAACTTCTGGAATCTTGACTTTTCATACTATTAATTTTCATATCCTTGTAAAAGGCTGTAGTATTCAAAAATCGCACAAAATTTCCAAACATTTCAATTTATAAAACTGAATTACATATCTTTTGTTTTTACCTACCGCCCCACGCTATGGCAAAAATCGTTTCGTAGCGCCTGACTGTTACGTTTTATGTGTTGGATTATGTACGTACTATGTATGGAAAGAGTGATGATGAGTCCTCCAATAGCAGCTACACATATTACTCAAGAATGCACTGGTGCAGTCGACACCGACTCTGTCCTTTGGCTTTTGGGGATCTGTCCAGGGTGAGAATTTTTGGGAGGGTACAAGTCGGTAAGAGGAAGAAGGCTGGCAACCACTGACCCTGTATTTTTTAGTATGCGCACCAATTTGTCACCAACACATGGTCGTTCTTTCGATAGCCATCAAAAGAAATGGACATTACTTGAATAAATTCACATATAGATAATAATTCGAATAAATAGATAACCCGAAAAGTTATTTGTCAATAAAATGATTCGTCTACGCTAACACTAATAATTACCTATTGTTTGTTATTCGTCCACTTAACTGACGAATAAAGAGGGCTACTACAGCATTTTTTTGCTAATTTTTTTTATCTACACTGTGTCACCTATAAAGAGTGTTGGTTTCTGAGGCTTGTCGATGTAAATAATTACTTGATACTTTATGCAAAAGTTTGAGTTGTTGGCTCAGTGGATTAATGACAGACTACAAATCCATTGGTTTGGAGGTTGCTCTACCATTGGTCATGCGATTTTTCTGTCACTTCTCGCTTTTTCGACCTCTGACAGTGACTTGTAAATGAGAAAATGCTACGTTGCACTGTGGTACGGAGTGCACAGTAAGCGGCAGGTTTAGTAACTTGGTAGTAATACTATCTTTGCGGCCTACTTCATCTCGCCCCTGGAATATACAGCCTTGTCCTAAAGTCCTGTCATACGTCGGTATGGGCGCCATCATTGTCGCGGCACTAAATGATGCGCCGCCAGGCCCTGTGTGAAATTTTCCGAAGCATAGGCAGTGTGATGTCCTTGAATGTGTCCCTAACAGCTTTCTTTAGTTCGGCAGTTGTCTGGTGTCGTTGTTTCGCGACAAGCTGCTTAATTGTTCCCACGGGCAGCTATCGCATGATGTCAGATCTGGTCTCCCCGGAGGGCACTCAATCGGCGCTGGCAGATGCACCGATTCTGTCCCTGTTCACCTCTCGGGGAACATTTCATCCAAGAATGCTCGAACACGGAGAGTGTAGTGGGCAGGAGCTCCAGCTTGTTGAATCCAGCTGTCACTAAGAATGTTCAGTCTCTGGAGCTCTGGAATAAACTATTCACGCAACGTTTACAACCAAGAATGCTGATTCATTGCACTGTCAGAGGAATATGGCCTTATGAGGTGCCTACTGGACGTTGCGGCCCAGATCGTAACATTTGGGGGATTGTTCTATAACTCCTCGTAATAATATGGGTTTTCCTTGCTCCAGAAAAAATGCCACTATTCCGACAAGACCGGTAAATTGCACATTCTTCTAATAAAACTTTGCCCCGCTGTGGGAACGACGCAAACATCTCGAGTAATCTTGAGTAAGCTTCATGTCTTCACCGCACGTCCTTTGGAATGTCAAGTTCAGCAGATCTTTTCGGCAATGACTTTATGGGAAATCTGGTCACAGAAGCTGTCACTGCTGCATATGTTTGTTGCCGTGTTGCTGGTCGACCTGTCCTCTTTCCACCAAAAATGGATCCGGTTTTGAAGAGTTTCTGTTGCCATCACAGTGTCGTTCGCTTGGCACATTAAAGAATTATCACAAACTCATCACTCTTGGTAGGATTTATTATAATTAAACGTCATTTAATAACACATTGGCGGTAAAAGCCTTAAGGAGATTCTAAGATGAAAGATACCATTGTTGAAAGTTGTCCATGTATTCGTCACTGCGTAACGGCTAGAGGTGTTGAGTTATGGAGTGGAGAAAAGTAGGTTTGAGACCTGCAACATTCTAGTATTTATTTATATATTTTGCGTTTGGTAAGATTCCGAATTTTTTATTAATGTAATGGTCTGCAGTATTCGATGTTATTTCCATATAAGAGCGCTCCCTCCCAGAAGTGATTTTATGCGATTTTATGACTTCAGTCTGATTAAATGGCGAAAGATTAAATTTATGTATTTGGATCGAGAAGCAATTACATTTGTATTCTTGCTTGTCACAAATATTCAGTTGTTTCTTTACGAATATGTCGCAGTTTCCGAGGTTCCACTCACACACCTTACTTCCATAAAACTCGAAGGAATCGTGAAACTCGATAGCAGTTGACAAATGTTCTGGACAAGCACACGTTATTTGACGGCATTTGCCAATAAGCTTTCTGACACTAGATTCTCTCTGACTAAACTTGGTGTTAACCATATAGCAGATATGGTCGATAGGTGAGGTGTCACACAAAAATTCAGGCTAGGGAGACTGTGGTCCCAGATGTTCATTGAAGAATGTACAAGTACATAGGCTCGGATTGTATTGTTCCAATATGTAGAATTAGTTGAAGGGCAGGGTGTAAGCAGGCTCCAAAACATTTTGATAGATCTATTGTTCACACTGCCCTCAATATGTAGTACTCAGGCATGCGCGTTTTATGCAGTGGTTACTCAGTCCTTCAGAGCTGGCGTTTGTCCCCTATGTTGCCAGAGCATGGTATCGTTTTAGATGTCTGCAACCACAACAGTATTACAGTTGGAAGCTGGATTCTGTGGAATAAACAGTTTGTCACCCAGCACACAGGCAACGGAGTTTACGTACACGCTGAAGTATGCGGAATTCATGGTTTGTGGAGAACTGAAGCCATGATGAAATTTTCACTCTACCGCCGAGTGTGCATTGATATAAAACTTCGTGGCAGATAAAACTGTGTGCCGAATCGATACTCGAACTCAGGACCTGCTGTAGAGTGAAAATGTGTTTTCGGGCAGTTGTCTTCTGAAACCCCATAGGTACTTACGAATAACCGTCTATATGTGCGAGAAGATATAGTCATAGTGATCGGTAAAGAACTGAAATGGAAGTGGAGGTGACATGTACACTATGTGATCAAAAGTATCCGGACACCTGGCTGAAACTGACTTACAAGTTTGTGGCGCCCTCCATCGGTAATGCTAGAAATTCAGTATGGTGTTGGCCTACCCTTAGCCGTGATCACAGCTTCTACTCTCGCAGGCATACGTTCAGTTAGGTGCCGGAAGGTTTCTTGGGGAGTGGCAGCCCATTCTTCTCGGAGTGATGCACTGAGAAGAGATATCGATGTCGGTCGGTGAGGCCAGGCACGAAGTCTTTGTTCCAAAACATCCCAAAGGTGTTGTCTAGGATTCAGGTCAGGACTCTGTGCAGGCCAGTCCATTACTTGCATGTTACTGTCGTGTAACCACTCCGCCACAGGCCGTGCATTATGAACAGGTGCTCGATCGTGTTGACAGATGCAGTCGTCATCCCCGAATTGCTCTTCAGCAGTGGGAAGCAAGAAGGTGCTTAAAACATCAATGTAGGCCTGTGCCGTGATAGTGCCACGCATAACAACAAGAGGTGCAAGTCCCCTCCATGAGAAACACGACCACACCGTAACACCACCACCTCCGAATTTTACTGTTGTCACTAGACACGCTGGCAGATGACGTTCGCCGGCCGGAGTGGCCGTGCGGTTCGAGGCGCTGCAGTCTGGAATCGAGCTACCGCTACGGTCGCAGGTTCGAATCCTCCCTCGGGCATGGATGTGTATGATGTCCTTAGGTTAGTTAGGTTTAATTAGTTCTAAGTTCTAGGTGACTGAAGACCTCAGAAGTTAAGTCGCTTAGTGCTCAGAGCCATTTGAACCATTTTTGATGAAGTTCACCGGGCATTCGCCATACCCACACCCTACCATCGGATAGCCACATTGAGTACCGTGATTCGTCACTCCACTCAACGTTTTTCCACTGTTCAATCGTCCAATGTTTCCGATGTGATAGTGAACTAGAAGCGTGAAGGGACACGTACAGCACAAAAGCGTACAAGTCGACCTGGTCTGTTGACTAACAGAGACAATCGACAGTTGAAGAGGGTCGTAATGTGTAATAGTCAGACATCTATCCAGACCATCACACAGGAATTCCAAACTGCATCAGCATCCACTGAAAGTAGTACGACAGTTAGGCGGGAGGAGAGAAAACTTGAATTTCAAGGTCGAGCGGCTGCACATGAGCCCTGAAAGAAAGTGTAGTGAAGGAATTCTTTCAAGACTTATCGTGTAAGATAATTATAATGTAGACGGTAGTAGGGAAAAGACAAGACATGCTTAGATGCCTAAACCTGAAGATCGTAACATGTGGAAAAATGGCTGTCGCTATGCATGTACCCCCGCCGCTCACAAAAAAGGGGGAGGCAGGAAGGAGAACAAATGCACGGGACTTTTATTTTTACTTTCTACATCTTCTGCATTGTACAAGGAAACTATTTACGCCAAGCGTTCTGATTGCTGAGTGATTTCTTTTCTCGCAAGAAGCTGTATCTCAGTGTTAGATTTTCTGTCTCTCTCTGTTTCTTGCGGTCTACAGTTTAGTTGTGAGAGATGTTGTTTGCTATATACATGATTAAATTTCCATCCTGCGCGTTTTGATCCAGTAGCTTCTTTATAAAGTCTGTTTATTCTGTACCTTGAGTAAGAATCCCGGTGTACTGGGGACTTGCTTCATGTTTCGGGTTAAAGGTCTTGATTTTAATTTCTTAGCCTTTGGTGAGTTCTTCGTGTGATTTTAATGTTGTTGTTTCTTTCAGCTCGCTCCTGTCATCACGCAACATCATTTGGAAACATCGCTAAAGAATACGAGACCCTCTTTGTCGCCGGCTGAAAAGGCGAAGTACGATATAATGTAAGTAACCTCAGTCACAGCTAGATGGTACAGTTTCAGTGTAGTGCTTAAGCAAGCGCGTGACGCATTGGCAGGCTTGAATTATGTTCGTTCTGCCTTACTTATGAGGCAGATACACAAATTTATAATGTTTGCCTAACCACCTCTCCGCATTAATGAATTTAAAAAGAGAATCGTATGCAGGCGACTACGGTAGCTATGCTAAGGATGTCGCACAAGTCATCGAAAGTTATGTCTTAATAGACGCGAACAGATATGTGAAAACACACAAGATTTTATACAAAAATTAAAAATATTTCAAATGCGCCATTTCTGACCAAGGTCTTTGGGGGGTTTCTCTATCCTGTATTCTCGGCTGGGAAATTTACAAAAGGTAGGATTTCAAGCAGGCGACTGCTGCGGTAGACGCACTACCCAAGCTGACCAAGTCATCTACTTTAGTCGCTTTACATTTAGTAGTCTCCACTTTTTCATCTGAGACGTATTGTCCCAGAACTAAGTAAAAAATACCTGCGGATCTGCTGGTCCTAATCAAAGATTTTCGGTAGATTTCCCTTGTTTGTAAGGCAAATGCCAGAACTGGAAATCAGTTCTCAAATATTCTCAGTTGTCTTCACCTGCGCTCCCTCTCCCCTGCCCCAAGGCCCGCGTCCCTCATTCCCCACAATCAGTTCCACTGGTGTCTGACTGGAAAACATGGAGCTCTACAGTGAGTCGGGTCTCGAACAGCCCGATCGATCCTTCAGCGGAGAGATTGAAACCTATTTAAAAGGGTAATTACTTTATTAACCCTCCATTACCAGCAGATACGTCTCGCATTTTATTTTAACAATTTCAGTAGTCATCATCGTCATTAGTTATCTGCTATATTAGCAGGTCCTTTGCCTCTCCATTTTCTGCGATCCATTGCTTCCTTCTTAAGGCTGCTGTATGTTGTACCGTCCATCATGTCATCCAGTATCTGGAATCTCTTCCTTCCTCGCTTCCTTTTCCCTTGTACATAACTTTCTAAAACTGTTTTTATCAGTCCGTCATTCTTTCTTAATATATGCCCAATCCAATTTCTTTTTCTTCTCTTTATTACATCTAGTAACTGCCTTTTCTCTCCCACTCTTCTCACTACCTCTTCATTTTTTACTCTGTCCATCCAACTTATTCCTTCCATCTTCCGCCATGTCCAGATCTCAAAAGCCTCCAGCCTTTCTCTGTCTTTTTTCCTCATAGTCCATGTTTCAGCGCCATATAGAAGAACACTCCATACAAGACATTTTATGAGTCTCTTTCTGAGTTCTCTGTCCATACCGCTGCAGAAGAT
The DNA here is from genome assembly GCF_021461385.2 of Schistocerca piceifrons. Classification (NCBI taxonomy): domain Eukaryota; kingdom Metazoa; phylum Arthropoda; class Insecta; order Orthoptera; family Acrididae; genus Schistocerca; species Schistocerca piceifrons. The sequence continues at coordinate 613,522,342 of NC_060139.1, forward strand.
TCTCCTTTTCTTATAAAACGCCTCTTTTGCCATTGCTATCCTTGTTTTAATTTCTGTGGTGCACTTCCAGTCGGTGTCTATCCTGCTTCCAAGATACTTAAAATTTTGCACCTGTTCTAGTTTTTCTCCATTCAGCACAATTTTTAGTTCCTTATTTCCTCCTATTGCCAATACTTTTGTTTTATTTGTGTTAATTTTCATTCCATATTTTTTTCCGTTAGTTGCAATGGTGTCCACCAAATCCTGTAATTCTTTTTCCCCTGTGGCTAGAAGGACCATGTCATCAGCAAATCTCAAGCACCCTACTCTTCTTCCTCCAATTTCTACTCCTTTGTCATCTAATGAGCATTGGTCAATCATATTTTCCAAGTACAGGTTGAAAAGAGTAGGTGATAAACAGCATCCTTGTCTTACTCCTTTCCCTAGTCTGATCCAGTTTGTACTTTCTCCTCTCACTTTAACTGAAACTTTTTGATTAAGGTACAATGAGTTTATAAGTCTTCTGGTTTTCCAGTCCACTCTCTTTTCCCTCATAATAGTCGCCAGCTTGTCCCAAACCACATTTTCAAATGCCTTTTCTAAATCGATGAAGCACATATATAGGTCTCTTCCTTTTTCAATAAATCTTTCTCCCAAGATTCGTAGGAGCCCTATTGCATCTCTGGTGCCCGTATTCCGTCTAAAGCCAAACTGCTCCTCGCCGAGATTCTCCTCTATTACTTTTTCAAGTCTTTTATTAATTATTCTTAACATCACTTTGGCTGCATGTGAAATGAGGCTGATTGTCCTGTGCTCGCTGCATTTCTTGGTTCCTTGTTTTTTCGGCAATGGAATCATTACTGTTGTCAAAAAATCCTCAGGCCATTCACCACTGTCATATATTTTATTACATAACCTCAATATTTCTCTTATTCCATTGTGGTTCAAGCATTTTAGTATTTTTCCCGGTATTGTATCTGTACCTACTGCTTTGCCATTTTTCATTGCAGCAATAGCAGACTTTACTTCTTCCATTATGATGGTCGGTCCTTTCTCTTCATCACTTACACTGTTGTGTGATTCAAGTTCCAGAGTTTCTGGTTTGCTATTTGTGTCATATAGCTCTTTTATATATTCTTCCCATCTCTGGAGGACATCGTCACGATCTTTATACACTACCTCTTCGTCTTTACTCAAAATTTCCATAGTAGCACTTCCTGCTCTGTTTTGTTCCCATGTCATAGTCTTTACTCTGTTGTATAGTAAGTTGTATCTTCCTTTCCTGTCCAGTTCTTCAATTTCATCACATTCCTCTTTTAGCCATTTTTTCCTAGCCTGCTCTGTTTCTCTTCGCAGTTCGTTATTTAACCTTCGGTATATCTTTCTTGCATCTTCAGTGTTCTTGTTTTTCAATTTTCTTCTCTCCTCCATCTTGGAAATCATTTCTTGTGTGACCCATGGTTTTTTTGACCTTTTCCCTTTTACATATCCTATATTTTGTTGTCCTGCTTTAATGATTCCTTCTTTCAGCATATTCCAGTACTCGTTGGCATTATCAGGTGCTTCTTTGTCTCGTAATGTGTTTAGAAAGTCCCGAGACAGCATTTCTGTAATTTGTTCTTTGTTGGACCTTATCTTCTCTAGATCCCATTTCTTCACCATTGTCGCCTTTTTCAGTTTTTTCATTCTTATTTCTATATCTGCCATAAGTAAGTTGTGGTCACTATTAATATCTGCACCTGGTAATGTGTGCACCTTCTTGATTCCATTCCTGTATCTTTCTTCTACCAGTATGAAATCGATTTGGTTTCTATATTTATCCCCTGGTGATTTCCAAGTGTAGAGCCTCCTCTTATGGTTCTTGAACCATGTGTTTGCCACTATCAGCTTCCTTTCCCTGCAGAAGTCAATTAACCATTCACCTCTGTCATTTCTCTTTCCAAGACCATGACTGCCTACTATGTTTCCCTCTTTCCCCTCTCCCACAATGGCGTTCCAGTCTCCCATTACTATTTTGCAGCATTTTTTATTTTCGTCCATTATTCTCTCTATTACATTGTACGTTTCCTCTACAATTTGGTCATCATGTTCTGAAGTTGGCATATACACCTGAACAATCAGTAAATCTTTTTGTGCTCCTTTCAGCCTTACACCAATAACCCGGTCATTTGCATAGTCTACATATTCCACACATTTAGCCAATTCCTTTGTCATAATCATTCCTACTCCATTAATTCCTTTTACTTCTCCTCCTGAGTAGTAGAATACATATTCATCTGACTGCAACTCTCCATGTCCATTCCATCTTACTTCAGCAACTCCTACGAGGTCCATATGATTCTTTTCCATCTCTCTTTTAAGGTTTTCTAGTTTTCCTGCTTGTAGCAGAGTTCTGACATTCCAGGTACCAATTCTCGTTTTGATTTTTTGCCTCCTTTCAAGTTGTCCCCCCCGGAGATCCGAATGGGGGACTATTTTACCTCCGGACACTGATTTAACATGAGAGGAAGCCATTTTTTGTGCATAAATGGAGACTGCATTATGCGGGGAAGATAATCTGCGGTGGTATTCCGTTGCCTTCCGCAGTTCTGGAGGCCGCCCCTAACATGGGATACAGACGCCTTTTGCAGCCGCCCGCTCCGGGTCAGACGCTGCATGAGAAGTATAGGTTGGAAAATGAAAGACCCCTAGCCCTCGAAACCTAATAGCGTCAGGGTCGGAAAAGAACAAGAGCTGGCCGAGGGTGGCCAGATAGGAAAGATAAGAGTGAGGAGCCTGGCATAAGTAAGTGGAAGCAATGCCAGGACTCAGCTCGGGGCCCCGTGGTCGCCAGCCACGTATCACTAGGTGTGACTCCCTGAGGTTTCAGTAGTATTCTGCTGTAAAATTTGACATTTCATGTCGCTATTATACGCAGTTACAGAACAAGCAGATAATGGGCGCATATACCCCATTTTCTAGGCGATTCTAGGCGCTTCAGTCTGGAACGGCGCTACCGCTACGGCCGCAGGTTCGAATCCTGCCTCGGGCATGGATGTGTGTGATGTCCTTAGGTTAGTTAGGTTTAAGTAGATCTAAGTTATAGGGGATTGATGACCGTCGAGGTTAAATCCCATAGTACACAGAGCCATTTGAACCATCCATTTTAGGGCTGTGTATTCGGCTCACGTTTTAATGGTATTCCTCTTAGAGAGGCCAATTACGGCAGGTACTCTTAGGCGAAAACGTGTCCCATCAAGAGGTTGATGGGTTTGGAAACTAGTAGCAACTAGCGACCTGCCCCAACTTCCCTCGGGTAGCACTGATTGTTCGAAGTGCACCTCAGATTTTTTTTTCTCGCAACTGGAAACATGCGATTTGTTTTAAAATACGTGTGCACTCGACTTGTGAATGCTTGACAGAGACGGCAGCTGTCTACGACAGAGACAACTATAGTGGTAGCGGAGAGTGTGTAGACTGGTTTTGATACTTAAAAGGGCGATATTTACAATTCGCGAGCAGCGTAATCATCCGTTTTCTTCATTTCCATGCTTTGACGCCAATTGGAATTCATCTCCAGTTGAGTGATACATATTACGATCGTGTTATTGATGTGCCTAACGAGTGTTCGCGGATGCGAAAGTTCAAAGAAGGCAGAACGTCATGTGACAACAATGAAAGACAATCTTGGCCTTGCCCCGGCCAGTCTGACGACGTGACGGAGTGGATAAAGTTGTTTGAGAGTATTGCCGAACGAGTGTGGAACACACCATTTCCAAAGCTGGCATTTCTGTGGGAACTGTCCGCACAATCCTATATGAAGGCCTGAAAATGCGAAAAGTGCTCTCCATGTGGGTCGCACGAATGCTGACGGACGACCACAAGGCTGCGCGTATGGCACGTTGCCAGGCAATGCTGATGCGTGATGACGGCATGAATGGGACTCTTCATCGATTTTGACGAAGGATGAGATATGGATGGCGTTTTTCAATCCTGAAACGAAGTGCCAGTCAACTCATTGGAAACGCACACACACACACACACACACACACACACACACACACACACACACACTACCACCAAACAAAAAATTTCAGGTAAGCACGAGTGCTGAAAAACGATGATGGCCATTTTCTGTGACAGCGGTGGCTTAATGGCGTAATCCTTACGCATTGCGTTCCAAAGGGCACTACGGTCCCAGATATACTCTACCAAGTTTTGAAGAACAAGCTCCTTTCAACATTGTGTGAAAAGAGGCCATAAAGGGCTGTACATGTGCTCTTTCACCGAGACAACGCACCAGCTCATAGGGTGCATTGGACGCAGCAGTATCTTCGCGAAAAATTACTATGAAGCGATTTCTTATGGTCCCTACTCATATGACCTGGATCCTAGCGACTTGTGGCTGTTTCCAACGGTGACAGACACTCTCCGCCGTCCCACATTCACCAGTCGTGATGCTATTGCACCAGCGATTTTCCGTTGTCAAACCGGGCTCCTAAAGAAACGTTCACGGCAGCCCATAAACCATCGGGTCGACGTTGGTATACATGTGTACGCTGCAGGGAGATTAAGTGGAGAACTGATAAAAGTGTCACAGTTTTCGTATGATTAGTTTGCGAGAAAAAAGTCCGAGATGTTGTAACTTGAGTGCAACTCGTAACCTCTTAAGTATCCTCGGTTGGATGACTTGTCTAGCGTAGCGGTAATAAAATTTTCCCCGTGAATCAGTCTATTTATTAGTGCAAAACGTATCAGAATCGCTGCAGTAGTTCCTGAAATTAACCATCATATGCGTACAGACAGAACAAACGCGGCGGCTGGTTTTAATTTATAATATGTGTAGATAGAGCAGAGACGACGGAGTTCTGATGCTAGTTGGCTGGTGAGTGTATTGACGGAGACGAGCCTTTACTATCATTTATGAAGTACTATTGTACATGGCGTCACTCTCTCCGGGGTAGATGCCTCGTTTTCTACAGAGACCAATGACATTAGAGCAATGTGTCAGACTAATTCACACAATAAAGGAACAGTTGCAGGGTAGGTCGTACGTCGCAGGAATGAGTATAGGTTGATAATAAAATAAACATAGACCTGTAACTGAAAACATGAACATAGTACATGTTGACGAAGCCTCTGTGAAAGATAAGTCGCAGGCACAATCACCCGCGGATTCGTTTTTGGATTGGTTTTAGTCTCCAGTCCAATAGGAAAAGGAGGGAACTACCCCTTGGTCACAGAAAGAGCAGGCATTAATGACAAATCTTCGAGCAACAAGATAGGGAGACATGACGCGTAGGTTTTATGTTTCCTACAGCGCCTATGATGTTAGTCGTTCGTGTTGCGTAGTAAATCATTAATGTTACTTCCGTTCGGACGCATTTTTCTTCTTTGTACTTATTAAGGAACTTATCGGTGCGACTTAAGCGTTATAATGTTACTAAACGTTTATAGTATGTGCAATGATTCTAAGTTTTTAGTAATTTTTGAATTCTGCCTCAGGCAATAGCTTAAAAACGTATGTCCTTTTTTTTTTTTTTTTTTTTTTTTTTTTTTTTTTTTTTTTTTTTTTTTTTTTTAATTCTGTGGAACTGACTTTTTGAAATTGATTTGATAGTCATAAAGCCATGTTAGAGACTGTACAATATCACCAACGTTTAAAGCATACTTGCACAAAATGGAACGACCACACTGTTTCCACATACATACTTCGATACACGCGCTCACTCATCAAAATTCTTAATGCTGCACTTCCTATGCATAAGTCTTTACATAATTTCTTTAAGGCTTGATAGTCGTACAGTATCTTTGTTCCGTCTGAAGTAAGGGAGGTCGATAGTACTTTTAAGACCTTGACCTTGAAGTTGGCGATAGACAGAAGCTTTGTGAAGCTAGGAATTGAAGTGGCCTGTATCCAAAGTTCAACAGCTGATGAAGTAGTGTGTCCGTTGCACGGTTCCCATCGCTGGCAGGCGAGCACAGTGTAGTTAGTAACCTCTTGCTCTCCACCCAGCCATTTCGACGTAGGTATTGTGTGAAACGTTCGTGACTGAATTTTTGAGCACTACTGCTTCGTAAATCGTTCATGGTAATGTTCGTTTAGTATACCGGTGGTGTTATGACTCCCCCTCTTCTGATACCATGTGTTCTGTATGGTTAAGTTGTTTCGCACACGCAAAAGAATTAGATTCTGTATTTCCGGGTTTCTGTTCCCATAACCATGAGGACTGATGATGTTTCCACATCCTAGTCTTTTTCACCAACTTGAGCATTCAAATCGCCTGTAATGACAGTATCCTCCTGTGTTATTTGTTCTTCAAGCTCAGTAAGGAAATACTCTTTCTCCTCAGGGCTACATTCTTCCTGAGGTGCATATACTTGCAAAACAGAATTCTGTGTTTTACTAGCCCTTAGTTTCATCTGGATGATCCGGGCACTCTGTCTGTACATCTATGGAGGACGAGGTCAACTGCATTTTTGGATTCGCAACTGTTACCTCTCCAGTATAGCACATATCAATTTCTCGGTGATTTCTTCTCACAGCTTTTGCACTTTGTCTCACCCAGTCCCAGTATCCTGAGCTTACGCCTGCCCATTTCACATTTGTTGTTAAGAGTGAGGATATTGAGTGTACCAATTTTCTGTCGTTCCTTTTTGGGAGGGTTTTGTGTCTTACGTTATCTTCGATGAGCACCAGGTATTTGCACCGTATTACTTCGAGCGGTACTGGAAGAACTGTCATGTCTCGTGTTTAATTCATTCTTCCATCCGCGGCTTGGTTTAGGTTTGAAAGCAGTATGTATGGGCAAACCGAGCACCAAATCTTTGAAGACGACACTCTCACCGTCAACCTTATTCTGACACTGTCGTCCTTCCCCACGTACGTCTTTTTGGAGTGCGTTCACCGCCGACTTCATTTCTGTCGATGACAATGTGCGAACGCATCGAGCAGCGTAGGTGCAGCAACTCTTGAAACGGCGAATGAACTGGCTTGCCCGTTCTCTCGACGTCGAGCACGCGGGGGATGCGTTGGGGAGACGTATTACAGCGCGTCCACATGCACCATGGACCATGAAGGAGTTGTCAGCCGCGCTGGTGGAGGAAGGGAGCCTCCTACCGCAAGCACTCCTTGCCAACATTGTGGCCAGCATAGGAGCGCGTTGCACAGCTTATATCGCCGTCCGTGGTGATCAAACAGCCTATTATAGAATCGTGTCCGCCGTTTGTAATGTCAAGGATACCCTTATAAATACAGTCTGGAACCGCCCGACCGCTACGGTCGCAGGTTCGAATCCTGCCTCGGGCATGGATGTGTGTGATGTCCTTAGGTTACTTAGGTTTAAGTAGTTCTAAGTTCTACGGGACCGATGACCTCAGAAGTTAAGACCCATAGTGCTCAGAGCCATTTGAACCCTTATAAATCGCGGCGATATCAGTATAATTATTATCTTTGAATAAAAGTGTCATATCTGATCGTATCATTGGGTATTTGTTCCAGCAACCTTCTGCACTATACTGAAGCAGTTCTTTCTGTATAAGGTCCAAATTTCATCCAGCTATGTTACTTTCGAATGACACATCATGCGAAAGTTACTTCCATCCTTAAATTTTGCACACCAGTGTACAGTAATATTAATCATATTTTACTAGTGTATGTACGCAGCTCGTGGTCTCGCGGTAGCGTTCTCCCTTCCCTTCCACGAGGTCCCGGGTTCGATTCCCGGCGGGGTCAGGGATTTTCCCTGACTCGAGATGACTGGGTGTTGTTGTGTTGTCTTCATCATCATCATTCAAGCAATGGCCAACCAACTCCTCTAGGACCTTGCCTAGACGGCGGTGCAGGTCTCCCGCATCGTTCCCTACGCTCCTCGGAGTATGGGACCTCTTCCTCATCACTAGTGTACATATATCCAGTTCTGCTCCCGACTGAATAATACACACACACACACACACACACACACACACACACACACACACACGCACAGATGCTTCAAAAGACGCTATGAATAGGCCAGCTGGGCGTATATCGATTTGGCTTCAGGGACGCAGGATGATGTAAATTGCCCCTAAAAACAGCTATTATATCAACACAATTGACAACAATTTCGGCAGTCGCGAAGTGCCTTTCACGAAATGTTTATCAGAAGGTTCTCAAGCAGCACAAGAAGTACTGAAACATCACAGCGGATAACGCTATAGGGTCCCATTGATGTTTAAGATAATTCGGTATATACAACTGCGAGAGAGAAACACGACGTTACTTTTATATTGCTAAAATCCCGTGGCGTTCTTCGCAGGAATAAAATGAGTGCCAAGTTAGCGACAGTAGCCATTACCACGGGCAATCAGGAGAACGGTAAGATCCTGTACTCAGATTTTATAATCCAATTCAAGGAAGCGCTAAGAAAGATCTAGCGCTACCAGAGGACGTCATTGTAGTGAAGCATCCTCAGACAGGATGTACCACGAAGGAGAAAGCATTTCCTTACTGAGCTTGAAGAACAAATAACACAGGAGAATACTATCATTACAGGCGGTTTGAATGCTCAAGTTGCTAGAAAACACTACAATGTGAAAACGTCATCGGCCCTCATGGTTATGGGAACAGAAACCCGGAAAGTGAGAATCTAATTCTTTTCCGTGTGCAAAACAACTTAACCATACAGAACACGTGGTATCAGAAGAGGGAAAGTCATAAAATAACAAGATACAGCTGGATGGCAAGCTCAAGACTATGATAAGACTTCATCAAGGATAGAAAAGTTGATCAGTATGTTACAGATGTTAAAGTCATGCCCATTGAGTGCCTAGATAGCGACCACCGATTGTTTATTGCTGACCTACAAGATGTTCAAGTGAAAAAATTTAAACAAAACAGAATGCCAAAGATTATGACTTGGCTGTTGAAGAATATGGAAAAGAAAAGAAACTAAAAGCACGAATAGTAGCCAATGTACCCAAAAATGAGAAAAGGTGAGTTGAAGAAGAATGGTCTTCATTCAAAGAAACCCTTTTAAAGAGGCCATGGACATCTGCGGAAAAGCGAGTGCCACATCAAAAGAGAATGAAATACTTGATTAAAAAGGAGGGGGGGGTGAAGACAGCAGTAAAAGATAGGAACGTATTGAAAAGAAAATTAGACCATGAAAAACGGAAAACAGATTGTAGACGAAATGAATTAGCAACTGAACATCTAGCACAAAAATACCGCAGAAAGAAATTAGCTGTAACAACACTGATCCAGGAAGAAAAGTGCTGGGAGGACTTTACTACAAGGATAGAGGAAGACTGTCAGGGAAGTGGGAAATTATACAAAGGACTAAAGAGTAAACGAAATGAATATGTAAATATCCTTGAACTGGTAACATATCACGGTAACATACTTTGGACACAGAAAGGAACCCGGGATGAAACGAAAATGTACGTGAACGTGCTATTAAATAGAGGTGGGGACAACACAACCATCAACGAGTGTAGAGTAATTAATGAAGTACAAACCTACGAGCATCCATTAAAATGGCGTGGGGTAGGAACAGCATAAAGAATATGCGGAATGGAACGTCGACAGGCTATGATGATCTCAGCTCAGACATGCCAAAGGCAGCTTAAAATGCGTATTAGCGGTTTGGGAAGAAAACAAATTCCCAGAAGATTGGAGTAAAGGAGTCATCATCCCTTTGTTCAAAAAGTGCGGTCGACGAAAATGTGGAAATTACTGAGGCATCACGCTGGTGCCACACACCGTGAAGCTGCTGAAAAGATCACAGAAATGAGATATGGAAAGATAGTAGAACCTCTGCCTGAGGAAGTACAACAGGGATTCAGGAAAGGCTGAGGTACTATGGATCTTATTTTTGCAGTAAGAATGATGACAGAAAAGTGCTGGGAATATGGAAGAAATCTTGTGTCTGAATTTGTGGAAATTGAAAAAGCGTATGACAGTGTCCTCTAAACAAGATATGGGAATGTTGGGAAGACCTTTAAAGGTGCCAAAGTACCTAATTGATAAAGTCAAGACGCCACACCAAAAGTGTTACAGCTGTGTCCAGATAGGTAACGAAGATCAGAATGGTTTGAAACAATGAGACGTTTCCAACAAGAAAGTGACTTATCAGCACTCCAGTTTGTAATAGTAATGGACAAGATCATAAATTCTGTCAACAAAATACTGAACCAAATGCCCTAGCTTTTGTTAATGATTTGATAGTATGGGGAGAGACAGAAGCTGAAGCACGAAAGAAACTTAATGATTCGAACAACAAATTCAAAAATTTCGTACTAAAAATAAATCAAACAAAGACAGTAGAAATGACAGTCAACAGGGCCGGCTCGTGTGGCCGTGCGGTTCTAGGCGCTTCAGTCTGGAACCGCGTGACCACTACGGTCGCAGGTTCGAATCCTGGCTCGGGCATGGATGTGTGTGATGTCCTTGGGTTAGTTAGATTTAAGTAGTTTAAGTTCTAGGGGACTGATGACCGCAGATGTTAAGTCCCATAGTGCTCAGAGCCATTTGAACCATTTGAACAGTCAACAGGCAAGGAACAATTTCAAATATATTTCTAGAAGGAGTCAAAGTAGAATCTGTTTCCCATTTCAAGTACCTCGAAAGCGTGATCTCGAAAGAAAACACCATTAAGCAGGAAATACTCAGGAGAACACAGAAAGCATTCAGTTTTTACAGTCAAATCAGAAATCTTCTCTCGGACGATAAAATTCCACGAAAAGCAAAAGCGACCATGTACCACACCTATTTCGTACCATTCCTTACATATGGTTGAGAAACATGTACCCTACTAAACAAAGACCTCAGCAGAATTGAGGCAACAGAAAGGAAATTCATTAGAACTCTGAATCAAACAACTAGAAAGGACAAAATCAGGAATGAGGTGAATAGAAAAGTAGACGGTACTGAGGTTCCTGTTACCAGTGCCATAAAAAAACGCAGGCTTCAGTGGTATGGGCACATAATGAGAATGAACAGCGAATGACCTGCCAAAAACTATTTCAACCTGAACCTCGTAGGAAGAAGACCACGTGGAAGACCAAGAAAACGCTGGATAGAAACCGTCAGATCAGGCGTGCAGGATAAATGGCACAAATCGGAAGTTATCCTGGAACAGAAGATGTATGAAGACAGAAGAGGTGGCGTGCGTTTGTACACGTGACTCGGGAAACTGGAATTGGAAAATGATGATGATGATCATCATCATCGTCATCATGTTGATGACTTCCATGCAGCGTTAGCCCGTACCCCCTAGACCAGACACCACAACACCTAGATGACCAAAACGATCATGTTCAACGATGTTTCTGGGTGCATTACTTGATCGCACCTCCGGCCATATGAGGGTACGTTCACAATGGTCGGACAAGTTCTTTGTGGTGATGCACGTGTTATGGTGTGGGGGCGCATGATATTGCCTCCAAATCTTTGAACGTGGTACACTTACCAGTCAGCGTTATAGTGATATTGTACTCCTTTCCCAGTTGTTCCTTTTTAGGAGTGGATATCTGTCTAAGCATAAAGTACTGGATGAGATTCTCTTGGAGTTTCATAATACTCGCCAATGTCGTTTCCTCTGAGTGCAAAGTCCACTCCCCAACAAAAGCAGTAGCCTTTGGTTGCCAGTTATGGAGTCCTTGTTTCGAAGCTCTGTTATCAAGCGCTGTCCGTCATTTTCAGTTATTCTAAATTATCGCGGTTCGGTGCCGGCAAATAACGCTTGTTTGGCTGGTAACGAAGTTGGAAACACAGGGGATCATTTTGCGTAGTTTGGTGCGGCTAATGCGTTTGACACGGCGTGCGCGGTCCGCCGCGCCCGGTTATTGGCTTTAGAAACCTATTTGCCGGAGTCGTGACCACTATATTGCCAATGTGTAATCAACGCGAGTGGCGAGCGACCGTTCATCGTGGAATAATGCGATAGACCGTCAAGTTACGCCATTAGGTATTTAAGTGAGGGGAAGGGCGGGGGCGGGAGGGGTAGGGGAGGCGTTAGGGAGAGCGAGGGAGCAGTCACGAACGGCATCGTTGTTCTGTAGCGGGGTTTGGAAGTTCTTTGCCAAACGAATTTTGTTAACAAACTTTAGTAATCCACAATCTGTTTAATCTAGAACTTGTCATTTGAGATCAGTGTTATCTAATTTTTCATACGAGACATAAAAAAACCTATCGTTATCATCATCGCCATACCATAATTCAGTGTTCTGCCTGATTTTTCACTGTTGCAATTTCCCTTCATTTATCGAGACAAGAGGCATTTGCCCTCACTTGATACTACGAGTATGGTTCTGTACCCGCATCAGTTGCGCGATGAATGTGTACCACGCTTTTCCGTAGTATTTCTCACCTTCCAGGTTACCTGCCTTCTGAAACATCAGACAGAAAGCTGTCGTGCAGCTTTGTCCTGTCCATCAGACTGTTCTTTCACGCTCAATGACCATACTTGAACTGAAACACAGGGTGACAAAGAGTAGATCGCATTGCTGGTTTCTTCCTTCACTGAAAACCTTAATACCGTTACTCCTTCCGGGATCTGCACAACACCGAAAATGACATATGTAGAGCCGGCCGGGGTGGCCGAACGGTTCTAGGCGCTACAGTCTGGAACCGCGCGACCGCTACGGTCGCAGGTTCGAATCCTGCCTCGGGCATGGATGTGTGTGCTGTCCTTAGGTTAGTTAGGTTTAAGTAGCTCTGAGTTCTAGGGGACTGATCATCTTAGAAGTTAAGTCCCATAGTGCTCAGAGCCATTTTTTTGACGTATGTAGAGATAAGCGATCACACAGTAATCGAAAACTCAATTAAAATCTCTTAGTTGAAGAAAGAGCACTGATCCTGGAGAGGTAGTTCTTCGCATGTACAGGGTATTTCGCAATTTCTATTACAGGCTTCTAGGGATTGTAGGGGGAGGTGGTAGATAATGTTTTGATAAGGAACTCATGTCCAGGAATGTACAGTTTGTGTGTAAAAAAAAAATTGAAGATCGTTATCAATTCGAAAATGCTCACTTCGCAGTACGCACGCAGCATAACAATAAGCTCTGTATGGGCAGTGTTTCGAATACCCACCGTAGGGTTCTTTTCTACGTAAGGAAGGACATCTTCTTCAGAGTGCGGCGAGTCCGTGGAACACCACAGTCAACCCTCCCAGTTGTGAAAGTACCAGTTTCCGCTGCTGTTGCTATAGTCGGGCTTAAATGGCATGTGATGCGGAGGAGCGGTTGAGAATGAAATATATAGATCCCAGCCACGGTATGGTACGTTTCTTAACCGGACACGGACCTCACCTCATGCACTTAAACCGGTTGAGTCTGAGACAGACATCTACATCTACATACACATGCGGGGAAGAAGGTTCCCCAGAAAACACTGTCTTTTTCCGCGGGCAATACGCGAACAATGGACATACACTACATTTACACTGCACAGAAACTGACATACATGAGACGAAGAACAATGGGCACAACTAAACATACTGACAAACAGTATTTCAAAAACAACGCATGAAGAGTGCCTGCGGACACGAAATAACAGACATGCGTATATGCAACGTAATAACGATCTTCAGAAGACGGACAGCGATACCCACAGTGACCGTGAAAGCAGTGATACTGAAGAAGAACAGAAGGAGGAGGACGAGATGTGACAGTAAATAAGCATAAGGTGCCGGCGATGCAGCCAAGAAAGAACTAAATACTGTACACGGATGAGCACATAAAGTTTATATATAGGATTAGCAATACTATTTCTGTGCTAACAAACCTAAATTTTTTGTTGTGACTGGCGGTCAACAGCTCGAATAAACCATTCCGAGATATTCACCGCCAGTCACAATCGGCTATGGCACTCACAGATCTTATATTTCAACCTTAAATTTCATTATTTTAAAAAGTATTATTCTTTGTAAAACGTTGTGGATAAAAATAAAAGAAAACTACAAAAAGGTGAAAACAGAAAACTATAAGGAATGTTCTACCTGTTTCAAAACATCAGGCAACAGGTCTATAATTTGGCAATAAATAAATAAATAAAATGTGATGCTATAATTGCAACATTCACTGACGACAGTGCCCTCTTCTCAGTATGTGTGACTTCCGTGAAGCGGGTGATTTGAACGTGATCCTACCTTCAAACTTAGTTTATATCCAAACGGTGCATTTCAGCACATCGTTTTCTTATCAAAATTTTATCTTTTAACGCCCTGGAAACCAGTAGTAGGAATTGTGAAACACTATATACAGGGTGTTACAAAAAGGTATGGCCAAACTTTCAGGAAACATTCCTCACACACAAAGAAAGAAAATATGGCATGTGGACATGTGTCCGGAAACGCTTACTTTCCATGTTAGAGCTCATTTTATTACTTCTCTTCCGATCACACTAATCATGGAATGGAAACACAGCAACAGAACGTACCAGCGTGACTTCAAACACTTTGTTACAGGAAATGTTCAAAATGTCCTCCGTTAGCGAGGATACATGCATCCACCCTCCGTCGCTTGGAATCCCTGATGCGCTGATGCAGCCCTGGAGAATGGCGTATTGCATCACAGCCGTCCACAATACGAGCACGAAGAGTCTCTACATTTGGTACCGGGGTTGCGTAGACAAGAGCTTTCAAATGCCCCCATAAATGAAAGTCAAGAGGGTTGAGGTCAGGAGAGCGTGGATGCCATGGAATTGGTCCGCCTCTACCAATCCATCGGTCACCAAATCTGTTGTTGAGAAGCGTACGAACACTTCGACTGAAATGTGCAGGAACTCCATCGTGCATGAACCACGTGTTGTGTCGTACTTGCAAAGGCACATGTTCTAGCATCACAGGTAGAGTATCCCGTATGAAATCATGATAACGTGTTCCATTGAGCGTAGGTGGAAGAACATGGGCCCAATCAAGACATCACCAACAATGCCTGCCCAAACGTTCATAGAAAATCTGTGTTGATGACGTGATTGCGCAATTGTGTGCGGATTCTCGTCAGCCCACACATGTTGATTGTGAAAATTTACAATTTGATCACGTTGGGATGAAGCCCCATCCGTAAAGAGAACATTTGCACTGAAATGAGGATTGACACATTGTTGGATGAACCATTCGCAGAAGTGTACCCGTGGAGGCCAGTCAGCTGCTGATAGTGCCTGCACACGCTGTACATGGTACGGAAACAACTGGTTCTCCCGTAGCACTCTCCATACAGTGACGTGGTCAACGTTACCTTGTACAGCAGCAACTTCTCTGACGCTGACATTAGGGTTATCGTCAACTGCACGAAGAATTGCCTCATCCATTGCAGGTGTCCTCGTCGTTCCCCAGTCGCGAGTCATAGGTTGGTCGGTTGGTTTGGGGAAGGAGACCAGACAGCGAGGTCATCGGTCTCATGGGATTAGGGAAGGACGGGGAAGGAAGTCGGCCGTGCCCTTTGAAAGGAACCATCCCGGCATTTGCCTGGAGCGATTTAGGGAAATCACGGAAAGCCTAAATCAGGATGGCCGGACGCGGGATTGAACCGTCGTCCTCCCGAATGCGAGTCCAGTGTCTAACCACTGCGCCACCTCGCTCGGTGGCGAGTCATAGGCTGGAATGTTCCGTGCTCCCTAAGACGCCGATCAATTGCTTCGAACGTCTTCCCGTCGGGACACCTTCGTTCTGGAAATCTGTCTCGATACAAACGTACCGCGTCACGGCTATTGCCTCGTGCTAATCCATACATCAAATGGGCATCTGCCAACTCCGCATTTGTAAACATTGCACTGACTGCAAAACCACGTTCGTCATGAAGACTAACCTGTTGATGCTACATACTGATGTGCTTGTTGCTAGTACTGTAGAGCAATAAGTCTCATGTCGACACAAGCACCGAAGTCAACGTTACCTTCCTTGAATTGGGCCAACGGGTCGAGGAAGTACAGTACATACTGACGAAACTAAAATGAGCTCTAACATGGAAATTAAGCGTTTCCGGACACATGTCCACATAACATCTTTTCTTTATTTGTGTGTGAGGAATGTTTCCTGAAAGTTTGGCCGTACCTTTTTGTAACACCCTGTATATAGTTTTCCTCATTCCTCAACTCTGATTATATGAATGAAAAGTTTATATTAGTGGTCAGTGCATTGTTCTATGCCAAAATAAGATGAAAATACTGTTTTTTTACAAACACTGGTGAGATTCACCAAAATTTTAGTACTTGTTCAAAAGGAATACTACTATTTGTTTTAGAAAATAACCGGAATACGTACAACATTCAGAAAACGCGATACTAATTCTTAAAAGTTATGAAAACGGTGCCACTGGAATGTGAAAGAACAGGTTGTTGCCGAATTTAGTGTCAATGCTAAACCGAAAAAAAATACATCGGTGTATTGTGATAAAACAATCACTTATTCGATAGTGTTGTGTATGTTAATGTTCTAGACACATTGTAGTCCAAACTTACTAAAACGAAACAAAACTGAACAGTTTTCTGAAAGCAAGCGCTGCAACCTATTGGGAACGTGCAGAAATGAAAACAAGTGACGCACGGAAAGTACATGCTGAAAAGTACACTGAGGTGATAGAAGTCATGGGATGCCTCCTAATACCGTGATGGACCTCCTTTTGCCCAGCTTAGTGCAGCAACTCGACGTGGGCTGGACAGAACAATTCATTGGGCGTCCCCTACAGAAATATTGAACCATGCTGCTTCTATAGCCGTCCATAATTGAGAAAGTTTTGCCGGTGAAGGATGTTGTGGACGAACAGACTTCTGGATTATGTCCAATAAATATTCGATGGGATTCATGTCGGGTGTCTGGATGGTCCGACCATTAGCTCAAAATGCCCATAATGCACTTCAAACCAGTGGCGAACAATTGTGGCCCGGCGACATGGTGCATTTTCGTCCATACAAATTCCATAGATCTTTGGGAACATGAAGTCCGTGAATGGCTGCAAATGGCCTCCAAGTAGCCGAACATAAGCATTTCCAGCCAGTGATCAGTTCATTTGGACCAGTGGATCCAATCTATTCCTTGTAAACACAACCCACACCTTTATGGAGTCACCACCATATTGCACAGTGCCTTGTTGACAACTTGGGTCCATTGCTTCGCGGGGTCTGCGCCACACTCGAACCTTACCATCAGCTCTTACCAACTGAAATCCGGACTAATCTGACCGGGCTAAGGTTTTCCAGTCGTCTAGGGTCCACCGATACGGTCACGAGCCCAGGAGAGGCGCTGCAGGCGATGTCGTGCTGTTAGCAAAGGCACTCTCGTCAGTCATCTGCTGCCAAAGACCATTAACGCCAAATTTTGTCACGCAGTCCTAACAGATACGCTCGTCTTACGTCCCACATTGATTTCTGTGATTATTTCACACAGTGTTGTTTGTCTGTTAGCACTGACAACTCCATGTAAGCGCCGCTGCCGTCGATCGTTAAGTGCGTCGTTAGTGGTGAGAGGTAATGTCTGAAATTTGGTATTCTCGGCTCACTGTTGACACTGTGGACTCAGAATATTGCATTCCGCGACGATTTTCGAAATCGAATGTCCCACGCGTCTAGCTCCAACTACTGTTCCGCATTCAGTCTGTTAATTTCCGTCGTGCGGCTCTAATTATGTCGGATACCTTTTTACATGAATCACCTGAGTACAAATGGCAGCCGGCCGGAGTGGCCGTGCTGTTCTAGGCGCTACAGTCTGGAGCCGAGCGAGATCTACAGCTGTGGCGCCGCTGCCACTCCTCTCAGCTTGGCGCCGATTTTACTCAAATTTCCTTTTGTTCTTCACTTTCAGAGGGTCATTTTACTTACAGCAAATGTCTATTGCAACGGGTTTAAAGAGTATAAGAGAGTCTTTGTGAATATTTAGTTCACGTTGTTTTTTACAGTCGCGATGCTGGATGCTGTGACTCTTCACTTTGTTTTGTAGATGCTTCTAGTGACAGAGGGTTGTGCGCTTTATCGCTAACCGAAAATTATCCTGTATTTCCCATTTTTGGTGTTTCTTTCACTGCCTTCCTGTCGCAACGGGGCTTTGCATTTTTGAATGTTATTTAATACTCGTACACATAGAGTCAGGATGAAGCCCGCACTGCGTACTGTGGAGCGTGTCTTACGAACTTGTGCTAGTGAGCCATCATATACTACCTGGGCGCAACTCACTTTTCGAATACGGAAGCACAGGGCATTGGGCCCAAGTAAAATTTCTTTGCTTTCAGTTGGAGCCTCCAGATGTTCTATCTTAGGTTATCATAGTTCAACCATTAATACCAATATATATGTATACTGTCGTATCTACTTCCACAGAACAGTCACCTTCAACGATTCAATGTATTTCTGTACTGGTATTTTGAACCACTTGTAAACTAATAGTATGAAAGGTATTAAAAGTTATTTTGTGTGTTGCAGCTACCAGAAGTTCGAGAAGTCCCGTAGCGGCAGCCTGAAGAACAAGTCGAAGGTGGAGAGGATGGTGCAGAGAGCGACACTGGCGTGAAACTTTTCATTCTGGACTCTGAGGCATTATTATATTCGCTTTGTACTTTGAAAGAGTTACAAAGTTCAGTTTAGTTCCAGCTAAGTTCAGTATAAACAATGAGATCGTAAGGTGCGCTTCAAAAAAGGCAAACCAAGCTGAATACGTCCTTCATACATTTTTTCCTCTTCCTGGAGATGCATCTGTAGCTTACATTCTAAATGCTTCCGTCAAGTCAATAATCTGAACCGAAGTTCCCGGTACTCCATAATAAGATTGAATATACGAAGAGTAATTTGTTCTGGCTTATGTAGCTGAAAGACTGTGCATCAGTCATAAGATTAGGCCAGTCCGTAGTAATATTTTCGAGATGATCAAACACATTTATGAGAAAAGAAAATTGCTCTCTTTGAAAGTCCCACCTTCCTTGTTGGTGACTAACAAGTTCGCTACTTACGAGGAACTGTTCATGCATCACCTTTGCTTCCTCTGCGCTGTACCTCCATTCCGTTTAGACATTTACTCAACTAACATTTCATTTCACATGGAGAATAAGTTTACGTGTGCGTTTCCTGCTCGTAACACAGTTTATTTCTGCTTCATAAGTCCCTGTTTTCATTTGACGTATTCACCTAGAATATCGAATATCGCTTTCGACTCCTATTAACAGACAGTGCCTCAGGCCGGTTATTTAAGTAAATCGTGGGGAATCTACTTAAGAGATTGGGAAGTTAGTGCTTTCCAGTGACGATGCTCACATTTGCCAAAGAATTCTTATATTTTTGTTAGCAGCTTTTTTCTGGGTATCCTTATTTTCTTTGAATTTATTATATACTTTGGGGTATAGTGAAACTACTTGTATCTATTTTCTTTTTAATTCTGTATTGATTGGGTTTTTTAACATTATATGCTTATTAATTTTTTATACGTTCAACATGGTGGTATTTCAGTTTTGATGCATTACAACTCCTATTTCAAAGCAAACTGTGCAACTATGAACTTTTTTTTTTGTTCCGTAGAAGGCGATTCTGTCGCATTATGATCCATGACAGTTGAATCTCAGGTATGTTTCTTAGCAACGCAACAGGCATCATTTCTTCCAATTCATCTTTGGCGTCAGACCATTACCTCAATTCAGATTCACAGCATTTGCTCAGTAAAGATAAGACTGTTTCCCAGATAGTACAAATGTTTTACCAAGTTGGTTTACGACAAGTATGTGCAGTTAACGAGAACAGTAAAAGTATAGTACCTTAATCTCCGTTTCCTCACTCCCCTCGACAACGGGGAAATATATATATTTTTTCCACCTGTTGCGCCAGGGAGAACAATAGGTGATCGCGTTTGCCGGAATATTATTGACTGGATTGACAAAGGATATTATTTTCGATGTCAATTGTCATTAGCCGTTATTAGGTGTTTGTGTCCGACCAGTTAGATACAATGGACGGTGATTGCGAGCGAGCAAGAGGGTCGGAGGTCTGTAGCGTCATTGTGCGGACGCTGTGTTAGGGATCGCAATGGCGGGAGTGAACGGCTCGCTATTATGTAGACTGGCGAGACCTTACGGAGGTTAATACTCTATATATAGCAGTTCAAATGTTATTTTTTATAAGTACAAATGGGTTTTATACTTGTTAAATGAATAAATGAATGTTGCATATTACCTGTGTCTCTCTTTTTCCTGTATCCTACTTGTGAGTGATCATATTACATAGCTATAACCACAGGCGTCTGTTTAACAGCTGTCAAGAGCATCGCGTGGTTGCGCAGTGAGTACTAAAGCAGATTTACTGAAGTTCATACGCATCTAAAAGTATAAAAAATGATTTTTTTTTTCGAAGTAGAGTATTCGTGTACGATTTCCATTTTGCAGAGCTTCGGGAATCTCACTAGAGAGATGGAATGCCCTCCCTTGAACAACTCTGGACGCAGTACATTGATCTTGACAACGGAAAAGTGTGTTTTTGGGCTTTAAAAAACCAGTCTTTTACTATCAGGTCGAGAAATTTTCACGTAGCCCTCGTATTTCATGATGATATAAAAAGACAAAAATACTGCGTGCAAAATCAAAGAGCATACATCGCTACTAATATGAGCATTGTAGAAACACTTTTACTAACATTGTAAGCGGAATCCTTGTACTAAAAGAAGGAAAAAACTGTTATACAAACACATACACTCGTCGAATCATTTACGTTTGTGGAAGAGTACTCCCTTTCAAACACGCTCGGACGGAGTCAAATGGTTTCACTGGCCTCTGCCTGAGGTTGATTATCCCTGAGGACTGCGGTCGGGAGAACAGGGTGGCATAGAACTAGTTTTGCCCTATCTATTCGTCTGTCACGGTAGATGTCATCCAATGCATGTCGAGCAACGTGACAAAAATGTGCTGGAGCCCCGTGATGCACAAACCACATGCTTCCTTGTGTTCTCCAAGTGTGAGCACATAGCCTGTAGCTCCCGAATAACACCAAGGGGTAACGCCGAGCTGAACTTCTGTGTCCGACAGACAGATCACCATCAACAGTGTCACGTACCCTTACTTCATCAGATACAGCAGAGTGGTTTGGAATTTAATCCAGGACACTGGCACAAAGACAGATGATCATGGACTTCACGCCACAATCCGTCCTTCCATTTGCCTTAAAAGGCAAAGTGAAAACTGTCAACAGTATGTGGCATACCCAGGCAATTACTCAACCAAGTACTGACCGCCCCCGACGTTGCTTATCCTTTGTGTTCTGACGAGAATCGGTGTTTTCAACGAGGTAAGGCCGTTGTGTCGTGTAGCAACTATGAAACGAAACAATGTTCAGTATAAAATCCTTGTCCACAGTTCTTGTGAGATGCGTTGGGATAACATTGGACTGTCGCCTAAAATTCCAGGCCACTCATTAAACAGCTGTTGGTGCCTAGCTTAAATTGTACTATCATTATACTGATTCAGAAAAAAAGGGACCTTTTCATAATGTCTTAGAGAAGGGAGGGAGAGAGAGAGAGAGAGAGAGAGAGAGAGAGAGAGAGAGAGGGAAAATCGTTCAAGTGCGCACATGGTGTGACGTCTTCTGGAATTACGGGAGTGTATATTGCAAGACCTGTTTGGACGCACATTACTTCCTGATACACACTTATTTTACCATGATGGGATAATTAGTGAAATATGATCAACCCTTATGCAGAGTTGTGGTTCTACTGAAGTAAATGTAGAGTTTGGTTCAAATTTCCGTTCGGCTTTGAAGAATTAGGGTGACATTGATTTCCCTAAATCACTTGAGGCAAACGGTTAAATGACGAATGCTTTTGTAAATAAACGAATAGCAGTTTCCATTCTCACTTCCTACCCAATGAGATGTGCTCCATCTGTAATAACTTAATACTGCCAGGACTTACCACTCTGCCATTCCATCCTTGGCTACATACTCTGGACTGCGTTGTTGTTGTTGTTGTTGTTGTTGTGTTCGGTCTGAAAATTGGAGCGATGCAGGTCTCCATCTAGGCTATTATGCACAAGTCTCTCCATCTCTGGATAACTATTCCAACCTGTATCCACTTTACTGTAGTCAAGTCCTGGGCTCCCTCTGCAATTTTCGCCATTACACTTCTTTCATTTTACAATTAACTATTTCTTGATGTGACAGAATGTGTTCTATCAACATTTTTCTTTTCATAAGTTATCTAATGGTTCTACCTAATATTCAGCATTCTTCTGTAACACCATATACATGTTTTTTTTACTCTTGTCTGTTTATCATCTTCAAGTCGCAATTCATATGAGAAATTGCACTATGGGAGTCCGGTCCCAGACTCCTACAGTCGACAGGAGGGAGCCAGGTGGGATGCGGTGATCAGAACCTAGTTATGCTTGAGAGCGCCTAGAAAACATCATTGATAATAACGCATTTGTTAGGCAGTAATACAGGATCGTCTTCCAGAAAACCATGCCTCAGCCGGGCCGGCGGAGCAGCGCCGCGTCAGCAGCGGCTCTACTGGCATGGGCATTACCGCCAGTGCGGCGAAGGGTTCGGCATCAGCTATTGCGTCATGGGGTGGTCGTCAGCCTATGGGCTCCAGCTGCCTCAAGCTCTATGTGTCGATCTCCAAAGTTCTCTCATTGACATCGAAGATTTGCACTCAGGAGTCTCGTCCCAGGTCCACCTGAAGTAGTCACTGGCTCGCAGGATTCGGCTCTGAGCCCCTTTTGAAACAGACAGGAGCCAGCGATGTTGGTATCTTCACAAGAACGGGATGAGTAACAGCAGTGCCGCCCTCCTCCCCCTCTCGAAGGCGCATGACGGACAGCATCCAGGTCATGCAGGTGAAGCCTCCAGCAGGCCTGCAGGGTGATGGCGGCCTCCACACCTCATCAGCGTTGCCTCGGAAGCTGGAAGGGCAGCTGGCAGCAGCAATGTCCTCACAGCTGGACTCATGGTTTCATAGATGACCGAAGAAAGCTAGATGTACTGAGGATCTACCTCCATAACCTCACTTCTCACTGGATAGCTGCAGCGACACAAGGGCTGATGTTATACATTGATCAGTCGGCAATCGGCACCCAACAATCAGACGTTTCTTAATAAGCTTAAGGGTATTCATGTTGGCACATCCCATGTGCTCTGCTGTGGTGGGGATAGCTATGACATCATTTGTCCTGGTGTTCCCTCGCTATCAGCTCTTCTAGTGACTTCAGACTTTCGCAACTTCATATTTCAGAGGCTCTTTTCTGCTGTTTCAGCACCTGTATAGATATTGTTGCGTTGTACCTAGCCTTCCTTGCCACCTTCTGCTTTGTCATTAGTATGGCGGTCTCTCTCGGTTTCCATGATGTTATGCTTTACTTGCGGACCTGGGTGTTCCCCCTTACAGCGATGGCTTCTGTGTTTGCTGCAGCTCGCTCAGCATTTCCTTCCCCCTAGCCGGCAGTCTCCTGGTCATTGAGACAGGCGGTTCTTCTTCCGGGAGCTGGGATGGTAGGACATGGACGAATTTTATGTGCCCGCTGGGATTATCTCCTTCAGAAAATTCGTCTCGAATTTTTCGGTTTGGAGTACCTGTAATAACCTCATCCTACATATTTCGCACCAGTAGTTACACATTATCCAATTTAGTTATTCTATCTATACAGCTAATTTACATAATTTTCAACAATTGATATTTCGATGGTATGTGTAACTCTTTGCAGAAGTAATTTCTTACAAACACATATACTTATAGGTTCATATTAGTTTTACATTCAATTGCTTACTATGTCTGATGCTTATTTACAAAGCAATCATGGGCATGTGATGCACAGGTAAATCTGAGCGTGCACTGACTTTCGTTTGAAACAGAAGTAGACTGCACCCTTATAGATGTAATACTATGATGTTGTCTATCGCGGGATTCCTGCATTTGTTCAGCTGTAATTCTCCCTTTATGCGTTGCTACTAGTTCGTCTAGTGAGTACAGAATGTATGGATTCGAATATTATTTTAGGAACGTTAAGTTTTGGGTACACATTCAAGATAGCTGCTGAGTGAGATCATAGGTATTTTCTTCGTCCGCTAAAAGAACTTACTTAAGAGGAAATAGTGTCAAATTTAAATTTTCTTTGTTTCGTATACTAGCTGTAGTGTCCGTTCTTGTCGCACAACTGGGTATTAGCGTCCCAGCAGAGCTTGTTCTTGAAAAAACTTCGCGACATAACCCGAAATTATGCGTGACAAACACAAAAAATTCTATTCAAGTTTTCTTGATAGTGCAAAATTCGTTAAAAAAAGACAGCTACTAGTTTCATCAGTGTCTATTGTCGCAATAAAAGTGTAATTAAACGTTTCTAAATCGTATTTAACTAACACATTTCGTATTGTTTACTAGTTAGATAGACGCGATCTAGGCCTAAATTTTCCAAGCTGTAAACGATTAAAAACCTAACCAAACACGCTTGATACGTAAATTATCTAAAAGCAAAGTAATTACTAATTCATTCTTCTGTCATTGTCTAAATCAGTACAAAAACAACCACCATCGCACGTAAGATCTTTGTGCCTTTTTTGTTTACATACAGCCAATCTCACGTCCTTGACAAATTAAAAAAAAATTCTTTAAAATTAATTATTCTTTCGAAACTGATCATGAGTGATAAATGTGAGAGCTGTTATAGGGTAATGAGTAGAGGGATTTGTTGCCAATCTTGAAGGAAATATTTTCACTGGGAGGGGGGGGGGGAGAGAGAGAGAGAGAGAGAGAGAGAGAGAGAGAGAGAGAGAGAGAGAGAGAGAGATGCAGTGGGGAGAATGTTGGGAGAACAGAAGAGGCTCTCTCCTGGAACTTCAGAGTACAGTAGGAACACATTGATTAGGGACCAGGAAAGGAAAATCTGTGCCTTCAAGCAAAGTCGGAGGAAGCAAGGAAGGAACTGATAAGGATAAATAGAGATTGGGGGGGGGGGAAGGGTGGTTGGGAACTGGCAGCTGGTAGGACGATAGGAAGAAAGAGAACGCGAGCTGACAGTTTTATCATCAACACCAATAACAGGTATCTACCACTGCCAGAGTTAAGTGGAGAAGAGCCTCAGGTAGAGCGAGGAGCAGAAAATATGCAGTGCACTTCAACCGAGGCCAAAACGCCTAGGAGTGTACAAAGTGTTAGGAAGAAGAAAATGCTGCTAGGTAGTAGCCATGGATGAGGTGTAGGCCCTCAGTTACAGGAAAGTTTAGGGGCAGCATACCATGCCACCACTATCTTCAAGCCAAATGCAGGGCTAAGCCATGTGATAGGGGACTTAGGGTCTTTATGTAAGGACTTTACAAAAGAGGACCATGTAGTGATAGTGGGTGGGGTGTATGACGTAGGTGGTGACCTGGACAAGATAGCTTTCATGACTCATGGCACCAACATACACTTTGTTGAGCTGTTCTGGCGTCATGATCGGCCACACCTTGATGGAGCTGTGAGGCGAATCAGTGTGGAGTTAGGGATGGCTCCAAGGGCATCCAACTTTGTTCATGTTCCTCTGATGCCTGTCGGTACTATCAACAGATAGGGTTTCACTAGGCATGGTCTACACATAAACAGGACTGGGAGGGGAAGATTGGTGCAGCTGATTCATGAAAGTATAGGGGGTGGATCTCAGGCCACACATGGTCAAATACCTGTTGTCATCAGTAGGAAAAGTAAGTCTTTTTTAGGATAAATCTAGACGACAGGTTCCCCTGCCTAAAGAGTATCTCCAGCACTTGACAAAATACTGAAACACTCACTCACAAGACAGATTTTAACACTCCAAATATCGTACATACCACATGTCACAAAGAAAACAAAAAATTGGAAATAGTAACATGGGGCATTTCACAGACTTAATAATCCTGCACCAAAACATGCAATCAATAAAAAATGAAATACAGCTGTTAGAATTTGACCTCCAATCTATGAACTGCACAGTAGTTTGTGTTCCTGAGCACTGGTGTAGAGAGACAGAAAGGCAACATGTAGTGTTATCATCATATAAAAGGGCAAACTCTTACTGCAGAAATGCTTCAAGGTGTGGAGGATCATGCTTTTATATCAGAAAAGGAACACAGTTCAAATCAAGACATGACCTCAGTACAGCAAGTGAATACAAACACTTTGAAATATCAGCTATTGAATTAACAGTGCTTGATATCACCAAGAAATTAACCATTTTATGTGTGTATAGATCTCCCAGTGGTAGTGTCGACACTTTTTTCATTAACTTAACAGAAGTTCAAGATAAAGTCTCAAATACAAAGGTCAACATTATTCTGTGTGGGAACATTAACATCAAGACTGATATCATAAATGAATCCAACAGGACCCTCATAAATATCCTTCAAAGTTTTGGTATGTCCCTATTGGTAAATAGTGCAACAAGGGTTACTGCAGTGACTGTATCAGTTTTTGACAATGTGGCCACAAATATGGACAGGGAAAAATGTGATGTAGCTGTAAAAGATCTCGGACTATCAGACCATCTCTGTCAAATAAAACAGTAAAATCAGGCCTCGAATCATTCCCTGAACTACAAGCCTACAAACGACATCTATGAGAAATCAAAATAAAAGATTTTTCAGAGGAACTAGCAAAACAAAGCTGGGATGAAGTGTATAAGGAAACCGATGTGAATATGAAATTCTCTAAATTCTCCATATTGTATAAATTGAACTTTGAAAACACATTTCCAAAATTATGCATGTCTGTATCAACATCTCACAAAAACAGATGGATAACAGCAGGTATTAAGAAGTCCTCCCAAACACTTAAATACCTCAGTTCCATGAAAAAGAGGTGCAATGATCCAGAATTCTTAAATTTCTGTCATAGATACAAAAAGATCTTTAGGAAGGTGCTGATTGCTGCAAAAAAGTCATTTGATGACCAAATATTGCAGAGAATAAAAGCAGAGCAGACTGGGATGTTATAAAAAAGGAAACAGGGAGAGGCAAAGAAATGCAGAATAACATACTGCTAAGGGAGGGGATAAGGTAATAAATGATCCACAACACTTAGCAAACTATGTAAACGAGCATTTTTCAAGTATTGCAGAGAAGTTGCAGCAAACATTCCCCAAAACAAATATAACATCAGTAAATACTGTTGCACTAAATACAATGATATTACTTCAAACCTCAGAGAATGAAGTCAATAAAACTGTTCAAAAATAAAAAATAAAAAGTCAGTAGGCTTACATGAAGTACCAATGTGTACTGAAACAATGCATAGAGATTATACAAGGCCCCTTAACAATTATAGTAAATGGATCCTTCACTTCAGGGATATTTGCAGAGCAGTTAAAACAGGCAAGAGTTGTTCCTTTGCTTAAGAAAGGTAACGCAGAAGATATAGAAAATTACCAGCCCATTTCCCTGCTGTCAGCATTCTCAAAAATATAGAAGCTATTATGAATGACAGATTAATGAATTACCTGAATAAATACAATCTTCTAAGCAAATCACAGTTTGGTTTCCGAAGTGGCAAAAATACGGAGTCAGCCATAGTAGAATTCACGAAGGTTGTACTTGATGCTCTTGACAAAGATGAGTGTGTCACAGGCATATTTATGGGTCTTTCGAAGGCCTCTGATACAGTTGACCACAAGATACTGTTAAATAAATTAGAAACATTAGGAATAAGAGGGGTAGCTAATGACTGGTTTCAATCATACCTAGCAGATAGAGTACAAAGAGTAGAGATAACACATACTTCAAATAGATCGAACCATTTAGTAAAAAACTTATCAGAACCAAAATACATTAATATAGGTGTCCACAAGGTAGCTTATTAGGACCAATACTATCATCAATGACTTTCCCAGTAGTGTTACTGATGGTGAATAAATTCTCTTTGCTGATGGCAGCGGTATAATAGTCACTGAGAAAAGAAGAGAACTCCTTGCAGAGAAAGCAAATGAAGGTATCAAGGAAGTTTACAATTGATCAATAAGCAATAAAGTGACATTGAACATGAAGCAAACTAATAATGCCATGAATTTCAGTTTGAAGAGGGAAAATGACAATGTTAAAATAAATGTAGATGGCACCTGTATTGACTGTGTAACAAATGCAAAATTTCTAGGAATGAATATTGATTCTCAGTTGAAGTGGTGTAAGCACATTAAGGTACTTGCAAACAGCATGTCATTAGCACGTTATGCCCTTAGAATCCTACCATCAATGTGTAACATACAGTGTCTTTTAGTTACATACTATTTATTTATTTAACCTGATCAGATTAGGGCCATCAGGCCCTCTCTCACATCGGACAAGTGTTCCACACACGCAGCATTTCACACATCAGAGTTACATCATGACAATAGTTTAAATAAGAAAATTAGATTACTATAGTGACAATATGAATAAAGAGTAATGACTAAGACCTAATAAAGTAAATGCTGTGCTGTTTGAGGCTTTCCCGGCGCTGCATCTTCTTGAAAGGTTCCCCTCAAACAGCACATCTGGTACCTCTACGGGGAGGAGATGGTCAACAAAGTACGTGAGTTCGATAAACTCCGCAACAAAAGGGAGAGACAGTTGTGCTCTCTCGCGTTCTTACTGAGATGTCGGGACCAGCAAACTACACCGACTTTCGCCAAGTTTACCCATTATGTGGATTCTGCGGCGGCCAGGAGAATTAAACAACGAGCAAGCAGGGCACTGGTGAGAGAAAGAATCCGTTATACTAGACGAGTATTTGACCATGTCTCCAGAAGCCTGCTCTCACTTCACCTGAAGATCTCGTCGTGTCTGTCAGCGGATTCCTGGGAGTGGGTGGACAGCTCTACTTGGGCGCTTTCGGACTGGGCGCGGCAGCAAATTACGGCGCGTCAAACCTCTAAGTTCCAACGCCTCACACACCGGCCATTGCAAGAAGAGAAATTTAGCAGACGGACTGTGTTTAATCTGACAGATAAACCACTGAGTGACGCTGCAATGTCAGTGTTAGAAAAGGGACTTAATTTTGCGCCGACTCCCAAGACCTTGCCCATCAAGGAGTTCATCAGTGCCGTTGAACAAGGTGTTTTAAAACTTCCGAATGATGCTGCTGAAGAAATAAGGCGAGAGGCTTGCAGATCAATAACCAGGATGCCTGCACCCAAGCAGAACGTCACCATTGAAGAAAGAAGAGCGCTACCTTCTTTAAAAGAAGACAATGATATAGTAATTTTACCAGCTGACAAGGGTAACGCCACTGTTCTTCTGCCTGCTACATCTTATTTTGGCAAGATGATGGACCTATTACAGGATACAGCGTATCGTCGTCTCCAGAAAGAACCGACGGATGCCGTACAACGGAAGACATCCGCTCTCCTCAAATCCAGCCAACTTCCTGACCATCTGAAGAAGACTTTAAGAGAACGAGCACCAGTTCCGCCACGACTTTATGGCCTGCCAAATATACATACGGAGAATGTTCCACTTCGCCCTATCGTCAGTAATATAGGTGCCCCAACATACCACCTAGCTAAACAACTGGCTTCTCTTCTGAGTCCCATGGTGTGGAAATGTGAACACCATATTCGAAACTCAGAAGATTTTATACGGCGACTGAAGAACCTGCGTCCTGAATCTATCGACTTACTAGTGAGTTTCGATGTGGTTTCTTTGTTCACATGGCTCCCTCTGATGGACTTATTACAACTCATAGGAGGTAAGCTGGAAGAGGACGTCTTACACCTTTTCAAACACGTGTTTACCTCGACTTACTTTTTGTGTAACGACCAGTATTTTGAGCAGACTGACGGTGTTGCTGTGGGTAGCCCCCTGTCTCCCATAGTAGCAAATCTTTTTATGGAAGATTTCGAGGACAAAGCACTTCAGACGGCGGTTTTGAAACCCAAATGTTTTTGGAGATATGTAGATGATACGTTTGTGGTATGGCCGCATGGGACAGCAACGCTTCCTTCTTCCCTGGAACATCTGAACTCCCTCCATCCAAGCATCTGTTTCACCATGGAGGTAGAAAAAGATGGTGAGCTCCCGTTTCTGGATGTTTTGGTTCGTAGAAAAGGAGACGGCTCCTTGGGTCACAGTGTGTTCCGGAAGCCTACGCACACAGACTTGTATTTACAAGCTACGAGCTGTCATCATCCCTCACAGCGCAGCGGTGTATTACGGACGCTAGTGCATAGGGCTAGAGCCATCTCAGATCAGGACAGCTTATCGGAAGAGCTTAGCCATCTCCGCTCTGTGTTTGCACAGAACGGGTACTCCGAGAAGCAGATCCGGAACGCATTTCGACCAGCACGCTCCAAACCTCAAGAACAGCCTGAAGAAGCAGAGAACACGACGGGGTTGGTTTTTCTACCGTATGCTGGTGGCATGTCTTTTAAGATGGGCAGAATTTTCAAGAAATACCTGATTAAATGTGTTTTCCTGCCTCTAGCGCGAGTGCAATCAACGCTGGGCTGGGTTAAGACAACCTCGGCCTGAGGAGACTAGGAATATACAAAATCCCGTGCCAGTGTGGGAAATCTTATATTGGCCAGACGTGTCGTACGGTCAAAGACAGATGCGACGAACATAAACGTCACACGAGATTGGGTCAGCCAGAGAAATCTGCGGTTGCTGAACATTGCCTTGACACGGGACACGGCATGAATTACGAAGAAACCAAGTTCCTCTCGCATGCTTCCACATACTGGGACTCCATCATCAAAGAGGCGGTCGAAATACGTATAAGCAGTGACCTAATAAACAGAGACACGGGGTTTCACCTGAGCAAAGCCTGGGAGCCAGCCTTGGCGGCACTAAGGAATCGTCAGCCGCAGATTAGCAACCGCACCGAGTCAACGCAGATGGGAAGTCTTAGCGCAGATGCTTAAATCGCGCGCCAACACCTCGCGCGCGCGAACGGGGTCCGTCGCTCCCGGCCGCATTTTCCCGCGCCGCGGCGCGTTTCCGCGGACCGCGACCCGTTTCTCCAGCAGAGGGCTCTGGTATTCGACGCTGTCTACGATTGGTCTTCGATGACGTTGTGCCGTGCTGGCGCCTGCGCTGTTCTAGAAAGCCAGCATATAAATTGGCGAGCTTCTCAGCGACGCGACAGTAGCACCTGAAGATGGCGGGCAGTTGTCTCACTGAAATATTGTGCAGTTTCTACATTATTATCCGGCGTAATTCCCGGGAACCTATCAAGAAAGTAAATGCTGGCAGTATTTTTACAACAGGTGCTATACTGAGAGGCACCCGCATGCCTTGCTCATACTGTGGCATCAAGAAGTCAGGCCTGCAAGATGAGTGGTCTGCCAAGCGAGTGGATTCATTTTTTTGTTATCAAGTAACATGAACTCTAGTACTCACAATTAAGTTAAAAGTTATTCTCCTGCTTGGATATTGCGCAACGGAAACACACATCTGACTATTAGTAATTTACACAACTCTGACTGTTCACTACGCACTGGCAATACCACATTTTCGTTCTTATTCAACGGCTTTGATCAACACGTGGCCATCGCACTGCATATGAATGGCGCACACATTATAAATTCTGGGTATCATGGCAACACACTATTCGAAGGCAAAGGCCACCAATCTTTTTCTTTTCACTATCTTATTTATTCCGATAAATTCTATAACCTAAACACACAAATTCTATAACCTACAACAATAACACATGAGAAATTCCGCCCAGTGGGCATGGCTTTACATTGGTGATTCTCTATCTTATGGTCTCGTAATTATTTAATGCTACAGTGCACTTTCTGAATAGGATGGTGGATCTTTTGCTATATCTCACACTTCGACTCTCACAACCATCATCACGAAACTTTCCTCCAGACCGAGTGGTACAAAAGGAACATGCATAACCCACTACCTCTGAAACTACCTTGCTACTCTCCCATGCAAACCACACATACTTAAATTACATGACATACACCACACTGCAACATGGAATACAACATAGGAATAGTCACAACATTATAATCCCATCACTTTCAGCTTTTCCACTTCAATTAGTATTCATCCCAGTTCCACACGACACAGCCCCACTTCGTAACTTTTCTTTCCTACTGCGAACTCTGGACGATATATGCACGTCTTCCTGTGCAATACAAGCCAAGTGGCGTTGCTGGATAGACGGCTAACTCACCTTGCTTCTCTCTCAGACTATTATAGTTTGAATCAAGCGTCACACGGAAACGTAACACGCAAAGTAATATTAAGAACATATTCATCACACACGCGAGTCCTCAACTGATACCATGGACGAGTACTTCTCTTTATCCTTTGTCTCATACACAGATTGAGACTCACACAGTACTCACCACGTGGAAGTACTCGTCTCTAATTTCAAGTCCTGCACACGCCATTTCTTAAATATTTCCAACTTATAGTACACACGCTAGTAATTCAGCTTAACTTAAGCACTCGGAAGTATTTCAACTTATTGCTACACGTGGTTTCATTGTGACCGTTGGTCACTTCCGAAGATTACTACGATCCCATTAATATTACCTGCCTGACATTTAATTCTCGCCACAAAAGTTCCTGAAATTGAGAAATTATTATTCTAAACTACTCTTAAGTATTTCACATGCATACCATGTCTCCACTCTTTTGTCTTTACGGAGCACACCTAAGACAGGTCTTACCAACACTAGATCCAGCGGCAGAGTGCTGAAACATGGCTAATCTCGCACCTTCGCCGAGGTGGTGGAGCACCATGCTACCGTATTGGTCAGCCACATTTCAGGCGCTCAAAGCTCAGGTAAATTTCATCTCTTTGGTCCCACTAAAGGTGACCCAAGTACTGTCTCAAAGATGATCATATATTCACATTCACTATCTGCGGTTAGCAGACGGCCATACATTCATTCATTTCACAGATCTCACCAAACTGGATGTAGGGATTTATTTTGTGGGAGTGCACATGTGATCAGTTAAATAAATAAATTGTCATTCTTTGCCACACTGGTATCCGGCTTCGCTGTATTAATTGAAAGTGAGTTATTATTAGAAAAAATATGTTGTTCTGACAAGAATAACGAAGAATGTTGTACCTATTTTCAATGTCGGGCGGTACTGTACCCTTTCAGTACATACAATTATGATAATAGCAATAATAATAACAGTAAAAAAAATCAAATAATAATGATAAACATGAGAAAAATTGGCAATAGTAATGACGATTTGTGCAGATTTACGTTAATATCTTGGTGTGTAAGGTAGAGGTTTACTAGTATAGCGAGCTTTGGGGAAGGGAGATTTAAGGAGGGGGAAAGAGGGAAGTAATGAGGTGAAGTGCATTCATGTACAGAGGAAGGCATTACTGTTGCTTAAGTAGATACGTCATTAACTGTTTTTTGAAGCCGGAAATGTTTTTAAGTTCTCTAACATAACGAGGGAGGTTATTCCAGAGCCGGGTTCCCGCTACTGTAAAGGACTTGGAGAAGATGACTGAGCGGTGCAGTGGAACAGAGAGGATTTTATTGTGATGGGAACGTGTGTTTCTGTCATGTTGTTCCGACATAAGCGTTAAGGACGAGGAGAGATATAAGGGACAGTGTACATTTATGAGGCAGTAGATAAGACAGAGTGTATGGAAATCTCTGCGTTTGTCTGCACGCAGCCAGGACAATTTTGCATATGCTGGTGAAATGTGATCAAAAAGTCGAACGTCACAGATATATCGGACGCAGGCATTCATGACCAGCTCCAGACGTTGCGAATTTTCCTGAGAGAGGCCTTGTAGGATAATATCGCCGTAGTCAATGATTGGGAGTATAAGCGTTTGTACTAATTTCTTTTTCAGATCGAAAGGGAAGAGTTTTTTATATTTTTGTAGGACATGAAGGGATACTGATGCTTTTTTGCACACTGCAATTATGTGCTCTGTCCAATTTAGGTTTTCATCTATTATTACTCCCAAACTCTTTGCTGAGGGAGAGAAGTTAATATTTGTCCCATTTAGGATAAGAGATGGTACGGATTCCCGATGTTTTGGGCTAATGAGCTTAGAGTGACCAACAAGTACCGCTTGGGTTTTAGATGGGTTTAGTTTTAGTCCTATGTCCTGTGCCCATTTTGATAGTGCATCGAGGTCAGTATTGAAATTTTCAACAGCTCTCTTAAGATTACTTGGTTTCGCACTTAGGTACAACTGAAGGTCATCAGCATACATGTGATATTTGCAATAGGTGAGAACCAATGACACATCATTGACATACAGAGAGAAGAGTATAGGACCTAATACTGAGCCTTGCCGGCCGCGGTGGTCTAGCGGTCCTTAGGTTAGTTAGGTTTAAGTAGTTCTAAGTTCTAGGGGACTGATGACCACAGATGTTAAGTCCCATAGTGCTCAGAGCCATTTGAACCATTTTTGAACTGAGCCTTGAGGAACGCCTGACATTACCTGCCGCCATTGTGACTTTATATTCCCGGACAGTACGCGTTGCTGACTATTCATATGTACATTGAATTCTTGGCTACGGCAGTCTTTTTTGGGGAACAAACGCACAAAATATGAACACAATTTTCAAACTCCAGAAAAGAGCCGTAAGAATCATAACCAAAAATGGTAGTCGATCTCATTGTAAGTATCTGTTCAAAACACTGGGGATTTTAACTGCTCTGTGTGAATACATTTACAAGTCAGTTGTACACATCAAAAATAACATTGGTAATTACTGCACAAAAAGGTCTGTCCATGACCATGGAACAAGAACTATACTCAACTTACACTTGCCATGAAAAAATAAATATAAAACTCAGAACAGCATTTTCTACCAAGGAATAAAACCATACAATAAATTGCCAAAAGAGGTAAAAGAAATTGCAAAAATACATTTATTTAAAAAAGACAGTTAAAAAGTACCTGTTATGCAACGCATTTTATACATTGAAGGATTACTTAGATAAAACAGAGTAGGAGTTTGGTAAAAAATGTTATACAAGTAAATAAATAATAATAATGATTATAAAACATCCAACATTCCATATAACACCTTCACACTATGTTTTTTTCCTTCTTTTTTCCTTTCCTAGAAAAACTTAACCCCAAGCTATGCATTGCACATTAGTAACACCTCTTCTTCTTTCTGAGCTCAACATTTCACTCATTATAGAGGGATGCCGACTCAGTTTTTCAGGATAGCAAATGGGAAGTTGTGGTACAGAAAATGGCCCGGAGATCGCCGTGATGTGTGTGTGTAGTGGGTGAAGTACTTTGAAAAAATGTGTGTATAGTGTGTGCAGTGGCTGATAGTGAGATATGAGTGAACAGTGTGGCGTTACATAATTTAATAAGTTATTTGTAAAAAAAGTGTTGTATACCAGGAGTAAATCTAATGATTGTCCCTAACTAGAAGTTTGTAAATGTATGTGTATACGATTTAGCTTATTTTAAATTGGTCTAAACTTGTAAATACTTTGACATGTCATTGTAAAAACAGATATACGGATGAATAAAGCTGCTACTACTACTACTACCACAACAACTACTACTACTACTATGCAGTACCTCTAGCGGCTTCACAGGCCAGTACAACATAGGTTTTTCTCACTTAAGTGTGGTCATACCAGTGATCGTAGCTGGTAGACGAAATGTGGCACGTGGTAGGTCGTAAGTTGTACCATTTATTATTATTATTATTATTATTCTGCTATCCCATGATTCCACTCTATTCAGAACTCTTGGTTTCCCATGTTCGTAACAGTTTACTACGATTACTTGTGGTGAGAAATCTGAATAGACCTGGTGGGTGTCTACTCTATGAAATGTGGATATATCGTTAACTCCTCCCTTTGACATTCAACTGCTTCGTCTTTTCCCAGGAATAACTGGACCTCGCATGCCTGTTAGCCAGTCTATATTATCCTATTTGGGCAGATGGTAACACTTTCCCTCTGGCATCTCTGTCGGTCGTCCAATGACGTTAGAGCATAGCGATCTCGTATTATTAACAT
This sequence comes from Schistocerca piceifrons, assembly GCF_021461385.2. Classification (NCBI taxonomy): domain Eukaryota; kingdom Metazoa; phylum Arthropoda; class Insecta; order Orthoptera; family Acrididae; genus Schistocerca; species Schistocerca piceifrons. The sequence goes on from NC_060139.1 coordinate 613,558,165, forward strand.
ATCTTTTGTTCATACCTGCACCCATTTCGATATACGACCTGAGGGAAAGGAATCTTTATCACCATCCCCCCCCCCCCCCCTTCAGAAGACGACAATGAGAATACCTCAACAGAACTATACCCCCGTATACAAAAACAACACTTATCGAGCCCTTGACAATAAGGAATAAAAAAAACCACTTTAAAACTGACTATAAATAGAACAAAATAATATTGTATGACTTCCTAATAATCTACACAAGAGCAAACGAAGTGTAATATAGGACAACAACAATCTCATATCTTACCTCTCGATTTGGCTTAAAGTCGTTAGGCTTTTAGACAAACTCTGGTCACAAGTCATCTGTTTCTTCTTTGTTCCATGAGGTTTCACATCTGTACTGCAGATGCTGCTGCTACTTATGGCAATGCATCGACTGCTCCAAAAATGTCTTCGTTGGCATCTGTATTTTAACATTGACAGGTTACATCATTTCCACTACTTCATATGGTCCATGGTATCAGGTGAGGAATTTTTTTTCTTTTCTTTTAGTGTATGTGGATTCGCCACTAATAGCCATTGGCCAGCCCTGTATTGTGGTAATCTCCCAGCGTGTTGTCATATCTGCTCTTCTTTTTTTAAGGCTCTGTAATTAGAGCATCTGTAATGCTAATTGTGGGCAACCAATTATTTATTAACGCTCGAGTAAATGTACTCCTTTTGGATCAGAAACTGCAGCCATTGTTATATAACGCGAGAAATCCTCAATTATAGTCAATATGTATTTATTTCCGGTTGGCGTTTTATTAGGAAATAGGAAATTTGTGGTAAGATCCTATGGGACCAAACTGCTGATGTCATCGGTCCCTAAGCATACACACTATTTAGTCTAACTTAAACTAACTGATGCTTAGGACAACACACACACACCTATACCCGAGGGAGGACTCGAACCTCCGACAGCGGGAGCCGCGCAAATCGTGACAAGGCGCCCCAGACCACGCGGCTACTCAGTGCGGCTGTTTTATTAGATGTGCCTAAAATGTTCACCCCAAGCATTTCAAATGATTTACATGCTTCCGATAGATGTTGTTATGGAATCGGTCGGTGGTTAAAATCAGCTCGCTGCGCACAAGGTATGTATTCATGACATATCGCTCGACATCTCGTTTTCTAGTTCTCCACCAAAATGTTTTGGCAATTCATCTATCAGCTGCCGTTTGCCCACCATTACCTGACAACGCATGGTCATGTGCTAGTGCCAAGACTTTGTTCCGGAAAGCTGCAGGCACTACCACTCGTAATCTGCACTTTGTTGTTCTCTGCGGCAAGCCGTTATGCTTCACGAAGTGAGGTTGCAACTTGAAATGTTGACAGTCAACATTGGTAGCTGAGCATTTTGCCATTCAGCAACACTCCTGTCCAGTGTTTTTAGAAGTGCAATTTTTCTACTCAGACTGATGGCATTATCATGCTTTTTCCCTGGCTTGTGCATTACCTTGTAATCAAATTCCCTGAAATGGAATACCCACCTTGTTAATCTTCTGCAAGGATCCTTCAATCCTAATGACCATTTGTGATCCATCACTACCTTAAGCTTTTGGCCATATAAACAACAACAGAAGTACGTAATACCATAGGTTACTGCTAGCATCTCCTTCTCAACCGTGGAAGAATTTTGCCCTGCTTTGTTCAACTGTCGGGATGCATACGCTGCAGGATGCTCTTTACCATTTATATTCTGTCCTAGGACAACAACAGAGTCGTGTTACTCGCATCATAAAACAGAATAAATTCTTTTTCAAAATCAAGGAATATCAAAACTTGATTCAATGTGAGTGCTCGCTTTGAAGTATAGAAAAACGTCTGACATTGGGCAAACCATTCAAATTTTGTACGTTTCTATAACAAACGAGTCAAAGGTGCGGCAATTTCAGCAAAGTCCTTTACGAATCGATGATATTAATTACGCAGGCCGATGAAACCCTGCAACTGTTTAACTGTCTTCGTTGGCGAAACTGCTGAGACCAAATGTGGATCTGTTCTCACACCTTGCTTGCTAATTATACTGATCAGCCAGAACGTTATGACCACCTACCTAACAGTCTGTCTATCCACCTTTGGCACAGATAACAGCGGCGGTGCGTCATGGTATGGAAGCAATGAGGCATTGGTAGGTCCCTGGAGGGAGTTGGCACCACATCTGCACATACTTCACCTAATTCCCATAAATTATGGGAATGGGTGATGAGCTCTGACGCCACATTCAATTACATCCCAGCTGTGTTTGACTGGGTTAAGATCTGGCGAGTTGGGGGGTCAGCACATCAATTGGATCTCGCCACTGTGTTCCTTGAGCCACTTCATCACACTCCTGGTCTTGTGACGTGGCGCATTATCATGTTGAAAAATGCCAATACCGTGGGAAACATGATCGTCATGAAGGATGTACGTAATCTGCAAGCAGTGTACGAAACTCCTTGGCAGTTGTGGCGCTTTTGCACGAGCTCCATTGGACACATGGATGCCCAAGTGAATGTTCTCCTGAGCAGAATAGAGTCACTGCCGGCTTGTCTCCCCTGGTAGACGACGGATTTGCATCCTCCCATCGGCATGACGGATTCGCTCCGTTCCATCGGCATGATGAAGAATGTATTGGGATTCATCAGACCAAGCAATTTTCTGCCACTGTGCCAACGTCCAGTTCCGACGGTTACATGCCCGTTTCAATCGCCGGCCGAGCGGTTGTAGGCGCTTCAGTCTGGAGCCGCGCGACCGCCACGGGCGCAGGTTCGAATCCTGCCTCGGGCATGGATGTGTGTGATGTCCTTAGGTTAGTTAGGTTTAAGTAGTTCTAAGTTCTAGGGGACTGATGACGTTTGAAGTTAAGTCCCATAGTGCTCAGAGCCATTTGAACCATTTGAACCGTTTCAGTTGTATTTGCCAATGTCGTGGTGTTAACATTGGCACATGCATGGATCGTCAGCTGCGGAGGATCATTGTTACGTGCGTTCGGTGCACTGTGTGTTCAGACACACTTGTACTGTGCCCAGCATTAAAGTCTGATGTTAGTTCTACCCAGTTCGCCGCCTGTCTTGTTTTACCAGTCTGCCCAGACTGCGACATCCAACCTCTGCCATAAGGAGTAGCCGCCCAACCCCATGACATCTGAATGTGGTTTCACTTTGCTTTCTTCACGTATTGGAAACACTCACCACAGCACTCCTCGAAGACCCAACAAGTTGTGCAATTTACAAAATGCTTGTGCCAAGCTTCTGGGGCATCGAAATCTGCCCTCGGTCAAACTCAGAGAGACTGTGCATGTTCCCCATTCTACACTTGGACAGCACACTCACTGATACTACATGCGCTTTGCGTGTGTCTGACTAACAGTCATTTGTTGCCAGGTGATACTGCTATCACCTGGACCTGTATCGATAGTGGGTCGGTGGTCATAATGTTCTGGCTGATCAGTGTATGTGCCCAAGATAATTACTTCTACTGCTGAAAAATGACATTTATCAATGCTTAATATCAGTCGTTTGTTCTGAGTCTTTTGAATACCTCGTCCAACCAAAGTGCATGTTCTTCCATGTGCTTCTAAAAGACTAATATGTCATCCAGATAGATCAAACGTTTTAATTCAGTCTCCAATAATTACTCAAAGATGGCAGGTGCATTATTGAGTCTGAATGGCATTCAGTGATATTGGAAGTGACCCTTCTGGATCGAAATAGCTGTTTTTGGTCAATCCTCTGGCACTGTTTCTATTTGATGATATCCACTCTTTAAATCCATTGTGGAGAAATAGTTACATCGACGCATGTTGTTGAAAATCTGTGTTATGTTTGGTATTGGATATGCCCCATTGATCGTTCGTGCATTTGTATATAAGTAGTCAGAGTAAAATATGTATTTTTTAATGCCATCTGGTGAGTTTTTTGGAACCAAAACTATGGATGGCCCCCAGGGACTCTCTGCTGGTCGATAAATTCTTCCATTATTGGTTGCATACATTTCGGAATTCGATTTGGGCTCTTGTGCACTAGAGCATTATTCTTTGTTGGTATTCTGTGTTGCACGAGTTGTGTTGATGGTAAAAGACTACTCGGATGAAACAAATCCATGAGCTGTAGTGACAAAGCTTCATTTGCTTCTCTATCGTCTCCATGTAAATGCTTCACTTTCTCACGTAATACTGATACACTGATTATATGCTTGTGGCAGAGGTCCTCACTTGACTTGCCCTGTCCCATGTCATCTTCCTCCAAAACATCCAAATCGGCAATTAGTAAACGCTTTGGTTCACTCATTTCGTCTATGCCAAAATTATCAAGACCGGAACCATAAAATTTCCCACGCAACTGACATGTACTTTACTTCTGCACACAAAACAGTGTGACTTACCCAAGTCTTCATTAATTTCCAATGGCTTTACGACATACTCTGATAAACCAAGACATTATGACTATCTGCTTATCAACTTATTGGTCCTCTACTGATTCCGCGTATCAGAGATCCGACAGTTTGTTTGTAGTTTTGTGGAGATATTTGGCATTAGATGTCTGTGCATGGATAACGTAATTTGCGTAAATATTGGGCCGCTGGTTGAGTACGCGGTGATGGCGCCCGATAGCGACCCACGTGGTTTCCATAGGTTTTACCTCAGGGGAATTTGGTCCCCAAGACATCAAAGTGAGTTCTCTATAATGTTCCTCAAACCAATGAAGCATAATTCTGGCTCCGAGACGTGGACAGTTACACAGCTGAAACATGACATCGCTGTTGGGGAAGGCATGGGACATGAAGGGATGCAGATGGTTCACAGCTGTCAGCATGTCTTCATTTACTACCAGATGTCCCATGCAGGTGCAGGAGAATGTCTCCCGTAGCATAATACTGCTCCCACAAGTCTGGGTCCGCAGCTCGTGGTCTAATGGCTCTGGATCATGGGGTCCCGGGTTGGATTCCCGGCCGGGTTGGGGATTCTCTCTACCTGGGGACTGGGTGTTTGTGATGTACTCATCATTTCATCATCATCATCATTCGTGACAGTAGGTAGATTGTACTGTGTAAAAAAAAAGTGGACTGTGTAAAAATTGGGACTTTGTACAGGCGCTGATAACCACGCAGTTGAGCGCTGCACAAATCAAACAAACCAAACCCTCCAGCCTGTCTCCGTACTACGCTGCACATTTCGAGCCGCCGTTCACCTCAGTGAGGTCGTTTGTGGAGACAACCATCGAGGAAAAATGTGATTCACCCAAAGAGCCAACATGTATCATTGATCGATGGGTGAATCCCAACGGTCCCATGCCCATGGCAGTACAATTGTGTTTGCACGTTTCAGCAGAGATGCCACAGATCACCATCTATCCTACTTTACAGAACAGACAAGCCTCAGAACTCCACGTTACGCTATGGGGGACTTTTTTATGTTTAGGGTATGGTCCCCATCATTGTGAACAGTTGTGACGTCCAACCATCTAGCGGCTTGTGGTAGCTTCACTGTCCTTCTGCCTCTTTCCATGGTTCAAATGGCTCTGAGCACTATGGGACTTAACTTACGTGGTCATCAGTCCCCTAGAACTTAGAACTACTTAAACCTAGCTAACCTAAGGACATCACACACATCCATGCCCGAGGCAGGATTCGAACCTGCGACCGTAGCGGTCGCGCGGTTCCAGACTGTAGCGCCTAGAACCACTCAGCCACCCCGGCCGGCCTCTTTCCATGGATACTCATGACAGTACCATGTGAACCATCGACCAGCTTCGCCGTTTTCGAGATACTCGTTAACAGGCTCTGCGTAATAATAATCTGCCCTTTGTCAAAGTCACTTATGTCAATGGATTTCCCCATCTGCAACCCGTATCGTCGCTAGGGTGATTCCTCGTCCATGCCTGCTCCAGTTACATACTTTTGTTACGTGCCTGCAACGCCACTAGACGGCATCCAACATCGCAGTGGGCAGTGGTCATGTTTTGGCTTATCAGTGTATAATAAATCCTTAGGTCTGTCCATATCTGTGCTTACCCAGAACAACTTGCCCGTTCCTTACGGCTTTGTATCATGCAAATTGATCTTCAGTGCCTGTGCCCACAGTTTATTGGGTACTGCCTTTATGATCGGTGAATCTTGTGATAGCGTAACAATTGCAGCTGTTGCTTCTAGTGGAAACAATGCCCCACCAAATTCAGTTGTACACTGCCAAATTTCAATTTCTTCATGATGCTTAGCAAGAAAGTCGAGTCATAGTATCGCACAATACCCCTCACCAACACACGATAATACTTCTATATGCTCTGGAAAACACGTACTTCCAATGTTAAAATTGAACAGCATTGTCCTCAATGACTTCATGTCTTTATCGCCTACTCTGCGTGACCTATAACGTGGCGACCACATCTCCTTCTGCCCACGAAATCCAGACTGACTACTGACATGTGAGCTCCTGTGTCCACCAGAAATTTATGTTCCATTCTATTTACTTTGTCTAGCACGCAACAATCCATCTCTGCATACATTTCTGCCGTCTCGTGTTCTACTGGAAATACTGTCGAATGCTCGAGGCACTCCCGTTCGCGTATAACGACCAATTATTAGAGCCGACAATATTGTTTCCTGATGTGGCGTGTTTGCTCACACCTAAAACACTTCCCTTCAGAAGCAAAAACACTGGGATCACTCTGTCTTCAGATGTGAAGTCCCATAGTGCTTAGAGCTATTTGAACCATCACTCAGTCTTCATGTAGCAATGTCAGTCTTCCCCAATTACATAGCAATTCTAATAGCAGCAGATAATTCACTTGGGTTCTCCATTCTGACCCCCATGACATATCAGCAGAAACACCCTTAGAAACACATCCAGTCCCCTATTTTCTGCCTCAATCAACTATCGGCCGCCGAATTCTTCATTAGTTCATACATTTACGAGATCAGTCTCCTAATCCTCTCAGAGAGGGATTCCACTGATTCATCGTGCTTATTTGATACTCCATTGAGCCTTTCCCTAAAGAACCTCGCGCTGTTCTGCTTCTAATAGCGCTGTTGTAGCCCAGTAGCAAGTTCATCAAATGTCTTAGCCTTTACGAGGGTCTTGTGGTACATAACGTATGTTTTCGCTTCAACCACAAATCTTAATCTAGGCATAGACGAGGACGTTTCTACCAACCATTTTCCCAATTTTGCGACAGCCCTTACATAGCTAATAAAAGTAGATACATCCTCAATTACTTTCTCCGAAAATGACGCTGTGTGGTTAGCTTCTGTCGGATCAATGGAAAGAGGGTGGGGCACACTCAACATGGTGTTATTTTCTGCGGAATGAAGGAGTCCTTGGGCCCCAACGGCTTCCGATTTCTCTGTTCGCCTATGCAATGCCTCATTATCTTGTCCATGTTGCATTGTAGTTTGTAGCAACACAGCTATCTGCCCCTTCAAAGCTTTCACCATTTCATTCAGAGTCACTCCTCATGTGTCAGGCATTAACGTAAAACATTATATCAGAAAAGAAGGAAACTGCACAACCAATAGACAAAAAAAGGAATTAAACTACACTTAGTCTGTACGCCATATCGTAGCCCAGCGAGATTCTGTGCTCTGGTGTGCTTCGTGACCAATCCTTCTACATGGAATACAGGTAACTGACACAGGTTGAACAAATGGCAAGTCATGCCCAGATAAATTGCACTAGAGACACCTCACTGGCTACAAGTACACATATTTATTTTTCCAGCGGAACTCAGAATCTGTAGGTTCCTACAGCCTAACAAGCGACACTTTTAACGTATGGCGAAGGTTCCTATGGCTCAACATGGCCGTAAGAAAATACAAAACAAGAAAGCAAACAAATATCAGTCACTCACAACATATCTGTGTTACGAACTTCAGTTCATAGCTGTTGATCTCATGTCAGAACTGTTGTCCTAGATGTGTGGGTATAGTGTCAGGTATACATGTCACCACCACCGGCAACCGCTTGCTGACACCAGATATGTGAATCCGATCCCAGACTCCTACAGTCGAGCCGGCCGAAGTGGCCGTGCGGTTAAAGGCGCTGCAGTCTGGAACCGCAAGACCGCTACGGTCGCAGGTTCGAATCCTGCCTCGGGCATGGATGTTTGTGATGTCCTTAGGTTAGTTAGGTTTAACTAGTTCTAAGTTCTAGGGGACTAATGACCTCAGCAGTTGAGTCCCATAGTGCTCAGAGCCATTTGAACCATCCTACAGTCGTCAGGAGAGAGCTGTGGGGGATGTGGTGGTGAGGATCTAGTTACGCTCGAGCGCCCCTAGAAAACACCATCGACAATAACACATTTATTAGCCAGTACTACAAGATTGTATTCCTAAGCGCCACACCTCAGTTGGTCCAGCAGAGCAGTGCCTTTTCAGCAACAGAAGGGAGGCATGGGCTCGACTTGTGCTACCACCAGTGCAGCGAAGCGTCGTCTGACAGCTGTTGTCTCATGGGGCAGTCATCTACCCATGGACTCTGGTGGCCTCCAGCTCTACATGTTGGTCTAAGTGCTCTTGTTGCCGTCGAAGCATTTCACTTAGGGGTCTCATCCCAGATCCACCTGAGGTACTCATTGCCTCACAGAGGTCAGCTCTCAGCCCCCATTTAGGAGGCAGGTGCTGGCAGCATCAGTGTCTGTCACAGGAATGGAATGGGCAACAGTGCCCCCCTCCCCCCCTCTTGAAGGAAGGAAGGAAGGAAGATTGGGTTTAATGTCCCCCCTGAGGTCATAAGAGATGGGGCACAATCTCGAATTTTGTTAAGGATGGGGAAGAAAATTGGCCATGCCATTTCAAAGAAATCATCCTGTCATTTGCCTGGCGAGATTTAGGGAAATCACGCGCAACGTAAATCAGGATGGCTGGATGCGGGTTTGAACCTTCGTCCACCCGAATGTGAGTCCAGTGTGCTAACCACTGCCCCACTTCGCTTGGTCCCCCTGCTCGAAGGTGGATGACAGACAGCATTCAGGTCATGCATATATGCAGGGTGATGGCGGCCTCCACGTCCCGTCAGCGTCACCTTGGAAGTTGGCAGTGCAGCTAGCAGCAGCATCCTTCCAGCTAGCCTTGTGGTCCCATTGACGATCAAAGACAGCTAGGCATGCCAAAGGTCGACCTGCGTTGCCTCCTCTCTCACTGGAGAGCTGCAACTGGCACAAGTACTGAGACTACACGCTGGGCAGTCGGCAATCAACACTCGGCAGTCATACATTTCCAAAGAAGTGTGGGGTATTTATATTGGCGTTTTCTATGAGCTCTGAATCAGTGGGAATGGCTATAACATTATGTGTCCTGGTTTTCCCTCGCTGTCAGCTCTCCTAGCGACTTTAGACTTTGGTAACTTCACGTTTCAGAGGCTCTTTTTTACTGGCTTGGTACCTGAGTATTTATTATTACATTGTACCTAGCCTTCCATGCGACACACTGCTCTGTCACTAGTGTGTCGGTATCTCTCGGCTTCCATGCTGTCATTAGGCTTTGCTTGAAGCTTAGGCACTCGCTCGTTCTCCCATTTTGTGATAGCTTCATTGTTTGTCGGAACTTGTTCAGCATTTTCCTCTAGCTGACAGTCTGCTTGGTCCTTGACACAGATGGTTCGGCTTTAGGGAACTGCCTACGCAGAACTTGGACTAATTTTTAATATCCGCCAGTGATAGTATCCTGGGACTTAACAGCGCTACATGGAAACTGAATTATCTAAAAACGTCTAACCATATTTCCAACCTGTCGTTTTCCAATTACCTAATATGGAGCAAAGCGAACAGAAATAAAAGTAAGAAAGGCAACTCACACTCAAATAAGCGGAAGATCCTATATACCTAGGGATTCAGTCAGTGACACTGCAAGAGTTGACCTAGTGATTAAGACACTGGACTCTTACTTGAGAAGTTTAGGTTTCAGCTCCCTATCCAGCTATATAAGTCTAGTTTCTGTAAATCGCTAAAGATGAGTGTAAGGTTCTACACTGACAATATTCGTGTGTCGGTCAGCTGTAACAATAGCCACGTAGACTGTCTTATCAATGAGAGAATTTGTTTCTCACAGTTTGACTTTCCTTTAAAAACGTATTCGTACCTTTTGGCAACGATATTGTATAACTTTTACAGTTAATAAGGTGTGTGATTTGAGAAATGGTGAGTCAGCTTTAGGCTAGTAACCAATGCAGCCGTAGTTTGTCTATTCATGCAACTGTGAGGGACAAAACAAAAACATATCAGATTTTCCTCAATACTACACAGTTGCAGACATACGATCTTGAAGCAGCATGCCTCATATCTGCAAAAAATGACCGTCTTGGGTTGTGACGTCATATACTATCGAAGTACGCTCAGGTCTCCATCTTCTATTTGTTCTGACGTCATAGAGGTAGTCCTAGTATTCCCAGGTCGCCATATTGTATTCTGACATCATAGAGGCTGTCGTAACTTGCACAGGTCACCATCTTAGTTCACCTTCTTGGATTGTGTCATCATACAGACTCTCCTAGTACACCCAGGTCGCCATTTGGAGTTCTGAATTTTACACCAATGACTCAATTGTACGTCTTCCATTTTTTAAATTTCCCACCTATTCACACTTGGAGCAACTTCCTTCCTTCCATAGTGACATCAGAGCGATGGGAAAGAAACATGTAGCTCAACTGGGTTATTTTGAATTCCTCACATTTTTTTGAATTGGTCTATTATATCACAGAGATGGCGTGGAGGGGGATATCTGGCAACTGTGCATCATATCATATGGGTTGGGAGGGGGAAGGGGAATCTGGCAACAGTGCAGACTGTTGCAGCACCCACTTAAGCACACCACTGACATTAATATGGCGCATTTCCACACTTCACTTTTATGATGACTCGAATTCTGCTGAGGACACATTCAGTGTGGTTTCTGAATGTTTGTGGAGGAGTAGCAGTCCGTTTTCTTTGAGAGAACGCTGAGGTTTGGAATGAAGCTGACATTCTAACTCGCCCCAGAGGTGTTCTATTTGGCTGAGGTCATTTCATTCCTGGGTTTCCTCTACTTCATTTCAGAAACGCTTTACTGTGGACATATTATTACCTCACACACGCTGCTTTGTGACAGGGTGCACTGTCATGCCGATACAAACTATCATTGTCTCCAAACTATTCCTCTACTGTACGCCGTGCATAATGGTAGAAATGTGTACACATCCTTTCAGATTTAGCGTTTTCTTAAGCAAAAGATGGGGACCACACGCTAAACACGAAAAAATCCCCCACAGCGTAACACTATTTCCTCTTTGATGGTGATGTCTGGTTTATGGGACACTCAACTGAGTGGTCATCAGCGCCTGCACGAAGTCCCCAATTTTTACACAGTCCAATTTTTTACACAGTCCAGTCTAGCCACTGTCACGAATGACGACGACGACGATGATGATGAAACGATGAGGACAACCCAAACACCAAGTCCTTGGGCAGAGAAAATCCCCAATCCGGCCGAGAATCAAACCCGGGACCCCCTGATCCAGAGGCAGCAACGCTAGCCACTAGACCACGAACTGCGGAATATTTCCTCTCTACTCTACTGTTGGCACTACACATGATGGCAGATAACATTCCATCATATTAAAATGTGGCATATCGTGATCAATTTTATTTATTTTACTTTACACGTCTCGTTCTGTAGGACCAAATTGAGGAACAAATCACCAAGGTCATGGAACGTGTCAGCATATTAAATTACAACATAAAAGTAATAACAGATAAAATAAAATATTTATGAAGCAAAAAACAAGCCATACGTTTATGTAAACGCAATCAACAATACAACACAGGAATCAGCTTAATTTTTCAAGGAACTCCTCTACAGAATAAAAGGTGTGACCCATGAGGAAACGTTTCAGTTTCGATTTGAAAGAAATTCCATTGGTAGCTTATTGAAAATGGATGCAGAAGTATATTACACACCTTCTGCACAAGAGTCAAGGAAGTACGATCCAAATGCAGTTTGGATTTCTGCCTAGTGTGAAGCTGAGTGAAAGCTGCTAATTCGTGGGAATAAGCTGGTAATGTTAACAAGAAACGACAATAAAGAATCTATACATATTAAGAGCCCAATGCCAGAATACCCAGACTAGTGAACAGGAGTCTACAAGAGATTTGTGAATTTACGCCACTTGCTTTCTGTGCCAAAAAGTCCTTTGAGAATTGGAAGACTTACCCCAAAATATAAAACCATACATCATAAACGGATTAAAATAAGCAAGTTAGACTACTTCTCGTGTCGAACTATCACTTACTTCAGATACTGTTCGAATAGTAAAAATGGCAGCATTAAGTCTTTGAACAAGATCCTGAATGCAGGCCTTCCACAACAGTTCACTATCTATCTGACGATCTAGAAATTTGAACTGTTCAGTTTCACTAATCACATGCCCATTCTGTGAAATTAAAACGTCAGGTTTTGCTGAATTGTGTGTTAGAAACTATAAAAACTGAGTCTTACTGTGATTTAACGTTAGTTTATTAACTACAAGCCATGAACTTATGTCGTTAACAGCGCTATTTGAAACCGAGCCAATGTTGCACACAACATCCTTTATTACCAAGACAGTGTTATCAACAAACAGAAATATTTTAGAATCACCTGTATTACTAGAGGAAGTATCATGTACATAAATAAGTAACAGGAGTGGCCCCAGCACTGATCCCTGGGGCACCCCCATTTGACCACACCCCACTCTGACCCCACATCATAGCTATTCTCAACACTGTGGATAATGATATTATGCTGTCTGTTGTTAAAGTAAGAGCTGAACCAATTGCAAGCTACTCCCCATATTCCATAATGGTCCAACTTCTGGATCAATATTTTGTGATCAACAAAGGCCCCTTAGTTAAATCAAAAAACATGTCTAGCGTTCTAAATCTTTTCTTTAATCCATACAGTACCTCACACAGAAAATAGAATATAGCAATTTCAGTTATTAAACCACTTCTAAAGCCAAACTGTACATTTGACAGCAAATTATGTGAAATAAAATGATCAATTATCCTTACATACACAGCCTTTTCAGTAACTTTAGCAAACACTGATGGGGCAGAAATAAGTCTAAAATTTTCTACGTCATCCCTTTCTTCCTTTTTATAAAGCGGCTTTACTACTGAATGCTTTTATCGATCTTAAAGGAAAACTTACAAATATGGCCAAGTACAGGGCTAACACGTGCAGCACAGTACTTTAATATTCTGCTAGGCATTCCATAATATTCACGAGAGTGTTTAGTATTCAATGATTTAATTATTGACTCAATCTCTCCCTTGCCAGTATCACAGTAGAGTATTTCTGACATCCGTTTCGGAAAGACATTTTCCAAGAGAGCTATATGATTCCCTGTAGAAACAGTTTTTATTTAATTCACCAGCAATTCTCAGAAAGTGAGTGTTAAATATTGTACATATATCTGACTTATCAGTAACAGAAATATTTTTCCTTTGAACTGACAGCATATCGTCGACCGTGTGCTGCTGACCAGACACTTCCTTCACAAATGACCATATGGTTTTAATTTTATCCTGTGAATTAGCTGTTCTATTTGCTTACCACATACTCTTTGCCTTCCTGATAACTTTTTTAAGCACCTTACAACACTGTCTGTAATGGGCTACTGTAGCTCGATTGTGAATACTTCTAACGTTTCGATATAATTCACACTTTGTTCTACATGATATCCTTATCCCAGTAGTCAGCCACCCAGACTGTCTTTCACTGCTAGTATCTTATTTAGAATGTTCTGATGGAAAGCAACTTTCAGAGACCAGAAATGTATTAAGGAAAGCATTATATTTGTCATCTTTATTATCGACGCTGCAAACATCCTGCAACTCTTGTTCCTTAACGAGGTTTAATAAACTCTCAATTGCCGCAGGATTAGCTTTTCTACATAATTTGTAACTATATACTACATTTGTTTGAGTACAGAAACCTGTTTGTGTTAAAATTTGTGCATCATGGTCTGAAAGGCCATTCACAGTTTTACTAACAGAATGCTCATCTAGTAATGAAGAATGGATAAATATATTGCCTACACCCTAGTTCCCCCCATGAACCACAGACCTTGGCGTTGGTGGGGAGGCTTGCGTGCCTCATCGATACAGATAGCCGTACCGTAAGTGCAACCACAACGGAGGGGTATCTGTTGAGAGGCCATACAAACGTGTGGTTCCTGAAGAGGGGCAGCAGCCTTTTCAGTAGTTGCAGGGGCAACAGTCTGGATGATTGACTGATCTTTCCTTGTAAGACTAACCAAAAGGGCGCTGTTGTTCTGGTACTGCGAACGGCTGAAAGCAAGGGGAAACTACAGCCGTAATTTTTCCCGAGGGCATGCAGCTTTACTGTGTGGTTAAATGATGATGGCGTCCTCTTGGGTAAAATATTCCGGAGGTAAAATAGTCCCCCATTCGGATCTCCGGGCGGGGACTACTCAGGAGGACGTTGTTATCAGGAGAAAGAAAACTGGCATTCTATGGATCGGAGCGTGGAATGCCAGATCCCTTAATCGGGCAGGTTGGTTAGAAAATTTGAAACGGAAATGGATAGGTTAAAGTTAGATATAGTGGGAATTAGATACGTTTGGTGGCAGGAGGAACAAGGCTTTTGGTCAGGTGAATACAGGGTTATAAATACAAAATCAAATAGGGGTAATGCAGGAGTAGGTTTAATAATGAATAACAAAATAGGAGTACGGGTAAGCTACTACAAACAGCATAGTGAACGCATTATTGTGGCCAAGATAGACACGAAGCCCACGCCTACTACAGTAGTACAAGTTTATATGCCAACTAGCTCTGCAGATGACGAAGAAATTGATGAAATGTATGAGGAGATAAAAGAAATTATTCAAATAGTGAAGGCAGACGAAAATTTAATAGTCATGGGTGACTGGAATTCGGTAGTAGGAAAAGGGAGAGAAGGAAACACAGTAGGTGAATATGGATTGGGGCTAAGAAATGAAAGAGGAAGCCGTCTGTTAGAATTTTGTGCAGAACACAACATAATCATAACTAACACTTGGTTTAAGAATCATGAAAGAAGGTTGTATACGTGAAAGAACCCTGGAGATACTAAAAGGTATCAGATAGATTATATAATGGTAAGACAAAGATTTAGGAACCAGGTTTTAAATTGTAAGACATTTCCAGGGGCAGATGTGGACTCTGACCACAATCTATTGGTTATGAAATGTAGAGCAAAACTGAAGAAACTGCAAAAAGGTGGGGATTTAAGGAGATGGGACCTGGATAAACTGAAAGAACCAGAGGTTGTACAGAGTTTGAGGGCGAGCATAAGGGAACAACTGACAGGAATGGGGGAAAGAAATACAATAGAAGAAGAATGGGTAACTTTGAGGGGTAAAATAGTGAAGGCGGCAGAGGATCAAATAGGTAAAAAAACGAGGGCTAGTAGAAACCCTTGGGTAGCAGAAGAAATACTGAATTTAATTGATGAAAGGAGAAAATATAAAAATGCAGTAAATGAAACAGGCAAAAAGGAATACAAACGTCTCAAAAATGAGATCGACAGGAAGTGCGAAATGGCTAAGCAGGGATGGCTAGAGGACAAATATAAGGATGTAGAGGCTTATCTCACTAGGGTTAAGATAGATAGTGCGTATAGGAAAATTAGAGAGACCTTTGGAGAAAAGAGAACGACTTATATGAATATCAAGAGCTCAGATGGAAACCCAGTTCTAAGCAAAGAAGGGAAAGCAGAAAGGTGGAAGGAGTATATAGAGGGTCTATACAAGGGCGGTGTACTTGAGGACAATATTATGGAAAAGGAAGAGGATGTAGATAAAGATGAAATGGGAGACATGATACTGCGTGAAGAGTTTGACAGAGCACTGAAAGACCTGAGTTGAAACAAGGCCCCCGGAGTAGACAACATTCCATTAGAACTACTGACAGCCTTGGGAGAGCCAGTCCTGACAAAACTCTACCATCTGGTGAGCAAGATGTATGAGACAGGCGAAATACCCTCAGACTTCAAGAAGAATATAATAATTCCAATCCCAAAGAAAGCAGGTGTTGACAGATGTGAAAATTACCGAACTATCAGTTTAATAAGTCACAGCTGTAAAATACTAACACGAATTGTTTACAGACGAATGGAAAAACTAGTAGAAGCCAACCTCGGGGAAGATCAGTTTGGATTCCGTAGAAACACTGGAACACGTGAGGCAATACTGACCTTACGACTTATCTTAGATGAAAGATTAAGGAAAGGCAAACCTACGTTTCTAGCATTTGTAGACTTAGAGAAAGCTTTTGACAATGTTGACTGGAATACTCTCTTTCAAATTCTAAACGTGGCAGGGGTAAAATACAGGGAGCGAAAGGCTATTTACAGTGTGTACAGAAACCAGATGGCAGTTATAAGAGTCGAGGGGTATGAAAGGGAAGCAGTGGTTGGGAAGGGAGTGAGACAGGGTTGTAGCCTATCCCCGATGTTATTCAATCTGTATATTGAGCAAGCAATAAAGGAAACAAAAGAAAAGTTCGGAGTAGGAATAAAATCCATGGAGAAGAAATAAAAACTTTGAGGTTCGCCGATGACATTGTAATTCTGTCAGAGACAGCAAAGGACTTGGAAGAGCAGTTGAATGGAATGGACAATGTCTTGAAAGAAGGGTATAAGATGAACATCAACAAAAGCAAAAGTAGGATAATGGAATGTAATCGAATTAAGTCGGGAGATGCTGAGGTTATTAGATTAGGAAATGACACACTTAAAGTAGTAAAGGTGTTTTGCTATTTGGGGAGCAAAATAACTGATGATGGTCGAAGTAGAGAGGATATAAAATGTAGACTGGCAATGGCAAGGAAAGTGTTTCTGAAGAAGAGAAATTTGTTAACATCGAGTGTAGATTTAAGTGTCAAGAAGTCGTTTCTGAAAGTATTTGTATGGAGTGTAGCCATGTATGGAAGGGAAACGTGGACGATAAACAGTTTAGACAAGAAGAGAATAGTAGCTTTCGAAATGTGGTGCTACAGAAGAATGCTGAAGATTAGATTGGGTGGATCACATAACTAATGAGGAAGTATTGAATAGGATTGGGGAGAAGAGAAGTTTGTGGCACAACTTGACCAGAAGAAGGGATCGGTTGGTAGGACATGTTCTGAGGCATCAAGGGATCACAAATTTAGTATTGGAGGGCAGCGTGGAGGGTAAAAATCGTAGAGGGAGACCAAGAGATGAATACACTAAGCATATTCAGAAGGATGTAGTTTGCAGTAGGTACTGGGAGATGAAGAAGCTTGCACAGGATAGAGTAGCTGGGAGAGCTGCATCAAACCAGTCTCAGGACTGAAGACCACAACAACAACAACAACAACACCCTAGTTAGAAGAAACACAGTCTGCATCAGATCATATGAACTTAGGAGATCTTCCAACACCCTTTTTCTTACACAAACACAAATAAAATTAATATTGAAGTCGTGACAAGTAACTAACTCTTCCTACTTGCTATGACGTGAATCAAGAACCCTCTCTAACTTGAGAAGAAATTCTCTGAAGCCAGAGTCAAGGGACCTGTAAACAATTCAATTAAGAGTTTAGTGTAACTAGCTGCCCCTGCACAACATCCAAATACCTGTGCGGTGCAGTGCCATGATACGTATATGGACTCAAATGGAATACTGTTTTTGTTATGTACATGGCCACTCTCCCACCCCACAAAGAACTGCTTGAAAAACAGCCAGCTAATCTGTATGCTGGTAAAGGAAACCTCTGAACTGTCAAGTTATTTAAGTGGTGCTCCGATATACCAATAATGTCGGAGTCAACATCTATAAGCAGTTCATCTCTAATACCTCTTATACTTCGCTGAAATATGCTAATTCCTTCACTACTTGGATTCCTGACCTCCTTTGAAGGTGACTGCTTTGTTAGAGGGACTTCGTTTAAGCAAGGATACCTATCAGCTGACTTCAATAAAAAAAAAGTGCAGCTCTGACACCAACTACTACAGGAATTTTTCCATGAGTGATCCTACCACCCACTACACTGTCACTTGTAAGCTTTTCCAGCCTCTCCCCTTCCCATACTTATTTAGGTGCAGGCCTTGCCTAACAAAACCCGATTCAACTGGCACCACTGCAATGTGAGCCATGCCCTCCGCCATCTGCGCCTTCCCCAGCTCCATGTTACCACGCCTAACAGCAGCATTGAGATGAGGCCAATCATGACGCTGAAACAGTTGCACGAAGTACACATTAGTGCCACCAGTGTGAGCAGCTATCTTTACCTGGTCACCATCTACATCATACACTCCGTCCTTATCAAGACTATCCCAGCTTAACCCACAATAACTACCTGATCCTGTTTCGTAAAATTCCTTGTTAATTCCCCTATGTTAACAGTCAGCTTAGCCAACATTGCACGATACTTCACAATGCTGGTGACCTGGTACTCACTCCCCAACACTTCCTGCAACTGCTGGCTCACGCCTCTGCCATGGAAGATACCTAGCAGCAGAACCTTCTTCTTTCTGTCAGAATTTGCAACTGACTTAGGCCTCCTAACTGCTGAGGACTGCTGCAGGTTTCCTACACCTACAGCTGCAAGAGGTTCCTCTCCACTAAACTCTGACAGTTCATCAAATATATCGATTACACTCAAAGTACAATTGTCTGAATATCTCCTCCAACTAGCTGCCGTCTTACCAACTGCCAGTTCCCATTTCTCAGCGCCCTTCACCCTCTTCAACCAATCTAGTTCCTCCTTTGAGTTTTGTAACTGCACCTAAAGGGTACATATCTTACGCTCTGCTCCCCCATCAACTTATTTCTGCTACAAATTCTGTATTATTAGGAGAGGATATCATTAGAATGCCCACTGGCTTTCCCACTGCATTCCTCCCAATGAAAGCACTTTGAAAAAATCTGACACCGTAACCCATTACTCGTTACCTAAGTTCAATTACAACAGTAGAATTATTTAAAGAACTAATAATAGTGATCTCGAATTTCGCTAAGAAAGTAATTACTTTTATTAATACTACTTAACCGCAACTAATACCAGTACCACAAAAACTTCACACAATTTCTTATCTAAAACTAAAGCGACCTCTGGAACACTCAACGAAATTAAACAATGTGAACAACAGTTTTACAGAAATATTTCACTACAAACAATAAGAAACGTCAGCTGAAAACTACGGTACTAAATTTAATAAATGACTTCAAGACACAAACAGCTCTATAAAACACAGTGGGCGAAAGTTTCCGAAAGTTTATTAAACCGTTATTTCGACAGAAACAGCACGAGACACCGTTGAAAACAACTAAATTCAATAACCGAATAACAGTGTACAAACAGCTTTGTCAGAGCTTAAGAACTGCTACAACTGCAACTGCACCCCGCAAAATGTAAACAAACTGCTAATATTTCGATGAACAATTGAAAACTACTAAATTTAATATTAGAATACAGTGCACAAACAACTTTGTCAGTACTTAGCCTTAGAACCGTTACAGCTGCAACCGCACGCCTCGGGCATTGATGTGTATGATGTCCTTTGGTTAGTTAGGTTTAAATAGTTCTAGGCCTAGGGGACTGTTGACCTCAGATGTTAAGTCTCATAGTGCTTAGAGCCATTTGAACCATTTTTTGCAACCGCACGCCGCAAAATGTAAACACAGTGCTGAGACTTAGATGAAGGACGTAAGCACACTCACGAATAACAAAAGAAAGACTGAGATGAATGAAAATCCACTAATAATTTACTGTTACAGCCAATATCGACGCAAATAATCTTTGAAATAGGTATCTGAAGTCTAAAAATTTGTGAACAGCAGTCCAGCACATGTGACGTCACACCAAAGAGTTCTGTTTAATGTGGCTTATGATCTTATATTGTTTGGCTGTAACTCACCGCTGTTCCACCACTGTAACTCATTCTTTTTAACTTCCGACACACAGTGATTGTGCTAGCTAGGTCGCTGGTAGCATTTTGGAAACCACTAGTGATTCCTTCAGCTGGTTTCATGCTGTTTTTACAAACTCCCTCCGCAATGCACGACGGTCGCTGTCCATTAGCACACGATAAACACGTGGTCTTGATTTAGCTGCGGTTGATCCTCCACATTTCCACTTCACAGTCACATCACCAGCGGTTGGCTTGGGCAGCTTTAGAAGGGTTGAAATGTCCATGACGGATTTGTCTTAGGTGACATCCAGTGACTTGTCCACTGAGCTCTCTTGAGCGACCTTCCCTGCTGTACTGCTTCTCTACTGACAACGCAATACTCCCCGACTCCTATTATACTTGTGGGTCCGTCTCTCGTGACATCTAGTGGTCAGTGGTGCTTTCCGTAGGGGTTTCCGTGTACTTGCGATCAGACAGAGTACATCCATGCTCCTCAAATCACTGAAGTGCATTGCTTCCCATTGCATCAGTTATTACGGCTTCTTCCCGTTCCATTCATGTGTGGAGCGCGAGAAGTATGGCTGCTCATACGTCTCTGGGCACACTGTAATTAATCTAACCTTGTCCTCGTGATTCCTAAGGGATGGATACGTGTGGAATTGCAGTTTATTTCTGTATTCGTCATTCAGAGCTGGTTCTGAAACATTTTAGGTGGTCTTTCTCAGGATAGTTTGTATCTATATTCAAGTGTGTTCCAGTTCAGTTCCTTCAGCGTCTCTCTGACATTGCCCCATGATTCAAACAAACCTGTGACCATTCGTACTGCCGTTGTCCGCATAGGCATGTAGGACGTTGTCTTTGAAAAGGATATGCTCGATTTCCTCTTCCAGTCGTTCACACTTCATCGCTGTTAACTTGATTGTGGACGAGTTGTTATGCCCCCATCCTTCTTCCTATCGTCAGCGTCGACAGAATAAGAGGAGTATCATAAAATTGGAAATAAAATCGTGGAAAACGTTGAGCACGCACATCTAATGACCCAAATAAACAGCATCATATGTTTTAACTTCATGTTGATAGAAAATATCACTTAAAGAACACAGCAGGGAGAATATATGATAATGGCAAAGTGACATAACGTTTCTGTGTGTATTTATAATAATTACCTTTTATACTTCTTGAACTTGTTCGGAAATATGTAAAGAAACAAGGAGACCTATATCGTATGTTCATCAATTTTTTGGAAAGACCATAAGGTAATGTGTGAATCCGCATATTAAAGTGTTGTACAGAAGATAAATGAATTCCTGAGAAGTAAGCAAAAATATCCATGTTTATTAAGTACATTCAATGATGGATAGAGACAGCAAACGACAAACGTAATCTAAGGATTATGCAATATACAGAAACAATATTTAGAAATTACGAGAAGCTTGTGTCTCTCGGTTGTAAAGTAACAGATTATTTATCGTTATTTTCTCTCTGGAAAAATATAATGACGATGCCGCAACGGTGGTGAAACATGCAAAATGTGGAACTAGGTTCTTATTAGGAAAACGCACACTATGTATGTACTACGAGTATCCAGTAAGTGGTGTCACTACGGAAAAATTGTTTTAGGTGCTTCATGTTTGATGTGCGGAGTTTCAAACGATTTCGATAGATGACAGTACCGTAGTGAACCATCAAATTGGCATCCATGCAAAACACTCGTTACAAGCAATGTATTGTAACTAAATTCTTGGTTGTGGACAAAGAACGTCCATAAACGTTTGTGCACAATGTATGATAATGACGCAGTTGATCGGATTACTGTTGAGGGATAAGTACAGTGGGTTAAAGCGTCAGGAAATGCAGAAACAGATCCATGATCAGCTATGTTCTGGACGTCCTTTCACATCCATTGCTTCCGACATGGAGAATTGCGCGGACGTGATTATTTGTGATTCTCACCGCATCACAGCTCGACAATTGACTCCACAGCTACCGGTGAGAGTCAGAAATGCGTGTGCAATGATTGAGACACTTGAATACCGAAAGGCGTATTCAAGATGGGTTCAACGAATGGTCACAACATACTACAAGAATCAAGAAAAAAATGCCGTTTCATCTGAACTGCTGAAGCAGTGTGAGAGGCCAGTGGAAAGCCTTTCTGTCATGGATAGTTAGGGTGATGAAACCCAGTTTCACCTCTTTCAACGGGAAACCAGAAGGCGACAACTAGATTGGTACCACCCACAATCGCCAAAAAAAGAAGAAATTCAAGGCAGCTCCCCCTGCTGTCAAAGTCGTGATGCTGTCTTTTGGGACAGTGATAATGTCATTCTCGCGGATGTGTTGACAGAAGGGTTAACCATTAGTTCAGAGGAGTAGACTCTGAACAAACTCAAGATCGCCGAATAGAGTTGGATATCACTGCCTCATCTACACCATAGCCCATACCTGTCGCCCTTGGACTTCCACCAGTGTGGGGTGCACTTTGAAGATGATGAGGCCGCGCGGAGTTGCCGTGCGGTTTGAGGCGCCATCTCACGGATTGCGTGGCCCTTCCCGCCGGAGGTTCGAGTCCTCCCTAGGGCCTGGGTGTGTGTGTTCTTAGCATAAGTTAGTTTATGTACTGTGTAAGTCTAGGGACCAATGACCTTAGCAGTTTGGTCTCTTCGGAATTCACACCCATTCGAACATTTTTTGAAGATGATGAGATCGTAATTGATGCAGTTGAAGCATGGCTACGTGCACAGGACAACAGCTTTTACCAGCAGGGGATACATGCCCTTACTCAACGCTTGCATAAGGCCGTAGAACTTGGCGGAGACCGTGTAGAAGAACGGTACAGGTAAAAGAAATTGTGGATGATACTATCCCCAAATTCTAACTCTTGAGAATAAATGAGTTCTAAGAAAAGAAACTGAGGAGTATTCTTTATTGAATAACCCTCCCAGTATCTTTTCGGCTGAGCTGAATTATTTGAGGTCTGAATTGAACTCCGATGGGGTCAAGCCGATGCCATCATTTTTCAATTTCAAAGACATAAAGCCACGCAGGAAATGGAAGAATGGTGTGAAGCAATGATGGATGGCAGGGCAAAAGGCAACTGGAGGAAGACTGAGCAGATGTGTGGTCTCTGACTTACATTATCATCGGTACAAAATTAAACTATTCGAAATATTTTGTGTATGGGGTATTAAATAAGTTGAAATGTAATATTAAGTCATTAACAGGGACTAACTGGTGTGCAGGAATTAGATAGAAGGGTTGTGTGTTAAAAGGACACTTTGTAAATTGACGAAATTATATAAGACCTCCACCTCAAATTAAATAGCATACGGAACGTAACTATTTGCCTTGAAAGTCAGACAAATTATTAAATTTACGAAAATGGAGATACAGACGTGACACATAGGCCACTAGGACCAAAAGCTGGGTGAGATTAACCCTTTGTTTGTCGTTGTGAAGAAAAAAATTTCAAGTTGCTTAAATTAGATGTGTGTAGTTGTGTGAACACTTTTACATCCATTTTTTTTCAAAATACAGTGTGTTGCCTTTAAACATCATTGCCCACAAAACCTGCAAGGGTGCTACAATGTAAATACTACAATATTGTTCTGTGGCTGAAAAAATCGTTGCATTTTGTACTATTTCATGTGAAGTCTCTTAAAATAATCCCTTTTTGGTACAAAGAACGGAACTGTTCCACGTTTTCCACAGCTTATAGTCAAATGCACTTGAAGGCCAACCCTGCACCCTCCTTTTCGGCCCATGGTCTGGCCAGTGTGCAAAGATACCATATCAAACATCATTCACTGGCACTGGAGCTGCACTTTTCTTCTTCTTCTAGAAATGTTGTCCATCTAATAGTCAAAACCAGGTTTCTTCATCACATATAAGAACATTCCATTTGCGATGTCCAGGAAAACATTCGACAAAACATTTGTATAACAATTCCTTCAATTCTTCTGATTTCCATTTACAAGCACTTTGTACTTCACAAGGAAAAAAGAAAAACCTTCTTTTAACTGCTCTGCGATGGAGGTCAGAACCGCAAGGGCCAGCACTGAAATCACACAGTTTTCTGATGAGTGGCCGAGGAAAACATTTGAGACACATCGCCACTTAGAATCGACACAAAAAGGCCTCAGGAGGAGGTGTAAAGGGCGTCAACGAAACCACGTCTTTCCTTGGGGCGTTAATCCTCACACATATCGTGATCGAAAACGACAGTTTGCAGTATGATGAGCAACAGGACGTTGTTTTTGACAACCTTTGACACTTTTGACACTTCGTGAGTAACTGAACTCTTCTTGATGGACATCACAGCGCTGTAACCCCATCGAACGTGAACCCAGCCCTTCAGAATGCACTATGTCTGCAGTTTTTGCTCTGGTATATAGGACCATTCAAACCCATTCGACGAAATTTCAATGTGATGTGAAGCACCAAAGAGTACTTACGATTCTCAATGCTCCTGTTTCATTCCCTCCTGTGGCGTGATCACAGAGGGGTGCGACATTGATACATGCTTCAATAAAACGCCATAGGGTTCCTCTAAGACCCCCCAGCTGTGAAAACTGTCCGTTGCACCAGCCCACATTTATGGAGAATTTTAAAAATGTGCCTTTACTGAGAAAATGTATGAAGTAGCCCAAGGTGCCTGCAGGTATACAACCATTTGACACACTTCCACTGCCCATTGCCTGTCTTTAGGCGCCTAGATGGTGTTTGTTCTTACTGTTCTAGTGTGCAGTAGTAATTATTGACTACACTACAGAATACAATTTGTATGTGTATTTCATTTTTACTGATTTTATGTTGAACATACCATACATTTGCAGAAGAGACTGACATGGAGTCATTGTATGGCGAAGCTTGGTCCAATGGAAGGGCTGCTTATCAGTGCACGCATACCAACTGTCACCTTTGCGCTCCCTCTTTGCTGTTGTGTATCAGAAGACCTCAGAGACTGGTACAATCACCTCCAGCAGGGTCAGCTTCGTTGCTCCATGGTGGCGCCACACAACCAAGTTAGAAGGGGCTGTACTCTACACAGTGGAAGATGATACGACAAGTACTAGAAACATAGCACGTAGACTGAATGCTGCTGATCACCAGACTGTCTGGCGTGTTCTACATGAGCGGTAGCTACACCCACACAACCCCAGGCATCCTAGGCACAGGTAACGCAGCTACAGGATTTTGTGTCAAGAGCCCACTTTTGCATCATTGTCTGGATGCTTCCCACAGCGGATCTTTTTTACAGATGAAGCCGAGTTCACCAGGGGAGGTGTTCTCGATCTGCACAATAATCATGTGTGCGCCAGTGAAAACCCACATGCTGCACATCCCATGGGTTCAGGAATAATATGATCAGAAGATTTGGACAGCGTTCCTGGATGGATGTGTAACTGCCCCATATCTTCTTCCACCACATCTCACAGATGCTGCATACTTGCAATTCCTTGGTGGTGTACTGCTTGGGCTCTCCAAAGTGTGTCAAAACATGTGATCCTAGCACATGGCACACCATCTCATTTCTCACATGTAGTCCATGACGTTCTCGGATCAACTATTTGGGCAACAGTGGGTAGGTCATGGTGACCCAATTGTTTGGCCTACACATCATACTGACTTGAACCTGCTAGATTACTACCTGTGGGGTCACATGAAATCTTTGATTTACAAGAATTCTGTGGTATTCAAGAAGACATACTGTTGCGATTTATGGCTGTGGCAGATGCTGGAGGACTGGAGGTTGGTGATTGTGTATACTGGAACATAGTAAAAAGGTACTGTATCTGTGCTGACGTCGGTGGTCGCCTCATCGAGCCCTACTTGTTAGTGAATCCAGATGACAAACAAGAAGCAGGAGTCAGAGAGCAACGTATGTTGTGGTATTTTGCGTGTATCAAAAGTGTATTTGGCATATTTGACCATAGTCCCCCTTTTGAGGAGTTCGGCACCTGGTGCATGTCATTTTGGCGACATATGCGTCAATAGTGATTTAATGACGATGAGGATAAGACCCAAATCCAGTCATCAAGTGGAGAAAATCCCTGATCTGGCCGGGACTCAAACCTGGGCCCTTCGCACGATATTTGGTTGCGCTGACCATTTGGCTATGGAGGTAGAGAATAGATAACGCGAAGTTTGAGCGAGAGCTTACATGTGTTACTCTTGTTGTGCTATGATCTTATTGTGGGATGACACGTGTAACTTACTTTCTGGAGTCCCTGTGTGAATTTGAAAAAAAGTTACAGGATGCAATACAGCCACCGTCTTCAAAATGAAGTCAACAAAAACGTTATTTTGATGAAGATTTAAATGCATTTTGCCAATTCGAGAAATGTGAAAGTCCGAAATACGTCTTGGCATAAAAAAAAGGTATAGAAATACACTCTCAGACAAAAAAAAAAAAGGCACACCACGAAGGAGTTATGCAGACTAGTCACAAATTGATATTCGTTTCGGTATCGACGAAAAATGCAAAGTTGTACACTTTCGCGGCCAATGGATGAGTGTGTGATGCTATAGTGAAGTGCAATCTGGAACCGCGCGACTGCTACGGTCGCAGGTTCGAATCCTGCCTCGGGCATGGATGTGTGTGATGTCTTTAGGTTAGTTAGGTTTAAGTAGTTCTAAGTTCTAGGGGACTGATGACATCAGAAGTTAAGTCCCATAGTTCTCAGAGCCATTTGAATCATTTTTTCACTGTGCAGCCGGCAATAATAGTAAACAGGAGACTTGTCGATACCAGCGCAGAAAGCCTTTGCAAATTTCATTCTGTGGACTCAGTTAGACAGTAACTATGCTTCACAGACAGGCGTGTGAACAATAGACGCAGGTGTCAGGATTTGTGAGGAAGACGTAACGGACTCTAAGAAGCTGGATGGAGTGATTGGCGAATTCCTTAGTGTTTGAATAGGAGCCATGCCACTATTCGATGATAACAGAAAAGGGTGAACGATGCCCAAACACAGCATCGCGAAGTAAGCAGTCGACTTATAAAATGACGGACGTGAGGAGAGGGCAATCGTCAAGAGGCCCTCAGAGCCCAGATTCACCATTGTCATTGATGCGACGTGCAACTGGTGTTTCAGTGATCACAAGGATCGTTAATAGGCGACTCATAGAAGGGGAGCTGAGTTCATGGCGCCCCTTGCGCCGACTACAATTGACCTCTTTGCACGAACACCCCATTTTGCATTTCGACCTGAAATGTCATTGGCTGGAGTAGAACTGTCTTCAGTGATGAGTCCCGCTTCGAACGGAACCGCGATGACCAGCGAATATGTGTCTGGAGATGCTCCTGTTGTCGATGGGATACCATCCTTACTGTCGCCCGCCGTATGGCAAGACAACCAAGACGGATGGCCCGGAGTGCCATTTCATTTCATAGCAGAACCCCTTTAGTTGTCATCCGCTGCACCCTTACAGCACAGCGGTATGTGGACGATATTGTACCCCCTGTTTTGTTGCCCATCATGGTCAGCTATGCTGGGTTTACGTTTTAGCAAGATAATCCCCGCCCACATCTGGCGAGAGTTTCTACTGATTTTCTTTAGTTTTCCAAACCTTGCCTCGGCCAGCGAGGTCGTCGGTTCTCTCCCCATTTGAGAACGCTTGGAGCATTATGGGCAGGGCCCTCCAACTAGCTCGGGACTTTGACGATCTGACCCGCCAAATGGACAGAATTTGGCACTATAACCCTTAGGAGGACAGTCAACAACTCTGACAATCGATGCCAAGCCGAATAACTTCTTGTATGAGGGCGAGAGGTGGACCAACGCATTATTGACTTCCTGGATTTATGAAGATCATTCTCTTGAATAAATCATCCATTTTTTCTGAAACTGTAATAATTTGTTTGTCAATTAGGATCGTACTTCTTCAAGTAATTTACTCGACAGCCTCACACCTCGGCCAGCACCATTACCACGGATACGTTAATGCTAAGAAACAATATTTATCACGAAGAAAGCCTCAATCAATAACAAAAATATCGTCAAATTTATCGTCCTATCTCTTCTTATGGAATATGATGATCGCAGTCTATCGAAATGCCTAATTTATAGTTGATGGGGTTGGAAAAAAATGCAACCTAGACAATTCTTTCATTGTAGAAAAGCATCATGGTCGCTGTCCTCTATCTAGGTTTTCTGTCTTTTATAATTTCGTTGGAGACTGCTACAGATCCATACACTGCCCTGCAGTGAGACCCTGGCTGAGACTCGCTGTCGTTAAGCAGCATTCTAAATACCCAAATTGTCATCTATTTACGACAATATATGTGCTTTCTTTTCACTCGACACAGGCGCCAGGATGACGATGGGTTTCCTGTCGGGCGCAAGTTGTCCCGCCGCGATAGCGCCGCCGGGCCGTAATAGTCGGCCTCCGGCTGCAGCAGCCGAATTCCGCGGGGGTTTTCTTTCGCGGCGCGCCAGGGTCCGTTCATTAGCGGCAAAGGCGCGATTAGCCCGCCTGTCGGTGTGGGGAGATGGGTGGGGGTGGGGGATGAGGGTGGAATGGCGGTGACGGTGGGGTGAGGGAGGGAGGGGGGGAGGGGCCCACGATGTCTTCCTGGCGAGGCGAGGAGCTCCGCGGAAGACGGCCGCAGCAGCTGCCGCTCTTTATCGGGTTGCGCTGCAATCTGTTCGCCGCTTGTTCCAAACTTCGCGAATGACTGTTACACACTGCGCCGCCGTAATAAACTCGCCTACGAGCTAATTACCGACCCCACCCTCCACGCGTCCTCGTTTAATGGGCTTCTCGGTCGGCCCGGATGCGGGCGCACTCCATTACATATTTCCTTCGCCTTGGCGAGCCCGTGTTGACTCGGAAAATTAAGCAAAACAGGTTCATTTATTAAGGCGGGCGGGGCGCCTGTGTTCGCGCCGCTGCGCTCAGGAAGCGCGCCTCATCTCCTGTTGGCTGCCTGCCCCTGCCCCCGGCTTGTTAGTTTTCACTTAGTGCGCGGGCCTTCCGCCTGCGCCAATTACGGCCGCCCCGGGTGCTCTGTCCCCGGCGAATCTGTCGATTAACACCAGGCCTTTTTCGTCCTCTCCAAAGTTTCCGGGGCATACTTACCCATCCGCCGCTTCGAGAAATGCGGAAAGTTCGCCGAGAGTTGCGCTGAGGAAATTGGAAGATTTCACCTTTAGTTGTTGTAGCACTTGCTCTAGTTTAATACGGAAACTAGCGGCGCAATAGAAGTGAAGCGATATCGATGCACGAACCAGAAAGCGATATATTGTACGCTGAGGTGACAAAAGTCATGGGATGCCTCCTAATATCGCGTCGGACCTCTTTAAGCCAATCGTAGTGCAGCAACTCGACGTGACATGCTTTCAAAAAGTCGTTGGAAGAAATATTGAACTATGCTGTCTTTGTAGCCGTCCATAACTGCGAAAGTGTTACCTGTGCAGGATGTGCACGAACTGACCTATCGATTACGCCCCACAAATACTCGATGGGAATCATGTCGGGCGATATGGGAGGACCAAATCATTCGCTCGTGTTCTGCAGAATATTCCACAAATCAATCGCGAACCATTGTGGCCCAGTGACATGGCGCACTGATACCCATAAAAATTGAATGGTTGTTTGGAAACTTGACATCCATGAATGCTGCAAATGGTCTCCAAGTAGCCGAACATAACCGTTTCAGTCAATGATCGGCTCAGTTGGAATAGAAGACCAGTCCATTTTGTGTAAACACAGCCCACATCTTTATGGCGCCACCATTAGCTGGCACAGTGTCTTGTCTACAGGTTGGGTCCATGGCTTCCTGGGGTCTGTACCACACTCGAACCAAAAATGGTTCAAATGGCTCTGAGCACTATGGGACTTCACATCTGAGGTCATCAGTTCCCTAGAACTTAGAACTACTTAATCCTAACTAACCTAAGGACATCACACACGCTCATGCCTGAGGCAGGATTCAAACCTGCGACCGTAGTGGTCGCGCAGTTCCACACTCGAACCCTACCACCATCTCTTACCAGCTAAAGCTGGGACTCATGTGACCAGGCCATAGTTTTCCAGTCGTGTAGGGTCCAACCGATATGGTCACGAGCCCAGAAGAGGCGCTGCAGGCGATATCAAGCTCTTAGCAAAGGCGATCATATCAGTCGTCTGCCGCCAAGCCCATTAACGCCAAATTTTGTCACGCATTCCGAAAGATACGTTCGTCTTACGCGCCACATTTATTTCTGCGGTTATTTCACGCAGTGTTACTTGACTGTTAGCACTGACAGCTCTACACAAACGGCGCTGCTCTCGGTCGTTAAGTGAAGGCCGAAAGCCACTGCATTGTTCGTGGTGAGAGGTAATGCCTGAAATTTGATATCCTCGGCACTGTCTTGACTCTGTGGATCTCGGAATACTGAATTCCCTAACGATTTCAGAAATGGAATGTCCCTGCGACCAACATCAACTAAAATTCCGAGTTAGAAGTCTGTTAATTCTCGTCGTGCCATAATCACGTCTGAAACCTTTTCACATGAATCACTAGAGTGCAAATTACAACTCCCCCATTGCACTGCCCTTTTATACTTTGTGTACGCGATACTACCTCCACCTGTATATGTGTATGTCGCTGTCGCATGGCTTTTGTCACCTCATTCTATATATTGCATACGGCTACGTCGATCCTACAGATATCGAACGTCGGCTTTGACCCGCGACCTATCATACTCTATCGCGTAAGATTATACGTGCGTAAACAAAACTGGAACAGAACACTGACGATTCACTACTACATTATTTTTTGACTATAGATTGAGTCGAGAGGTTGATATGCACCGCAAACTGAAGTCCAAGTTAGCTTGAAATGTAATAGTTTAGCTCTGAGATGCTGAAGGGAACTAATTTTGGTTATCACAAGAGGAACTACAAATCGTGTTGTGATGCATATTTGGTTGAGTGGTTCCTTCTATATGACATTAAGGTCATAACGTTTGAATGTACATGCGACGTGCAATAAGCAAAGCAACAAATTTTTTTCTCGACTAATTTTGGTTGATAATGTGCGGAATTCGTGGTGGGATATCGTGAAATCTTTCCACTTCAGCTCCTGTAGGTTAACGAAGTTTTTCTTGTTGCGGCGCTATACGTAGCCTTCTAAGTGGCGTCTGGTTACGGAGGTGCGTTCTATGCACAGAGCTGTCATTGAGTTGGCGGAAAACCAGGGCATCTGAGACATTCATAGGCGCCTGCAGGATGTCTATGGAAACATGGCAGTGAACAAAAGCACTGTGAGTCCTCGGGTGATGCGTTTGTCATCATCGCAGCAAGGTCGCCAAATCTGTGCGATTCCTGGCTGACGGCCGGCCGTACTCAGCTGTTACTCCTGCAGTGTTGGAACGTGCAGACTCTCTCATTCGAGTTGATCGACGGATCACAATCAAACACCTCGCTGCATAATTGGACGTCTCTGTTGGCAGTGCTGACTCACTCGTCCACCAGGTGGGGTACCCAAAGGCGTGTGCCCATTGGGATCCACCCTTAAGTCCGGACCTTGCATCTTTGATTTCCATCTGTTTGACCCAATGGAGGATGCACTGCGTGGGAAGCAGTATGTGGTTAATGAGGAGGTCATTGATACTCCACGACGTTCGCCCCGTCATGGACTAGTAGGCTGGTACCACGTGGACATACCGGTCCTCCCAGTAAGGTGGCGTAAGGCCGTCGTATTGAACGGAGATTATGTTGAAAAAATAGGGTTTTGCAGCCAGAAGAGTAAGGAAAAGTAATGTGTGTTTGAATCCTGAATAAAACCAGCCCACTTCCAGAAAAAAAATGTGTTGCGTTACTTATTAAACCTTCCTCGCATTTATCCGTGTAATTGGGTCTTCAAATTTGATATATCATACTTCAGTATAATACAGAATGTATTAATTGCGGAACTTATTGTACTAAAGATGGACTAATTTGATTACCTGAGATGGTGTATGAGGGGAAGCAATAACATTAGTGTCAGGATGAAAGAATGGGTGAGGAATATGAGATTGTCAAAATCCAGAGCAGAAATATGGACAAGAGAATGAATCTCTAATACACCAAAAAAAAAATATATATATATTGAAAGCTAAACAAGGAAAGGATCCTGTTACATGATCCTACCTTCCGATAGCCTATAGTCTACACGATATGTGCAACAATGTAGGTCGAGATCATCATCAAGCTTCATGATTACACTAAAGTTTCGAATAATTCGTGAACTGAGGCAAAATAGATCAGTTCTTACTAATGTTTATTATACCAGTAATACAGACACTTGTATGAGCTAGCACGCTCAACAACATTCACACTGTGAAGTTACTTGGATCGGAATCCCGCGATTGCGTACCGTTGGAAATAGACTGCTTGTTAAAAAAAGGACAAGAATGAAATTTTAGGAATTGAAAACGTTGTTTCAGTGATTACAATATCGAGTCAAATTTTCAAAGAACTGGCAGTACTAGTCCATACGACGTTGCACGTCCTGCGGCCTGAACATGTGCACAGGTTCGGACGGAAAGAACGTCATGAAGCCATTGTATCCTTTCGTTAGACAATGTGGCCTACAACTGTTGTAACTGATACTTTATGTCCTGGATTTGGCACTGGGATGGAGTTGGCACTGGTCCCACACATCTACAGGGATGGACCTGGGGTCTTGCTGGCGAAAGGAGAATCTCAGCATCACGCAGACATTTCATAGACACATACGGGGGAGTGTAGAACCGCTATTCGTTGTTGAACACAATGCGATACCATTCAGCAACAATCCATGCTTCCCGGTCGCGACGCCACTCCAAACTCAGCCGTTTGTCTTGTGGTATTAACAGCAGCTTGGGAATGGGACAGTAATTGCCTAATCTAGATGCTGTTAGTGTCTGACTAATAGTATGGCAGGAAAATGTTGCAAGGAGATCATTACTTGTTTTCGGGTGGCATACTCTGATGTGAAGAGGTTACAATGTGTTTGATGGACAGTATGTCGACTCTCCGTTGTGATAGTTAGACGTGGTGGAGCAAAACCCTGACGATGAGTAGTATGCCCTCAAGTTCCTATGCTGTTCAAAATCTGGCTTCTGTCTCATCAGCATGCCCCACAATTCACTACCCTTATATGCCCCATCAGCCTTGATGGCAGCATCAGACATGAACAACACCACAGCACTGTGATGGCCATTCTACCTGTCACGTAGAATAACAACTCTTAATCATTTATACACCCACCGAAGGTATGTATGTGCACGAAGCTGCACTGACTATCGACCTTGTCTTCTGCCTGTTCACGTTTTTGTCAAGCGATGTGTGTTTGATCTCCTCCACATCCGCATGTTATTGCCCAAAGAGAACCGTAAAAGACCAGCCAGCTTATACAAACAAGCTCGGTGGTTGTGGTCTCATACCGTATGAGAGCCGGGCGTGGCAGACGTGTTCAAAAATCTCAAATGGTAGACAGAGACCTTAAACGCCTTACATCTCGCAGGAACGTGCGTAGAAAACTAAGAAGACCTTTCCTTCAGGACAGAAGCTATGTGCAGTTTCATGGCCTTACGAATCCATTCCACAGCAATCGTACAGATAAAACTAAACAAATAGCAGCTCGCATAGAGGCATTGTCACATACTGTTCATATGTACATCAGTCCTTAGTTACGGCATCATTTTTGGGGACCACGTATGGAAGTTATGACCTCAATATTCAAACTAAATCGCAAGAATAATGAAAACAATAACTGGGCTTATTGTAAAAATCTCCTTAAAGAGTTGGAAATTCTAACTGCATAATGTACATCTACTAATCCATTACGCACATTAAGAAATTATCACTAACATATCTATTCGTGAGAATGGAACAAGAGCCAGACTTCACATGAAAATACCAAGAAAAATAAATAAAAATCTCAAAATAGCATTTTCTACTAGGGTATCAAATTGTATAATAAACTACCCAAGGAAATAAAAGAGAGAACTAAAACCAACACGTTTAAAGATTTACTTCAAACATAGCTCTTAAATAATTCATATTATACAGTAAAGGATTACGTAGATAATACAGAAGAAGAGATTGGTAAAAAAATTAATATTGGTAAGAGTTAAAAAAATAAAAAAATTGTGTCATTCCACAACATACTTGTATGCCCAAGACCTGTGAAGGGAAATGCTAACCACCATTCATCTTCCTGCGTTCAGCCTTTTGTCATTATACGAATCAGTTTTTGAGACATACAAATGGGAACGCTCAATGAATGTAATGGGGATTAAGTCATGGTCTCGACGACACGAATGCCTTTCATGCATCGCAGAACTGCACCATGTTCGACATTACTCACTTTTTGACCACAGACGATCAGGCAAGAGCTTCCTCTGACCGCAAGAGTGTCTCATCTCTGCTAGGGACAAGGAAGTGCTAGTCTATCATGCCGCAAGGCCAAAATCTTTGAGCGGAACCGGCCAACTGGAACGCTCGGCGGCAGAATTCCCTTGGATTACAGCACACTTCGAAGCGGAAGGCACTTTCGTCTGGTAGCGCGATGTAGTGATGGAAACTTGCAACCAGCAATCAACAGTGTAACGGTGAGACCTCAGTAATCCGTGAGTACTGTAACAGCTTTCACATGGTTGGGAACTACCAAACACTCAATTTCGGTGAAGTTCTGTCTTTTTCTCGGTGTCTTTCGCATGTGGATTTTGTTCGCAGAATACTTGGTCTTTGATCACCTGTCAACTGATTCAGACGACATGGTGATCTGAATCCATCTCTGTGCATCGCGCGGGGTAGCCGCGTGGGCTCGAGCGCCTTGCAACGGTTCTCGTGGCTTCCCCCGTCGGAGGTTCGAGTCCTCCCTCGGGCATGGGAGCGTGTGTTGTCCTTAGCGTCAGTTAGTTTAAGTTAGATTTAAGTTAGATTAAGTAGTGTGTAAGCCTAGGGACCGATGACCCCAGCAGTTTGGTCCCATAGGAACTTACCACAAATTTCCAATTTCCATCACTGTGCTAGGCATCTATAAAACGAGTGACTTAGAAGGAAATTTTCCGACTCGACACGATATTTTCAATTGATTTGTAATGCTGTTCGATAGGGATATTAGGTGCTCGGATTCCATGTTGGTCATTGCTACTATGCCGAATTTGTATGCATAATCTACTTGTTAATTTTACTAAATTTCTGTTCTACTCCAGTTCTATGATTTCATTAGCTTGCGCGTTTCCTGGAGTTATCAGAAAAACAGTGACAGCGAGAGTGAAAGTTTGAATATTGCAGTTTTTCAATCGGGAAACCAGCGAAAATGGCAGTCTGTGAAAAGGAAAACTGTGTAACGCAAAACATAAAAAGCAAGAAAATCCACAGAATGTAGTGACAAGAGAGAGAGAATGAAAGCCTACTGATGATGTTGAAAGTGAAGCATGTCTGGGTAATAGAAGAGAAGAAAAAAAAATTGTTTTGCTCAAGGCATATCCTATCAAGAAACAAATTTATCTGTAAGCAGACACGGACAGAAGAGCTTCAACATCCAAAGAAAGAAAAAAGGATTCTTCTTTCGTTTAATAATTCTCGACAAATACTTTCGAAAAAATTGCTAGGTAATACACAAAGCATTTCGAGTTTTTAGCAAGTATCCTTGCCGAGAACTGTTTCAGTGATTTAGCAGGGAAAATTTGATAGTAGTAAAAGTAATGTAACACCCAATTAAAAGGGTCTTTTCATGCTACACTACATCTATGGCTCCCATAATTCCCTTTACCGAATGAAACTCCTTTTGTGTTGTTGTTTTAACAACTGTATTGCTACTGAGAGACTAAAAGATAAATACATGTAGAAAATTGGTTGAGGGGAGAAGTTACATATAAATCACAATAGACCTATGACCAGCAGATCATGGAAGACAGCGAAGAAGTCGTAAAATAATTGGGAACTAGATAGTGTAATGAATTTAGGAAAAACTGAGCCACATTGAGAACCAACTGGGGAGAGCACAAGAACTGAAGAGTAAGTATACGCTTCAACAAATTTACCAGAAGTCATTCGCTGAAATGGAATCAGGAACACGACTGAACATCACCAATTTGCTGTTGAAGAGCGCAGATGAAGAACAGGACAAAAAAAACTAAGAGGTTCTTTGAGAATAAAAGGAAAAATCAAGCTATGAAGGCGCTTTTCTGCAGTGCTGGATGTGTACAAGGCTTGTTCTTTTCAATACGACACACGGCGTCATCTTGCTTTCTCCATTAGTGTTGTTAAAATTGTTCGACAGTTTATTATCAATTGCTAATATTAATTTTAACTTCACAACTGGTATTAAAATAAGCATTGCATTAAAATTTAAACAATACTGTGGAAGCTGGGTTTTTGTATGACCACTGTTGGTTGTTTGGGAAACCATTCTTTTATTGGCTGGAATAGTATCGCTGCTGCTCACTCAGACATTCCTCATTCAAACGGTGTAAATGGAGATTATGTTCCAGTCAGATAGATGCCCTCAGCTGAGTTGAACTCCTTTAGTAACAACAGAATTGTTAGCACACCGTCAGAAACAAGTACACTCTCACATTCTGATATCCCAGTCTGGCATCGACATCTGGATGACGCAGAGCGAAGCAGAGGTAGTGCTTCACGGAGTTGTGCTATGGCGCCTATCCAGGTGGCAGCACTAGGCCGGTGGTGGCTTTCGGTTGCTAACTTACAGGCAGCTGACTGTCACCCCCTCACCGTTCAAAGGCGCAAGGCGTTGCAGCCTGTGGCCTTAGAACAGCGAGCGTCTTTGAGTGATGGTAGCATGGACTGCACTGAACTCCAGACCTCAACGTACAAGTCGTAGTTGACAGATGAATGACAGCTGTTCAGAATGAATGAATGATTGATCTGGCTGAACAGCTGGAGAGAACAGTCCATGACATGGTGGCTCAATGGCCACATGTAGATATTACCTTGGCAAGCATTTTTTTTTTTTTTTGCCACTGTTGGCAGTGGTGGCCACAAGCAGCGGGTTACTTCAATGATACAGCTGGCACTAGCCAGATTCAGTGCTCGTCCCAACTGCCTTGCTACCTGCCAGCATCTCCCGCCGATTGCACTACCTCAGTCGACACACCACCTGCACTGAAACCGTACAGTTGCAGATGTGTAGCCTCTCTTGGTGCACTCCCTGCCTCAGCTGGCAGCTGTGGCCATTATGTTCTTGTTGCAGTGAGTGAAGATACCCTCTCACTGGCCCAGGCAGAGACGATGAATAATACCAGACTTGTAGCTATAATAGTGTCTAGACACTATGCCCTCCAGATGTCAAGAGGTCCTTAAGTCTAAGACATTCAAGGCCAGCAGTATAACTTCCAAAAATCTGCAGCTCACGGAGTCTAGTAGTTCATATCAGTATGAAATGTAGATTCTGATATTTTCAGACACCTTGTTTTGACTACTTTTAAATGTCAGCCAAATACACATTTTCAGCTACCGTGCTTTGCAAGATCAGCATCCAAAGACACACCAAATAAGATTCTGTTCAGATTTTTGGTAGTGCAACAAATAAGCAAACAAATATTCTTGTACAAATTCCTTATTAATTATACATATACATTAATACACAGAAAACAATTTTTTCTTTATGTTTGCCTTGTGTATTTTTAAAAACCTCCAGCTTAATTTTTCATTTATAATTCAAATCTGCATATGATTCATCTAATTCTTTCTCCAGCATGTGATCTGATAAATACAAAGAAGGTTTGTTCTCGGATACTAATACACTCCTGGAAATGGAAAAAAGAACACATTGACACCGGTGTGTCAGACCCACCATACTTGCTCCGGACACTGCGAGAGGGCTGTACAAGCAATGATCACATGCACGGCACAGCGGACACACCAGGAACCGCGGTGTTGGCCGTCGAATGGCGCTAGCTGCGCAGCATTTGTGCACCGCCGCCGTCAGTGTCAGCCAGTTTGCCGTGGCATACGGAGCTCCATCGCAGTCTTTAACACTGGTAGCATGCCGCGACAGCGTGGACGTGAACCGTATGTGCAGTTGACGGACTTTGAGCGAGGGCGTATAGTGGGCATGCGGGAGGCCGGGTGGACGTACCGCCGAATTGCTCAACACGTGGGGCGTGAGGTCTCCACAGTACATCGATGTTGTCGCCAGTGGTCGGCGGAAGGTGTACGTGCCCGTCGACCTGGGACCGGACCGCAGCGACGCACGGATGCACGCCAAGAGCGTAGGATCCTACGCAGTGCCGTAGGGGACCGCACCGCCACTTCCCAGCAAATTAGGGACTCTGTTGCTCCTGGGGTATCGGCGAGGACCATTCGCAACCGTCTCCATGAAGCTGGGCTACGGTCCCGCACACCGTTAGTCCGTCTTCCGCTCACGCCCCAACATCGTGCAGCCCGCCTCCAGTGGTGTCGCGACAGGCGTGAATGGAGGGACGAATGGAGGCGTGTCGTCTTCAGCGATGAGAGTCGCTTCTGCCTTGGTGCCAATGGTGGTCGTATGCGTGTTTGGCGCCGTGCAGGTGAGCGCCACAGTCAGGACTGCATACGACCGAGGCACACGGGGCCAACACCCGGCATCATGGTGTGGGGAGCGATCTCCTACACTGGCCGTACACCACTGGTGATCGTCGAGTGGACACTGAATAGTGCACGGTACATTCAAACCGTCATCGAACCCATCGTTCTACCATTCCTAGACCGGCAAGGGAACTTGCTGTTCCAACAGGACAATGCACGTCCGCATGTATCCCGTGCCACCCAACGTGCTCTAGAAGGTGTAAGTTAACTACCCTGGCCAGCAAGATCTCCGGATCTGTCCCCCATTGAGCATGTTTGGGACTGGATGAAGCGTCGTCTCACGCGGTCTGCACGTCCAGCACGAACGCTGGTCCAACTGAGGCGCCAGGTGGAAATGGCATGGCAAGCCGTTCCACAGGACTACATCCAGCATCTCTACGATCGTCTCCATGGGAGAATAGCAGCCTACATTGCTGCGAAAGGTGGATATACACTGTACTAGTGCCGACATTGTGCATGCTCTGTTGCCTGTGTCTATGTGCCTGTGGTTCTGTCAGTGTGATCATGTGATGTATCTGACCCCAGGAATGTGTCAATAAAGTTTCCCCTTCCTGGGGCAATGAATTCACGGTGTTCTTATTTCAATTTCCAGGAGTGTATATACCTAATTTTTTTCCTGTAAACTGTGACTTTTATGGCCTTAGCAATTGTCTCAGTACCTTCTTGTAATTCTTCAAGCCAAGTGCATTTGGGAATGTTACCCTTTATTTTCTGAATTAAAATGTTGTTAACGCATTCCATATTGTCTTGGGTGTATGTTGCCATCTCAACTGCCCCAAATCGTTGTGGAATTTCCGTATAGAATTTTAAGTTTACAACTTTAAGAAATCAATGTTTGTTAAATGTTGTTATCCATCGATTTTAAACTCCGAAAACAGCTTTTCTCTTGCTACATGCGCAGTATCCAGTCCACCACATTTAGATACCATGTAACCAAGCTTTCCAAGCAGATTCAAATGGACTGGAGTTTTATCAACAGATTTTTTGCTTTCCCTTTAACATAATAAACTTTCTCAAATCCATCATTTTTTTATCAGTACTCCCACATCTGAGCACTTACCATTGCTATATGCCGTACATGCTGATATGTTGTATTCTCCAGTTGTATGGTATCTATATTTTTCCATACAATGAATTTAAAGTAATATATAAGCCTTGCTTGCACATCGGCAATGGCTTCTTCTTTCCCCAATAACAGCTTATATTCTTCTTTCAAGGCAGCTCTTTTTGCTGCATGACACCATATCGAAATTGTATGGGAGTCCTGGAACCACTCTCCATCTAAGTTGACGACACTGTTTAGGAATTTGAAGGGGTGTGGCAGTGCAGGAAATTTCACAGACTTTCGACAAAACTATCAGGGAACAGTATTAATAATCATTAGACAAAAAAATTTCATATTACGAACAAAGAGGTCAGATTTGGACACAAGCGACATAAAGGTGCTTCGATAAATCGCCAAGCTGTGGGCTGAACCTATGATGACACTTCACACCTAATCAACTTTGCGTAGTTTGCAGTTTCTTCTGCGTACATCGTAGCCTATGTGCGTAAGGGACAGAGGATCACTAAATTTTTGTTCTGCAACTATTCTCGAATTCTTTGCAGTACGGATAAGAGATACATAGCAGAGACAATAACTAGACTTATATTTGGCTAATTGCTCAGGTTTTCCACAAGATGACGCGTAATCAGAAATAATAATTTTGTGTGACACAACTGCCTGGTGCAAGTTTTTGAGTTCCAAGCCATTTCACTGACTTGTGTGTTGCTGAAGCCATTTCACTGACTTGTGTGTTGCTAATCTAGCCCAGTAATTCTACTGGAAAATGGTTCAAATGGCTCTGAGCATTATGGGACTTAACATCCGTGGTCATCAGTCCCCTAGAACTTAGAACTACTTAAACCTAACTAACCTAAGGTCATCACACACATCCACGCCCGAGGCAGGATTCGAACCTGCGACCGTAGCAGTCGCGCGGTTCCGGACTGAGCGCCTAGAACCGCTAGACCACCGCGGCCGGCACTGGTAAAGGGACCTACAATTTAATGTGAAATATGAATCATGTGACGTTTCGTGTAAATACTCACATCGTTCAGATGTGAATGCTAAAAATGAAAAAAATCAGTGTGCTGACCACGATTCGATTCTGCGACCTTTCGGTTTCCGTTTCAAGACAAGGTTATGTCCCATTAAACAATAGAAACATTAAAATCTCTTCTGCTGCCTTTTTTAATATATCTGCAAGTATGATTCTGTTTTTGTTTTCCGTTTGATACCATCTTCGCCCGTATCTACTAGTGGGTGAAGGGCTTGTGTGAAATACAACACCTTTGAGATCTCGAGCTTAATCAAAATAAGTTACTCAGAGACATCATGTACATTGAACGTTGAAATAGGGATTCATGCGGTGAATGATTCATACTTGCAGTGAGTGATCAAACATATACGATATGACAACGTAGTAGTAGCAGTTTTATTCTCCTGTGAATCACTTTTACAAGGATGGACAGATGTATCATGATATTCAAGAACTACAAAAATGTATGCAGACATTTACCTATTTGCAGATCTAGTTTGACAAGGAAGGGACAGACAGTCGCGCTTCGCATTATAATAGACACTATCTTGTCATTTCCGTGAAGCAATGTAAGAAAACCACGAAAAAACGTAAATCAGGATGAATGGGTAAAGACTGGAACGTCCATCCTCCCGAACACAAGTGCAGTCTGTTAAAAATAGTGCTACTTCGTTCAGTTTATTCCTAGTGTTCAATACTGTTTAGCAA
This sequence comes from Schistocerca piceifrons, assembly GCF_021461385.2. Taxonomy (NCBI): domain Eukaryota; kingdom Metazoa; phylum Arthropoda; class Insecta; order Orthoptera; family Acrididae; genus Schistocerca; species Schistocerca piceifrons. The sequence goes on from NC_060139.1 coordinate 613,599,396, forward strand.
AGAAGTTATTTTGTAGTGTAAAATGCTGGTGGTATACTGTTAAATTTATTTCCCACTATCAGTCATGGCACATACTACAGACACAACATACAAATAATATCATAATGTAACACTAAACATACTATCAGCTGACATCGGGGCTAGGGCGATGATGTCCGCTTTTCGTTTTTTGAATCACATCTTCCTTATTTGCTTGCCTGAAATTCTGTATCGGCATCCCATCCACTATTATGAACGATGTATTGAGTTCGGTAACTGGGTGACATTTCCATATTATTCGTTGCATACCTTTGAGAGTTATGTTTTCCAGAAAATAAAAACAAGAAGAATGGCATGAAATTAATAGTATTCACTTCTGGGCCCTATTGGACCACATGATATACAACAAGAGACGTTTCAAGGTTCTTTTAGAATTTTTTGTCCCAATGTTACTTTCATTCTCTCAGAATGGACTCTTTTCCTCTATTCTTACAAGCCAACTGTCTGACCCATGAGCTTGTGTTAGTGTTACTTCCTTCAGGTTTTCTTTTACTGCAACGAGCCATTTTATTGCTCTTTAGCTTTATTGCAACTTTCGTAAATTTTCACAACATGTCTAGTTAATGTGGTAGGTTCCATTTGTTTAATATGAATGTTAGCCTGCGTTTGTTCATATCTGAGTAAATGCTGATATACTTCTAAATTTCTTTATTTGCTTAGTCTGGATGTTCCTTCTTCAGAACAGTTTGGACTTAAAATTACACTGATTACTTTTCGTTCTCTGTTTTGAGTTCCCTCAATGTCCTACTTTCTGTTTAAAATAAAGACACTGTGGTTGTATGAGTGTGTTGTAGTGTATCAGACCGGTGTAATTTGGAACGCATTTTTTGTTATAGATGTCTTTTGATGGCCCGAAAACAGTTTCCACTTTGTAGCAATGAATTCTGTAACCAATTTTTTCCAGGCCAGTTTCCTGAATGGTTTCACATAAATATCTGAATTGTGAAAGTCAGTTGACTCTTCAGGATTTAGTTTTTTAGAATTATTGGTATCAGATAGTTGCTAGACATGTAATTTCTTTTGCCAAGTGATATTTGCAACCTTACTCTTTCTTTAAGAGTTCCTACTTGTTTTTGTGCTATATCAGTGTCCTGTTATAGAATCACCAGATCGTCTGCAAAAGGTAAGCACTCTTTCCTGATATTGATTTTTCATAATTTGATTGGTTCATCAGTTTTGAACTCTGATTTCTGTTTTCTCCACTATTGGATTACTTTTCCCAAAACACAGCTGAAAGGTAATGGAGAGAACCGGTCAACTTGTCTCAATCCTGTATTAATTCAAAGATTTTTCGAAAATTCTGTACTAAATTTTACCTTAGATTTTGTGTCGTTTAATGTTTCACTATGAACTGCAGTGGTTTCGACGTCATTAACTTGTTCCTTCAGAATATGGAAAAGAGACTTACGATGTGTTGAGTCATAAACTTTTTTGAAACGTATGACGCCTGAGAATTAATTTCACAAGTAAACTTTGTTCTGGACAAGATGTATTTGGTATGAAACATGCCTCATGTCCACCAATTTTTTCTTTGGGCTACAGGGGACATTGAGGTAGAATTTTGTATCTAACAGGCAGAAAAGAACCCCCCCCCCCCTTGCACTTCTTAATATTCATCATGCCTCCATTTTTTGTAGTTAGTCTATTACTGCAGTTTCCAGTCATCTAGAATTTTTCCAGTTTGCCAAATATTTTGCATGATCAATATAGTTTCTTTAAAGTTTCTGGGCCAGCTAATTTCAGGAGTTCTGAAACTTCATCAGATGCTTTGATGTTTTTTTAAACTTTCAGTTTACCTAGCAATTTCCTCTCCATTTGGTGTTTGCAAATATAGATTGGTTTTTAAGGAAATTTCTGGTAGAAATCTTTCAGTGGGTTCAGGACACTTTAGAAATTTTTAAAAGTATCTGAAATGTTCTATGCAGTTTTTTTCATTGTTAAGTGCCAGTTGTCCATTTTTCTTGTTGAAGCTGGGACTTAGGGACTGGTACCTATTTATCTTTATTTTTTAAAAATTATAAAAAGTCCTGGTCTTATTTTATATTTTAATTTTATTTTTATTTTTTTGGAAGCCTTCTTCAGTTTCACACATTTGACTGTTCTAATGCTGTCTTTTTGTTTGTTTAATTTTCCTACTTCTCTAGTGGCCAGGATCATGTTGCATACATTTTATGTTTTTTAATGTTCCATGTTTCGAATGCCTTTTGTAATGATTTTACTACATGCCCACAATCTTCACTCCATCAAGGGTATTTTTTCCATCTTTATAAAGGAATCTGGTTTTGAGCAAGTCTGCTTAAGTTGTGTTTGAGTTAGAGTCAGTTTGTGCTAGTACATTATCAAGCTCATTTTCGGTGATTGGATTGTAGTACTATCAAATTTAACAATTAGTGACACCTCACTACTGAATTTTTAAGGCTTTAAATTTAGTTTCACACACATTAGGTATTGGTCTTTGTTAGTATGGGGGCATTGTATGTTCTGCCACATTCTGATTTGTTGTCAGACATCTCCTCCCCCAAGTCAATGTCAACCGCTCCTCCCACCTCTCCCCCCTCTCCCCTACCTTCTAGGCCAACAGGCTGAAGCATAAATGGTGGACAATTCAAAAATTTGTTTTGGACAATTATCTTATTGGTCAGAACAGCTGATGCATCCTGTATGGTTGACAGATTTATACAAAATGGCGGATCTAATTTATTAGTATAACAGATGAACACACCCCTCTCTAATTTATTGCTCAGTTTGAATAATTTATTACCCAAAAATGGCTGTAGTAATTTTCCCCTATCACCAGTCCAAAGTAGTTGTTCCAGTTTTCTCCTGCACACTGCAGTCTTGATGTTACATCTGTTCCTCCAACATTGGCCCTCACTATCTAAATGTTCCACACCTGAGAGTGCAGTCCTCTGCTAAACATCAGGAGCGCCGCCCCACCACATCAAACACTTCTGACCACAGCATATTGGGTGGAATGTAAAGCTGTTCGAAAGTGATGTTATTTCTGACATGCTAGGTTTAGCAGATCTGCATTATACTCTTGTTGCTGTGAATCAGGTACAGGCTGTGGGCAGTTGTTATAGAAAGATATGCCGTGGGACTCGTGCTTACTGACTGCTGTGGTTGTTTCTAATAAAAACATAATAACTGTTACATCCCTTCATACAACACAGGGTTCTGTGTAAGAAAACATTTGTGGTAATTGGTAAACATGGAGCTGGTTGCTGGCAGTGTGAGTTGTGTAGGCATCTCTACAGTGAAATATTGTTCTGTGGCAGGAGTGTACTTGATTTGTTACATAAGGATTGTGTGTAGGCAGTGTGGTAACAGAATTTGAGTCATTTTTACACGGGAGTTATGTCTCTTGTAACAATAATGCAATAGCAGTTGTTTTAACAAGCACACTATATGCATTTTTGACACTCTTATCGTTTTCCATCTTGGAAAAGAGTTATAGTACAAAGAGCGTTCAAAAAGAAACGAGCTGGAGGCATAATTACAGAAATCAGTACCTGTATGTTAGAAGTATTGATCCTGTCTGTTGAGACACTTGTCCCATTCTGACATAAGACGGTGAATGGCTGCTTCATAAAATTCCCGGGGCTGCGATGTTAACCATTTCCGCACGTACAGCTGGATGCCGTCGTCCAAGGTGAATCGATTGCCCCTCAGAGTCTTTTTAACGGGAACAAAAACGGTGTAATCACAGGTAGAGAGGTCCGGACTGTTTGGAGGGTGGCTGAGAACCTCCCATTTGAATTTCTCCAGGAGTGCCATGACTGTGTTGGCCACATGGGGCTTTGCATTGTCGTGGAGCAAAATGACCCAACAGGTGAGATTGCCTGGTCATTTTGATTCGATCGCTTGGTGAAGGGTGGTCAATGTTTGCGAGAAACGTTGGGCATTCACTGTTGTTCTGTTCTGCAGAAAGTGAATCAGAAGGAATGAAATTTTGGTCCCCTTAAAAAGGCTCTGAAGGGCAAACGATTCATCTCGGACGACCATGTCCAGCTGAACATGCGGAACTGGTTAACATCACAGCCCTGGGAATTTTATGAGACAGTCATTAACCGCCTTGTGTCATAGTGGGACAAGTGTCTCAACAGCCAATGCCAATACTTCTAACATACAGGTACTGGTTTCTGTAATTATGTCTCTGGCTCGTTTTTTTTAGTGCCCCTTATAAATGAGTGATTACAAATTGTAGCAATAAGAGCCCCAGAGTAGTCCTAACTGGGTAATAAATAGGAATAACAAACTGGGTAAATAATTATAGAAGAATGATTTGATAGTAAAATATAATTAGGAAGTGTAGTTCATAGATAGGAAATTCGAACAACTATTTTTGAATTGTTGTGGGGGAAAATTATTGGCAGCCATGTTTGGCTCATGAATTGCACAGAGTGGGGAAAATAAAAGTAGCCCACACATTTTGAAACCATTGGTGGCAGCATTAGCAGGGGAGGGAAAGACCTACAGTTGCTTCCAACAGGATGGAGCAATTGCCCAGATAGTTGGCTGAACCTTGGAGCAGATTTACGTAATCCTCACGCCCACCGGAGTTGTTAGCAGAGGTCAATCTGGTCACTGACCTATCTGGCAACATAGGTCGCTTAATCTGTCACTGTGTGATTTCTTTGTGTGGGTTGCCTTTAGGTCTAAGGTGTATCGCTGCGACCCTCATAGTCCTCAAGAATTGCAGCAGAACATTTCGGATGAGATTGCAGCAATCCTCTGTTGTATTTCTCTGTACCCTGAAGCTCTGTTCTCTTGGCCACTTTTATTTGCCCCACACTGATTAATAAGTTATAGAGGGGCATAGTCATCAATTATCTTAATCAATTAGATCCTCGATTTTGTAAAATTTTGGTAACCATGCAGGCTTTCCCTAGCAATATCATAATGCCCCAACTCCAATTTTTTAATTTCACAGCATTTATACCTCTCCTAGTTGGTTTCAAAGGGAAGGGGAGGCGTTGAGGGAGCGGTTCCCTTTACCTTGATCTTGGGGGCAATCTTTCCACAATTTAGAGTACACCAGAACATACTCTGCCTCCCTCCCATTATTGGATTCATATTTCTTCATTTGCATACTTTAACATTTAAAATTTCCTTTTGATGTGGATATGAGATTATGATGTAACCAGTCTGTAATTCACCTGTATTCTCCTTGGGTGGTCGTCACCTTCTTCTTTTATTTTGAGGGTTTTTTGTTGTTATGGGTTGAGAATATTTTGAGATGGAAATTTCTATGCAGTTCTACCAGTCTCTTTCCATTTTGATTTCCCCATTTGCATGCAAGAAAATCACCAGTTGTTTTGCTGAATTTTTTGTCTTCCTCTAATTGTGATGTTCAAACTTGGATCATAATATTCAGAAGCTTCTGGGGACTTTTAGAGACTATATTTCTAACACATCCCATGATTTATTAATTCTTTCTTTTTTATGTTCTTGATTGAGTTGCATATGTGTATTAATTACTGTGTTCTTTTTACTCCACATTTCAAAGAACTTGTCATTAATCTGTTATTCACCGGCTTTTCTTCATTTATTGAACAAAGAATGCCCCATGAAACTGTGAATGAAACTTCCAGATGGGATGTGTTTTTAATGGTTCTTTTGTCAATTTTATTTTGATCGCTTTTTAATTTAAAAAAAAAAACATTGTGTTCTCATCAGGAAATTTTGTGTCTTGTAAGGCTAAAATTTTATTTTTTTTTCTTCAAGTGTTTCTCACAATTTGCATAACGTCTCTGACTTTGAATGAATTAATGTTGATTGTGCCAAAAAAGTTTTGAGTCTGAACTTGAGTTGAGCAGAAGACTAGGATTTCCTCAGTTTTAGGATGTAATGTCTCAGCCCAGTCTCCGCAGAATCCGACTGTCTAGTTGTGCCACTGATGATAGAGGATTTGTTACTTCCTGGGGTTAAGTTCTGATGAGTTTGTAAAGAAAACTCGGTGGTTAAGATGGATGTTTCCTTATCATCATTCTTGGTATTTTGTTGTTCTACAATTTTTACCAAACTCTCACTCTGTTTCATCTAAATAACCCTTCTCGTTATAGAATTAGAATTTAATAAGTATGTCTTAATCATGATTTTGGATAAATTCACCATAATAAATTCTTTAAGTTTCTTAGGCCATTTATTGTACAGCTTTATTCCTTGGCAGAAAACTCTGTTTCGGCTTTTGTGTTTATTCTTTCTTGTTAAATTCCAGTTCAATCTAGATCTCGTTTCATGATCATGGACAGATCTGTTTGTGTTCTGTAAACCACTGGTTAATGTATTCACATGGTGTAGTTAAAAACCCCAGTGTTCTGAATAGATATTTCCAATTAACTCAACTACTATTTTTAGTAATGACCCTTTTTTGTAGTTTAATAAGTGTGTTCATATTTTGTGTATTTGTTCGCCAGAAAAGATTTATATAACTAACAACTGAATGTAAATGTGAATAGCATATAACTAAATGACACTGGGTGTTATATATTCATGACAGGACTCTGAGGTCATAATGTGCTGATGTAATTCTGTTCACAAATGTGTTTGTCAGTTTATGCCACTTCAGCTGAGAATCCATATTCATTCCTAGAAATTTTGGGTTTGTTACACAGTATGTGGAAGTACCATCTACATTTAATTTGTCAGTTTCATTTTTCTCTCTTCAAACTGAAATAAATGGCATTTGTTTTCTGTATGTTCAGTGTCACTTTATTGCATATTATGGAATTTTAAACTTTCTTGAGGGTTTAATTAGCTTTCTCTGGAAGGAACTCCATTGTTTCGTGTGCAACAGTAATATACTTCTGTCACTGGTAAAGTGAAATTTTCCCTACCACCAACTGCTATATACTACGGCTTAGGCTCTACTGCAGTACAGCCAGTTCTGATGGGTTGCCTACCTGATAAACCTTCACAGTATAAATATAACAACATGTTTACAGCCTGGCTTTGGGAAGGCTCTATTCAGATTGGCGGTGTCAACATCGTGACAAGCAGCTCCATATTCTCAGCAGTATTTTCCTATTCCGACCACGTGTTCGCAAAGTGAGCAGAACACACAACCTTCCGCACACCAGTATTTAGGAAACCACGCAGGTCAAAGCTAGCCAGTTCTAATTACTGCTCCACTTCAGTGAGTGGTCGGAAAAGCATCAATTAACTATTCAGCTCTCGCCAAATGTTTACTTGTTGACATTACATCTAAGCGGTTCTTTAACTCTCTTAGTTTGGACTCTGTGTAAAAAGTGATCAATTGACCCTTTTGTTCCTATCCACATAACACATCATATCCTAAGTTGACCAAAGTCAAGTAGCAAATGAACGGCACAGAGAGAAGTGATAGAGTGAGATTTAAGATGCCAGGATCTACGAAACCAAGACCTATAATAGTGAATTCTGTAACCTACAGGAAAAGGTGTGACAACTTCAAAACAAAGAAGAAACTCGTGAAATCAGGTACGACAGTATGCGAGGCTCTTACCTCTGAAAGCTAAAAGATTTTGAACAGCGCGATTATGAGATTTTAACTACACAAAGTAAGGACAAGAAATACTAGGATAATGGGAAAGACAGACGATGGAACATCAGTTTTCAAAGAAAATGAGCTCAAAAACCTCTACTTTAGGAGCTAAGAAGACGTCAGCTCTTGCTGCCGCTATTACCTGTACGATATTTAGCCGAAATTTGCCTACCATTGTATAAAAAGTCCGCCCATTACCAAAACTATGTACCCACGAACTATTATCCTACTTATACTCATATGCTAACGGTTGGTTACGCAGAACCTAATTTGAATTGAACTGTAACTGCTCTGGATTCTACTTGTTTTTATATTAAATGTGCAACTGAAGTAAAACAATTATCTGGCACTAATCAATATTTCCACTTACCTCGAGACTTGACAACATATCTCGAGAGCACAACAGCAAACAGGTAGAGGCTAAACTAGATTTCGCTTTTTAAATAAAATTTCCAAACAATATTCAAACTGTTGCATACCATTTGCGCAGTGTGGTAATACGTAATAACAAACATTCTTTAAATTGTTCAAATGGCTCTGAGCACTATGGGACTTAACATCTATGGTCATCAGTCCCCTAGAACTTAGAACTAACTAACCTAAGGACATCACACACATCCATGCCCGAGGCAGGATTCGAACGTGCGACCTGCCTAGAACCGCTAGACCACCGCGGCCGGCAAACATTCTTTAAACAGTGGTATGAGGAGAGGAACTATTCCTATGAAATTATGTTCCAAGATAACAGTTTTAGAACAAAGTATGTGTTCAAAATTAGAGAGTAAAACTTCGCATGATAATCACACGTAACTTCAGTCTCAACAAGACTATGTTTATTAAAGTGCACAATGTTTTAGAAAGGGTATAATGTTAACAGAGAATTTCTATAAAATCCAAACAACTTAATTAGTTGATATGTTCATGCATCACTCCGGGAAGTGTGGTGGTTTTTCTCTCAGCTCTGAGCAAGTGAACAAAGTTAAATAACTGACAATAATCGTCGTGGCAAACTAGCTGTGCAGTGCTGCAAACAAAATTATTCAAAAATTATATTCTTATCGCCTTTCAATACGCATATCATATTCATTCTTGCTGTCCTTTATAAAAATCTTTCATCATCTAACCGATACCATCGCAAGTCAACACAGCACTACCGAATGCGTCTCTCACATACAATACTTCAACTAAGAATGTGTCAGACTGCATAGAGGCAAAGACTGCGCCACAACAAGACTAAAGGCTGTTTAACAGTAATATAACTTGCTCTCTCTCTGACGTGCACATCGATAACTTACAAAAATCAAAACGAAATACCCACCTTACAGTCTCTATTGTTATTTTATTACATAGCCAGCCATAACTCACTAACGTGTTATCTGTTTGACTTTACTTTATTACTAACTCCTTTTCTTATTTACTTTATCGATTGCTGTAGTAACTTAGTCTTAGTGTCATTTTTATTTAGCAATTTATTATAATGTCTTTGATGTTACTTACTATTAGCTCCAATCAACTACTGTTCTTCTTATCTTGCATTTTGTGCAGATTATTTTGGCTCTGGCTGGCGAGATTCCTTTCGCCGTTACTGCTCCATTGTCCCGAACCTGCAGCAGGCCTTTGTGACCTCGACCACACTACTTCACCTTTCCCTGTAACTTACTTACCTGTCCTGCTTTCGCCTGCTGCTCCCACTGATCTCCAGCACAACACATTCCTCAATGCATTGTCTCTGTGCACACGCTTATTCAGAGCCCGATGATTTAATGACTATCAGTGCACTCGCACGTGCTAAAACTGATTATACAAAACTCTGCGTCACACACCCGAATGTACAATCTCCGGCAGTTCATCTACATCTACATCTACATTTATACTCCGCAAGCCACCCAACGGTGCGTGGCGGAGGGCACTTTACGTGCCACTGTCATTACCTCCATTTTCTGTTCCAGTCGCGTATGGTTCGCGGGAAGAACGACTGTCGGAAAGCCTCCGCGCGCTCTCGAATATCTCTAATTTTACATTCGTGACCTCCTCTGGAGGTATAAGCAGGGGGAAGCAATATATTCGATACCTCATCCAGAAACGCACCCTCTCGAAACCTGGCGAGCAAGCTACACCGCGAAGCAGCGCGCCTCTCTTGCAGAGTCTGCCACTTGAGTTTGCTAAACATCTCCGTAACGCTATCACGGTTACCAAATAACCCTGTGACGAAACGCGCAGCTCTTCTTTGGATCTTCTCTATCTCCTCCGTCAACCCGATCTGGTGCGGATCCCACACTGATGAACAATACTCAAGTATAGGTCGAACGAGTGTTTTGTAAGCCACCTCCTTTGTTGATGGTCTACATTTTCTAAGGACTCTCCCAATGAATCTCAACCTGGTACCCGCCTTACCAACAATTAATTTTATATGATCATTCCACTTAAAATCGTTCCGTACGCATACTCCCAGATATTTTACAGAACTGCTACCAGTGTTTGTTCCGCTATCATATAATTATACAATAAAGAATCCTTCTTTCTATGTATTCGCAATACATTACATTTGTCTACGTTAAGGGTCAGTTGCCACTCCCTGCACCAAGTGCCTATCTGCTGCAGATCTTCCTGCATTTTGCTACAATTTTCTAATGCTGCAACTTCTCTGTATACTACAGCATCATCCGCGAAAAGCCACATGGAACTTCCGACACTATCTACTAGGTCATTTATATATATTTTGAAAAGCAATGGTCTCATAACACTCCCCTGTGGCACGCCAGAGGTTACTTTAACGTCTGTAGACGTCTCTCCATTGATAACAACATGCTGTGTTCCGTTTGCTAAAAACTCTTCAATCCAGTCACACAGCTGGTCTGATATTCCGTAGGCTCTTACTTTGTTTATCAGGCGACAGTGCGGAACTGTATCGAACGCCTTCCGGAAGTCAAGGAAGCCTGTATCTAATATTTTCTGGGTCTCATGAACAAATAAAGCGAGTTGGGTCTCACACGATCTCTGTTTCCGGAATCCATGTTGACTCCTACAGAGTAGATTCTGGGTTTCCAAAAACGACATGATACTCGAGCAAAAAACATGTTCTAAAATTCTACAACAGATCGACGTCAGAGATATAGGTCTATAGTTTTGCGCATCTGCTCGACGACCCTTCTTGAAGACTGGGACTACCTGTGCTCTTTTCCAATCATTTGGAACCTTCCGTTCCTCTAGAGACTTGCGGTACACGGCTGTTAGAAGGGGGGCAAGTTCTTTCGCGTACTCTGTGTAGAATCGAATTGGTATCCCGTCAGATCCAGTGGACTTTCCTCTGTTGAGTGATTCCAGTTGCTTTTCTATTCCTTGGAAACTTATTTCGACGTCAGCCATTTTTTCGTTTGTGCGAGGATTTAGAGAAGGAACTGCAGCGCGGTCTTCCTCTGTGAAACAGCTTTGGAAAAAGGTATTTAGTATTTCAGCTTTACGCGTGTCATCCTCTGTTTCAATGCCATCATCATCCCGGAGTGTCTGGATATGCTGTTTCGAGCCATTTACTGATTCAACGTAAGGCCAGAACTTCCTAGGATTTTCTGTCAAGTCGGTACATAGAATTTTACTTTCGAATTCACTGAACGCTTCACGCATTGCCCTCCTTACGCTAACTTTGACATCGTTTAGCTTCTGTTTGTCTGAGAGGTTTTGGCTGCGTTTAAACTTCAAGAGTTACACATTCACGTAATGCTTCTATCGCAGACATGACTTAAACGAAACATTCCCATCAGTTCCGTAAATCTAGATGGCTACGTCTTTCTAAGACACGACAGATGTACCAGACGAGGTGTGGAATACATACGCTCTGATTTATTGCGTACTGTGTTACGCATATCCAACAACAATGAAAATAAACAAGTGGGATACATGTTCATAGAGATCAAATCCCTTGAAAGAAGATGCCTAGTCTATGCCCTCCACAAACTATGTAAAGTAGATGGGTTGTCCTGCTTCGAAAATGCCGTCTTAAGTTTCAAATCGACATATGAGGAAATAATTATGCGGGTACCACTACCACAAATTTTCTGTACGGCAGCCCCTGCGGTGTGAAATTCAAGTGTAGGCTTTCTTCTTCAACTCTGTCATTACTTAAGCTTACGTCTAGCCATCACACGGCTAGCAGCCACACTCTCACAGATATATTTGCTGTGACATCCCCAAGCAGAATAGTTACTATCTCTCAAATATTGGCACGCGGCATTGTTGCCCACGATATAATTTTCTTGATGTATTCATTAGGATGTCAAAAAATGGTGCCATAACTGACTACATACAGAGACTATAAACGCAACAGTGTATCACAATTTGTAGCTGAGGTGCAGGGAATGGTTTCGGTGACGAATTTCGATTCTTTTCCGGGTACGAACGAAACTTCGTGCATTTACTAACAAATTTACTCAATTATAAGACAAATATGCTCCCCTAAAGACCAGAGGAGTGAGAAGGGAACCTGCATCTTGGCTCACTAATGAAATAAAAGAGATCATGAAAATCGGAAACATCGCACATCGGGCATACACACTCTGCCCTACACCTAAAAATCCTGTCAATCACAAGCAGAAGCGGAACAGAATCATTCAAGCTGCGAGAAATGCTAAGCTCAGGCATGCCCATTCAGTAACTGACAAGAGAAACAAACCAGCTGTCCTATGGAAATACATGCGTGGTCTTGGTGCAGGCAAAGTATAAGCTTTATCTAATCCCCCAGTCCCAGATAAGGAACTGAACCACTATCTACAACCACAGCTGGACCACAAACGAAACGGAGACTTATTTATTCCTTCAAGAGGATGAACGACGCAACCACTAAAAATTCTGTCTGAAGCATGGTACTGGAAATGGATCAAAAAATCCCTAATTCATGTTAGATCAGCATCTACTGGACACAAATGGTTCAAATGGCTCTGAGCACTACGGGACTTAAGATCTGAGGTCATCAGTCCCCTAGAACTTAGAACTACTTAAACCTAACTAACCTAAAGACATCACACACATCCATACCCGAGGCAGGATTCGAACCTGCGACCGTAGCGGTCTCGCGGTTCCAGACTGTAGCGCCTAGAACCGCTCGGCCACCTCGGCTGGCTACTGGACACAATGGCATCACAATCCTAATGATTAAAATTACTGTTGACCCACTACTGCCCACTGTAATAGATATCTTCAACCACCCCTCAAACAAAAGTGTTTTTCCTGAGGTCTGGAAACAAGGACTAGTTAATCAACAACATAAACAGGACGTTGTCACAGTACCCTCTGATTACCGACCTGTATACAATCTTCTAGCAATGTCAAAGGCCTTGGAATATACACTCCATGACTGGCTAACCAACTACAGGGCTATTACAAATGATTGAAGCGATTTCATAAATTCACTGTAGCTCCATTCATTGACATATGGTCACGACACACTACAGATACGTAGAAAAACTCATAAAGTTTTATTCGGATGAAGCCGCACTTCAGGTTTCTGCCGCCAAAGCGCTCGAGAGCGCAGTGAGACAAAATGGCGACAGGAGCCGAGAAAGCGTATGTCGTGCTTGAAAAGCACTCACATCAGTCAGTCATAACAGTGCAACGACACTTCAGGACGAAGTTCAACAAAGATCCACCAACTGCTAACTCCATTCGGCGATGGTATGCGCAGTTTAAAGCTTCTGGATGCCTCACGGTTTAAAGTTTACGGCCCCTTTTTCTTCTGTGAAAAAAACGTTACAGGACACGTGTATCTGGACATGCTGGAAAATTGGCGCATGCCACAACTGGAGACCGACAGCGCCGACTTCATCTTTCAACAGGATGGTGCTCCACCGCACTTCCATCATGATGTTCGGCATTTCTTAAACAGGAGATTGGAAAACCGATGGGTCGGTCGTGGTGGAGATCATGATCAGCAATTCATGTCATGGCCTTCACGCTCTCCCGACTTAAACCCATGCGATTTCTTTTTGTGGGGTTGTGTGAAAGATTCAGTGTTTAAACCTCCTCTATGAAGAAACGTGCCAGAACTGCGAGCTCGCATCAACGATGCTTTCGAACTCATTGATGGGGACATGCTGCGCCGAGTGTGGGAGGAACTTGATTATCGGTTTGATGTCTACCGAATCACTAAAGGGGCACATATCGAACATTTGTGAATGCCTAAAAAAACTTTTTGAGTTTTTGTATGTGTGTGCAAAGCATTGTGAAAATATCTCAAATAATAAAGTTATTGTAGAGCTGTGAAATCGCTTCAATCATTTGTAATAACCCTGTACTTAACCACAAATAACCTTCTAGACTAATACCAATCAGGTTTCTGTAAACATCGTAACACATCTGTTTTCATAAAAATAGCAGACGACTTCAAGCTTGTCCTGGATAGACAAGGGGTGACTCCACGTGCTTCGTAGACTTTAGTGTAGTCTTTGACACTGGCCTCTTCGAAATTTTCCAAGTGTTGTGCAGCTGTTTCGTTCATACCTGACGTCTCGCCAGCAGTGCGTCTTGTCCAGCAACATGAAGTCACAGTGGAGACAGGTAGTATCAGGCATCCTCCAGGGCTCGTTATTGGGTCCTATACTCTTTTCATTGTACTTCAGTGATGTGTCATCAATCTTATATGACTAGAAGTAACACATGTATGCCAATGGCCTCAAGCTGTATCTAAGTGCAAAATCGCCAAAGTTAAAGACAGCTACTGAGAATTTCAGTACTGACCTGTGATGCACTATCGACATGGTATACTCTTTTCATTGTACTTCAGTGATGTGTCATCAATCTTATACTACTAGAAGTACCACATGTATGTCAATGACCTCCTCCAGCTGTATGTAAGTGCAAAACCGATAAAGACAGCTACCGAGAATTTCAGTACTGACCTGTGTGCACTATCGAAATGGTCACAGAATATAGCGTTAAATCTCAATGTAACCAAAACGGTACTGGTAGATCATACTAGGCTCATTAGCCCGAAAAACACGAATCCCTACCGTCTTTAATAGTCCAGGAGTAACAATAGACGAAAAGTTAAAGTGGGGTGACCACACAGTGGCAATATGCAAGAAGATATCAGCTTCTCTCCAAGACCTACAGAAATATTAAAACCTCTTCCCTTTCGATCTGAAAAAGAATTTTGCCGAAACGCTTATACTTCTATTTCTTGGCCGGTCGGTGTGGCCGAGCGGTTCTAGGCGCATCAGTCTGGAACCGCGCGGCCGCTGCGGTCGCAGATTCGAATCCTGCCTCGGGCTTGGATGTGTGTGATGTCATTAAGTTAGTTAGGTTTAAGTAGCTCTAAGTTCTAGGGGACTGGTGACCTCAGATGTTAAGTCCCATAGTGCTCAGAGTCAGCCATTCTACTTCTTGATTGCATCAATGTTGTCCTACATTATTTTTCTCAAGAAAGCACACAGTGCTTGAAACTGCTGACGAAACTTTGCATTCTAGATATCCATGACGTGGGATTCATTGACCATATTTCAACGTCTTATACAGACTCCTTGTAGGCTAGAGCAGAGATTCTCATAGGCTCTGTCTCCTATGTTGTCTTATCAAGGTAAAGTGAGAACTGGTCATTAGCTATACCTCTTATTCCTAATGACTCTAGCTTATTTTCTAGAATCTTATGGTCGAAAATATCAAAAGTTTTAGAAAGATCTACGAATATCCCTCACACACCCATCTTTGTGAATTATAATGTGGATGGTTCTGTACTTCTACCATTTCAGTACCAAAACTGTGATTCACTTGGAAGGTTGTACTTATTCAAATAAGTCATTAATCAGTCTTTTATAACTAACGCTATTATTTTTGTGGATGATTGTACCATGAAATGGGCCTTTAGTCTTTTATGTCTTCTGGTTACCTTTCTTCAGCAGAGACACAACCCTTTATTTCAATCAAGAGGGCGTACTCAGTAATGAAACAATGCAGTAGGCTCTGCCAGAAATATCGACTCTTAGACTGTATGTCTAATAGTGTATTTTAATACGACAGTATGCCTTCTTAGGCAATTTATAACACTTAAAACACTTGATAATGACACTTTGAAGCCAAAATCATTATTGTGTAAGTGTAAATGTAACACTGTATATAAACAACAGTCTAATGGCGCTACTGACATTAAAGAAACACTTTTAAATACCTGAGATATGAGGTCTCATATGTCACGCACAATGATCAAAAATACAAACTGTAAAAATTCCAGCAATTGGTAGGTGCTATAAATGGCTCTCTCTTCAAAAAGTTGGAAAAGAGACAGTACTCAAATTTTATAATGTTATGGCAGTGCCTGTTCTAATGTATGGGTCTGAGACTTGCACTCTAACCACCACTCAAAGGAGGAGGGTTGAGGCAGCAGTGATGAGACTCCTAAGACCTCTAGCTGGTTGCAAACTCAGATATCCGATAAAAAATAGTGACATAAACAACGAACTGGGTGTCATAAGAATACTCCAGAAAATAAAGGAGTACAGACAGAAATGGCGTGAACACATTCAAAGGATACCAGAAGAACGACTTCCTAAAATAATACACAAATATAGACCTCAAGAGAAAAGAAACGTTAAGCATTCTAAGAAGAGATGGAAAAATTAGCTGCAATCTACTTGTAACTGGAACAGGCAAGGATACCTAAAAAAAAAAAAAAAAAAAAAAAAAAACTTGATATGATAGCGATGATGTACTAAGAGAATTTCATATTTATATTGGATTCTCTACACACTTTACCCTAATTTTCGTTTGCTAGTTCTCTTTAAAAATAATTTATGTTGATTGCTCATAAATGTCTCGTGCAGGCTTACAGCTGACGATTTTCGTCCATACTTGATTTTACTGTTGTTATTTGGTAGAAATGGTTTGACAGTCCCAGCTCTTTAACAGCTACATCACACTTTTCTCTGTACATACTTGTGACCACATGGTTGTTTGCTGATGTAGTAATTGTAGTTGTGCTTATTGCACTATTAACCATCTGGAATATGCCTTAACTGTGAAGGATAGTTGCGAGGGTGCTACTAGTCTCATCTGTAATATCTGTGTTCATGTGTCTGTACAAGATGAAGTTAACATTTTCCGTTGGGATTTTATCTGGAACTTTTGTTAATTTATTGAAAAAAGTGTCCACAGAACTGCTTGGTTAGTGAGACACATACAAAATAATTAATTTCTTGTTGATGTCAAGCACTGCAGATTCAGTAGTTGATATTTCAAAGTGTTTGTCTTCATTTACTGCATGAAGATTATGCACTGATTTATATTGTATTCCTTTTCTAATATAAATCCAGTTTCTGTCTCATACTTATCAATCTAGACTTGTAAATATGTGAATGCCTGTATGTACAAATTATGTTTCTTTATTATTATTATTGTCTTCCTGGAGATGCAGTCCATCTGTGTATGCTGTTTGTTTTTTTCGTCATGCATGTTTCGCTTCCGTTTATTTATGAAGCATTCTCAGCCACCTGTAATAAGAGTTTGTTTTATGTATAAGGTAAATGTAATATATAAAGCTCCAGAGTTGATACTGTGCTGCAGTTTTTTCGTTATTCTCTTATTATTATGTGAGAAACAACTTTTTGCAACACAGTTTTGTAAGATAAAATTACTGTTTTGTCTTACTTACGATTTTCTGATCATATTATTTCGCTTGTATCGCTTTGGAATTGTACTTCATTGTCCTGTGTACGCCATGATGTTCGATTTTCGACGTTATCGAACAAATTTCACTTGAAAACTTAACTTTAACTGTGTAGGTTGTGTGCAGACTGTGTGTAGTGTTGCCAACTGTCACTGTGTGTTTTTCAGTCGTCTTTTGGCTGTGTTGTGGTACCTGTATACAGTCAGGTATTTAATTGTTTGTTATATAGGTGCATGTGTTATTGCGTATGGTTTGGGATGCTCTGGGAAAAAGAGGGAAATATGAGTATAGGGGAATGCAAATATTAGTTCTTCAATTTTTTTAAATTAAGGGTGTATGGTCAGGAGATGAAGTGAGGGATTATTTTGTATGGTTATTTTCTACAACTCATTTTGTTATACATAATACTGGCTATCATGATCAATGGGTTGTTACTCATATTAATTTGGCCTTTTTTTACTTCCTTGTTCATTCCTGTTGTGAGTGTTTATTCTAATAGTTTTCATATTCTGTTCAATGATGCTTCATGCTCAGGCCTTATTAGGGATTCAGCGAATGTAGGATGGCTATTTTTATACTTAAAGCTTCTCTTGTGTTCTTTGTGTGTAGCTTTGAAATGTCTGCCTGCTCTCCCAAGACACAATGATTTGCAATATTCACATTCTAACTAATATACACTGGCTCCTTGATATTCATCCACTTTTTATATTAGTGTTTGTAAATATGTCTAAGGTGTGTTACTTGGTCTGCATCATACTTGTAATCCTTGTTTTGTCAGTATAATTGCCATTCTGTGTGTTCATTTGTTAGTGTACAATTTATTTTTATTATTCATGTTAAAAGTGTTCCCATTTCATATTTATGTATGTACTATAACTTCTGTATTGGTTGTGTTTTGTGGTGATCATGTCCACTGCTTGTTTTCATTTTTCTTTTGTTGTGTTTTGTTAAGATAATTCGTAAATTTGGGAATTGCCCTTTTTTTTAAAAAAAAAAACAAAAACACATTGAAACACAAAGCTACTCAGAACGACCAACGTCATTCATTTTTTAAATAGCAACAAAGTCATATTGCCAACAATGTGTTCCAAATGTGGCCTCACATTAACAGCCATGTATTACTTTTGTTTACTACAATCTTTCTCTTTAAAATACTATGCACTCCCTAAAACAAAACAATGTCTTATTATCTCATAAAACATTTGTAACCATGTCTCTGAAAATGCATATATTAAACAAACAAAATATTTAATTTTCAATTAAACATCAAATTTTCTTTTAGTCTTTTAAAAACAATACTTTGAAGAGGTTTCATTAGAATGTAAGCAAGTTTTTCTTGAGTTTCACAATATTGTATGTTGGACCAGCCATGATTCAATTAATCACTGAGAAAATGATATTTCATGTCAATATGCTTACTTCGTCTTGAGATCTGAACTGACTTTATCATTGCCATTACACTTTGGTTATCCACACAAAGTGTCATTTTCATGTCTTTGTCCAGCAGTTCTTATATGAAAATCTTCAAACCCATTATCTCTTGACAGTAGTGAGTTGCAGATATGCATTCTGCTTCAGTATTAGATAGTGCAACCATAGATCGACTTTTGCAGCACAAAGTAACTCGTGCATTATTGTACAAAAATATGTATCATGTAGTACTTTTTCTTTCTTGTCACCTGCGAAATCTGCATCACAATAAGCCATTGTTTCTTGTTCTTGTTTTTCTGGGGAATAGAATATTCCACTTCCTGTCGAATTCAGATGTGTTAGAGTTTTCTTCAGATTTTGGATGTCTATGTGATTGATTTGCTACCATAGTATACTGCATATTACAGGTTCAATGTTGTTTTACTCATTAAATACAATCAACTGCCTATCGCTTCTCAATATGGAAAGTCTGACTTTGCTGGATTGATTCTGTCAGTTTCTCCTTGTGGTGAAATTGAAGTTATACAGTTTTTGATTTTTCCATTCTGCATGTTTGCATCACTTATTTAGTAATTTTTCTTGATGAATACAGGTACCTTCTTTTGCGCTTTTGATTCCAAGTTCACAATACATTGTTCATTCTTCATCAGTTGTTATCTCAAAATTTTGCATCAGCTTTTGCAAGAGATTTTTCGATTAAGATATGTCTCATCGAAAGAGAATCCCATCAACATGCACAGTGAGGTATAGTCTCTTCTCAGTATCTGATTTATAAAACACATTGATCAGATTTTAGGAGAATCAGCTTTTCGTTCTTAAGAAATCATTCAGTTTCTTATTCCATACAGTGCCTTTTTATGCAGACAAATTTTGCACCTCTGAAATTTTGTCCCTCTGGAACTTCCATGAAAACCTGTTCCTTCAGGTCACCACTAAGACAGGGTGTTTCAACATGGAATGTTATTATTATCACATGTTCATGTGCAGCTAGCACAAATAGGAATCTCAGGAAATAAATTTTTTTTCAACAGAACTAAAACTATCTTTAAAATCCAGTTTTATTTGATCCTGGTGATGCCCTCTTTCAGCTAGCCTATCATTGTACTTTCCATTACCCTTTTAATTGAAAATCCATTTTCCTGTAATTATTTCTTTTCAATGAACATTTTATTTATCCATGGGAATCTATGATTCATTTCTCTTCAATGACTCTTTGTCTTCATTTATATCCATCAACCAATTTTCTGAGCTTGACAAAATCGTCATTTATTTGGTGTCTTTGTTTATGATAAATTCTTTAATGTTCTTCTGGAGTTTGTCTTCTTTCTTCTTGTGGTTCATATTTTTTTATTCTTTTGATTTGTGTTATCCTTGTTATTCTTCTTCTTTTTCAAAAAATTATCTTCTTTTGTCTTCCTCTTGAAAGTATTCTCTTCTTCCTTCCTCTTCAAAAATATGGTTTTCCACAGTTAGGTTTATTCCTTCTTCTCTGGTTTGCTCTTTTTTGTCTTCATATTGATGAGTAGACTCAACATCTCTTGCTTCAGAAAATTTGCAGTCTTAAGATACCATGTGACATAGCTATTGTCTGTATAACCTGCACGAATTCCTCTTTCATCTCTTAAGCATGGTTTTCTTAAATTTTCAAGATTTTTGTGAACGTCACTGATCTAAAAATATCAGATCCTGTCAAACCTGATCTTCTTCCTAACCATATTTTAACTAGAGTCACATTAACTGCTGTAGCAGGGCTTTTGGTCATGAGATAAACTGCAATCAAGACTGCATAGCCCTCCATTTTGCTTCCAACTTTTGCGTCAAACAACATAGCCCTTACTTTGTTCATGGTAGTAAGATTTATTCTTTCTGCGTTACTATTCAGCTGAGGAGCTTCTTTAGTTGTGTAGTCAATCACCATACCTCTCTTTTTACAGCTTTCCTTGAAGTCAATATACCTGTAGTCTTGTTCTCTGGTACAGCCCATTTTTTTCTGTCTTGATATTGAAGTGAGCTTCACTTGCACTTAAATATTCCTTGATACAGTCATCTTTTTCATCTTGTGTGTGCAAAAGATACACTTTCAAGGAATGTGTATAATCATCAAGACATGTAGCAAAAATGTTATGCATTGAAATAAGTTACTGGGCTTACCTTACTCTGTATATCTGTGTGAATAATCTCAAGAGGTCTTGTTGATCTGTGCTGCACAATGTTGAACAGCTTTCTTATTTGCTTTGCCATGATGAATGTTTCACAACAAGGCATGTCCTCTTCTGACACAATGTTGTCCACACCATCACACAATTCTGGTATTTTCTCCAGAAAACTGATATTTAGATGACCTTATTTTTTGTGCCCCTGAACTGGTTTATTCTTTTGTCTCGCTGTCACTTCCTTTTCACAGTCTCTTTTGATGTCAGTGATGTACACTCCATTGTCTGCTTTGTTGCCTCACAAAATAATGTCTCCATCTTTCACAATCTTCACCTTTTTCTTATTAAATATTGCCACACCCACTTTTTCGGTAATAATTGCACTTACTGACAACAGATTTGTTGATCGTTCAAGGACACATTACACACATGTCAGTAACTCCCTTGTTGAGTCACCTTTACCATAAGATTAGAACACATGAAATTTTCATTTGCAATTTTAATTTTGTATCTTCACCCCCTTCTTCACATTTGACATAATTTATCTTTCATATGAAATGTGCTCATTACTTGCACTGTCTACAACAAATGTGGTATCTGTTTTGTCGATCTTCTTACTTTTCTCTCACAAGTACTTCTGAAACAAAAGCTATCTTTGGTCTTCTTTCATATTCTGATGTTCCTCTTTGAAGGTACATATTTTAGATGGATGATTTGTGATTCTGCAGTACTTCATGAAAGCAGTTCGTTTATTGACCAACACTCCCCCTGATGATATTTGCTACATGTTGAGAATTGTGTTCTGTTCTTTTTATCATTAAGTTTCTCTTTATACTCACTTACATAGTGACCTGAACCGCCACTTCCAAAGCACTTTACTGATTTACCAATATTTTTATTCTGGTGTTTCTTCTTGTGGGCTGTAGCTTTAAATGCAACACACAAAACACATTTTTTCATTATTTTTATCGGTTTATGTTATTTAGACTGAAGTCGCGATTTCAGCTTTTTCCAACTTTCCTCTTCCTTGCTGGTAGAGTTCCAGACACTTCCAAAATGTTTATATCCATCAGACAGCTTCGTTGTTATCTTTGTGATCAATGTTATTTTTCCAATATTCTGACTCAGGAGATTCAGTCTCAATGCTAGGATTTGCACTTTAGCAATATTGGATGAAATATTTCGATTTCTGTCGTAATTAAAGTGTAGTTTTCCCAGCATTTCCTCTTCCTTGATAGTAGTGTCCCAAGCGCTTCTAAAACGTTTAAATTCATCAGACAGCTTCTTTTTTTATCATTGTGATCAGAGCTATTCTGTCAATTTCTTCCCCAGGCGCTTCAGTCTGAATGCTAGGGCTTGCACTTTAGCAATATTGGACAAATGTCTAGATTTATGTCATATTCGAAGTCGTAGAACTCTCCAAGTAATTGCATATCTTTCTGGTCTTTATTCTTATGATAATCTTTGCAAGTGTGTTATACATTTCTTTAAACTTTTCACTGATAATAACGTATGTTTAAACAGTGATATCTATGGTTCTCAAAATGTAATATTTTTCATGTGAGTCTTTTTGTTCCTACTCCAATTTTTTCCATTTTCAGATTCCTTGATATTGTCGGTAAAGTAATCACCATGGCTCTTTGCAATGAACATCACATTTTATTCCAAGTCCGATAACGGACAACTTGCAGCGTCTTTTCATTTCGGCATCCTGCTTAATGCTACTTCTTCTGCCGATGGAGCCATGTTTTAACGTACGATACAGAAAAATCACAATACTTTCACAGTCGCAAATTACGACCTTTTCCTTTCCCAGATTTCCAACACGACGGGAAGCTCATAAAATCTGGGAATTGTCTTTCATTTAAAAAAATCACATTGAAACACAAGGTTACAGGGAACGACCGACTGCATTTGTTTCTCATATAGCAACGAACTCATATTAACAACAATGCACACCAAATGTGGTCTTCCATTAACAGGCACAAATTGCTTTCGTTTGCTACGATCTTTTTCTTTAAATCTCAACAAGTTTTCATTTTATTATTGAGTCTTTTGTATTATATAGGTGGTATATTGATTGTTTTCACTATGAGGTGTATTGCTTCTAATTCTATCTCATAGTTTTCTCTGTCTCGTGGGATTTTATTCAGTCTGTGTATCACGTGATGGAGAGCTGCCGATTTCATGTGACATGTATAATTCTGTCTGTTGTTGTTGGCTTTCTGCAAATGTGAAACTTGTGATGATTGCTGTGTTTTCTTATTGTTATATTCTAGAAGTATTTTTATTGCATTTTATATGACTAATTAATATGTATTCCCTTGTTCCCAGTATTGAGGCTGAAGGCCATCTTTTTGTAAGTTCAAAATGGTTCAAATGGCTCTAAGCACTTTGGGACTTAACATCTGAGGTCATCAGTCCCATAGACTTAGAACTGCGTACACCTAACTAACCTAAGGACATCACACACACCCGTGCCCGAGGCAGGATTAGAACCTGCGACTGTAGCAGCAGCATGGTTCCGGACTGAAGCGCGTAGAACCGCTCGGCATTTTTGTAAGTAATATTCCTTTTCAAATAGGAAGAAAGTCTGAGATGTGCTTACTGCATGGTTTTGGTAATTTGTCTGGAAATGACCACATTTTTCTTTTTTATTCTTAAACTGTAGTACAATGAAATGTTCAGTATCATTGTGAAAGTGATCCATTAATAAATAAAAGTATTAGTGCTACACTCGTACCACTACACTAACACGAGAGGTCCGTTCGAG
Organism: Schistocerca piceifrons; assembly: GCF_021461385.2. Classification (NCBI taxonomy): domain Eukaryota; kingdom Metazoa; phylum Arthropoda; class Insecta; order Orthoptera; family Acrididae; genus Schistocerca; species Schistocerca piceifrons. The sequence goes on from NC_060139.1 coordinate 613,622,963, forward strand.
TGTAGGCCTACAAGACTGACTCCATGTCTCATCTATGAAGGAGGTGGTATATCATTGCCTTCCTCTTATCTTTGAATCAATGTTCCCAGACCGTTGTAGGAGACCTCCAGTGTAATGTGGACTCCGAGCCATAGTGCAGTTCGGCATTTTTCAGGTCAGCAAACAATTTCAGCGGTGAAATAAGAGATAAATGACAGATGAAAATATTAAACCCAGTACGTTTGCCTCGATAGACTGGTTCAATTACCAATGAGCCTATGAGCCACGCTTCTTAGTACCCCAGCAATTAAATAGGAAATATCCATTCCTTTTTTTAACGATTACTAGGGCGTACTGTTAGTGTTCTGCCCCAGGCCCCATTCAGCCAAATACAAGGAGCGTTACTAGTGGGATGGAAAGAGTCCCAGATGGGATTTATTAGGGGATGGCCAGTTCCAGAATTGATCTTACAAACAAATGAAACCTCTTCATAATCTTCGAATTAAGGGATAATCAAAATTTTTAAATTGATTACGTACAACAGCAACCAGGCACAAATGATTTCACGTTCATACACGTTGGTTTTCTTTGTAAAACACTTTCATTGGGTGATAAAAGAAATTACCAATGTGCATCACGCGTTTTGACTCACAATATACGAACACAAATACAGAGTGGTACAATGTACACAAGCGTCACAGATAGCGCAATACGATTATACTGGTTTGTTATAGTTAAACTTTCCCTATTTAACACTTTATAACACCAAACTACACTCCTGGAAATGGAAAAAAGAACACATTGACACCGGTGTGTCAGACCCACCATACTTGCTCCGGACACTGCGAGAGGGCTGTACAAGCAATGATCACACGCACGGCACAGCGGACACACCAGGAACCGCGGTGTTGGCCGTCGAATGGCGCTAGCTGCGCAGCATTTGTGCACCGCCGCCGTCAGTGTCAGCCAGTTTGCCGTGGCATACGGAGCTCCATCGCAGTCTTTAACACTGGTAGCATGCCGCGACAGCGTGGACGTGAACCGTATGTGCAGTTGACGGACTTTGAGCGAGGGCGTATAGTGGGCATGCGGGAGGCCGGGTGGACGTACCGCCGAATTGCTCAACACGTGGGGCGTGAGGTCTCCACAGTACATCGATGTTGTCGCCAGTGGTCGGCGGAAGGTGCACGTGCCCGTCGACCTGGGACCGGACCGCAGCGACGCACGGATGCACGCCAAGACCGTAGGATCCTACGCAGTGCCGTAGGGGACCGCACCGCCACTTCCCAGCAAATTAGGGACACTGTTGCTCCTGGGGTATCGGCGAGGACCACTCGCAACCGTCTCCATGAAGCTGGGCTACGGTCCCGCACACCGTTAGGCCGTCTTCCGCTCACGCCCCAACATCGTGCAGCCCGCCTCCAGTGGTGTCGCGACAGGCGTGACTGGAGGGACGAATGGAGACGTGTCGTCTTCAGCGATGAGAGTCGCTTCTGCCTTGGTGCCAATGATGGTCGTATGCGTGTTTGGCGCCGTGCAGGTGAGCGCCACAATCAGGACTGCAAACGACCGAGGCACACAGGGCCAACACTCGGCATCATGGTGTGGGGAGCGATCTCCTACACTGGCCGTACACCACTGGTGATCGTCGAGGGGACACTGAATAGTGCACGGTACATCCAAACCGTCATCGAACCCATCGTTCTACCATTCCTAGACCGGCAAGGGAACTTGCTGTTCCAACAGGACAATGCACGTCCGCATGTATCCCGTGCCACCCAACGTGCTCTAGAAGGTGTAAGTCAAGTACCCTGGCCAGCAAGATCTCCGGATCTGTCTCCCATTGAGCATGTTTGGGACTGGATGAAGCGTCGTCTCACGCGGTCTGCACGTCCAGCACGAACGCTGGTCCAACTGAGGCGCCAGGTGGAAATGGCATGGCAAGCCGTTCCACAGGACTACATCCAGCATCTCTACGATCGTCTCCATGGGAGAATAGCAGCCTGCATTGCTGCGAAAGGTGGATATACACTGTACTAGTGCCGACATTGTGCATGCTCTGTTGCCTGTGTCTATGTGCCTGTGGTTCTGTCAGTGTGATCATGTGATGTATCTGACCCCAGGAATGTGTCAATAAAGTTTCCCCTTCCTGGGACAATGAATTCACGGTGTTCTTATTTCAATTTCCAGGAGTGTAGGTAGCATTGATGCCCAGAGTATGGTGTGCATGATTTCCAAGCGTCACGTGCATGATTTCCAAGCGTCACTGTTCAGTTCCAACTACGGCCACCAGGTGCCGTCATCAGTCATCATGATTCATGGTCTCACACACCTGAACAATCGCAGTACACTTGTTGATGTGTCAACATGAGCTTCAACTAAAGAAGCAGGGCATTATTGGTGAAGCTCTATTATCAAAACAACAGTAATGCTGCAGCTGCACTTCGAGAATATCGCTGGCTGAAAGCATTATGGAATGGTCCTCTTTCACCACATGCTGTGCGGAGCATGATGAAACAGTTCGAATCAGCTGGAGAATTGGGCGTCGCTTTGGGAAGTGGTCGACTATCGGTTGCACCACAGGTGGTTGATGAAATAGCTGTTGCTATGGCAGACAATGCTGCGTGCAATTTCCGATTGTCACCTGCTTCTCCAAAACACATTTGTAAACGATCGAATTATCAGACGATTGTTTCGAAATGCTTGTCCGTCACGATCACCTGATCTCACTCCCTGTGATTTCTGGTTGCGTGGCCACCTGATGGACAGGGTTTCCCAGGGGAACAATCAGGCATATACTGATCTGAAGCGCTGTATATCAAGAGAGGTAATCAGCATACCTACGGACATGCTTCGTTAAGCTTTGCAGAATGCAATCCTGTTCTTTCATTGTTTCCTGGACACTGATGGGCGCTACATTGAGCTCCTTTTGTAGCAGTAATAGTACCGGTATATTATGATATGATGTACCGCTGCAGCACATTAGAAGTGTTACAGCTGAATTGATTCTGCGTTATTTTTCTTCTCCATGTCCTTGACATTAATGCTACCAAGTTTGGTACTCCTTCGGTTATTATTTTCCGTATTACAACGTGTTAAATAGGGAAATTTTAATTATAACCACCTGACACATTAAAAAGATATGACATTTATGGAAAGAAAACCTATATTACTGTTATATTAAATTGAAAACGCATTTTACATTAAATGTAAGACATTAAATACAGAGAAATAACAGCATGAGAAACTTAATTTACAAAGTGGCAGAGAATTAAAGATGGATAATAAGGTATGTGGAAACCTTTCACGCTATTTTAACAGTGCTGCCAACAGTATATTAGCATTTAATAATATTTAGTGCCATGAAAATTACTGAATATTGTAGACACATAAATTTTCGACTGGTTGCAGCTGCACACCATCAACAGTTTGTTTCAATAATAACGCTGTAGGACAAAAGAAAAATAATGTTCTTAAAACAATGAGTACCTGACTAGGTTACAAAAAATGGAACTGTGGCGTGATTAGTGAAGCGCTTGAGCTGAGTAGGACCATGCGCGGCTGTACTCACTATAGACAGAGCGTAATGTAGATATCGCTCCCCCTCTCTCTCCCCCTGTCTCGCTCTCTCCTAGTTCCGTCACAACCACATACACTTAAAACTTTTTTTGGCAGCGTTATTTGCACTTTTTGATCTTGAGACGTTAACACGTACAGTAAAGTGTGTTACCTTCCTTGAGAAATGATTAGACATTGTAGTGATGTGATGACATGTTTGTAATACACTCCTGGAAATTGAAATAAGAACACCGTGAATTCATTGTCCCAGGAAGGGGAAACTTCATTGACACATTTCTGGGGTCAGATACATCACATGATCACACTGACAGAACCACAGGCACATAGACACAGGCAACAGAGCATGCACAATGTCGGCACTAGTACAGTGTATATCCACCTTTCGCAGCAATGCAGGCTGCTATTCTCCCATGGAGACGATCGTAGAGATGCTGGATGTAGTCCTGTGGAACGGCTTGCCATGCCATTTCCACCTGGCGCCTCAGTTGGACCAGCGTTCGTGCTGGACGTGCAGACCGCGTGAGACGACGCTTCATCCAGTCCCAAACATGCTCAATGGGGGACAGATCCGGAGATCTTGCTGGCCAGGGTAGTTGACTTACACCTTCTAGAGCACGTTGGGTGGCACGGGATACATGCGGACGTGCATTGTCCTGTTGGAACAGCAAGTTTCCTTGCCAGTCTAGGAATGGTAGAACGATGGGTTCGATGACGGTTTGGATGTACCGTGCACTATTCAGTGTCCCCTCGACGATCACCAGTGGTGTACGGCCAGTGTAGGAGATCGCTCCCCACACCATGATGCCGGGTGTTGGCCCTGTGTGCCTCGGTCGTATGCAGCCCTGATTGTGGCGCTCACCTGCACGGCGCCAAACACGCATACGACCATCATTGGCACCAAGGCAGAAGCGACTCTCATCGCTGAAGACGACACGTCTCCATTCGTCCCTCCATTCACGCCTGTCGCGACACCACTGGAGGCGGGCTGCACGATGTTGGGGCGTGAGCGGAAGACGGCCTAACGGTGTGCGGGACCGTAGCCCAGCTTCATGGAGACGGTTGCGAATGGTCCTCGCCGATACCCCAGGAGCAACAGTGTCCCTAATTTGGTGGGAAGTGGCGGTGTGGTCCCCTACGGCACTGCGTAGGATCCTACGGTCTTGGCGTGCATCCGTGCGTCGCTGCGGTCCGGTCCCAGGTCGACGGGCACGTGCACCTTCCGCCGACCACTGGCGACAACATCGATGTACTGTGGAGACCTCACGCCCCACGTGTTGAGCAATTCGGCGGTACGTCCACCCGGCCTCCCGCATGCCCACTATACGCCCTCGCTCAAAGTCCGTCAACTGCACATACGGTTCACGTCCACGCTGTCGCGGCATGCTACCAGTGTTAAAGAGTGCGATGGAGCTCCGTATGCCACGGCAAACTGGCTGATACTGACGGCGGCGGTGCACAAATGCTGCGCAGCTAGCGCCATTCGACGGCCAACACCGCGGTTCCTGGTGTGTCCGCTGTGCCGTGCGTGTGATCATTGCTTGTACAGCCCTCTCGCAGTGTCCGGAGCAAGTATGGTGGGTCTGACACACCGGTGTCAATGTGTTCTTTTTTCCATTTCCAGGAGTGTAGTTTCATGGCGCGGGAGTAATGCTGTGGTTGAAGCAAATAAGGAGTTGGGGACATATCAGATGACCAGCGGTGAATATACGTGAGGTGCTTCAATAGGACTGAGATCTGAAGAAATGTGGGCCATCACTCAAGATGACTGAAATGCTCACTTTATTGTTTTTATCATTCCCAAAAACTTTTACGCTGTCTACCTCTGTTGTCATCCTCAAATATACCACAAGCACTTTAAGTGTAATATTTTTATTCTAATCGAGGTGAGTTCGTCAAATAAGCATATGCCAATATGGTGGGTTAGTATATGTTGACTTAAACTATTCTTTAAACGTGTTATGTTGTAAAGGGTTATTCATAAGCACCTCGTCGCGCGGGATAGTCGCACTGCCTAGGGGCCTTGCCACGGTTCGTGCGGCTGCCCCCGTCGGAGGTTCGAGTCCTCCCTCGGGCACGGGTGTGCATGTTGTCCTTAGCGTAAATTAGTTTAAGTTAGATTAAGTAGTGTGTATGCCTAGGGGCCGATGACCCCAGCAGTTTGGTCCCATAGGAACTTACCACCATACGCACCTCCAGGATTTCAGAAGACGCTTGCACGAAAACTGAAGGACATATGGAAAATAGAAAATACCAGTGTTTTTAATGCACACTACCGGTGCTTAATATGAACACAGTTTAAGACGTGGTGAACATCAATCAATATGATAGTCAAATTCTTGTCATACTCGTCCCAATGCGGCATGGTCAATATCACTGACGATATTCCGTCCTTGTAACTCTTTCGAATTAAGTGGCAGTTGAGTCATGAACACACGATCTGCGACATAACATCACAAGAAGAAATCACATGGATTTAAATCAGGTCATCAAGGGTGTCACTGAAGAAGAGGGTTGTTGTTTATGGGAAGCATCGCTGAGGCAGTTCGGCATTGCGATAATCACGAACATCTGAAACAAAGAGTCATGGAGCAGTATCTTGCTGCAAAGTGAAGGATACCCTTGTAGTTGTGGCATAAGCCAGTGCTTCGGCACGTCCAGGTAAGACTTGACAAAGTGTGGCTCGCGAGCTAGTCCCCTCCAGCGAGCGCTTCCACATCCATCTCGACTCGTGCGGTGACGTCAGGGCCACACCGAATCCACGCAGGCCAACTGCAGGGACAACTGTCGGTCATCGTAGATCCTAAGCTCTACCCACTCCCAACGCGTAAAAATCAGTGACTAGGCAAAGACCAAACACTGTGGACCAGGACTACTCAGAGTTTTTCGCTCACAATCCATTTTGTACAGGGAGCTGCTAACAGCGCATGTGAATAACCATTGTACTGATACTTACTGGCAGATTATACTGTGTGCCGGACTGGGATTCGAAGGCGAATCCTTTGTATTCCGCCGGCCGCGGTGGCCGTGCGGTTCTAGGCGCTGCAGTCCGGAACCGCGGGACTGCTGCGGTCGCAGGTTCGAATCCTGCCTCAGGCATGGATGTGTGTGATGTCCTTAGGTTAGTTAGGTTTAAGTAGGTCTAAGTTCTAGGGGACTGATGACCTAAGATGTTAAGTCCCATAGTGTTCAGACCCTTTGTATTCCATGAGTAAATGTTGTATCAATTGAGCCATCAGAACACAAGTCATGATCTGCCCTCACAGCGTTGCTTCCCTCAGTACCTCAACTCCCATCTTCGAAACATCACAGAAGTTCTCCTGCATACCTAGTGGGATTAACATTGTTGGAAGAAGGATGTTGCAGAAACATTTCCCAGCCCCCTCATTCCCCCCTCCCCCCATCCCTTCCGTCTGGAGTCTGTACAAAATACCATGGCCAGTAGATGCACAGTCAGCAGGGCACGAGTGGGGAAAGTGGTAGTGGTGGGAGTTACAGGCAGGTGCTGTAGGGGAAATGCTGAGCGCTGGAGGGGAAGTGCCATTTTAAACTGAAGCTCACACTTTTTGTAAACATTACGTGGAGTCCCTCCACACCCACATTTGCATGGTGACCATTATTCAAAACGATCTGTCACCTCCACTTTGGTTAGTATCTAAAAAGTATGCCACTGAAAATGAAGCTGCATATTTTCGCTTGGCGTGTTAACCATTTGTAACTTTCAGAGAAGTGTCATGAGTAGCGAATTTTGCGTAAAACTAACACATTTTTCTGGTTGCCATGTTAAAATTTGCTTCTGTTGCCAAAGCACAGCAGAGTTTACAAAATGCCACCTCACAACTGCGGAGAATTCTGAAACAATGGTTTATTATGTGAGGAACCGAGGGAAACGAAGATCAGTAGCTTATGAGAAAGCACATCCTAGGTATAAAATAAACGTGTAATATCTTCAGTTACGTTGTTCCCAAAGCCAGTAGCATTTCTCATTTCACCAGCTATCGATAGCCCTCAAAAATTAAATTCTTTCATTAAAAGAGACTGTAGTTAGTGGAATAGCATGGTAGGTAACGAAGTTTTGCTTAATAGACATATGGAAAAATACTCTCCTACTTGTATGCTATCATTTACCAAAAACTCTTTTCGATATCTCAAATAGTTTATGAGATATTAAGAATGTTGTGGTTATTTCAGTGCCGACCGCGGTGGCCGAGCGGTTCTAGGCGCATCAGTCCGGAACCGAGCGACTGCTACGGTCGCAGGCTCGAATCCTGCCTCGGGCATGGATGTGTGTGATGTCCTTAGGTTAGTTAGGTTTAAGTAGTTCTAAGTTCTAGGGGACTGATGACCTCAGATGTTAAGTCCCATAGTGCTCAGAGCCATTTTGATTTGATATTTCACTCTGGTTTTATCGCTGGTGCGGCGCGAACGCAAATAAGTGTGCTACATCAGATCAATTTTTTCGAGATTTGTGACAGATTGAGACGTCCATCCAAGACTAAAGAAAAATTCGATATGTTAGCTAAATTTCATACCCAGAAACATATTACGTAATATGCACCAAACGCAAAATCATAGCGACCTCTATTTTTCATTGCAAAACATTTTCGAATTTCTCGCAGTGTCTTATTTTCATGCAAATATCACAATAACTATGACCATTAACGAAATGATAGTCACGTCATCATGAACCTGACGTAAAGCTATTAATAACGCGAAAAAGATTTTTTTTATAGAATAGTTTTCGTAAAATCGTTTTGAGAAATATTGCAGGACGTACGCCTCGATTTTATCATCGCTGACCGGCCGAAAGGTAGCAAACATTGTCGGCCTTCCCGTCTGAACAAACAAATGAACTCGCCCAGCGCTTTGGATGAAAACTGATTACTGTACATCAGACACCGTATCTTGTGTGGACTGTACGCTGTGCTTAAGTCATTTCTTTGTAACATTTTTTTGTTCCCAGTACTGTTAGTACCGCTAGGTAAGTAGCAGACCTTCTGTGAAGTTTGGAAGATAGAAGACAAGGTATTGGCGGAAGGAAAGCTTTGAGGGCGGGTCGTGAGTTGTGCTTGGATAGCTCAATCGACAGAAAGTTTTCCCATGAAAGGCAAGGAATTCAGCTTCAGATTCCGGTACAACGCATAGTTTCAAATCCCCGCACACTCTGCCTTTCGTCCAGTAGTGCTAGTCCCGCATGGTATGCAGGAGAACTCCTGTTTGGAAGGTAGGGAGTGAGGTACTGGCGGAAGTTAAGTTACAACGGCGGGTCGTTGAGTCGTGCTTGGATAGTTCAGTCGTTACCGCATTTGACTGTGGAAGGCATAGATCCCAGGTCTGAACCGACCACGGATGGCTCGGTCGCTTAGAATGTTGCCTGCAAAAGGCATGGCACCAAGGAGAGTGGGGGGGGGGGGGGAGGAGACTGTCCCAACGCCCTTCTTTGCTGAAACATTGATCGAACAGATTGCACCTAAAAATATTTGAGAAAGAAATAGTTGTACTAGGTAAATATATCGTCAAGGATGAATGATTGGAATAGTGAATTAAAACGACAATAGCAAGAAGTGTTTCTTAATGATCGTCACCTTTGGCGGCATGGCACTCACTATGTTCCGAAGACTTCTCGGTATTATCATTGAATGGCCACCAGTATTGAAAATGACGATTCTCACAAATACATGACAGCCGAGGGCAGAAGAACACAATACCTGAAATCCCGCCTTATCAACAAGCCAAAAACTGTTCCAAGTATTTTTCTTGGAAAGGCAAAGACGTTCTCACTGACATACAGTGAATAGTTTTGACTATAAATTGTGCACTACAAACATACATATTCTAAAGACTAATACTTTGTGAATGCAGTCATTCTCTTCTCTAGTTGGGTGTTCGTTTTAGTTCCACCTAATTATGGTGCCCTATACTCTTCTCGATGTCTTCCAAATACTTCATCCTAGGCGGTCCTCTTCCTTTCTTTCTCAGCACTCTCTCATGAAGTATATTAATGATAAAGGTGTTGTGTCTGATGACATGTCCAACAAATTTGTTTATCTTTTTCTCTCTATCTTCTTCTGAAAAAAAAAATCGTTATCAATTTTGTCTGAGTTTGTGTTTCTCAGATGACACGTGAGTTCGTGGTGCCATTTATTCATTTGCTGATTTGCGTTTTTGATCTGCTTTGAATTTATTTAACCATACTGCTAACAATGTTAAAACATCCACACAGAAATATTACAAGAAAGAGATTCTACACTACTATTTATGTTAAATGAGCTAGACATGACACGAACTATTGTCGGAAGAGAATACAAAAAAAAGTGTTTGGCAACATACCCCGGAAGACAAAATTGTTTACCGATAATACAACAAAACTGATATGACCAAGTTATTATCTCAAATAGAAACAAAAACGGTTTCATATAATTGTATACCTTTATGAAACAGTGAGACGAATGAATAGTTATTATTGCAGTATTGAAAATTCCGTTGAGTTTACAGAATGTAATTGGGGTAGATATTTATTGTGTATACACCAGAATTTCGAAATAATGTTCAAACGTTTTCATCATATCTGCTGAACTGATGCTTTCTCCCTCTATTAATTTTTTTTCCCTTTTGTGTTATCAGAAGCAAATCAGCATATAAATGTAAACAGAATAGTCAAAGGACATGATACTCGAAAAATACACGTTGCCCAATATGGAAATCAGTTAACGAATTGATAAAATACTAAATCGTGTTCTGATTCAATTAATAGCTGGTGTTTCTCCAACGCTCTACGGGATTCAGGAAAATACAACCGTCGAAAGAGTCTAGCCAGCAACCTAATCCCCTGCACTATTTCGTGTTTCTCAGTAAAGGACAGAAATGTAATAGCGTAAAGCTCTAATTTGAGACGCTTCCGTGAATCTCCGTCTACAGAGAAGATTAATTCGCGCAAATAATCTGGCGTTCTCGCTGCGCTATGAGATATAAAGCGATGAATAAGTATTAAATTCGCAGCATAACGATATATTTTCACTGGCGAGTGTCCAGTTCAATAGGATGATTACTATTCAGAAACGTGTAACTGTTCATTTGTGCTTTGTCAAAAAGAACGAGAAGCTGAGACATATTAAAATACGACTACTCGTCCGTCCGACGTTTTTTTTTCCCTCGTCTCGAGCTTAATTGTAACTCTTAGAATCCGGCGTATTCAAAAGGAAACAGATTTCTCTCTTTCGAAGAAGATTTATTTTTCTTCGCCCTTTTTCTGCGGAGTTTTGCTCCTCTTTGCTAACGTAATTACTGTATATATAGAACGTATCCGACTGCATAAAAATATGAAGCGCGCTTATTTCCAGTTGATTTTATAATCACAATCGCTCTCCGGGCCCGCCATTCTTCGCACGCTGTGAATAAGAACTAATTTCTTCCTTCCTAGTGAACTGTAATTTCCTGGTCTTCAATGGCGAGTTTGGAAAACTCTTCCATCATCGGGGAAGAGGGAGCGAGAGTGCAGCGGGATCCGCGGCGGAGAAAGGAGACGAAATTCGACTGAAGCGATTTGCAGACTCTGCCAAGTTGGCTCCACTGAATGGGGACGTAACTACGCCACACGCAAGAGTCGGTGGCTGCATATTCATGAGTCGGCAAGACGACAAACAGCGGTCCTCTCGAGGGCACCGCCGTCGGCGTCGGCGTCGGTGTGGAGGTCAGGTGCCGGGAACGTCCGGCGGCGACGGCGGCTACGTCTGCAAGGCGCGGGTCCGGCCGCGGCAGGTGTGGAAGGGATGGTGGGGTGGGGAGGGGAGGGGAGGCACGCGTGGTTGCGGCGGAACACGCGCGAGGCGCCAGGAGCAAACAGCTGCTTTTCCTTCAATCCGCTTCACTGCTCGGGAAAGTCGCTTCGCATTCAGAAGCAAAACATTTAAGTTGTAAGCTACGGCTTCTGTTTTGCTCTTTTCTGCTGATGGGTAAGCCTGCGAGCCGAACGTATAAGTGAAAAATTTTGCACAACGGATTTTATAACGCTTATTTGTCGCCCTGACACTTATACGCTCTCCAGAAGGGTAAGCTTATCCCTTGCTCTATATGTGACGTTAACTAGTCGTATGCAAATCTGGTTGGTTTCTAACCATATCCTCAGTATATGCTACAATGTTCAGATGCGCTGACCTACAAACACTGCCTCCACCAGGTGGTTGCAAACATGAAATACACAAATAAGGAGATAATAAAATGACAAAGGAAAGTACTAGCTATGAATTGATACACTCAGTAGTGTTAAATTCTTTACTCTTCTGCAATTTACTCTATTCAAGATTACACAGTACGAGCAACATTTTAGTTCTGCCTATTCGCATTTGGTAATCGCTCTGTCTGGCACTGTCCTGTGATATATTCGCGGTCGTTAATTCAAGCGCGGAATACTGACATCAGCTGTGGCAATTGCAATTATATTTAGAACTGCACTCGCGACTAGCAACGTGAAGCCTCAGCATAGAACGAGAAAGACACGTGATCAGCAATTTACTTTACTTCCCTAACCGCCGTTGCGAATGTACAACCACTACAGTGATCTAACGCTTATCACTGCAAAGGTTCTCGCCTCAGCGGGATAACATAAATTCTACCTCACCAAAAGCTTCCGTAGGCACCTCCACAGCTGCCGTGGTACACCAGACGATCCTCAGGCTCTCGCTACAAGTAGTCTGTCCCAGTAACGAGGTCGCACACCTCGCCAGGACCAACCTCTCTCCTCGACGGCCCAGGAACAAGTCTTTCTCAGTCGCTACGCTTTTTCGTAGCTCCTGTTCTTTTTTCTTCCCCCCTTTAATGTGCGTGGCCAATCACGTTGCTGGAAGGCGTTCGTTTCCGAGCGCCGACCAATCTCAGTTTTGCAACCGACCGAAGCCTCTAGAAGCTTCCAGACTGTTCCAGAAGCTTCCGCTCCGGCCGTTGGGAAAACCACCTACATGCCGCCACGCGTTTTGTGAGCGAGCCCCTGTGTCTTCTCCTTGTCCTCAGCCACGTGGCTCCAGCTAAGCCGCGGTCCACCCGCCTGGGGTTTCCAGTAGCTTACGGGCGCTGTTGTCTTCAGATCTCAGGCCTGCCTGCCTCGGTTGTGTCTTTCCCGTTCTCTTGCCAGCTCCACGTCTCCATCAGCTTCACTATCGCCCAACGTGCAGATATTCTGCTACAAATTAAGATCCCTAGCCGATGTCAGTATCGTTAATGGTTTCCAGTCTCGATGTTTATACTATTAAAGGGTCTTCTTTCTGGAATGGTAGTTGTAATGTCGCTCAAAATGATGCCACCTTACAAAGTGAAATCTGCATGTACAATATGGGCAAGTCTATGAAGTGTCTGAGAATGTTCATGAGGATATATTCATGATTTTCTGTGTCAGGAGTTCGTCGAGTTGAATGCAGTAACTGTTCTTATTTTTCACAATTAACGGAGAGATGTCTTAGGACGTTTAAATATCTTCGTCCACCCCTCAAGGAAGAATTGCAGGATTGCTGTTGTTCACGATTTGTATAAATGTCATGACAGATTACGTGGAAAGCAGTATGAGACTACACGTACGATTCTCTTGTATATAAAGAAGGCACAATGTCGAAAAAGTGTAACGAAATGCAGAAAGACCTGCAGAGGAGCGATGATATGAGCGGGACTTGGCAATTGACCCTGAACGTAAACAAAATTATCGATCTGCCCATAAAAAAGAGGAAATCAACGTTGCTGTATACTTACACGATGGCCAACAATCACCGGAAGCAGTCACACCCATAACATAACTGGTAGTATGCCTAAGGAACTATTTAAAGTAGAATGAACACGTAAAACTAATTGTTGAAAAAGCAGATGCCAGATGGAGAATCATTGGCGGAAGTGTAGTCAAACTGTGGAGGAGATGGCTTCCAGTAACTCCTTCGACCGATACTTGACTATCGTTCGTCCCCCTACGATTGAAAGAGCAAATAGAGAATATCCAAAGAAGAACAGCGTGTTTCGTTGCATGTTGGATTAGTAATCACAAAAGCGTTACTGAGCTGTTCATTAATTCACTTAAGTGGGAGACGCTGCAGGGAGAGTGACCTGCATCGCCGAATGGCTTTCAATTAAAATTCCGAGAGCGCACGTTCTTGGAAGAGTCAACAGATATATCACTTCCTCCTACGTATATCTCGCGAAAGGAGATTGAAGGTAAATTTAGGGAGATATGAGCTCACACGGAGGCTTGCCAGCGATGGTTCTTTCCGTGCATCGTTCGGTACTGAAACAGGAAAGGGAGTAGATGACAGTGGTATGTAAATTACCCGCCGCCACACACACCGTAGGCCGGTCGCGGTGGTCTAGCGGTTCTAGGCGCGCAGTCCGGAACCACGCGACTGCTGCGGTCGCAGGTTCGAATCCTGCCTCGGGCATGGATGTGTGTGATGTCCTTAGGTTAGTTAGGTTTAAGTAGTTCTAAGTTCTAGGGGACTGATGACCACAGATATTAAGTCCCATAGTGCTCAGAGCCATTTGAACACACACCGTAGGATGCCATGCGGCGAACAAATGTCGGTGTTTTTATCGCAGATAGGCTGCAGTTCTACGATCCGCTGCAGGGATGATCCTGTTGGCTACAAATCAACTTTTGTCAAACAGTTGTAGAATGAGAGACATTCGGTACACAAAACTGGTAACAGTGTGGAAATTTCATACGCTGTGCAGTTATGAACGCTTTGAAGGAAATAGAAATCTAGAGTTTACACACGTAATGGCCGTATAAGATTCTCGGCGAATAGCATTTCTTCTGCATTGTTTACTTTCTTCGACTGCTTACTGTTAGATTGGTGCATAAGTTGGTAGCGTTTTTCCATGGGTTTAATAAACACAACAGATACTATTTACAATAGTTTGTGATAACTTTTCGATTCCGTGACTACAGAAATCACGTGGATTTGCGGCGATGTGCATGTTCGGAACCCATTTTTATCAGCAAAGGAAGTTCCTTGAAGGTTGCTCGATAGAGAGCGGAAAAGGTGAAAATCTCAGGGCGCAAAGTCACGTATATAAGGACGATGTGGAATGACTTTCCAACCAAACTCCTGTATAGTGTTTTTTTCAGCTAGCACAGTGGGTCCCAGCTTTTCTTAGATCATATGGGAACACTTTTTAAAATGAAAGATGAATGATATTTAGTTTGTGTGTGTGTGTGTGTGCGAGAGAGAGAGAGAGAGAGAGAGAGAGAGAGAGAGAGAGAGAGAATGAATGACGAAGGAATTCGTCGTGCATAGCCTGTGCTACCCACAACTCTTTCTCAGAAAAAAATGGTTCAAATGGCTCTGAGCACTATGGGACTTACACATCTATCGTCCTCAGTCCCCTAGAACTTAGAACTACATAAACCTAACTAACCTAAGGACAGCACACAACACGCAGCCATCACAAGGCAGAGAAAATCCCTGACCCCGCCGGGAATCGAACCCGGGAACCCGGGCGTGGGAAGCGAGAACGCTACCGCATGACCACGAGATGCGGGCATCTTTCTCAGAAAAGAAAGCTATCTATCCACGGTGAGGGTAGACACTTGTTACAAAACATGCTTTCCCTGCACGAATCCTCTCCATTGCGGCACTTGCTTGACTTGCACACCCAGCAGTCCCATTTAAAATCGACCAAGTTAAAATGTGTGCACTATACTCACTGCCCATAAATCACTTAGCTGTTGCACTCCTTACGTCTAAACTGGCAACTAATAGTAATAATAATAATAATAATAATAATAATAATAATGTCTACAGCACTACAGTAGCCCCCATGTAGTTACTGCTGTGTTGTACTGTCAATTAATTCGTTTATGTGTTTCGAAGCGAGTAATGGAGCAATTTCTGGACTGCTGCAGGTACTATCTACAATTTGGAGACGATATTTTCTTGATATATTTGGTATTTGTTACGTGTATGTCTCACTTTTATCATCAGCGATGTACGGTACAAAGCACACCGTAAGTTTAGTGGGTGGACTATGTAAGAAATCCGTAACTTTCATCACATTAATGCTACTAATTGGGAAAAAATAATTATTGATAACTCATACAATCAGTGAATGCATGGTTTCGCGGCGATATGAACTGATAAAATTTTCTTGCGCTTCCAGCCGCATCAAGTAGTGGTTAAAATCACACATTTTAACCTCCTGACGCGGCTGGAAGCCCGAGAAAATTTTATTGATTATATAAACAGTATTAGAGTCTTACAAAATTGTGATAATAGTAATGGTCTTTTGAAAATAATTTAGTTTCAAAACGTGTAGTTTTTAGTTCTCAGAAAAATTTCATTTTACCTCTCAAAGGGTAATTTCCTTCAGGTTGAGAGCCACTGGTCTTGCAGAGAGCGGGTGGACGTTATCGTGGAGTAGCAACACTTCACGCTGTCTTCCTTGTTGTTGTTCTTGGATTGCGTCAGCAAAATGTCTCAGTTGTTGATGATAAATATCAGCAGCGGAAGTTACACCTCGGTTAAGCAGCTCATAGTAGACTACACTGTCGCTCTTCTATCAGATGCATAACATTATATTTCGTGGATGCGCGCGGGTGTTGCTGTGGGGAGTTGCTGCTGTTTTTAGCGTCAAACATTCCTCTCGTTTCCTTAGGTTAACATAATGACACGTGCCGACCTGCACGCATGGCCACCCGCCAATTTTTTTGATATTGCCTTAGAGCATGCTGTAACCATACACTCGATTTTTTAACCTTCTCCACTGCGTGCTAATGTCGCACGACAATCGAATGATCACAGTTCATCACATTTACCAATTCTCGAGTACTTTGACGCGGATCACTGTGGATTAACGCGTTCAAACGATCTTCGTTAAACCCCAAGGTCTTCCTGAACGTGGAGAGTCACTAACGTCAAAACGATCCTCCTTAAAATGAGAAAACCGTTTTCTTGCCGTGCTCTGTTGGGTGGCATTATCTCCATTCATGGCACAAATATTTCTGGTTGCCTCGGCTGCTGCCATTCCTCTATTGAATTCAAACAGAAAAATACACTCCTGGAAATTGAAATAAGAACACCGTGAATTCATTGTCCCAGGAAGGGGAAACTTTATTGACACATTCCTGGGGTTAGATACATCACATGATCACACTGACAGAACCACAGGCACATAGACACAGGCAACAGAGCATGCACAATGTCGGCACTAGTACAGTGTATATCCACCTTTCGCAGCAATGCAGGCTGCTATTCTCCCATGGAGACGATCGTAGAGATGCTGGATGTAGTCCTGTGGAACGGCTTGCCATGCCATTTCCACCTGGCGCCTCAGTTGGACCAGCGTTCGTGCTGGACGTGCAGACCGCGTGAGACGACGCTTCATCCAGTCCCAAACATGCTCAATGGGGGACAGATCCGGAGATCTTGCTGGCCAGGGTAGTTGACTTACACCTTCTAGAGCACGTTGGGTGGCACGGGATACATGCGGACGTGCATTGTCCTGTTGGAACAGCAAGTTCCCTTGCCGGTCTAGGAATGGTAGAACGATGGGTTCGATGACGGTTTGAATGTACCGTGCACTATTCAGTGTCCCCTCGACGATCACCAGTGGTGTACGGCCAGTGTAGGAGATCGCTCCCCACACCATGATGCCGGGTGTTGGCCCTGTGTGCCTCGGTCGTATGCAGTCCTGATTGTGGCGCTCACCTGCACGGCGCCAAACACGCATACGACCATCATTGGCACCAAGGCAGAAGCGACTCTCATCGCTGAAGACGACACGTCTCCATTCGTCCCTCCATTCACGCCTGTCGCGACACCACTGGAGGCGGGCTGCACGATGTTGGGGCGTGAGCGGAAGACGGCCTAACGGTGTGCGGGACCGTAGCCCAACTTCATGGAGACGGTTGCGAATGGTCCTCGCCGATACCCCAGGAGCAACAGTGTCCCTAATTTGCTGGGAAGTGGCGGTGCGGTCCCCTACGGCACTGCGTAGGATCCTACGGTCTTGGCGTGCATCCGTGCGTCGCTGCGGTCCGGTCCCAGGTCGACGGGCACGTGCACCTTCCGCCGACCACTGGCGACAACATCGATGTACTGTGGAGACCTCACGCCCCACGTGTTGAGCAATTCGGCGGTACGTCCACCCGGCCTCCCGCATGCCCACTATACGCCCTCGCTCAAAGTCCGTCAACTGCACACACGGTTCACGTCCACGCTGTCGCGGCATGCTACCAGTGTTAAAGACTGCGATGGAGCTCCGTATGCCACGGCAAACTGGCTGACACTGACGGCGGCGGTGCACAAATGCTGCGCAGCTAGCGCCATTCGACGGCCAACACCGCGGTTCCTGGTGTGTCCACTGTGCCGTGCGTGTGATCATTGCTTGTACAGCCCTCTCGCAGTGTCCGGAGCAAGTATGGTGGGTCTGACACACCGGTGTCAATGTGTTCTTTTTTCCATTTCCAGGAGTGTATGTCGGAAATGTTCCGATTTCTCCACGTGGCCCTCCATTTTCTAGCGTACACAGCTCCACTCACTATCTCCAAACGACAAAATGGCAAGATGTAAACTCAAATAGCAACAATGAACTAGAAATAAAAAATGGCATCCGGGATCTACTACGCCGTTGCGAGGGTTTGCACACAAACACTCAAGGTCTGTATGTACATTTGCAGAGCACTACTTGGTCAGCATCTTATACTATATTACAGTTACAATTGAAACAGTTCATTGTGCATAATTACTTTAGGAATGATTGTGTGCATCATTTTTAACACTGGGGCACACTTGTATGTGGCACCAGAATAAGATAAGAGTATTAATAAGTTAAAATGAAAGTAGTATACTATAAACGATTAATATCTCTGATAGGCTCGATAATGCGGATCGCTGACTGTGCGCGACCGCAGAGTCAAAGATACTGTGTAAGTGGGCTGCTTCTGTGTTGGCAGCGCTGTGTAGCGTTTTGCATTCGATCTCTGACTGCGCTTTCTTTGTAAGAGACTCTGTGGCTGGTCGGACTCGTTGTTAGAAGTTAATCGCCAGTACTGTTGGATAGTTGGAAGTGAACAGTCAGCAGTGATGGATGTTCAATGTGAGAAGTTAGCATTGATGGAGGGTAGAGGTCTTAAGTGTTAACGTAGGCTAAAGATCTGGAAGTATCCGACTTGGAGATTGAAAGTTATTCATGATTATATATCTTTGTACTGGATGTCAGTGACGATTTATATTTGTTTGAACTGGATGTCACATTATTAAGGTAAAAAAAATACATTATTCGGTTTGCTACAAAATGAAGATGTTTTTGAGGTAAGTGTTTAATGAAATGTATAGGGGCTTTTTTTTTTTTTTTTTTTTTTGAGCAGTCAATTGCGTTGGGCTAGAATATTCTGGGTCAGTGTTGGCATGATAAGAAAAGTAAAGAGAAAGCAGGCTCAGTATATTCAGTTCTACTCTGCTGTTTCAGAATCAAATAACGTAGAAGTTTCATCTTCTCATGCATTCAGCAGTTTAAGTGCAGACACACTAATTTGAATATAGAAGTTTCTATTGTGCTGCTAGTGTTGGAGTAAGAGAACGCTTGGCGCAGAATTGTAGGTAGCTGTCTGGGAGGGAAAGACGATGGAGTAGGCAGTCTTTGTGGTGTGCTGTGTGAAGCCACCAAGAGTTAAATTAATATAGGTATGTCAATATTGTCGAACATTGAAGCAGAAGTCTTCGTGCAAATAAGGTAAAGATTTAAATAATTACGATTTCCGTTTTTGCCAGTGCTTTAGTATAGATGAGTTGGCTGATAATTTGTAATTGTTGAGTAACTCCAGAATGTACGTAAACTGTTTTGAGAAAAGGACTAGTTAGATATTTCATTTTTGTCATGCTTTTAAAATTTGTTAACTAAACTGTATATAATTTGATGATTTACATTTATGTTGGATTAATGAAATTAGATAATACTTACTGTTTAAATCTGTTTATCAATCAATTGTGACTAATGTAGCCTCAATTGTCAAATGTTTGTGGAAAGACAAACTTAACATGCAATATAATTTTGCTAAGAAAATTCAGTGTTAGTAATTCACGATAATCAGTGCCTCCTCTCAAGTCCAGGTCATACATTTTTTTTTAAAGAAGTTGAATTTTCTTAAATGTTCTCGTTTATCAGCCAAAAGAATTTCAAGTGCATTTTCAGTATTGTGGCCATCATTGCCCACTGCTGAGCCTTTAGTTAGCATATTCATATTTTTTATGAGAGACCAGAATATACCGCGTTCCATCGTTGCTACTCTAGAGGTAAGAAAATTTAATTTATTTGTTATGTGCTTAGGGACCAAAGTAGACAGTTCTGAACAGGGCCAGATGATTCAGTGCCTAAGGGGCTGAATGTATTTTGCAGTGACTGTATTTCGTTATTGGTATCGGGAATTGCATTGTCCATTCGATACGTAGAGTTTTGCTAACGATAAGACAGAGTAAGCACACCACATGCACTTACAACACGTAACACGACTATCAGACTTTGGTAACCCTTCCACAGTTTAGACTTCATTCAGCTTAATCTTAAAAAGTTTAATTATATAAAAAACGTTACAACACTGGGATTAGGAATAAATAATTTTCAGAGTTTTTTATTTGCAGCTAACAAACATAAACTTATGGCGAAAATATTATGATCACCTGAATGCAGTACAGCAGTGATTGTGCGTGGTCGCCACGGCCTTGGTTGGTTTCCAGAGGTACATGGCACCAGATGTTTACGTGCAGAACACGCAACCTCCATAAATTACAAAATGGTTCAAATGGCTCTGAGAACTATGGGACTTCACATCTGAGGTCATCAGTCCCCTAGAACTTAGAACTACTTAAACCTAACTAACCTAAGGACATCATATCCATGCCCGAGGCAGGATTCGAACCTGCGACTGTAGCAGTCGCGTGGTTCCAGACTGAAGCGCGTAGAACCGCTCGGCCACAGAGGCCGGCCATAAATTACAGGCCGGTGTTTTGTGGATGCGGAGCTGGAGTCTAATAGCGTCCCCAGAGTGTTCCATCTGGTTCAGATTAGGCGGATTTGGTGGCCAAGACTTAACGCGTAGGTTGATTATCATGCTCCTCAGATTACTGTTGCACAGTTCTGACTTTGTGTCATGGGCATTTAGCTTGCTAGAAAATGCCATTATACGCGAGGGCATGCAAGTTGTCCGCAATAATGTTCATGTAGCCACAGCTGTTACTATGCTTTCGTTTAATATCGCAGATACCATGGAAGCCTAGAGGAATGTTACCATAGCATAAAACTGCCCGCGTCGGTCCGTCTCCGTGGCGCGATGCATGTTTCGAACGTCCGTTCGCCTAATGACAGTGTATCTGTACACGACCATCCACCTGCTGTAACAAGAAACGTGATTCATCACATCAGGCGACACGTTCCCGTTGATCTACGGGCCAACCCCGGTGATCCCATGCCCATTTCTCTCGTAATTAACAATGCTGTTCGATCAACAAGGAACACGTGCGTTATCTTTGCAGAACTCCACCTTCAACAAAGTGCGCTGAATGGTGTGTTCCGAAACACCTACGCCTGCACCAGCATCATGCTATGTCGTCAGATCTACTACTGATCGCCATCAGTCATGTTTTGCAGAATGGGCACACTTCTGACCTCCACCTTCTGTGAAGAGGTGTCAACGTCCAACACGTTGTCGCCTAATCGTTCGTTCACCCTCCTTCAACCACTTTACACAGACACCCACAACAGTGGCATGCGAACAGCCTTCCATCCTCACCATTACGGAGATACTTGTTCCAGAACAATTTTCTCTTCGTCAAAGTCGCTTAAGTCAGTGGATTTCCTCATCTGCGGCCCGTATTGTTACTAGAATGATACCCCATTCGTCTCTGTTCTGCTTACATAGTTTCCTCAGCACGTCCCGTGCCCGCAACGCCGCCAGACGGCATTCTGACTCGCTTGGACAGTGGTCGTAATGGTGTGGCTGACTGGTGTATTATGAAGGTCGCCAGCGACTCGTTTGCCGCCCCCTACCTTTTTTCATCCTCGTGCAGTTATTGTGTGAGCCCGTCTGATGTGCTTTGCCGACGCTGTCAGTGTAGCATGACTACAGTGCAGCGCGACTAAAGCTCACTGATCTTAACAGGCGTAAGTTTTTATGTTTTGTATTATATTATTCGGATTTTTAGTTCTTTTTAGTCATTTCGTACCACTTTAATGTGATAATTCATGTGTATCGAGCATTTCAGATGACCTAAGATTGTGGTTTGGTTGTTTGTGTCTCTTATTCATCTCTTTTTTTAACATATTATCATTTGCATCCTAGGTTTTCTGAACAAATAATTAAACCTGCTCCAAAGCGTCATTAACTGAGATCGAGAATAATTTTCTAAAGAAAATGTATAAATAAACCTGGCAGAGCCCATGAAGAGCTGTTTCTTTTAATATCATACTCTGGATCGAATGAGATTCTAGGTATTTCATCCTATAGGGAAAGTAGATTTTGTCAAACAATGAAAAATATTCAGTCACGGAGACGACCGTGTTCTCGTCTGATGACAATGTCTTCCCATCAAACTAAATTTTGAAGCTTTGAAATACGATACATCACTGGGAGCGAACGAAGGGAATAAGTTCGATGGGGATTCAGTTCAAATCTCAGATTACACTTTGTCGCCATTTTGATGCTGATTATTGGGTTAAACATTCTCCACGTCAACATGTAGGGTAAGGTCGGGTAGTACCGGGCAAGAAAGCTTTTTCTAAATTATAACGTTTTCTCCACGATGTATTGACATATTCTTTGTACCAACCAGTACTGTGATAGGCTGCTCAATATAATTGTGAAACATGACGTCATAAGAATATATTATCGTCGATTTTTTAATATTTTTCCAATTTTCGCATTTTGGCTGCTTAAATTTTTGAAGGGCTGTATCAGACATGAAATTATAACGTGTAAAACGTCGTTTCGCAACAAAAAAGTTTTAAGTGAATCACAAATGTTTATAAATTTGTATTTTCCTATCAGCTTATATAGTTTATCAAATAATCTGTCAAGTTGTTCTTTGCTGAAAACTGCTGCTGGCTGTGAACTCGTGGACTGAAATGTCCTCGTCCTTAAGTCTTCAGGACTTTTCCTAAAATCGTAGTAAAAGTCTTTACTCGGTTTTTAGGACCGGTGCTTTATTTTCAGGTGCTCTCCATACTTGCACATTGGTTTTGAGAACATATCTTTACACAAAGGAATGAGCTGGCGGTCTAAATTTTTAAGACAATCGTACAATACGTTTGTCACTGAGTGATCTCGGAAAAACTTATTGCTTCCTAAAACACGCTTCATGAGGATCTCTTTGCTTTTACATTGCCTGACTATTTCTCACTCTCGTCCCTGCTTGTCATTTCAAGAGCTTTTTCTAGCTTTGCCTGTTAAAAAAATCTTTAAAAATTAAGTTTTTATTCTATCATACCTGAAATTGCTTTGTCAAATACAACCCAAAATTACCGCTGTGGAAGTTTAAAATTCCCATTGTTATTACTAGGGTTGTTAGACGTTGTCGTAGCTCGAAACATAGAGTATAATGTTAGTTGTATCCAAATACAATAAAAATGTAACATTACTCGCTTATATATAATATTCTAATGTTAAGCTCATGTAATGAAAAGCTCACTAGGAACGGATAACCTGTTGCTACTGTGAGGTGTTCTGCTTTTAAATAATCGTGTTTGTGTCTGCACCGACAGGCGGCGAAGTACAGTGAAGAGCCAAAGAAACTGGCACACCTGCCTAATATCGTGTAGGGCCCCCCGCGAGCACGCAGAAGTGCCGCAACACGACGTGGCATGGACTCGACTAATGTCTGAAGTAGTACTCGAGCGAAATGACACCATGAACCCTTCAGGGCTGTCCATAAATCCGTAAGAGAACGAGGGGTTGGACATCGCGTCTGAACAGCACGTTGCAAGGCATCACAGATATGCTCAATAATGTTCAGTCTGAGGGGTTTAGAGGCTAACAGAGGTGTTTAAAACTCAGAAGAGTGTTCCTGGAGCCACTCTGTAGCTATTTTGGACTTGTGGGGTGTTGTATTGTCCTGCTGGAGTTGCCCAAGTCCGTAGGAATGCACGATGGACATGAATGGATGCAGGTGATGAGACAGGATGCTTATGTACGTGTCACCTGTCAGAATCGTATCTAGACGTATCAAGGGTCCCATATCATTCCATATGCTAACGCCCCATTACAGAGCCTCCACCAACTTGAACAGTCCACTGTTGACATGTAGGGTCTATGGATTAAGGATGTTGTCTCCTTAACTGTGCACGTCCATCCGCTCGATATAATTTGAAACGAGGCTCGTCCGACCAGGCAACATTTATCCAATCCTCAACAGTCCAATGTCCATGCTGACAGGCCCAGGGGAGGCGAAAAACTTTGTGTCGTACAGTCATCAAGGGTATACGAGTGGGCCTTCAGCTCAGAAAGACTATGTCGATTACGTTTCGTTGAATGGGTCGCACGCTGACACTTGTTGATGGCCCAACATTGAAATCTGCAGAAATTTGTGGAAGGATTGCACTTCTGTCACGATGAACGATTCTCTTCAGTCGCCATTGGTCCCGTTCTTGCAGAATTTTTTTCCGGACGTAGCGATGTCGGAGATTTGATGTTTTACGGGATTCCTAATATTCACGGTACATTCGTGAAATGGATGGTCATGCGGGAAAATCCCCCCTTCATCGCTACCTCGAAGATGCTGTGCCCCATTGCTCTTGCGCTGACTATGACACCACTTTCAGATTCACTTAAATTTTGACAACCTGCCATTGTAGCAGCAGTAACCGATCTAACAACTGCGTCAGACGCTTGTTGTCTTATGTAGGCGTTACCGATCGCAGCACCGTATTCTGCCTGTTTAGTATCTCTGTATTTTAATACGTATGCCTGTACTAGTTACTTTGGCGCTTCAGTGCAGAACCAGAGGGCTAAAATTTCTGTAAGGGCTTGTATAATTACAGGGTGGCGCACCATAAGTCACCCGACTGAATTTTGATGCTACAAGTGTACTATTGGGGCAATAGCATTCAAATTGTGCTCTCAACTTCGTGCAGTTCATGGATATTACGCCAGATGTCGTTGCGAGTTTATCGCTTACGTTGTGAGCCCGCCATTTCAGTTTTCCGCGATGGCGGGTAAAGGACGGTTGACTGTCGCACAAAAGACGAAGACTGTGTTACTGTTCGCGGCCACGAACAGCTTTACATTGACACAGAGAAGGTTTCGCACTCGTTTCGGCACACGGTGGGCTCCCAGCGCACAGACAATACGCAAATTATATCAAAAATTTGAAGGTACTGGATCTGTTTTGGAGTGTCAGCGGCCACATGCACGTACCGTACGCTCGCTGCAAAACATTGAAGCAGTTCGAGTGGCTTTGACTCATAGTCCGAGTAAATCAACAAGAAGAGCCAGTGATGAGGTGTGCTTTTCACGCCAGTCTGTACAACGAATTATTCAATCCGACATTCACTTGTATCCATACAAGATGACTGTCGCGCATAAGCTTACTGCGAGAGAGAAGGAGCGGAGATTGCAGTATGCAAGGTGGGCAATCGAGCAAGACCAAGAGGCAGTGCTACACAACACATGGTTTTCTGACGAAGCTTATTTTTACGTGAACAGTGTTTTGAACAAAAAGAACATTCGATGCTGGGCATGTGAACCTCCGCGAATAATCCACACGAAAGACATCTACGGGGAGAAAGTGTGCCTGTGGGTCGCGATGTCAAGCCATGGAATCATCGGTCTGTTCTTCTTCGAACAGTGAACGCTTTTTACACATGCTGCGAAATCAGTTCTTTCCTCAACTCATGGCCTCATTTCTTCCATTGCAGGCACAATGGTTTATGCGAGATGGAGCACACCCTCATATTGCCAAAATTGTGCTTGATTTGCTTCACGAAAGATTTGGCTTTAGGGTATTGTCAAACAGATTTCCAGAACGTTATGAGGAGGGGGAACATGGCCGCCCCACATTCTGGGCCGAGGAGGAACCTATGATGGCCTGCACTCTTCGCGTCTAGCGCTCTACGAGTCGCCATGGTTCTACAAGTCTCCTCCTCTGGACTTAGCCACTGCTTTCGTGCTGAGGCCAATGCTGTGAGGTTACTGCTGCACTAGAACCTACATCCTAAAAAGTAATATACACACCTGTTAGTGGTCATAAATGTGGGCTGTGTCCACCCTGAGCCTTAAAGGCGACTTCATCTCTCCTTGGCATACTTTCAATGAGGTGTCTGAACGTCTGTGGAAGAGTGGCAGCCCATCATTCCTCAAAAGCCGAAACCGCCGATGGTCGTGATGCTGGACGCTGGGGGTCTGGAACGAGGGTGACGTTCTAACTTATCCCAAAGGTATTGCACTGGATTCAAGGTCGATATTTCGGGCAGGCCAGCCCATTTCAGGAATGTTAACAAAATTCTACTTCGCACATGTTGCTTTATTACAGGGTGCATTGTCATTCCTTCTGCTGATTTCATGCTATATTTAACATCTACCCTTAGCAAAGCCCCTGTGTCCTGTCCTTCTGTAAATGAGGTATTCTTGTTCTTGGTCTACTTGTGGTTGTTCCTTTGCCTTTCCCCGTATTTGCCATGCCACTAGCATTCGCTGACGGGCTTATTACTCAGGCAACATCCAGTGACTAGTCAACCTTCGAAGTTACTGAACTCTCCTGGCCAATGCATTCTGCTGTTACTGCTTGTCTACTGATATCGCAATGCTCCCCGCCTCCTTTTATAGTGGTCTATAATGACACCTAGTGGTTGATTCCGCATTACGTGTGCATTTTGGGGTACTTTTGATCAGCTAGTGTAAATGCTCTTGTTAGGTTGGGTTGTTTGGGGGAGGAGACCAAACAGCAAGGTCATCAATCTCATCGGATTAGGGAAGGACGGGGAAGGAAATCGACCGTGCCCTTTCAGAGGAACCATCCAGGCGTTTGCCTGGAGCGATTTAGGGAAATTACGGAAAACGTAAACCAGGGTGGCCGGATGCGGGATTGAACCGTCGTGCTCCCGACTGCGAGTCCAGTGTGTAAATGCTGTTGTGAATAGAGCACTGACTTGTCTGGATGGCATCCTAAACTGGAGGAAAGCATCTTAAAGGCAGCTTAGTGAGCTTTGCCGAGTAATGATCTGATCTGTGACATCAATATACTTGGTAAATTTTTTAGTATGTAAATTAGTGAGCATATGATATGTAGAGGCGAGTGTTTCTTGAAAACTGAAGAGACTATTTCTTTGAAAAATGATTTACTGTCGTGAAAAATCACAAATATTTTAACAAGCAACTATCGTTTTTGACTATCACTGTCCATCTTCAGATGGCAAGAGGAAGCAGCAGTTCGCATATAAGCACACTGAACGGACAATACAGTTTTCTAAGTGTGAGTGAGCCACATGTTTCTGTTACGACCTGAAGATGACTGCTGACTAGTGACAGCTGAAACTGGTACTTCCCTTTTAGAATTTACGTAAGGCTCAAGGAGAACAGGTTCTAATTCAAACTATGTAGATCACATTGCCCATCTTGTTGAAATGTTCAAATGTGTGCGAATTCCTAAGGGACCAAACTGCTAAGGTCATCAGTCCCTAGACTTACACACTACTTAAACTAACTTATGCTAAGAACAACACACACACACCCATGCCCGAGGCGGGAGTGGCCTCGCAATCCGTGCCGTGGTGCCATAGACAGCGTCGCGACTCCGCGCGGCTGCCCATCGTGTTGCATTGGCTACTGTTGAAATCAGCACTGACACAAACGAGGAAGGAGAGAAGTTGTGATGGTCGGTGGTAGGAATCTAAAATGATCTGTACATGCCACTTGCCGATTAATAGAGCACTATTTCTAAAAAGGAAAGAAACAAAACTCATTATGAGGTGGCTTGATGTGCTTCTGCACCTCCCCGCAGAGCGCAGGCTAAGTATCATCTTCCTATTACTCAGTAATGATGCTCTCCAAGTCTGCAACAGAACTGGCCCAACAAACGATGGCTGGTTAAGTCAGCGCTGACAGACGGCGCTGAACTCTGTCTTCCTCGGGGTGTGGCACCGCCCGTTCTCTCCACTGGTGCGGTGTCAGCACCTTCTTAACGCCGTTCCACGGCGCTGCGCTGGTCGGCGTGCAGTCGATGCTTTAGGACTGCACTCTCGATAGAAATTATGTAAACTTAGAAGAACTGTTGAATGGAACAGAAAGCCAGCTTACCAAATAACATGAGTTAAGGATAAATACGAATAGAGCGTAGTTGGAAGTTATGAAAATTAACAGAAATAAGATTTCTGCTTGGTAACATAGTGGAAGTACTGTAACAAAGTGAAGCTGCAGAAGATCACCGCAGCAAGGAAAACATCATTAAAATAAGAGTGCAAACTGTAATAGCTTTCTCCAAGAAAAGAAAGCTTGTGTTGTGCAATAAGCACCTGGGGAGGAAGAGGTTCTTGAAATTGCACTTCTGAAGCTCAGCATTTTCTGTAAGCAAAACATGGATGGTGAGAAGACCAGAGAAGAAGAAACTAGTACCATCTGAAATATGTTACTGTAGGAGGGTAATACGACTGAGAGACTAGACTAAATAAAAAATAAAGAAGAACTGGAAAAACTTGGTAACGGATGAAATTTGCGAAAATCTGTACCTATCAGAACGGAACGTAAATAGGAGATGAACAATAGCTGCCAAACACTCTTAATTTGGAACTAGGTAGGCAGTAGAGGAGAAGTGTTCAAGTAAAGACAAAATCAAACTAAACCGAATGTAGAGGAAGTGCGGATTAGTATATATGCAGAGATAAAAAGAGGATTTCAAGAGAGAAAAGGATGATGGAGAGTTTGAAACAAGTCGCGATAGTCATTACTATAAAACAATAAATTTTAAAATTTCTCCATAGTCTTTATATCGTCGTGATAAACGAATGGGAAGCTTGATGCTGAAGTTTTGATATCACCGACAGTCTGTGATACTAGGAACTGCTGGCGTTCCAAACTGCAAGTTGTACGCAGGGAAAAAGTAGAAAACGAAGCCAAACGCTTCCTGC
Source organism: Schistocerca piceifrons (assembly GCF_021461385.2). Taxonomy (NCBI): domain Eukaryota; kingdom Metazoa; phylum Arthropoda; class Insecta; order Orthoptera; family Acrididae; genus Schistocerca; species Schistocerca piceifrons. Next base: position 613,651,595 of record NC_060139.1, read on the forward strand.
CAGCTCTGTATTTGTACCCAACACACTATCATTTCTTCAGGATGTCGATATCCGCATTCACTCTAGAGATGCGAAGAAGTCCTTTTGTACCTGATATCCTGTTGGAATAGCTTGACGTGGACTAGAAACGGATTAATTCACTAGCTAATTGATCTTGAAAAGTCCTTCAGCAAAACTAGGGTCGAAAGATAGTCACAAAGAGTATTGAGAAATACTTCAGTAGCCTCGTTATCGCAGTACTCGCTGATGGCCCATAGTGAGAAAAAGAGAAAGCCCCGCCATCCTCCTCACACACACGCCAGTCAGGCACTACCGACAGCTGAGTCATCCATGTGCCAAAGGAGTCACTTGGATGCGGTGTGGAGGGGCGTGTGTTTAGCACACCACTCTCCCGACCGTTGCCAGGTTAGCAGATGTCTACTACTCAGTTAAGTAGCACCCCACCTAGCTTCACGAAGCTCAATGGACCACGTTCCAGTCCTTCCGCCAAGGAAGGGGAATCGGAGCCAGATCCTCCGCACGGAGGCCATCTGCACTGATGGCTCGGCTAGAGAGGCAGACAGGACCCATAGCACTTACACTTTCTATCGCAGCTGGTTATTCACACGGTCATCATAGCATGAGTGTCATTCGTTTACAATCTTTCCATCACAGCAGTGCATTTGCCCTCTCCAATAATGTAGCAAGCCGCCAGAAGAAGTTAAACGAAATGGTGGAGTCCGTTGTTAAATTTTGGCATCGCGCGGTAGTTCGTTTTTGAAGAGGAACAACATTACAACAGTCTATGCTGAATTGGTGATAGGTGACGGGAGCAATGCACTATCGTATGACATATGATGCTTCCTGTGCGGTCAGAGGTGTCGGAATCACGAAGAGGCACACTATCTCCCTGTGAAGAAAGGGGAATCACAAGAGAAGCGGAGGCCATGGTGCTCGAAGACTTGCGTATCACAATTCGGGCGATAGTGGAAAAATGAAAATCAATCACGGATCAGTTCCCAACACCTTGTACGACATTTTGAACTTGATAAGGTTCACCACCCGTTGGGTTCCGCGACTGCTCACACTCATTTAAAAAGCCTGTCGAATCGAGGCGGTGGTGAGATCTTGTAGAATTCTCGGGTGTCTACCCGACTCACATCGTGTTCTCCATGACATATCGGTAAAAAGACTGGTTGCTGGTTCTTGGTGACTGAAGTGGAAATATTGCAGCTAATCGTACTGGCTTCTTTATCAGACTAACCACCATAGACGAGTATGTCACAAAATCCTCCAGCCACAGGAGAAAAACAAGCAATCGGAACATGTGGATTCACCACCACCAAGAAAGCTGAGGACCCATCCGTTATTGGGCAAGATGAATCTGACTTTTTTTTAAATTGTCATGATGTGGTGCTACAAGATTATGGTCGCAAGGCGTAAACTGTCACAGGAGAGAACTACCGAAATCTTCTGACGACGTTACGGGAGCCTTCTAAGACGAAGCGTCGCGGGACGATGTACAAGAGGGTGGTTATACTCCTTCGTAATGCCCCAACTCATTCTACAGATGACACAATCACACATGACGTCTTTCGGGCTATCAACTTTCGCCTCATTCCGCTGTTCTGCTGAAATGGTATCCAGTGAATTCTTCCTCGCCAAATTTTCATGATCACAACTTGATTTTTGTGATATGTTGATTAACTTTGTGACTACTCCTCGCTGAGCAGTATAACTTTTATGGGCAACGTACCTGAATTGCACGGTACTTTGCGAATTTTTGGTCGGTAAACGACTCAAATGCATTAAATAATGCCGCCCCGCTGCGGTATATACATGAGTCGTTACAGCAAGGTTACGCAATCGCGAACGTGAGCAGTAAGAAAAGTGAACCCCATCTATCACAGCTTTAAATTTATGCTTTGATCCACGGTATCTGACAGTAGTGGAAACGAGTTTCAAAACACAGTGCTTACTCCGAAATCGAGTTGACTTGTGAATATGCAACGGCTCCTGACACCTTTGAATTCCACTGCACGTTATTCGGTCCATGATAGAGACATTCTGAACCCCATCGTTAAAGGCTACGAGAAGAACTACAGGGTATTACGGAATGACATCTTAAAAATTTCAGAGATTGTAGAGAATGAAATTCAGAACGTTTTGCAATATGGGACCTGTAGTTGGAAAGTTTCTACAGCACTATGCACTTTCTACACATTCGACAGGCCAAATGAAACACCAAAATACTGTAGTCTGGAAATCATTTATTAACCGTAGAATACAATCAGATACCATAAATGGAATGTGTGGTTTATCTGTTGTAGAGTAAATATTCGATGTGACGATCATTAACTTCGTTACAAGATGAGCAACAACCAACCATGTTTTTTATTATTCTGATTCCATTCTCGCCACTGATGATACCAAACAGTGTAAAGATGTTCTCAATTAGCTCAAGTGTTTCTTCTGGTGTTGAGTGCCCAAGGGCCTTCACATAATCCCAGAGAAAAAGTTCAAGAGTGGTGCAGTCAGGGGAGCGCAGAAGCCAAGTGACTGATCATTCCCTTCCAATTACTGCCTGCCTGAAATTATCTATGAAAAATGCCCTGGGTCGATAATCAAAGTGCGCTGGAGCACCATCATTCTGAAACCATAAACTAGCGCATACTTACAGGGTGGAGCAAATAAAAGTGGCCTGAAGAACACAATTCCAGGGTACAACGAAACACAGCAGAGAAAAGAAAATACATTAATAACATGACTATAGTAGATGCTGAAAGTGATCACTATTCATTTCTCGGCGCTTTTGGGCCCTGATCAATAAGATGCTGAAGGCAGGTCGAAGCAGGACTGCTGGAATTGCTGCAGTCTTATCCGAAAAGTTCTTCTGCAGTTCTTGAAGACTATGAGGGCTGGTGCGATGTAGCTTAGATATGAGGGCGCCCTGTGAAAAGTATTCGCACACTGACAGATCAGGTGACCTGGCTGGCCAGATAGGACCGTGACCAGACTGACCTCCGCTGACAACTCTGTCAGTCGTGACGTTCGTGTAAATGTGCTCCAAGGTTCGGCCGGCTGTGTTGGCCGTTGTTCCATCCTGTTGGAAGTAATTGTAGGTTTTTTCCCCCTCCGTTAATGCTGCCACAAATGTAACGCGCCGAAGTCAGCGTTTAATGAAAGAAGATGGGACCAATAATTCGTCCTGCAGACACTCTACACCAAACCCCAACCTTCTGATCGTGTAATGATGTTTCGTGGAAGTTATGCGGATTATACGCTGACCAGAACCTGTGATTCTGTGAGTTGACATAACAACTCAGATGAAACCACATTTCATCAGACATAAAGAACAGATACATGTCAAAGCCATTCATTGTTATCTCAGTGAACAGCTATTCACAAGACTGGAGGCTTTGAGGAGCTTCTGCTGGTGTTAATGCATGAACAACAGACGCTCGATACGGATACATGTGCAGGTCCACGTGGACTATTCGTCCGCATGATCATCGACGTGATATGCTGGTGTCTTTTGACAGGCGTCGGGTTGATTTGGCAGGACTCTGAAGTATTTTCTGGTGAAGTGCAGTCACATTTACAGATGTGCGGGCATGTCTCGGAATGTTTTTTGACTTGTTCAAAACAGATCCTGTCTGACGACATTTTCGGATTAAGCGTTACATGGTACCCTTTGCTGGTACTTTGACATCATTAAACGTCTCAGCAAACAACTGACCACACCGTTTCCTTGACTTCGTTGTCACACAACTCCACTGTGAGTACCATAGACCCATTTGCACCACTCCATTCACACTGACACTACGCTCTGAACCGGTGTGGATCACGTGACGGGAGTAGACGTGCTGCGCGCGTCATGGGATGTATTCATAAGCAGACATTCACGTCCAATCGTAAACACTCGTCCGGGTCACTTTTATTTGCCCCACCCAGTACAAGCTATCGTTCTCTAGAAATTCAGGCAAGGTTTTTCACCAAATAGTTCTAAGACCATGCACCGTTCAAAGGATGTGGTGAGATATGTGGGCCTGTAACATGATCTCCAAGAATTCCGGCACGCATGTTTACGATAATCTTACCTGGTAACTTCTCGTACAGGTAGTGCATGGATTTCCAATGACCCAGCGGCAGCTGTAGAAACTTCATTTCACATCTCCGGTTATACGTTCCTTACATCACAAAATTTCGAATTTCACTCTCTACGAGGGGTGTCCAGAAAGCAAGGTCCGATCGGTCGCAAAATGGAAACCACAGTGAAAATTCTATGAAGTTTTGCACGTATGTGTTGTGCAGTGTCTCTATTATGCCCATCGATCGCGTCATGTTCCATTTTGCAGTTCTGAACACACAATGAACACGTAAAGATGACTAGAAAGTAATGTCTCCCGCCAAATATGGGTGCCTGCCGAGAGATCTCGCCTCATTTCATACAACCTCACATAACGTAACTGTCATGCATTTTCTTCTTCATGATAATTCTCGGCCGCACAATGCAGGGTGAATGAAGAAACTCCTGCTGTATTCTCGATGGGAAGTGTTTGATCACCCGCCATACAGCCCGATCGTGGCTTCCTCAGATTTTCAGCTCCGCTCACATGAACCGCTGACCATGATGACATTTTGGCACAGACAGCGAGCTTCATACCTGCGTAGAGAATTGGGGAAAAGCACAGGCGGCTGCCTTCTATGACGAGGGTTTTGGAACGTTGATTCAACGATACCACAAATGTCTAAGTCGGAGCGGTGATGGGTACAGAATAGCTGGAAGGTATAGCTAACCGTTGCAAATAAAAAAATTCTGATTTTCATTGTGATTTAGATTTCGCAACCGATCGAAACTTACACTACTGGCCATTAAAATTGCTACAATAAGAAGAAATGCAGATGATACACGGGTATTCATTGGACAAATATATTATACTAGAACTGACATTTGATTACATTTTCACGTAATTTGGGTGCATAGATCCTGAGAAATCAGTACTCAGAACAACCACCTCTGGCCATAATAAACGCCTCGATACGCCTGGGCATTGAGTCAAACAGAGCTTGGATGGCGTGTACAGAGACAGCTGCCCATGCAGCTTCAGCACGATACCACACTTCATCAAGAGTAGTGACTGGCGTATTGTGACGGGCCAGTTGCTCGGCCACCATTGATCAATTGACCAGACGTTTTCAGTTGGTGAGAGATCTGGAGAATGTGCTGGCTAGGGCAGCAGTCGAACATTTTCTGTATCCAGAAAGGCCCGTACAGGATCTGCAACATGCGGTCGTGCATTATCCTGCTGAAACGTAGGGTTTCGTAGGGATCGAATGAAGGGTAAAGCCACGGGTCGTAACACATCTGAAATGTAACGCCCACTGTTCAAAGTGCCGTCAATGCGACCAAGAGGTGACCGAGACGTGTAACCAATGGCACCCCATACCATCACGCAGGGTGATACGCCAGTATGGCGATGACGAATACACCCTTCCAATACGCGTTCACCGCGATGTCGCCAAACACGGATGCGACCATCATGATGGTGTAAACAGAACCTGGATTCATCCGAAAAAATGACGTTTTGCCATTCGTGCACCCAGGATCGTCGTTGAATACACCATCACAGGGGCTCCTGTTTGTGATGCAGCGTCAAGGGTAACCGCAGCCATGGTCTCCGAGCTGATAGTCCATGCTGCTGCAAACGTCGTCGAACTGTTCGTGCAGATGGTTGTTGTCTTGCAAACGTCCCCATCTGTTGATTCAGGGATCGAGACGTGGCTGCACGATCCGTTACAGCCATTCGGATAAGATGCCTGTCATCTCGACTGCTAGTGATACGAGGCCGTTGGGATCCAGCACGGCGTTCCGTATTACCCCCCTGAACCCACCGATTCCATATTCTGCTAACAGTCATTGGATCTCCCCCCCTGCCCCCTCTCCCCCCTCCCAACCACTTATCAACCATGTGCATTTATGCGAGACGCCATGCCGCCATCCAGTCCTCCAGTCAAGCTTTTATGAGATTTTTTTCCGTGCAGTTCATCAAGATTAAACGGATAATGATGGCTTTGATCAGTTATTTGAGAAATTTCTTAATAATTCATTTTTTCTCAACACACTTAATGCACAATATGTATTGAACAAATAGATGTTACAGAGTACTTACGACACGCAATTTTGAGCAGCAGAGTGATTCTAGAACTTTATCTTAGCGGAGCACATTCTATTGCAGTTGGCTAAAATGTATATGGTATCCACAAAGGTTGTTAACACTGACGTCATCCATTCCAGCATCTTAACAGCCCGTTGGTATACTGTATGAATGCATGGGCTCGTAGCGATATGAATTAATATAATTTTGTCTGGGTTACAACAGTGTCAGGTGTTTAAAATTCCACGAGCTTTCGGCCGAGCTCTCCTCGGCCATTGTCAAGGGGGAAATCACTGCCGTGTAGCCATGGCCGCGTCGTTATATAGCCACACTGCTAGCTGTGACATCACTGGTGCTCTCTTCGTCGCCAAATGTGGCAATGTTTTCGTCCTGCGTACATGGGTCCTCTGCAACCTCGAGATGGCCGGGTCCCTTGCCGATCTGAGCTGCAAACCACCGTTCCAGTTGATGGGGTTTTCAGATATGTTTATTTCTACTACGTCTTTTATGACGCTGCCCCAGAATCCCTCCGTCTTCATAATGATAGATGCTTTGCCGATTAGAATTCAGAATCGATTTTCTAAAGCGTGTTCTGCCACAGCCGATTTTTCGGGATAGTGTAGGCGCAAGCATCTCTCGGGTTCCGTATGGCGTTGCTCCACAGTGTGTCTATTTGGCCGATGTTGTAGCAGCGACACTGACACGATATTTCGTACACTCCAGGCGTCGTAAGTCCTAGACTGCCATTCATATGCCTCAAGAGCTATCATATTTTTACTGGGGCCTGAACACTGATGAGATCTTGTCACTCTACAGGAGCCGGCGAATCCTTCCCGACACTGTAATACAGAAAGGTAAATACGCAAGTTTCTTGTTCTCTTCTTCAAACGAAATAAAAATCTGCATCTTGTGCAAGGTGATATAATTGTCAGTTTTGATATGGCCTCTCTATTTACGAGTGTTCCTATCAAAGACTGCATAGATCTTCTCTCCCAGTTATTCGGTAGTACAAAGTGGGGGAAATATGACTTTGGCGCGAATAGTGTCCTCCGTTACACACCGCTTGGTGGCTAGCGGAGTATATATGTAGATGTAGCTGTAGATTAAGTGATTGTTTAAGCACATGTTGACCTTATCGTATTTTTTATAAGGCGGCCATTATTTCGACTAGTTGAACGGCTTGGCGACGGGAAGTCCGTTAGCTCCATCCATAGCCAACCTTTTTAGGGAGAAATGTGACGACATCGCTTTGAACGAGACTCCAGATAAGCCAATGTGCATTTATCGTTACGTCGACGACAATTCTATCATCAGGCCCCACTGATGTGAAAAACTGTGAGAATTCTTAGAACACCTGAACAGCATTCATGACACATTAGGTTTGCGATGGGAGAAGAGATAGATTATGCCTTGCCCTTCCTTGATGTCCTCGTTCTCAGGAAAACCAATGGTCACCTCAGCCACTGTGTGTACAGGTAACCTAAACACACGAATCGGCATTTGCACGCTCTTAGCCACCACCATTCGATACAAAATCTTGGCATTCTGAACACTCTCGTCCACCGTGCTAAAGTCGCCTCAAACGCTGAAAATCTCCCACCAGAATTAAGTCAGCTCCAAGAATTCTTCGGGGAAAACATGTGCAATCACCGCCACGTATCACAGGCTGTTTCTGGAGGGACACACAGGAAAAGCACCACTGAAGAAGAGAACAAGAAACTCGCGTTTTTGCCGTTCTGTGGCACAGTGTCGCGAAAGCTTAGCTGGCTACTTTTTTTGTTATGGTTTTAGGGCGCAAAACTGCTATGGTCATTAGCGCCCGGTCTGTGACTTAGGAAAAGCTAAAAAACGAAACTGGAAACCAGCAGGAATGGGAGCAAAACTCAACAAAGTGGGGAAACCAAAAACAGAAGGAAAGCTTAAAAAACCACTATAGAAGGGGGGTTGTTTGTCCCCAAAAAGAGCTTCAAATTACTGACGTCATCTCACTGGCACTAATGAACTCGAGAACGCGATCGGCCGATCGCGTGTCATCTGCTAAAATGGAACATATATCAGGCGACAGCTGTAGACGGGCGCGTAACGGAGTAAAATAGGGGCACTCAAGTAAAAGGTGTCTCACCGTCCACAGTTGAGAGCAGTGGGGACAGAGTGGGGGAGGATCGCCGCTTAAAAGATGTCGATGGCTAAAAAGACAGTGCTCTATCCGGAGTCTAGTAGGAAGAGGTCCAAGCACAGGGAAGACTTTTCACGTCCCGCAATTTATTATTGGGAAGTGTCGACCAATGTGCGTGCCGTAAAAGAGCAACACGACGACATAAAACACTCCGTAGATCGACAAAGGGAATCATGCGAATAGCTGGCCGAAAAAGAGAGACTGCTGCCTTGGCCGCTATATCAGCCGCCTCATTTCCACAGATACCAACATGTCCCGGGATCCAGAGGAACGCAACAGAGATGCCCCTCAAGTGGAGCAAGTGGAGGCAATCCTGAATCCGGTGGATCAGAGGGTGGACTGGGTAGAGAGCTTGGAGACTGGCGAGAGAGCTGAGAGAGTCTGAGCAGATAACATACTGTATTCGCTGATGGCGACGGATGTATTGGACAGCCTGGAGAACAGTGTAAAGCTCCGCAGTATAAACCGAACACTGGTCGGGAAGCCGAAATCGATTTGGGGTGTCGCCAACAATAAGGCACTACCTACACCAAACGATGTTTTTGAGCCATCAGTGTAAATAAATGTGGCATCCGTCATTTGTGCGCGGAGAGCAGCAAATGCCCGACGATAAACAAGAGAAGGAGAACCTTCCTTGGGAAACTGACAAAGGTCACGGAGCAGGCAGGTCCGGGGCCGGAGCCAAGGCAGTGTTGTACCCCAAGTTGTCAAGAAAGTTTTAGGAAAGTGGAAGGAAAGAGAATGGAGCAGTTGACGGAAGCGGACTCCCGGTAGTAGTAGGGAGGAAGGGCGTCCAGCATACCCTAAATCCAAGGAGGCGTCGAAAAAAATCGTCATGGGCCGGATTTGCAGGCATGGAAGACAGATGGCTAGCATAACGACTCAGAAGGACTGCTCGCCGATTCGACAGCGGAGGTTCAGCAGTCTCAGAATAAAGGCTTTCCACAGGGCTGGTGTAAAAAGGACACTAAACGTAATCCACGGTGGTGGATAGAGTCGAGACGCCGAAGAACAGATGGCCGAGCAGAGGAGTAAACTATGCTTCCATAGTCCAATTTCGAGCGCACTAAGGCGCGATAGAGGCGGAGAAGGACCACACGGTCCGCTCCCCAGGAGGTACCATTCAGGACACAGATGGTGTTGAGGGATCGCAGACAGCGAGCCGAAAGATAGGAAACATGGGAGGACCAGCACTGTTTTCTGTCAAACATAAGACCCAAGAATGTTGCGACGTCCTCGAATGGAAGGTTGACAGGGCCTAGACGTAAGGAAGGCGGAAGAAACTCTGTACGACGCCAAAAATTAACACAAACGATCTTACTGGGAGAAAAGTGGAAGCCGGTTTCGATGCTCCAAGAGTGGATGCGGTCGAGACATCCTTGAAGACGTCGTTCAAGAAGGCTGATCCGTTGCGAGCTGTAGTAGATCGCAAAATCGTCCACAAAGAGGGAGCCCGCGACATCAGGAAGGAGACAATCCATAATTGGGTTTATGGCAATGGCAAACAGTACAACACTTAGCACAGAGCCCTGGGGTACCCCGTTTTCTTGGGAGAAGGTACAGGAGAGAGTATTGTTCACCCGCACTTTAAATGTGCGCTCTGCCATGAATTCACGAAGAAAAAGGGGCAGCCGACCTCGAAAGCCCCAAGAGAACAGTGTGCGGAGGATGCCTGTCCTCCAACAGGTATCGTATGCTCTCTCCAGATCAAAAAATATCGCTGCTATTTGGCGTTTCCTGAGAAAATTGTTCATGATATAAGTGGAGAGAGCAACAAGATGGTCAACTGCAGAACGATGCTTTCGGAAACCGCATTGGGCAGGTTTTAAAAGACTGCGGGACTCCAGCCACCAGGCTAAACGGCAATTCACCATACGCTCCAAACCTTACATACATTACTCGTGAGAGAAATGGGGCGATAGCTAGAGGGGAGATGTTTCTCCTTTCCAGGTTTCGGAACAGGAACGACGATAGCTTCCTGCCATCGTCTGGGAAAAGTACTGTCGGTCTAAATTCGAGTATAAAGGCGAAGGAGGTAACGCAGACTATGGTAAGATAAATGCAGCAACATTTGTATGTGGCTACCAGATACAGAACGTTGAGATGAAGGAGGAACCGATGGTTGTGAAGTTGGTGTACGTAAAAAATCTTCGCGAGTAGGCTCTTTTTTGGAACTCCGGGTGTCTGATTTTGGGGCTCGAGATTTAGCAGAACCCGATGAAGGGTGAGCCATAGAGTGAGCAGGTGAGGGTGGGGAGAGTGGGGAGGTTGAACGGGCGATCTTTGCGCTGGCCGATTTGACGACTGTGACATTAAAGGTGAGATCACAAGTCTGAGTGGCTGCCTACTTTGTTGGCCGAGGAGAGGCAAGGACAGTGCTGTATTTACCTGTTTGGGGCACAGTGGGCTTTCGACTGTCGAATAACTTTCGAGCAGCAAAGGTCGACACCTTTTCCTTCACTCTGATTTCCTGAATGAGCCGTTCGTCTTTAAAAATGGGCAATCTCTAGAGGAAGCAGCGTGGTCATCCATACAGTTGATGCAACAAGGGGATGGAGGTGGACAAGCACCTTCATGGGCATCCTTGCCACACGTAACGCATTTGGCCGGATTGGAACAGGACTGGCTGGTATGATTGAACCACCGACACCGGTAGCAATGCGTAGGGTTTTGGATGTAGGGGCGAACGGAAATTATCCGATAGCCCGCTTTTATGTTCAAGAAGACAGTATGGGTTGGAACGATGTTCGTGTCAACCCTTTTCATGACTCTATGAACAGCTGTGACGCCCTGGTCATACAGGTAGTTTTGAATTTCCTCGTCGGACAGTCCGTCGAGGGAGCGTGTATAAACGACCCCACGTGATGAATTTAAAGTGTGGTGCGCTTCCACCTGGACAGGGAAGGTGTGTAGCAGTGAAGTACGCAGAAATTTTTGTGCCTGGAGGGCACTGACTGTTTCTAACAACAAGGTGCCATTTCGTAATCTGGAACAAGACTTTACAGGACCTGCAATTGCGTCGACACCTTTCTGAATAATGAAAGGTTTGACCGTGGAGAAGTCGTGACCTTCGTCAGACCGAGAAACAACGATGGAAGAACTGTCTGTGGCTGAGACTCATTGAACTTCTTGTGAGCAGACATAGTGGATGATGAGGAAACCATTGCAGAAGTATCCCCCATGATTACCGGCGTCTCCGATGGCGCGCTCCTTCCTTGTGGGGGCCCTCTCTGAGGGCACTCCCGCCTTAGGTGATTGTTCACACCTCACGTCACACCTCCCGAGAAACGGACGGAGGGACCAATCGGCACTTTCGGAAGGTATCAGCTTGGGTAATCACCCCTCCCTGGGCCTGGCCGTTACCAGGGGGTACGTACGTGTCCTACCTGTCTACCCGTCACTGGCTACGCATGGGAATGCGTGGGTCGGCCTTCAGACACGCACAGGGAGGAAAGAAGAGAAAAGGGAAAAACAAAGAAAGGGAAAGGCCTCAAACACCGCAGCGGAGAAAAGTGTAAAGAGAAGAGGTAATGAAAAGACAAGAACAAAGGAAGGACAAAGACTTGCCAACAGAGAAAGCGAAGAAGAGAGACTATTATACATTTTCGAGCGTCTGTCTCCGGACATAGGCACAAAACATATTCCTAGAGGGGGAGAAAGGGAAGGAAAGAGGCTGAGGTGAGGGGGGGGGGGGAGGCGAAGATGGGGGATGGGGAAGGATGCGGAAAAGGAAGGTATGCAGCCCAGAAAGGAAGGAGGGCCACATTAGCTCGGGGTCCCGTGCTCGCTACGCACGTATCCATAAAAGAGTTGTGGACCCCCTGGGGGGAGCTGGCTCCTGAAGAGACAACATTTCATCAATGTTCAGGCGCCCATTAAAAATACGATAGCTCATGAGGATTTGAAGGCCGATCTCGAGCTTGATGTACAAAATTTCATGTCAGTGTGACTGCTACTACGTCGGCTAAGTAATATGCACTGTGGAGCAACACCAGACGGAACACGAGAGATGTGGACAGTTGCATGTACTTCATCCAATTTTTTGCAGGAAACTAGATGTAATTCCTTCAGTAGGGGCCTGATTAAGTCTATTTCATACACTGCACGCTCATTGCCGTCAGCCTTACTCTCCTTTGATGGTTGCTACTTCCCAATTTTTCAGTCGACAAACGGTATACTCATCCACAACTACGAAATTGGCGAGCTCCTGTCACTTCTGCATGACATTACAAAAATTCATTCACACTTGATATTATCTTCGATATTACCTCCTTGGTCAGAGACCTAGGATAAGGTAATATATTCCCCATAGCTTAGACCCTAAAATGTGCTAGCAGTATCGTAGCACCTAGACATTTATAATCAAACTACATACGTTTTGCATGGGCTTGAACAGGATTCAATGGAAAAAATACAACAACTTTCCGAATGATCCTAGTGTCTATATGGGGACTGTATCAAAAATCTCAATGCCTAACGCTCACTTGCCACCTTACGGTGTGTGTCAGAGACTGTTTTAATACGTATCCCTGCTCCATTCAAGAGGAAATAAAGACTGTCATTAACATCCACAATAGCTGCAATTCCGCATTGTGGTTATTTGCTGAGACGTATGTGGAACGGAGTAATATATTGTACACAACTTACCAACTCTGGGTTTTGCAATACTAAACCACTCCTTAATGCACCACATCTCTCTTGTACAGTCTTCCACTAAAGTTCATTTACTGTCTTGCGCCGAGTAAACGATTCCTTGAAAAAACTCATTGCACGTCTGTTAATCCAACTTAGAAAGAGTCTGACAAGCAACTCAGCGTAAATAATGATCGGTTGAACAGATGTTTTTTAACCCCGTCTCTTGTGGATGATGAATTCCATTACTTTAAGATTCCTGCAAATGAATCTTAGCTCGACATATGAATGTGCTTTATGCGTACTACTTTAGGTCGCTCTTGGTTCTTACCTCCAGGTATTTTACAGTAGTTAATGTTTCCAGCGATAGTGTAATTGTACAGTAGTGGATTTCTAGGCCTGACTATGTTTCGTAGTTACATTTATTTACGTTCGAGTCAACTGCCAGCTCCTGCATCAATAACAGATCATCCACCGGTCCTCCTGCAATTCACCGCCTTCTTATTATAGCTAACAGCAGTATCTCCTAACATCCTACAACTCGTCTTTACTCAGAGGATTTCCCGAGTTTTTGTGTTACGTATTCGAATGAAGTAAACCAAGGTAATACGATCCTAGGAGTCACATAATGTTGTCTTTTGTAAATCATGTCTTTTATGGATGAATCACACTTCTTTCACCCAGCATCTGCTTCTGCCTTAGTACTAATTCCACTTTAGGTCGGATTCTTTGAGGCAGAACAGTACCGGATTTGTTCCTCCACGTATGAAAAATCTGGTGCACCCAGTACCTCTACGCCCAAGGCATGTCCCGGATAATATCCAGAAATGGATCCACCTGCGTTACGTCCGTTACAGTGTCTAGTGGTGATTCGACCCATGCTACGTCCGGAATGGCGTCCGGAGTGAATCCACCCACATTACATATGAAATTGCGTCCGAGGTGGACCCACTCATGCTACTCTTGAAATAGTGTTTGGAGGTTCAGATTCGGGTCTTAAGTCTGGGACAGGGTCTGTGGGCTCCTGACAAGAACCACCACACATACATACAGAAAATAGTGCATCTAGGCTAATTATTTACATCTACATCTACATCTACATCCATACTCCGCAAAGCACCTGACGGTGTGTGGCGGAGGGTACCTTGAGTGCCTCTATCGGTTCTCCCTTCTATTCCAGTCTCATATTGTTCGTGGAAAGAAGGATTGTCGGTATGCTTCTGTGTGGGCTCTAATCTCTCTTATTTTATCCTCATGGTCTCTTAGCGAGATATACGTAGGAGGGAGCAATATACTGCTTGGCTCTTCGGTGAAGGTATGTTCTCGAAACTTTAACAAAAGCCCGTACCGAGCTACTGAGAGTCTCTCCTGCAGAGTCTTCCTCTGCAGTTTATCTATCATCTCCGTAACGCTTTCGCGATTACTAAATGATCCTGTAACGAAGCGCGCTGCTCTCCGTTGGATCTTCTCTATCTCTTCCATCAACCCTATCTGGTACAGATCCCACACTGCTGAGCAGTATTCAAGCAGTGGGCGAACAAGCGTACTGTAACCTACTTCCTTTGTTTTCGGATTGCATTTCCTTAGGATTCTTCCAGTGAATCTCAGTCTGGCATCTGCTTTACCACGATCAACTTTATGTGATCATTCCATTTTAAATCACTCCTAATGCGTACTCCCAGATAATTTATGGAATTAACTGTTTCCAGTTGCTGACCTGCTATTTTGTAGCGAAATGATAAGGGGTCTATCTTTCTATGTATTCGCAGCACATTACACTTGTCTACATTGAAATTGAATTGCCATTCTCAGCACCATGCGTCAATTCGCTGCAGATCCTCCTGCATTTCAGTACAATTTTCCATCGTTACAACCTCTCGATACATCACAGCATTATCTGCAAAAAGCCTCAGTGAACTTCCGATGTCATCCACAAGGTCATTTATGTATATTGTGAACAGCAACCGTCCTACGACACTCCCCTGCGGCACACCTGAAATCACTCTTAATTCGGAAGACTTCTCTCCATTGAGAATGACATGCTACGTTCTGTTATCTAGGAACTCTTCAATCCAATCACACAATTGGTCTGATAGTCCATATGCTCTTACTTTATTCATTAAACGACTGTGGGGAACTGTATCGAACGCCTTGCGGAAGTCAAGAAACACGGTATCTACCTGTGAACCCGTGTCTATGGCCCTCTGAGTCTTGTGGACGAATAGCACGAGCTGGGTTTCGCACGACCGTCTTTTTCGAAACCCATGCTGATTCCTACAGAGTAGATTTCTAGTCTCCAGAAAAGTCATTATACTCGAACATAATACGTGTTCCAAAATTCTACAACTGATCGACGTTAGAGATGTAGGTCTATAGTTCTGCGCATCTGTTCGACGTCCCTTCTTGAAAACGGGGATGACCTGTGCCCTTTTCCAATCCTTTGGAACGCTACGCTCTTCTAGAGACCTACGGTACACCGCTGCAAGAAGGGGGGCAAGTTCCTTCGCGTACTCTGTGTAAAATCGAACTAGTATCCCATCAGGTCCAGAGGCCTTTCCTCTTTTGAGCGATTTTAATTGTATCTCTATCTCTCTGTCGTCTATTTCGATATCTACTATTTTGTCATCTGTGCGACAATCTAGAGAAGGAACTACAGTGCAGTCTTCCTCTGTGAAACAGCTGTGGAAAAAGACATTTAGTATTTCGGCCTTTAGTCTGTCATCCTCTGTTTCAGTATCATTTTGGTCAGAGTGTCTTGACATTTTGTTTTGATCCACCTACCGCTTTGACATAAGACCAAAATTTCTTAGGATTTTCTGCCAAGTCAGTACATAGAACTTTACTTTCGAATTCATTGAACGCCTCTCGCATAGCCCTCCTCACACTACATTTCGCTTCGCGTAATTTTTGTTTGTCTGCAAGGCTTTGGCTATGTTTATGTTTGCTGTGAAGTTCCCTTTGCTTCCGCAGCAGTTTTTTAACTCAGTTGTTGTACCACGGTGGCTCTTTTCCATCTCTTACGATCTTGCTTGGCACATACTCATCTGACGCATATTGTACGATGGTTTTGAACTTCGTCCACTGATCCTCAACAGTATCTGTACTTGAGACAAAACTTTTGTGTTGAGCCGCCAGGTACTCTGTAACTGGATAAAGTCAGTTCCTCGAACATTATTTCCATCCTGGATCTTTAGTGGTTATACGAAGCTTTTACAGACGTAACTGGGTAGAATTCTTCTAGGAGAAAGTGTAAACATCAGCGTTGTTAGGTAGTCATGGAGCTACATTTTCTGAAGAATCGGTGAGCATAAAGCTGTATTTAAGATAGCTGAAAACAGCACTAAGGTTATAACAGCAGAAACCTTCATTCAGAAGGATCGACATGCAAAAACTATCCATGATTTCTAGTGTGGATAAGAATCAAATTTTAGAACTAGCATTGTCTGTTTACGGAAGTTTTCCTGGAGTGACGTTAGGAGGATTAAGAATAAATGCTCCTGTAGACACTTTGTAGATTACCTAGGTGAGGAAATCGAAATCATTGTTGAATTCTAAAGAAACTGACTGCACCGGTAAGGTGGCTAAAGTGAATAAACATGTACTTGTACAAAAATCTTTATTAATCATTGAATATACGTTTCCACACTGAATATGGAACGAATCAGGATACGAATGGGGAAATACAGGATATCCGCACTTGTATTATAGCGCACCAACCATATTTGGTCATAAATGCACTAATTATAAGTTACTGCAGCAGCGCCAGCCACAGGCACGCCGTGCTTTGCGAAATGTAACATAGCCGTCGCAGTGTTGCAAGGTGGACCAGCCTGGTTCTATATGGAAATACTTAATGCAGCAGTACTCAAGCACCCATACATCACAAGCCATTCCACACTGGTGGCTGCCAAAGCGTACGATGTACATGCCAAAAGGCGTAGCGCAGACCAAGCACGCGCAGCTTGGAACAGTATATATGCTCAAATCATATGTACTAAAATCACTTCTGTCAGCGCCACAGCTCAACTACCACAGGGGCCATGTCACCTGGCCACCTTATGGGATCCAATCGAGGACCACAGTAGATATCTAAGCCAGAGCAGCCTACCCTGAAGTCGCCACTACAGTGATCAATGTAGCAGCTGACGCTGACACGGGGGCAATGGATCGCTGCCCGCTACCGATATTTATTTACGACATTACTTATTAAGCTGGAACAACTTTTCAGAATTCTGTTCGAAATACCTTCAACCCCGCAAGATCTTTTGTTTTATTAAGAATTTTTATAACTGTATTAATTTCAGTGAAGGATGTTGAGGCTAATTTTAGCTGCTTAAAGTTTTGTGAAATGACGTTTTTAATATATCCTCTTGCTTGTTTATCTGAACCATTTAATCGTATATTTGCCGCTGTGCTTAGAAAGTTATTGTTAAAAATGCTTTCAAGTTGTTAATTACCAGTCGCAACATTGCCATTTAGTTCAATTGATATGGAATCATGTACACTGACTGGCTGTCCTGTCCTGTATCCTATTTGACAATGTCCCATATAGTTTCAATCTTATCTGCATTATTTATTTCTGCCATGCATACTTCCGGACATTTTAATGATCTTCCTTAAAATACTCCAGCATTTTTTTTTTTAGTGTGCAAGTAATGTCAGATCTTAACTTACTCTAGCCTTTACGTAAATTTCCCTTTTCCTCTTACATGAGATTTTAATTTCCTTAGTTGTCCAGGGTTTTTTGTTTCTTTTTTGTTTTGTTTTTTAATGGATCTTTTGTATAATTTTTAGGAAAGCAACTTTCAGATATTGACGCAAATTTACAATGGAATAAATCGAGTCTGACATCGGCATCTATTTCTACATATACCTCATTCCATATCGCTTCTTTTAGCTTACTCTTAAAACGTTGTATCCTGTTCTCATCAATAAGCTACACTGCTTTGTATGAATCTGCCTCTGGGTTGTAAGGTGCCATACTCTTTATTTCCATAAATTGTGCATCATGATCAGACAGTCCTTTAGCCACTGGTACACATTAACTGTTCCAGGCTAAGCACTGTCTATAAAAAAATGTTATCAATCAGTGTCCTACAATTCTGCTGCGTACGAGTAGGAAAATTGACTACTGAAATTAGATTTAAACACCCAAATAATAATTCTAGTTCATTTCTCCTGTCCGTATCTTTTAAGAAATTTGCTTTGAAATCTCCAAAAACTACTAACTGTTTCTTATTGTCTGACAGTTGCTGAGTAATGCATTTACGAGGGTTTCTAGAAAGTAATGCGCCGCATTTTTTCTTCAACAACTCTTTATTGAACATAATGAGAATAACACACACGAAAGAATGATGTTTTATTTACACACCTTATTTTTCCACGTAATCTCCATGCCGTTGTATGGCCTTCCTCCAGCACGAAACAAGGGGGTGTATGCCCTGTCGGGACCAATCCTTGTCCTGGTGGCGGAGCCAGTGCTTCACTGTGTGAATCGCCTCCTCATCGCCCTCAAAATGTCTTCCACGAATGGCGAATGGCATCCTGTAGTGGCCCAAACAAGTGGAAGTCCGAGGGGCTGGGTCAGGGCTGTCATGTGTGACAGCCATGGATGGTCCCCCCGACCGCTGCAAATCGTGGAGCTCCGCCGAAGCGCCTTCTGATGACCTCTCCCTTCGTGCCCAGCGACTAACCGCACTTCTGTCGACAGCAGATGTTCCATAGACTCTGCACCGGTGTTGGTGAATATTCCCCACAGTTTCTTTCTCTGCTGTGAGAAATTGTAACGTACATGCCCACAGACGCCATTTTCAAACTGTCTTGCAGCTACGCTATCTGTCAAAAGTGACGGGAACTTGGCGTGCTCACTCAGGAGATTTCAAATGATACACATGTAACATTTCGCATTTGTAGCACTGTTTCCGGCCGAGAGAAAAAAATTCTGCGCGTTACTTTCTGGGCAACCCTTGTTGATTTCTCATAAATAACTGACAGTTCGCTTAGTCCATCCAGTCGGGCAGTGGGGTCGTAGACCAGCTTGGTCATTGGCGCTCTCACAGCGCATCCTTCTGAAAAGTCCCATCCTTTTGTTGGATTCCCTTACGGTGTTTATGAAGTCCTTGGCTAACGCCATAATATCCCTCATAGACGTAAGGTGGCGGAGACAGTCTACAACTGCCAAGTCTAGACTGTGGGTATTGCAGTGCACATAATGTACGTTTTATTGTATACCCAAAACTAACTTTTTTAGTCCTTGGAACTTACCTCTCATATTCGAGGCACCATCATAGCACTGTCCTCTTAAGTTATCCATTGAAAAATCAAGACGAGCAAAATCGTCTTTTAAAATACAGAGTTTCTGATTCAGTGTTGGGGGTCTCGTATAAGCCAATAATGTCTTCATTGATGATTAAGGAATCACCGACAGTACAAAATGACACTTGTTCGCGAATCTAAGAATTACTTGATTCGTCAATCATAATAGAAAAATGTTCAGTCTTCTTGACTGAAGTCAATACTTTTCTCAACACAGAATTTCCTAGTAGATCAATGATTTCGATTTGAATATCGTGGGACGTCCACTTATACCCCGAATACCTTAACCAATCTTTAAACTCAGGTATGTCATTCTTTCAGAGTTACAACATTTGAAAAAAAATTGAGTTTATATCTTCGTACCCTCTAATTGCTAGTCCTTGCCGGCATAGAAATTGTACGGTAGTAAAAATTGTCTCAAGAGCTAAAGGGCCTTTCTTCATATCACTAACTGTTCATTCAGTTGGGAGGCCACCCTTCAGTTAGTTATAGAATTTATTTTCAGAACACCTTCTTTATGTGTAAACATATTTTCATGAAGACGGAATTTTTCCAAATCCTTTTTCCAATTAGAAGACCGTACGGAAGTAAAAGCATCTTCTTTTTTTGAAGAAAATTGTATTAGATTTTCAGCATCTGCCTCTTTGCAGGTTTTGCAAAAAACTTTTTCGGTAGATGCTTCATATTCTAGCCATGTATATTTGATCAACCAAGACTTCTGAAATGATCTTCCCTTACCGGATTGTCCAGGTTTTGGCTGTGAGCGGTTCTCGCCTGAAGACGACGAAGCAATTGACGACACAATAATTGTTGGAGGTTGACTTGCAGTATCATCAACTTCCGAGCGCGCCTTTTTGATGACAAATTTATCCATTGCAAACTTAATTCGCAATACACTAAGAGACTAAAGTAAATGAATAAAATATAGTCATATAAAATAGTCCACTAGACACTAAAGTTGGAACACGAAACAGATCTGCAGCATGCACTGAGCGAAAGTACCCACACTGAATGACTGCGACAGCAGGGTGGGCTTTATACTGTATAGCCACGGCGTCGTAATGTCTCGAAGCGTCAAGGCGACGCGAGGTGGAGGGTTCTAGGCGCCTCGGCTCCAGTCCTTTTGAATGTCGCCGCGGCTGCAGCGCTGGCCCGCCGGCGCCAGACTTTCCCCGAAGGTTCGCGCACCGGAACAGATTCTAAGTCTGCCCACATCACCGTCACACTATCATGATTCACCACTCGTTTTCAGTTAACCTGCTTACTTCCGTGATTTTACAAATCAAAATATAACTAATAATTTTCTTAAATTATTGGGGGACTCTGCCCCCCCCCCCCCAAACGAATTTTTGAGGGACCTCGGGCCCCCTCAGGCCCCATGGAGTCGGCGCCTGTGCAGCTGCTGGATGGTGGTTGGTGCATGTGGACGTGCTGCAATAGGTTTCCAGAATCCATCCCACATGCGGTCGATGGTTGATCGCTGTGTGTTCCGTGTTCAAAGATCTGGAGGTCAGTACCTCCATGCAACATTTTATCTACCCATACCATACACCTGAATCACCGAAACGATCGTGTCCGACACTGTTTCCAGGTGCATTACGTGTTCCTACCTCCCACCATACGAGGATACTTCTAGCACTGTCGAACGTGATCGGTTTGGTAGTCTTCGTCTTAATTTTATGTTGTATGGAAGCATAATGTTGCATGGGCGCACTGGCCTCCAAACCTTTGAGGACAGTTCGCCCACTGGTCAACGTTATTGTGACACTGTACTCCTTTCCCATGTATGTCTTTTCAGGGGTGCATATAGCGCTGATTTCATGCTTAAGGATGACAATGCACGACCGCATCAAACAGTGCAGGAACTCTTGGGACGAGAGGATATTGGGCGAATAAACTGGCCTGCCCGTTCCCTCGTCTTAAGTCACATGGGCCTCATGTTTAATGTGCTGGGGAGGCGTACTGCATCCAGCACTTGGCAACCGCACTGGTGGAGGAATAGAACGCCCTACCACGAGAACTCCTTAGGAACGTTGTGGTCAGCACGGGAGCTCTCTTCAGAACATGTACTGCAGTCCATGGCGATCATTCATCCCATAAAGAACCACGTCCGGCCTTTTGTTACGTCCAGGAGTCCATCATGTATGGCAGTGACGCAGGGTAATTATTGTTTTTGTGTGAAAGTGTCATTTCTGTTCACCTCATGGCGTATTTCTTTCTGATGTCTCTGCGCTGTGCCGTAGCAGTTCTTTCTATGTGTAGTCCAAGCTTCATCGAGCTATGTTACTAACCATCGACACATCATTCGAAAGATATTTCCGTCGTTAAGTTCTCAACACCAGTGTATATCATAGGTAACTAAGAACTCCAAAATCATACTGAATATGTCAGTCTGCAACATCCCACAGTATAATGCGACTCTGTTACGGCTTACCCTTTAACTTAACCTCGTATTTCTGTTTTTTTTCTGTTTATTTTTTTGTTTTAATTCGATAATTTTATGTAGCATTGCTCGAAGTTTTCGTTCACCACAAGATTTATTTTATTAAGAGTCCCATTCCCTAATTATCATAGCACTGATCAACAACGAAATTTCACCACCCAAGCTAAACACCACCGGCACGGTATCAGACTTGATTTCAGTTTTTTCTTATCTTGTTCCTTTTCGGAACTATTCTCAAATTTTAGTGATTAAGCAGGATCGTGACCGTCCTTTGGCACATTAGTTGAGGAAGCTAACATTTTTCTCTTATATAAATGTGTATTATCTTTGGAGTAACAATAAAAATTTGTAACATAATTGGAATCTGAATTTTAATTTCCTGCTTTTCGCAAGCAGACGCCTTATCATTTGATTATCTAAGTACGCCGTCTGGTTCGAAGCAAACGCTATCACTGGATAGTCCCCTCCTATATGTCAGACAAAAGAATACTGAGTTCGTCTATCACTTCTAGGTTTCAAGCTTAGAGACACACATGTTCTGGAACATAGTATAAAAAATGCCTGATACAGATCAAGAATAGCTGATTTAGAAAACTATTTTTTTCCGATAGCCCAAAGGTCGTTTGACTACACGTAAATGGCTTTGTCGTGGCACTGTATCCCTCGCAATGGAGACTATTCATCAAATCTTCGAAGCAGAGTTCGAAGGCACTTCTTCTACACTAGGGTATCCAAAGTCAAGTCAGGAGTCTTGCTTTGTTCCGTAGATTATACGTTGTACAAATAGTTTACTGGTAATATAGGACAAGTCATACCAGATAATATTACATGGACGCTGGTTACATGAAAATTTTATACATCATTTGTATATATATATATATATATATATATATATATATATATATATATATATATAAAATGGCATACATAAACGTACCTGTACATTAATGACATAATGAAATAAATGCATTTACATACTGATCTTAAAGAATTAAATTAAAATATAACCTTTGTGTGTCTTCATGATACGAGTAAAAGCAGCGAACTTTTTGTTTTTAAGTGTATTTTCAGACTAAGTGGTTTCTCAATTTTTTTACTAAACAGTGTACTAGAACTTTTGGAATTCATAAAAAGTTTGATCTATGAGGAATGTTTTAGTTTACTTTCGAATACCTGAATATTATTAGTCTCCTTTTTATATTAATGGGGACCTTAGTGTATACTTTTATTCGTGTCTCAGCAACTCTCTTGTGTATATTTGTGAGAGTTGCAAAAATCTTTCTTGTGTCATGGTTGTGAATGTCGCAATTTGTCCAAAAGAATTCCCTGTTATTGACTACAAACATCATCAGGGAGTGAGTATATTGACCTATAAGTGTAAACATCCTAAAGCTTGAAGAAAACCCTGCAGGACGTTCTTTAAGAAATCCCATGTATTAATCTCACTGCTCGTTTCTGAAGTTTAAAATTTAACTCCTGCAGCATTATCTCAGACGATAACAGCATAGGAAAATATAGAATGAAAATATGAAAAATACTGGCATGCTGATGGGAATTTGCCTACCTTGAAGTATCGACTGTCATATACAGACCACTGGTTATCATATATGAAGTGCTGCTTCGTTGCTCCGTATAAAACACACCTTGGATAAAACATTTATAAAAACACTGGAAACTGGACTTCGTGTTCTCACGAAAATGTCTTCTGCAATTGCAACTGCCAAGCTCCAAGGAGATGTTTTAGCGTGACCATACGTAAGGAAAGTACTGCTAACAGGAAAATTCGAAGAACACCTGAGTGAGAATGGAGTGAGGGCTTGCAAATACGTCAAGTATGTCTGTACGAATCTTCTTGTAGAAAAGATAAAAAGGAAGTTTCTTGCTCAGAAAGAAGGCACTGAGATCTTCTGGCTGCATACAGATGTATGTAGTGCCAAATGTCTCTACAACTTCTTTTCTTGCATTCATGTTTTGCTTTTTCCGGAGTAACATTTCTAGCGTGAGGCAAGGAATAGACGAAAGCTTTCATCACAGTTAAAGCCGCGGAAAAACCTTAACAACGTTTCGCTGCTGGATACTGTGTCTGACAGCCGAACAAAACTGCATAAACGGCAATCATATGTTAAGCAGCTTTAGTTTCCAAGTCTATCCGCGAACGTAAGTGACTGTTTTGAATGGGATAAGAGCTACTGTGATCGCTATGCTTATTTATTAACTTGAAAAATGTATGCTGTTGGGAGAGCTGAGAAATCTCCTTTGACAGCATGTAAAATTATTATAGAAACTGCAGTTTACAGTATCTAATGATCGAAAAACTGTACATGATGGCTGCAAACCAAATAAATTTCCTTAAATAGCGGAAAGAATGGTCTACCACGTAAAATTTCATTCTTGGCAATGAAAAATATGATATTTTGTTAATCTGTGTTACGAATACTGAGCGAATGGTGTAAATTATCTTTTACCATGGTCTTAACCATGACGGTAAAAATAATGGGAGTTGTCACCACGTCAATAACAGCAAGCCGACGTGCACCATCTTAGTTGCCCCAAAACATTACCTTCATGTGTTCTGATTGTTTTGAGTCGTGAAACTTGTTTGATCAAAAAAGCCAGCTTGCGTCGTTTACTCGTTCTGACCGTAGTCTAAAGTATAAAAGGATTACATTTCATTAGGTCCTTTGTTGGGAAGTGTTTCATCATATGTATAAAATCTGGATTTCCCAGAAGAAAGCACATGAATGCTGAATGAATAAAATGATAGCTGCCTGCGGTAATACGCATCATTGGTTGAAACATTAAGAAGCGGTAAATTCTTCTGTAATCAATATAGATAGCTTTCTTAATCACAGATTTTATGGACCTGGGAATGTTTAATCTCGCAAAACTTGTGCGCTTTAATCTTACGTATTTCATTTTAAGTCGTTAGATATTGTTTCTGTTTATTTAGAGTTTGTATCTGAGTTGCATCTTTCCCGTTGTTTATCTGTAAATGAAGTTTAAAACAGTCAGCTCTAACTTTGTCACACACTGAACATGTGTCAGTTCTGGGATTCCCAAAACTTATGTTCTAGTTAGTCACAAAGATCGGTCGATGTTGTTCGTATGACACTGGATTTGGAGGATTTTTCTCTGATTATAACAGGTGTAACTTCCGTATATGAAGTCCTTGTGGTAAATATCACCGTTTGCTGTCGTGAATATCACAAACTGATTTGTGGCCTCTCATTGACTTTATATGTTGATGCACTTTAGACACAGTTTCTCCTTTACGTTTATTTGATGTAGTGTTATGTTTTTCTCTTGTCTCCAACTTTCCTTTCCCTGTAGTAGCGAACGCCTTTCTAACTGTAGCGAGAGATGTCTTGGTAATGCAATGTCAAGAATGCTGGTTGACATACCTGAATATCCTGTATTTGTCCATCCCTATTCATACACACCTTGTAGACGTAGGAACGATCATGATATACTCCTTCATCTGGAATTTTCTTTGTTGTTATTCGCATCACAGGATTTACACTTTACCATAGGAGGCCATTTGATTGAATTCCTTCATTAATCTATTCTTTCTACAGGGCGATTTTTTCCATCGTGTACAAACTCTAGAAATTGATCGATGAGAGGATACGGGACAAAAGAGATCTAATGAACGTATGTCCGGAAATGCATGGTTTCCATGCTAGAGACCATTTATTCAGTCTTACTTTGTTACGAGACTACGGCCTACTACGCGCTGTACTATGCAGTCACAGTTACAGTATATACTGAAAATGTTTTCCATGTGCCTCAAAGCATGCGTGTACGCGTCGTAGCACGTTCTGCCTCACACGATCACATCGAACAGGCTGCATCCGAGCAGTGTTAAAGGCAGCATGATGCGCTGCTCCAGTGTCACCTCATCTGGTATCGGCTCTACATACGCATACATTTTTGAGATAGTCCCATAACCAGAAATCGCGCGGGTTGAGATCCGGTGAACAAGCAGGCCATGCAACTGGACGACGTCGTCCGATCCATCGACCCACGAGCTGGAGCACTATCATGCACAGCCACATAACCCTTTGAATCATCAATGGCACTTCTTCTAGCAGGAGAAGCGAAGTCACCCGCAAGAAACGCCGATGGTTTCGGCCTGTTAGGCGACATGAAGGAAGACGTTCCAAAAAAGTTTGCCAATTATTCCGGCCCACATATTCCGGCTGCACCGATGCTGATGATTCGTTGTCACCATACCATGGGGGCACTACATACTATCCCACAGATGACTTATGAAAGCTGATGATACCACTCCGCGTAAAGGTGACCTCCCCTGTGAATATCTGTAGAATGGATGACACAAATCCTGGAATCGTTGTTGGCTAGTGAAGAAACCAGTGACAAAACTGCTACCGATGTGAAAAGTCTGCACACGCTGTTAAGTAATAAGGTTAGTAACAATTATCATGGAGAATGTTCCACACAGTCGTCTGGCATACCCTGTGCTGGCGGATCAACTGCCTGGTACTGACACAGCGGTCGCCTTCCACAGGGTTAATCAGATTTTCCCCTAAGTCTGGTGTCCGAACATTCGGATACGTCCTTCATGGTTTCCTGTTTGCTGAAATGACCCTGTTCGGACAAACGACAAAACACTGTTGCAAACATTGAATGCTGTGTTGTTGTCGGCGGGGATGAGTCTACTGACACAAAATGGCTGCCCGCCGCCCGTTGCCATTTGCTTTTCCGTAAGTAACGGAATGGACAGTGCCTTGAGAGGAGGGTATAAGATGAACATCACCAAAAGCAAAACGAGGATAATGGAATGCAGTCCAATTAAGTCGGGTGATGCTGCGGGAATTAGATTAGGAAATGAGACACTTAAAGTAGTAAAGGAGTTTTGCTATTTGGGAAGCAAAATAACTGATGATGGTCGAAGTAGAGAGGATATAAAATGCAGACTGGCAATGGCAAGGAAAGCGTTTCTGAAGAAGAGAAATTTGCTAACATCGAGTATGGATTTAAGTGTCAGGAAGTCGTTTCTGAAAGTATTTGTATGGAAGTGAAACATGGATGATAACTAGTTTAGACAAGAAGAGAATAGAAGCTTTCGAAATGTGATGCTACAGAAAAATGCTGAAGATTTGATGGGTAGATCACATAACTAATGAGGAGGTATTGAATAGAATCGGGGACAAGAGAAGTTTGTGGCACAACTTGACAAGAAGAAGGGATCGGTTGGTAGGACATGTTCTGAGGCATCAAGGGATCACCAATTTAGTACTGGAGGGCAGCGTGGAGGGTAAAAATCGTAGAGGGAGACCAAGAGATGAATACACTAAGCAGATTCAGAAGGATGTAGGTTGTAGTAGGTACTGGGAGATGAAGAAGCTTGCACAGGGTAGAGTAGCATGGAGAGCTGCATCAAACCAGTCTCAGGACTGTAGACCACAACAACAACAACAACAAGTAAACACCATGCCGGCAAGCTCTCGATTCGAATACGGAACCATTGTGTACAATGCTGTATCACATCCACTACTAGGCGAGTCAACTAGAGAAGTGAATCGGACACACCATTGCCAATTACTATGGCAGGAGAGGGCGCTAGGGCACAACAGTGAGGAACAGTACCACCCTCTTGAAAAAAACCATGCATACTACAACTGTGGCTGGATGGTACAGCGCGTATTAGACCGCAGTCTCTGTAACAAAGTATAGTTAAATAAATGGTCTCTAGCATGGAAACCAAGCATTTCCGGACACAACTTCGTTAGACCTCTTTTGTTCCCTATCCTCTCATCGATCAGTCCCTACAGTTTGTACACGGTGGAAAAAATCACCCTGTATAAATGGAACATTCTGAAAAGATCTCAACTTTAAGCGCTAAAAATCGTCACCTGCAACGTGACTCAAAGCACATATCTTTCTGACGAATCAGAAAATAATACGCCCCAACAGTTTTCTTTTTCTTATACTTGTATTCTGTACAGGACTGGAATGTACATCTTCGTTTTCCTATACTTCTGATCCTTCATTACACTTAAGAAGAAATTTGTGCACAATCTCGGTAACAGTAACACATGAATGCTTCTGCTCAACTTACAGAGAAAAACTCCTTTTCCAGCCTAGTTTGGATGCATAGTGTGGAGTAATTTTATATCGGTCTTTGCCAAATTAGTAAACAAGGTAACAATTAGAACTTCGTTTACAAAGCGTGGGTGACTAGCAAGTACTGTTGGAAAGCCAGTAAGATGAAGCTACTGCGTTGTAAGATGAAACATAAAAGAAGACTGAAACAGCTCTAAATAGAAAATGGATCTTGAATTTTCATTATTGTATCTGACAAGTACATTGTATCAAATTTGATCTATTGTTTGCTGGATGAATGAATAAATAAAAGTGATAGTTGCGGCATGACATTATAGTATTATTATCGATATATCAAAAAGCTTGGTGTAGGCTTATGTACTCTGAAAACCTCAAAATGAAATTCAAAAGTAAAATCAAGAAGGTTAGTTCTGAAAAACTGACACAGAGTTTCTGACAAGAAAAATTCTGGACAATGAAGCAAATAGGCTACTGTACAAAGATAAAGTAATTTAGTGTGAAAACAAAGTGTGAAATTACATTCCATTAATTAACTCATTTCTAAATCAATGAATTACATACTTGTTACAGCAAAATATTCATTTCACATGCTCTAGGTTATTGAGATCATTCCTACATTCACCGTGCGGTCATCTGCGCTAACTAATATAGGGGGTATTAGCTGAAATGCTCATTAATAGCACCAGAACTGCCTACTGGCGACGTATATTGAATTGCAAATTGCTGGATCATGCTTTCTAAGATGAATGCATGGCTTTTTGCTATTATTGGCCACACACTAAATGACACTTTATAGGTAAATTCTCAAAGCAAGAAGATCTGTACACTACAATTACGCCTTCGACGTTTCAAGAATATTTCAGTTTGTTGACATTCGCAAGTCATGCTAGCATGCCTTGCTTACTTCTTCCTCATTGCACTCAATTATGAGCTAGCAAAGAAACATAGATAACTTCTTGCAAACGTGAACGTTAACAACATACAACGTAAGTTTGTAGTGTCATGTCGTCTTATTTTTACCTCCATGTCTTTAAGTGAAGAACCATCTTTCTCTCTCTTCCATAGATATTAGCGTAAATTTTCTTCTTCTGTTTTGCTTTCAGTGAACTTAGTCTCAAGCACGTTTTTGATATTTTAGGATTTTGTTGTATCATTATTGTTGTCGGTACCATTCAACCGCATCTTATTCAATCTGACAACGTGTCGTCAGGTAAGTTTCTATGTTGAGGGGCACCATTCACCCGCATCTTATTCAGTTTTATTGAACTCAGCTTCTCGCTTGAATATGCACGTGTCTCAGACATTCTCTCTATTCATAGTTTAGTAGCTTCAGTACGATCACTTTCATAGCATTTCTATTTTATTTACTCGTAAGAACCAGTTGCACTTCAGTTTATTTTTGCCGCAACCTCCCATCTTTTTATTAGTTTAGAATTAATCACAATTTAGTACTTCTATGTAACACTTTTTGCAGTACTTTGTATTCTTGTACGCTACTTCTATCTTTTTCTGTGACATATTTACAGTAGGTATCGGTTTTGCTGCTACATCCACAGTTCAGTTATTTCACATTAGCCTATGCCATTTTTTTAAAGGATTTTATCATTTTCAGGTTGCTCCTAGTCAGTCTTAACGTGTTACGTTCATGTGTTTTACAGTATGACCTCACTGCCTAGAAAAATTTAAGCTGAGCGTGTCTACCGGATCTCATTTGTCAAGTACAAATAAAATCGTATACAGGGTGTTACAAAAAGGTACGGCCAAACTTTCAAGAAACATTCCTCACACACAAATAAAGAAAAGATGTTATGTGGACATGTGTCCGGAAACGCTGAATTTCCATGTTAGAGCTCATTTTAGTTTCGTCAGTATGTACTGTACTTCCTCGATTCACCGCCAGTTGGCCCAATTGAAGGAAGGTAATGTTGACTTCGGTGCTTGTGTTGACATGCGACTCATTGCTCTACAGTACTAGCATCAAGCACATCAGTACGTAGCATGAACAGGTTAGTGTTCATCACGAACGTGGTTTTGCAGTCAGTGCAATGTTTACAAATGCGGAGTTGGCAGATGCCCATTTGATGTATGGATTAGCACGGGGCAATAGCCGTGGCGCGGTACGTTTGTATCGAGACAGATTTCCAGAACGAAGGTGTCGCGACAGGAAGACGTTCGAAGCAATTGATCGGCGTCTTAGGGAGCACGGAACATTCCAACATATGACTCGCGACTGGGGAAGGACGAGGCCACCTGCAATGGATGAGGCAATTCTTCGTGCAGTTGACGATAACCCTAATGTCAGCGTCAGAGAAGTTGCTGCTGTACAAGGTAACGTTGACCACGTCACTGTATGGAGAGTGCTACGGGAGAACCAGTTGTTTCCGTACCATGTACAGCGTGTGCAGGCACTATCAGCAGCTGACTGGCCTCCACGGGTACACTTCTGCGACTGGTTCATCCAACAATGTGTCAATCCTCATTTCAGTGCAAATGTTCTTTTTACGGATGAGGCTTCATTTCAACGTGATCAAATTGTAAATTTCCACTATCAACATGTGTGGGCTGACGAGAATCCGCACGCAATTGTGCAATCACGTCATCAACACAGATTTTCTGTGAACGTTTGGGCAGGCATTGTTGGTGATGTCTTGATTGGGCCCCATGTTCTTCCACCTACGCTCAGTGGAGCACGTTATCATGATTTCATACGGGATACTCTACCTGTGCTGTTAGAACATGTGCCTTTACAAGTACGACACTACATGCGGTTCATGCACGATGGAGCTCCTGCACATTTCAGTCGAAGTGTTCGTACGCTTCTCAAAAACAGATTCGGTGACCGATGGATTGGTAGAGGCAGACCAATTCCATGGCCTCCACGATCTCCTGACCTCAACCCTCTTGACTTTCATTTATGGGGGCATTTGATAGCTCTTGTCTACGCAACCCCGGTACCAAATGTAGAGACTCTTCGTGCTCGTATTGTGGACGGCTGTGATACAATACCCCATTCTCCAGGGCTGCATCAGCGCAACAGGGATTCCATGCGACGGAGGGTGGATGCATGTATCCTCGCTAACGGAGGACATTTTGAACATTTCCTGTAACAAAGTGTTTGAAGTCACGCTGGTACGTTCTGTTGCTGTGTGTTTCCATTCCATGATTAGAAGTAATAAAATGAGCTCCAACATGGAAAGTAAGCGTTTCCGGACACATGTCCACAGAACTTATTTTCTTTCTTCGTGTGTGAGGAATGTTTCCTGAAAGTTTGGCCGTACCCTTTCGTAACTCCTTGTATTTGCTTTCCAGTAATCAATATATTACGCCGATATAAACTGCCTATTCACTAAAACCCCCCGCGAAACGTATAAATCTTTTACAACGTAAAAACTAAAAATTTATTTATTTATTACATGATAGCTACTACGAATCTTTCAGAAATGGGCGCTCATTTATCCATTAACATTTCGTCTTCATAGCAGTAGTAAAATCGAAAACAGAGTCGGAGTTACATTAGAGGGCAACAAGATGATGTGGTGCTTAATATTTCAAGGCTCTAGACAAATCGGATGTGCTTATTTACATCTCTAAATTGTTACAAGATTGTATTAAACTGTGATTCATATTTGGAGAAAGTTGGACACTGGACTGTCTCGTGTTAACTAATTCTTCCGTCTTTTCTTGGTAAAACTTACATAATTATAAATGAATAGCACAGTATTTTGTATGTTATATAGTATTAATTTATGTTGTTAACCGTTTTTCGGCTTACAAGGCCGTCATTTTACTTTAAAGGACTTTAGCCATTCCTTCCACTGTTTGCAGGAAGTGGTGTATAATCATATACATAGGACACCTATCACGGAGTA
The DNA here is from genome assembly GCF_021461385.2 of Schistocerca piceifrons. Lineage (NCBI taxonomy): Eukaryota > Metazoa > Arthropoda > Insecta > Orthoptera > Acrididae > Schistocerca > Schistocerca piceifrons. Next base: position 613,683,254 of record NC_060139.1, read on the forward strand.
TAGCCAAAACACTGAATCCTGCAACTGTATGATTTTCTACCACGTGAGGAACATCACAACACAACAGTCCAGAGTACTTTCAGTGGCAAAGTTAAGACCTAATTACTAGCCAACAATGGGGCATATAAAATTACTGGTCCCGATTGTGTTCAATCAGGCAGAGACATAACAACTAGGTGGCTGCACATGAATGCAGTTGTAACTTACAGAAATATGATTGCAAATTTGCTGAGAATACAGTAAGTGAGGTCTACAGTAACCCGTTACAATCCAATATCCTGCATTTAACAAACAAAGGCCAAAAACTAAATCCGTTAGAAGGCCTGGAAATCAACAAACACCTAATCTATATTCCTGATTTAATATTAAATGAGCTAACACAGTTTTATACTTCCTTTCTTCTAGACTTCACATAGTCCTCACAGTATTCCAAATTACTCCCACACTGTCAGTTTCCTTTCTATTTATCCCTTTTCCCGTAGGTGACCTAGGCCCGCTGGTGGTGCTTTCACAACACGTGTACCCCCACATCTACACCTATACTCCGCAAAGCACCTTATCGTGAGCGGCGAATGGAACTACTACGAGGGGCGTCCAGTAAGTACTACAACACTTACACTCCTGGAAATGGAAAAAAGAACACATTGACACCGGTGTGTCAGACCCACCATACTTGCTCCGGACACGGCGAGAGGGCTGTACAAGCAATGATCACACGCACGGCACAGCGGACACACCAGGAACCGCGGTGTTGGCCGTCGAATGGCGCTAGCTGCGCAGCATTTCTGCACCGCCGCCGTCAGTGTCAGCCAGTTTGCCGTGGCATACGGAGCTCCATCGCAGTCTTTAACACTGGTAGCATGCCGCGACAGCGTGGACGTGAACCGTATGTGCAGTTGACGGACTTTGAGCGAGGGCGTATAGTGGGCATGCTGGAGGCCGGGTGGACGTACCGCCGGATTGCTCAACACGTGGGGCGTGAGGTCTCCACAGTACATCGATGTTGTCGCCAGTGGTCGGCAGAAGGTGCACATGCCCGTCGACCTGGGACCGGACCGCAGCGACGCACGGATGCACGCCAAGACCGTAGGATCCTACGCTGTGCCGTAGGGGACCGCACCGCCACTTCCCAGCAAATTAGGGACACTGTTGCTCCTGGGGTATGGGGAAGGACAATTCGCAACCGTCTCCATGAAGCTGGGCTACGGTCCCGCACACCGTTAGGCCGTCTTCCGCTCACGCCCCAACATCGTGCAGCCCGCCTCCAGTGGTGTCGCGACAGGCGTGAATGGAGGGACGAATGGAGACGTGTCGTCTTCAGCGATGAGAGTCGCTTCTGCCTTGGTGCCAATGATGGTCGTATGCGTGTTTGGCGCCGTGCAGGTGAGCGCCACAATCAGGACTGCATACGACCGAGGCACACAGGGCCAACACCCGGCATCATGGTGTGGGGAGCGATCTCCTACACTGGCCGTACACCACTGGTGATCGTCGAGGGGACACTGAATAGTGCACGGTACATCCAAACCGTCATCGAACCCATCGTTCTACCATTCCTAGACCGGCAAGGGAACTTGCTGTTCCAACAGGACAATGCACGTCCGCATGTATCCCGTGCCACCCAACGTGCTCTAGAAGGTGTAAGTCAACTACCCTGGCCAGCAAGATCTCCGGATCTGTCCCCCATTGAGCATGTTTGGGACTGGATGAAGCGTCGTCTCACGCGGTCTGCACGTCCAGCACGAACGCTGGTCCAACTGAGGCGCCAGGTGGAAATGGCATGGCAAGCCGTTCCACAGGACTACATCCAGCATCTCTACGATCGTCTCCATGGGAGAATAGCAGCCTGCATTGCTGCGAAAGGCGGATATACACTGTACTAGTGCCGACATTGTGCATGCTCTGTTGCCTGTGTCTATGGGCCTGTGGTTCTGTCAGTGCGATCATGTGATGTATCTGACCCCAGGAATGTGTCAATAAAGTTTCCCCTTCCTGGGACAATGAATTCACGGTGTTCTTATTTCAATTTCCAGGAGTGTATTTTTTGAAAGCAGGTTGTTTTTATTCGGAATACCAAAACATCATATTATTCACCTCTGTTAGGGCCACAATAATCTATTTTTCAACATGTTCAATGCGATGGCCTTAAAGTACGTTACTGGAAGGGCCCGTATGCCCGTATGGTACCACTCACTGTTCGACGTCGAATCAGTAACATCCCCATCATCCACGTGCTGCTTCCTGCAGAGTGCATCCAAGCAAACAGAAGTTTTCTGGCCGGCCGCTGTGGCCAATTGGTTCTAGGCGCTTTAGCCCGGAACCGCGCTGCTGCTATGGTCGCAGGTTCGAATCCTGCCTCGGGCATGTATGTGTGTGCTGCCCTTAGGTTAGTTAGGTTTAAGTAGTTCAAGTTCTAGGGGACTGATAACCTCAGATGTTAAGTCCCATAGTGCTCAGAGCCATTTGAACCATTTAAAGTTTTCTGTTTGGCAGAGGAACCCAGGGGACACACACCTTTGAGTACCCCAACTAGTGGAAGAGTGGTTCAGCACTACCAACGGAGACGTCCATTTGAGCAGCGAGGTGTTTGATTGTGATCCTCGATCACCGCGAATAAATATTCGCACCTTCCAATACTGCACGTTTCATAGCTGTGAGCGACCACACAGCGCGCGGTAGATCGGACAGGTTTGAGCTACCTTGTCGCAACGATGACACACAAATCGCCTTGCCCAACTGTTCACCGAGCTTTTGTTCACTGCCAGGTCGCCGACGACATTCTGCAAGTGGCCATGTATATCTGCGATGCTCTGATTTATCGCCAAAGTGACTTGTTTGGAACGCACATCCATTAGACACCATTTTGAAGGTTACGTATAGCACCGCCACCTATCGGAACTTCATGAAACTGTATGGACTGAAGTGGGAATTTTCCACGATGTCCCACAACAAATTCCGAAATCTTTCAACCGAAACAGGCCGAGAAAGAAATGTGTTGCTTTAGTACCTTGTAGTACCATTGTCACTTTTCCTGTTCGAGTAGAGTATGTTTCGCAGGATGGACGATTGTTGGTAAGCCTCCATGTGGGATGGAATCTCTCTAATTTTAGAATAACAAAAACAGTCAATTCACATCGCAACAGTTTGTTTTTTTATTAATTCTGGTAACCGATCTCAGTCAAAAGTGACCATCTTCAGACCAATAGCTCCTTGATGAAGTACGGAGCCAGTTCACGGAGATGAATTACTGTACGTACAAAAACTGCTGTAATTTTATCCTCATGACCTTTTCACGAAATACACGTAGCAGGAAGCAGCATATTAGTTGACTCTTCCAGGAACGTACGCTCTCGCCACTTCAACAGTAGCCCACACTGCGATTTAGAACACAGCTCTTGCAGCGTCTGCCACTAGTGTTCGTCTCCTTGATGCTCTCGTGCTTACTAAATTAATCTCTTCCTCTAACATCCTATCTCCTACGGATCTCAAACTGGCAAGCAAAATTCAACTAATGGTCGAAAGAGAGTTTTATTAGCTACCTCCTTTTTTTGATGGACTACATTTCCTATGGAGTCGCCAATGATTAGCAGTCCGGCATTTGCCTTGCCCGTTATTAGTTTTATGTGGCCGTTCCACTGTAAATCACTCCGTGTGCATACTTTTAGATATTTTATGGAAGAAACTGGTTTCCGTGATTGTTTTGCAATCGTGTAATCAAACAATAATCTGTTTTTAAGTATACGCTTTACGTTACGTTTGTGCGCTTCATTTCTATTTGTTCAAAAATGATGTTATAATAGTTGCAGTAATAAAAGTTTTCGTAATGAAAGAAAGTAATGTTTTCTTTTTTTAAATCTGTACTGTAGTGTAGTAAAAGAGCAAGAGCGGAGAACACTAATTGTCAACAAATGATTAGTAGGAAAAATGTTCTTCAAGAGCAAGATCCAAAACACTAATTGTCAACAAATGATTAGTAGAAAAAAATGTTGTGCAAGAGCAATAGCCAAGAACACTAATTGTCAGTAAATGATTAGTAGCAAAAGATTTTAATAAGGACGGACATAATGCTTGTAGCGATACAGGAACTGTACCTCTTCAGGTTTTCCCGACGATCTAATGACGTCTTGGGTTGTCGGGTGTTCTGCGGTGCAAGTACGACGCTGATATCCGGCGGAACGCCCAACAACTCAACGTCATACGGGAACTGTTGGAAAATTATGACACTGTTTATTTCAGTCACAGTTGCTGTTTAATGTTGGTGATTACCGGTTTCGACTGTTGTTGGCCATCTTCAAATCTTTGGAGCATAGTTACAGTGTAACACTTCAATTTCGTTACCCTCTATGACTGCCTCAACGTTAAAGAAGTTGGCGCGTTATGTAACTAATTTGAAATGATGTGAAGGTGAACCACAACGGAGGAAACCGTTTAACACCCGTATTAAATCGCAATTACGACTACAATAAATAATAAGTTACGAAAAGCATTTATTTATTCTTGTCTTGGAAATCACTAATCCCCCTTGTTCGCGCGGATGACACTCGTCGTCCACATAATTTCTCCGCTCTATTTTGTCTGACTGTGCTGAACTGAGTTTGCACCGTTCCGTTCCTTCCGTTGACTCTCCATCTGTTAGCTCCAACCATTATCGGTTTTCACTTAAGCAGGTTTGCATTGTTTATGAAACATTGTTATAGCCTGCTTAGAATACTTACCTACAAAAGGTAAACATTTTATACATTTTTGGATTGTGGAATGATGTAGTTCCATGAACTAAGTGATGAAGATCCTGACAGTGATATTGATGACTCAGAGTACGAGGACTGTGTATATGAAAATGGTCATGATTTAGGGAGAGAACAAGAAGTGTCAGAAAATGAAGCACTGGAAGAAGTAAGTCAAGAGGACGTATTTGTTTTACGAAGAGACGGAATAGCTAACTGGAGAAAAAGTAACTATCCTACAAATATTAGAAGAAGATCTTGTACGGCTATTAAGTATTTACCCGGACCCAAAAGTATAGCTCGTATAACAAAGACAGAAATAGATATTACAAACTTATTTTTGGATGGAAATATAATACCTATAATTGAAACGTGTACTAATATTTACATCAATGAACTTCGTGGCAACTTTTCGAGGGAAAGGAATGTTAAAGGAACAGATGTTACAGCTATCAGAGCTTTCATTTGTTTGTAATATCTGTGTGGATCCCTAAGACATTCTAGGAAGAGTTTACGAAAGTTGTGGAACAACTAAAAAGGTAACTTACTTGAATCATACTACATATGTATGAGTGAAAATCAGTCCAGGTTGCACTTGATGGAGGTGTTTGCAGAGAGAATGACAAGTTGACTGCTGTCAAAGAGGTACTGTAGCTATTTACAAACAACTGCCAAAAGTATTTATTACCTAGTGTATACCTCACTGCACTTGTGTATGAAGTGTATTATATTTAGATTTAAATGTGACTCCCGAAATCATTCATATACACCGTTCAGAGTGTCCAAACACGACGTTTATGCTGTGGAGGACACCTATCATCTACCTGAGTGACTGTGTCATAAATTATCGTGCGAGTAAGAGACATCAGAACAAACACATTGCCGATATTTGCTGCACTGGTGCAAAAATCAGGTAGTTGATGAAAAGTCTGCTAACTAGTCCAGACGTAAATAAAGTTCGGATAGCGATACGAATACGTTTAAGAAAGTCCACTGTTAACTGAGAACGTAAATTAACTGGCAAAAACCTAGGTATTAATAGTCTTTGTGGAAATTATGGGTAGATTTGAGGAATGAAATAGTGAAGGCATCTGAGGATCAAGTAGGTAAAAAGACGAGGGCTCGTAGAAATCCTTTGGTAACAGAAGAGATACTGAATTTAATTGATGAAAGGAGAAAACACAAAAAATGCAGTAAGTGAAGCAGGCAAAAAGGAATACACACGTCTCAAAAATGAGATCGACAGGAAGTGCAAAATGGCTAAGCAGGGATGGCTAGAGGACAAATGTAAGGATGGAGAGGCCTATCTCACGAGTGGTAAGATAGATACTGCCTACAGGAAAATTAAAGAGACCTTTGGAGAAAAGAAAACCACTTGCATGAATATCAAGAGCTCAGATGGAAACCCAGTTCTAAGCAAAGAAGGGAAAGCAGAAAGGTGGAAGGAGTATATAGAGGGCCTATACAGGGGCGATGTTCTTGACGACAATATTATGGAAATGAAAGAGTATATATATGAAGATGAAATGGGAGATATGATACTGCGTGAAGAGTTTGACAGAGCACTGAAAGACCTACGCCGAAACAAGACCTAGGGAGTAGACAACATTCCACTAGAACTACTGACGGCCTTGGGAGAGACAGTCATGACAAAACTCTACCATCTGGTGAGCAAGATGTATGAGACAGGCGAAATTCCCTCAGACTTCAAGAAGAATATAATAATTCTAATCCCAAAGAAAGCAGGCGTTGACAGATGTGAAAATTACCGAACTAACAGTTTAATAAGTCACAGCTGCAAAATACTAACGCGAATTCTTTACAGACGAATGGAAAAACTGGTAGAAGCCGACCTCGGCAAAGATCAGTTTGGATTCCGTAGAAATGTTGGAACACTTGAGGCAATACTGACCCTACGACTTATCTTAGAAGCTAGATTAAGGAAAGACAAACCTACGTTTCTAGCATTTGTAGACTTGGAGAAAGCTTTTGACAATGTTGACTAGAATACTCTCTTTCAAATTCTGACGTTGGCAAGGGTAAAATACAGGGAGCGAAAAGCTATTTACAATTTGTACAGAAAGCAGATGGCAGTTATAAGAGTCGAGGGACATGAAAGGGAAGCAGTGGTTGGGATGGGAGTGAGACAGGGTTGTAGCCTCTCCCCGATGCTATTCAATCTGTATATTGAGCAAGCAACAAAGGAAACAAAAGGAAAGTTCGGAGTAGGTATTAAAATCCATGGAGAAGAAATAAAAACTTTGAGGTTCGCCGATGACATTGTAATTCTGTCAGAGACAGCAAAGTACTTGGAAGAGCAGTTGAACGGAATGGACAATGTCTTGAAAGGAGGGTATAAGATGAACATCAACAAAAGCAAAACGAGGATAATGGAATGTAGTCGAATTAAATCGGGTGATGCTTGAGGGAATTAGATAAGGAAATGAGACACTTAAAGTAGTAAAGGAGTTTTGATATTTGGGGAGCAAAATAACTGATGATGGTCGAAGTAGGGAGGATATAAAATGTAGACTGGCAATGGCTAGGAAAGCGTTTCTAAAGAAGAGAAATTTGTTAACATCGAGTATAGATTTAAGTGTCAGGAAGTCGTTTCTGAAAGTATTTGTATGAAGCGTAGCGATGTATAGAAGTGAAACGTGGACGATAATTAGTTTGGACAAGAAACGAATAGAAGCTTTCGAAATGTGGTGCTACAGAAGAATGCTGAAGATTAGATGGGTAGATCATATAACTAATGAGGAGGTATTGAATATGATTGGGGAGAAGAGAAGTTTGTGGCACAGCTTGACTAGAAGAAGGGATCGGTTGGTAGGACATGTTCTGAGGCATCAAGGGATCACCAATTTAGTACTGGAGGGCAGCGTGGAGGGTAAAAATCGTAGAGGGAGACCAAGAGATGAATACACTTAGCAGATTCAGAAGGATGTGGGCTGCAGTAAGTACTGGGAGATGAAGAAGCTTGCACAGGATAGAGTAGCATGGAGAGCTGCATCAAACCAGTCTCAGGACTGAAGACCACAACAACATGCAAATTCCAGCCCAGTTTGCTTCCCACTTATATCTACATCTAGATCCATACTCTGAAAACCACTGTGCCTAGCAGAGGATTCTTAGCAGTGTAACACGCGTTAGAGTTTCCTCCTGTGACAATGGCTTAGTGCCAACGGGTGTCAGCCGCCGCACACACTTCTATTCAAGTATGTAAGTACGTAACGCCTACGAGTGAACTGTTCTCTGTTAAAGTCGTACATACATTATCTTGGTGGTGTAGCCCTCCTGGGCAAGTGGTAATAGATAAGCTTTATAAGTGGAGTCTCTGTAGAAATGCACAACTATCTGGACTTTCAGGCACCTGAAGATGGAAATATGAAACCTACAAAGCAGCTATCTATGCAAAATAAGAAATATAAATAGTATCTACATATGGACGATATTCTAACTTTATTTTAGAAAAACCAAAGTGTCGAACCTTTTTTGTCATGTGAACGTTTCAATGTTGATAGAACAATCTTATTGTAATAGTGCCAGTTGTCACATATTGTAAGGGATTTTCCGTATTTGAGGGTTAAAAAATTATCCATTACATAATATTTTCCGCTAATTTATGTTTTTTGTCTTAAATCATCTGTCGAAATTACATCAATGTTAAGCCTATATATCGCTGCGCGATATATGGAAGTACGAATCTGTTTTATGACATGTTTGTAGGAATCATGGTACGATACATCACATTACTTATCTGTGATTAGGCGATGCATGTAAGTTTGAATCTACCTTATTTATGCTGTAACCTATGTCAGTTGTCAACGCATAAACAACGCTCCGTAATTTGAAAAGTTGCGACAACAATGAACAATGTTTTATTTCAACGATCCACTACTATTAAACTGCAGCACCAACCAGTGACAGTTACGCATAAATAACAAATGTCAATAGTCAACCGTCGATATTCGAACCTAGTTATTTCTTACATGAATACGAGTGACATTGAAGTAATAACATCAAATCCAGTGTCTAAGCGAATTATTGGCTATTATTTAAAATTCTGAGAAAAAATATCCATGTCGTGGATTGCCACATGTTTGGTTTTTTTTACGCAAATTTTCGGTATTTCAGCCTCTTGTTCGGTACCAAAGTATATGTTGTTCCGTATTTTCAGAATTCTCTTCGTATCACTAAATTATGAAAATTATAACAGCTGTTCCATGGAGCAATGCCTATGTGAAAAGAGTCTTCAGTCACACGAGTCATTGATGGTCTGATGCTAGAAAGGAATTGAGTCTCGACACGGCAGAAGCAGAATTATGCAAGATGGCAACATACCACCAGTTATTCCAAAAAATTAAAAATTAAAAAAATTGGTGAAAGCTGCAACTAGCGACAGTATAACTGTTAATTTTTATTAAACATTTTATTGTGTTCGCACTCAGCCTGCAGCTCACAAATCCTTTCGCCAAAGCAATGTTCAGTAATTTTATCTATTTAATCTGGTAATCCTCTTCATGGACAGCACACATCAGCAACAACTCATTTAATGCGAAATGCACAAAGTGCAAGTTATAGTTACAGGTGTCAGGATTTTTTTAAAATTGTTATGAAGAACGAGGAACTGTCGACTGTAGCAAACGAAATAAGCAAATGCGATTTTGTGAAATTAGCCTCATAACGGAATGATGCATGTTAACGTACGATGTTTAACATTTTAAATGAGCATTTCGAACAGCCTCTGTAGCATTTACATTAATAAAGATTAATACAGTATATTACACCAAACTGATTAACGTAAGTTTTCGAGTTACTGATTGTGCATGTCCTTTCCTTAACAAACTAACAAGTGATCGAGGTAAAAATTTGGATTTGTGATTGTTGTCAGTTATTGGGGTGTTGTAAAAGCTACAATGCTACAATTGAAGCGACTACTAGAACTGCAGGGCACAAAACGGCTTTTCGAAGAGTGAATTGAGTTAAGAAAGGTTCCATGCTCGACTAAATTTAGATAGCGACAGGCTTTAGAACAATTTAATTAGCAGTGAGATCCAGATGAGGAAAACTATGGGCATGACAGGGGGAACGAGTCTCCCCATTATTTTTTGAAAAGCAATATCACTTTTTTTACTCTTAGTTGACAAAAATTGACACTGATAGACGAATACATTCAAGTTTAACTAATTACATATACAAAAATTCTTGTGCGATAAGAATCAATTGTTCTCAAGATTTACTAACGTAGCAGTAGAGCAGGTCTGCTCATACTATTCACTAAAAAGGCGGTATTCCAAGTTTTAATGAAGAGTGATGAAGAAACGGGGAGATAAGCGCGAATCTACTTGGTTTTGCCACAGTGTAGTACATACAGTCACGAAAGTCTGTGGTGCGAAAATTATTACGTTTGACAGCTGGAGCGACACTACCGCTCCAAGCGGCGAGAAAGCAGAGAATCACGTGCGTCGGAAGAATAATCTTTGTTTTTAATTATTTTCTAAATAGTTGTTATATTTTTGCGTTCCATTCGTTAGTAAATTACCAAGAGGCATGAATTATCGTCAAATACACGTAAAAACAGCCGAATACGCTGATTCCCTAACATAAGTTATAACTTATTAATGAAAAAATACTTTCGAATAAGTGCATATTTGCAGCTTATTCCGCTGGAAGCACGAGAATATAAACACATATTTCATGAAACTTCATGGCAGATTAAAACTGTGTGCCGGATCGAGACTCGAATCGGGACCTTGCCCGCGAAAGGCATAGGTCCCGAGTTCGAGTCTCGGTCCGGCACACAGTTTTAGTCTGCCAGGAAGTTTCATACCAGCGCACACTCCGCTGCAGAGTGAAAATCTCTTTCTGGAAAAGAATTTCATGCATTAGAAACAAATATTTCTGTTGTTATCTGATGTTATTATCATAGGCACTTTCCGTGATACTTAAAAGAATTTGATGTAGTCTGTCGATTCGCTTATTCTTAAACTTCATTCCACTTTCTAACACGCGACTATGAATGTACTTACTCTTGTATCAAAAGCGAATGTGTTGAAGCTTTTTGCCGTTAGTTTCAAAATGGTTCAAATGGCTCTGAGTACTATGGGACTTAACATCTTAGGTCATCAGTCCCCTAGAACGTAGAACTACTTAAACCTAACTAACCTAAGGATATTATACACATCCATGCCCGAGGCAGGATTCGAACCTGCGACCGTAGCAGTCCCGCGGTTCCGGACTGCAGTGCCTAGACCCGCGGTTCCGGACTGCAGCGCCTAGAACCGCACGACCACCGCGACCGGCTTTGCCGTTAGTGGTTTGGATTTAGCAATAATGGTGGAACTGGTTGCATCTGTGTTGGGAGACGTTTAATTGCTTTTGACGATTTATTGTCACGTTTTCCGTTAAGCTGTAGTTGTGGTGGCTTATTTCGTACATTAACTAATGTAGATATTACATTCCATATAGGTTTCTTACTTCCCACATTCCCTGTTTTTACCGAAAGTGTAAGCGAACAAAAATCCTCCTTGTTGAGTACATATACAACGTCTTTCTGCGGAACGTCAGGTCTTCTGGTGTTTACTAGGAATTTTTGTTATTAAAGGAAAACGACATAATTCAGTACATGCCTGTACGTTACAAGAGAATCGTAAATAAACTGTCCTGTGGTGTACCGCTCCGTAACTCCCAGGGCTCTTAAGAAATTAAATAATGAAAAATGAGGTGCAATTTTTTTAGTTATTGTCGATTTTTATCGCATAACATGCGCTCCCTATTGTAAAAACTATCTTACAAATCAATACAAACGTTAGTACCTCACTTCCGATAACGTATTCAGAAGTGTCGCTTGCTGTCCGCTTGGGACGCTGCTAACGCTATGGGTAACAAAAACGAGACGGAGCGTCACGACTGTTAGGTTAGACTGTGGTTTTCAAATGGTTCAAATGGCTCTGAGCACTATGGGACTTAACATCTGAGATCATCAGTCCCCTAGAACTACTTAAACCTAACTAACGTAAGGACATAACACACATCCATGCCCGAGGCAGGATTCGAACCTGCGACCGTAGCGGTCGCGAGGTTCCAGACTGAAGCGCCTAGAACCGCTCGGCCACATCGGCCGGCACACTATGGTTTTGCTGTTAAATCTGTAACAGGGGTGGCCGGGAGGCAGAAGTCAAACAGTTGAACGCCACGCGTCAATCACTTACAGTCTGGTGTTGGTAAAATAATAAAGTTATAGTCAGCGTATTTGTGAAGAACAACTGCTATGAAGAGAGTTCAAGGCAGTTCATTAATATTGTGTTTTTCTTTTTTTAGAGAAAAAAAAGATTGTGAGTAAACACTTATTACAAAATGTATTCCAGTTTACTCAATTATACTGCCACAATATTGCAAAATACCTAGTTTACAGACATTTTCATAAACTGTTTTTTTAACTGATCTAAGTATATCATGTAGCTTATAATGTCCCAGACATATTAATTTTCCTTGATTCTGACCTACAAAAAGTTTACAAAACTATCAATTTACCCGTCACAGCTTCAGCCGCATAATACTCAGTAAAAGAAAGCTACACAATGTTAAATTTTGAAGTCTATTGCTGTAGAACAATAGGTCTGCAGCGTTCTCGTATTTTAAACGCATATGTTTGTACTTTAAACTACAAAATAGATTTCGTTTTCTGTCGCATATTTTTCACTTTCTTCAACTGGTTTTGACAATCAAACTAATGCAGTATTTAAAAATGTAGAGATCTTTTTCACCTATTCACTCAGCCGAAAATTTTCATGAACGCTTTTGTATATGGAAAGAACTTAGGACTATTGCCTTTTCGTTTTGGACGTAATTCATAATAATCATACACTGTTGATCCATTTAAATGTCAATACTATATAACCTTCCTATGTCCAATAATCACAAAATACGTTTAAATCCAAGAATACTTTGACACACTTTGCGAGTTTTAAGTCTATTGGAATATACGATCTGAGGCATCCAAATGCTCCAAAAAGTGGTTTTAGGTCCCAATTTTTCAGCTTTTTTCAAGAGTAGCTTCCGTCTTAGACCTCATTGTGAGCTATAGCCTACCTACTAAGTTGTCCCTCTCAATACTTTAGTACTGGTGACGCTCGTGAGGAAAAACATACGGGATTCTGGTTGAGATGCTTTAAGGATTCTGTCGTCAAGTTTAAGCTTTCACAGCTCTTATACGTTCACGAGACATTAGCACAAACGGAACAATTCCTGCGAGATCCGATGCGCCGTTGAGAGTGGGCGAGACGCCGTTGGCGGCGTGCATTTGCCTCGGTAATGAGTCCGCGGCGGTGTGCGCGCCCGCAGAGACGGCAATTAGGACGATCGGCGGTGCTGCCATCCAGCGGCAGCGGGGCGCACCGCGGAGCCGCTATCGCCACTCGCAGCGCTCGCAGCGCCGCCCCTTTATGGCCCGCTGCAACTTATGCGTTATTGTGCCGGCGCAGATAAAGGCGCCAAAATTGGACCGCCTCGGATAATAGGATTTACACACTAACATAATGGTACACTCAGGGCCCCATTCTGCCGCGTTTTCTTTTCCCTTCAAGAGGAGATAAAAAGTGTTGAAATGTGGTGGCATTGTGGCGATAGGGCGCGACTTATCTGACGGCGACACGGTGGCGCAGGAAATGAACGAAGCTGGTGATAGCGGGGCGTCTATTATACTTGCGCCAGTATCTGCGCCGCAGAAAGAAGCTCGCCTCACGGCTCTCCATTGCCGAGGCGCACCGCCCTTCCGGAGCCGCCATTTCTTCGCCAGTATCTAGAGCACCGCCAAGGAAAAAATACCTGATAGAGGAGAGGAGCCGAGTAACCAGACCAGTAACCAGAAAACTGCTGAGGAATTATTTACTTGATTATAACATCGACTGTCATCATTTCGTCTTATGGAAGTATGTGTAAATAATATTACAATACTTCTCGATATTTCTTATCGTTACATTCTTGCCTCGGGTGTTGCTGCCAGACTGGGAGAAGAACATTGTAATTATACAATGTTAAAGTTTTGTTGTTCTCCAGTTCACTGGGATTCAGGCAGTTGTCTGTACAGATTCCACAGTTGTGCCTGTCATCTACTTTCTGCCCAGATGTAATAATAAAGAAACAATTTATCCTGAATTAGATATTTATTTCATCTTAAGTGGTATATTTGGTTATAGTTTTTAGTTAAATTGGGGAAACTGTTTGATAAAGAGGCTGTGTTGCAACGAAAGAGTACTTACTTACAATGTTGCGTATAAGGCTCAAATCTGGTTTCTAACACTATACGTCGTCTGTATGCATGAAATTATATCAGATCCCAGATCCCAGTGTTTGCTACATAGTGTTACGCATTGATTAGGTTTTGTTGTTTTTCTACATTAATAACCATACTTCCTGACAAGAATGAGTTCAGCGAAGGTACTACTAAAGTACAAATTAATTTACTTTTTATAACAAATTAAACCGATATTTGGTATTTATTACATTTAATGAAGATATTTCTTCGGTATTAAAATTTGTGATCTGTCCCGCACTTGCGTTTAGAAGATATTGTCACATTATCTTCTCAAGCCTCTTCTTTCAAATGCCCTGGAATAATAAGCTATTCTTGGGAGTCTGGAGCCTTCCATACTTCTACAGGTTTTACACTGAGGTACATGCTACAATGTTACCTTGCTCAGAATTCATTGCAAATTTTATTTTTGTGAGTCACCCCAAATAAAAACACCTTGTGTTGTGTCGCAGGTGGTGTTTAGTACCAATGGAAAACATCGTTTTTGTTAACATTATAAAAAATATTATATCAGATATTGTAGAACGCAGAACCAATTTTCTCATATATTCCATGGCGTTAGTATTTACTGCTTCTGCTTTCAGTTGGTTAATAAGAAATGAATCGTAGTATTCTTCTTACGGAGAGAACCTGGTACGAAATAATTACCAAGCCTATGATCAAAAGAGATCTAATCTTTACCGACGTGGATGTTATGGTGTTGTGATGTTCGTTGACTGCACGGAAACTTTTCTCGCTGCCAAAGCACTAAAAAAATTTGTAACTATAGGCATATTTCTTGGTCCGCCCAAACGTTTACATCGTGTCTATTGTGATCCAGGACTTTTATTATATCCTGAGTTGCTTGTAATCGGCGCTTGATTTTTACTTGCTTAACAGTTACACCGAACTTGATATGACGAAGGAATTTCATTGTGGGGACTCGAATTTAAATGGTAAAGGTGACATTATGTTTACATCTGTATTTTTATGATGACTTTGTTAATCAGTAGTGCTAATTTTGTTCCTCGTAATATTTACTGAAGGTAATTGGTCCTGTTTTTCATATTTTATACTTTATCCACTAGAATCTAATTCAAGAGATTAAGTGCAATATTGGCGAAAAAAAGTATCAGGAAGTAAAGACTAATGATATGTTACTTTAAAATCAAGTGAGAAATCAGGCTAACCATTGGATTAGCTTAAAATTCAAACAGTAAATGAACATGAGGCAGGAGCTTCATAAACCTATATCTATGAGATTTAACCTAAAATCATTGTATTAGCAAGGAGTAGCACTCATTGAAAAACGTGGTTAGTTTGGTAACTGTAAAAGGAGTGGTTTAACACTCAATGTTTAATAAGGAGTGGCCGGCTATTATGAGTCACGGATTTGAATGAAATTTCGGACCAATGTTCACCATTGATTGAGATTTCTATTTTCGGATTTAGCTTGACAATTCTTATTTATTGTGAAAATTGTCGCTCATATTTTCGGTATACAGTAAGTTCTAACGACAATAAAATATTAGCGAGCTTTGATGAAAACATCATACTTCGGATTTCCGAAAAACAGGAAGGAAGATAAATGTTTAATGTCCCGTCGACAACGAGGTCACTAGAGACGGAACACAAGCGGTCGGCGGACGAAATCGTTCGTGCCCTTTCAGAGGAAGCAACTCGGCATTTCCCTGGAGCGATTTAGGGAAATCACGGAAAACCGAAATGGCTGGGTGAGGATTGGATCGTTGTTCTCTCCGGAAATCTGTACTCTTGTTTGGGTCTGCTTCACGGTTTTAATGACATTTTGTCTTTTGTAAATTGTACCATTTTCACAAAATAATCAGCATTTCAATAAGACTTGTGTTTTAGCGGTTTGTTCTACTCGTAAACATCTAGCGCAGAACGTACGAACTAAAAATAGATTTATCTTGGAGAATAATTATTATAGGTAATTTATTAATACATAATTTGCAACCAACGGTTACTGGTAATGAAATAAAAAATCCAATTTCGTCAAACAGTGACATTCTTTCACATCAGACGAATGAAACTATTTATATCACTGAAATGCAGGTTATTCTGCGAAAACGTTTATTTTGTATAAGGAGGGAAAGTTCTTAAAAACGGTAGGCAGTCTAGGATCCTAATCCACAAATATGGAGTGTGACCCTGTGATCACGCACTATGCTATTCCGTTTTCCTTGTTATTGTAAAATGAAATGTAAAGGACAACGTGAGCGTATGTTATTGCCAAGAGACTGTAAACGAACAAACCACATAAAATTTAGGCAGCACACAAGCGATGCGTCAGCGATCATGTAATAGCGAATCATAAGTACCAGCGCTATGTGCTCTGTTTATTTATCTGTTTATTTATTGCTTTTTTAGCCTGATGTTAGAGCCTTAAGACCCTCTCTTGCATATGACCAGGAACAACGTATCCAAAAACATTACATAACAATCACAATAGTAATAATTTGGATTATTAATATGAATAATAATTGGCATAGTAATAGTAACACTAATCATGATGATAAAATAATGGAGGAATTAAGAATTATATTAATTAATTATTACATAACAAAATCAATAATAATAATTTGCTTTATTAACCGGAAGGTAATAATTTGGAATAATGATAATAACAGTTGCACTAAAAAGAATAATAAATTAATGGAGGCATTGATATTGAGTAGTTTAGCTCTTTGGAAGCCTTGTTTTGTTTTAGAAGAAGTGGCAGGGAAAATGAAAGAGGAGAGCGTTAGAGTGAAAGTGACAATGGCTGCTAGCAAAGAAGAGACTTTCAATAGAGAGGGCAAAGCGGTGCAGGACGGAGCGTTGATGAGAGTGAGCCACAAGAAGATATAGTTACTAAGAGAAGGCAGACCATTAGCTGTCTTTTTGAAGTTTCAAAGGATTTTAATTCCTTTAATATCCTGACGAAGATTGTTTCCAAGTCAGATTCCTGATACATAAAATGATTGAGAGAACATGGCAGTGTTGTACAATGGTACACAGAGGATTTTAATTTGTTGAAAACGAGTATTTCTGCTGTGCTGTTCAGATAGTAGTGTGAGGGTTGAAGATAAACAGGAAGGAGTGCAGTGATTGAGAAGACAATATAACAAAGACAGGGTATGATAATCTCAAGTCTTATTGGCACGTAGCCATATTAACTGTACATAGGGAGGAGTGATACGGTCGAAATAGCGTACTTCACAAATGGTTCGCACATAAGCATTTCTCGTCAGTTCCAGCTGACGTGAACTCTCATACGAAGAAGAATAGGTTAATCATAATCAAGGATGGGGAGTATTAGTGGCTCTACGAGTTTCTTTTTCTACATCTACATCTACATCTACATAGATACTCCGCAAGCCACCGTACGGTGCGTGGCGGAGGGTACCCATAGCACTACTGTGATTTCCCCTCCTGTTCCACTCACAAATAGAGCGTGGGAAAAACGACTGTCTGTACCCCTACGTATGAGCCATAATTTTTCGTATCTTATCTTCGTGGTCCTTACGCGCCATGTATGTCGGCGGCAGCAGAATAGTTCGGCAGTCAGCTTCAGATGCCCTTTCTCTAAATTTTCTCAATAGTGTTTCTCGAAAAGAACTTAGCCATCCCTCTAGCGATTCCCATTTGAATTCCCGAAGCACATCCTTAACACTTACCTATTGTTCGAACCTACAAATGTAGCCTCCCGACTCTGAATAGCTTCGGTGTCTTCCTTCTATCCGACCTGGCACGCATCCTCAACAGTCGAACAGTACTCAGAAACCAGCGTCCTACATTCGGTCTCCTTTACAGGTGAACCACTCTTTCCTAAAATTCTCCCAATAAACAGAAGTCGAACATTCGCCTCCCCTACCACAGTTCTCACTTGCTCATTCCACCTCATATTGGTTTGCAATGTTACGCTCAGATATTTAAACGACTTGACTGTATCAAGCTGGACACTAGTAATGCTGTATCCGAACACCACAGGTTTGTTCTTCCTACTCACCTGCATTAACTTACATTCTTCCACATTTAGGGCTAGCTGCCATTCATCACACCAACTGGAAATTTTGTCTAAGTCGTCTTGTGTTTCCCTTCAGTCACTCAACTTCGACGCCTTACCATAAATCACGACATGATCAGCAAAGAACAACAGCGGTCCTATCACTCTTTCCTGGAGCACTCCTGACGGTACCCTTGTCTCTGATGAACACTCGCCGTCGAGGACAACATACTGGGTTCTCTTATTTAAGAAGTCTTCGAGCCACTCACATATCTGTGAACTTATTCCGTATGATCCATATGCTCGTACCTTCGTTAGTAGCCTGGAATGGGGCACTGTGTCAATTACATTCCGGAAATATAGAAATATGGAATCTGCCTGTTGCCCTTCATCCATGGTTCTGAGTATATAATGTGAGAAAAGGCAAGCTGAGTTTCGCACGAACGATGCTTTTTAAAACCATACTGATTCGTGGACATAGGCTTCTTATCCTCAAGAAAGTTTATTATATTCAGACTGAGAATATGTTCAAGGATTCTACAGCAAACAGTAGTTAGAGATATTGGTCTGTAATTTTTAAGCTTGAGAGTAAATATTCTTTTAAGTTTTTCAAATGAATGAAGTGATGGTGACATCGTCTTACAGACTGCAGTTCTATGTTCAGTCCAGTCTAGATTATTGTCCAAAACCATCCTCAAATTCTTTGCGGAAGAATAAAAGGTGATTTCTGTGCTGTTTAGGATTAAGGGTGGAAGAGATTCTCTGAAATGAGGAGTAATAAGTCTTTTGTTAGTGAATAAGATTGCTTGCGTTTTAGAAGGGTTAAGTTTCAAACCTATGTTCTGCGTCCATTCTGATAAGGTAAGGAGGTCATCATTAACGTTCTGAGTGGCTGTGCGCAGATTTGTTGGGCTTGCACTTAGGTATAACTGAAGATCATCAGCGTATAAACGAGGTTTGCATTGGGAGATAATAGTAGACACGTAACTAACATATAATGAGAAAGGTAATGGGCCCAATACTGATCCTTGTGAGGCCCGTGATACTACATTGTTTCATTGTGACCTGTCTGCTTCGATCATTACACACTGTCGGCGGTATCTAAGGTATGAGTAGAACTATGATACAGCACTTGAAGAAAAGCCTTAACATTTGATTTTAACAAGGAGAATATCAAAGTCGACAGTGCAGAAAGCTTTACTGAAATCTAAAAGGCACATAATAGTCGCATCGTGTTTGTCTATAATTTGTTTCAGTTCATCTGTCACTTTCATAAGAGCAGTCTTCGTGCTACGATTTTTCCGGATACGAGATTGGTATTAATCCAGAAGGTTATTTGATGTTAACAACTGGTAAGTTGATCGTGAACTATACATGGTGGTCCATTGATCGGGCCAAATATCTCACGAAATAAGCGTCAAACGAAAAAACTACAAAGTACAAAACTAGTCTAGATTGAAGGGGGAAACCAGATGGCGCTATGGTTGGCCCACTAGATGACGCTGCCATAGGTCAGACGGATATCAACTGCGTTTTTTTTTTTTTTAAATAGGAATCCCCATTTTTATTACATATTCGTGTAGCACGTAAAGAAATATGAATGTTTTAGTTGGACCACTTTTTTCGCTTTGTGATAGATGCCGCTGTAATAGTCACAAACATATGGCGCACAATTGTAGACGAACAGTTGGTAACAGGTAGGTTTTTTAAATTAAAATACAGAACGTAGTTTCGTTTGAACATTTTATTTCGGTTGTTCCAATGTGACACACGTTACAGCGTGATTACCTGTAAATACCACATTAATGCAATAAATGCTCAAAATGATGTCCGTCAACCTCAATGCATTTGGCAATACGTGTAACGACATTCCTCTCAACAGCGAGTAGTTCGCCTTCCGTAATGTTCGCACATGCATTGACAGTGCGCTGATGCATGTTGTCAGGCGTTGTCGGTGGATCACGATAGCAAATATCCTTCAACTTTCCACAGAAAGAAATCCGGGGACGTCATATCCGGTGAACGTGCGGGTCATGGTATGGTGTTTCGACGACCAATCCACCTGTCATGAAATACGCTATTCAATACCGCTTCAACCACACGCGAGCAGTGTGCCGGACATCCATCATGTTGGAAGGACATCGCCATTCTGTCATGCAGTGAAACATCTTGTAGTAACATCGGTAGAGCATTACGTAGGAAATCAGCATACATTGCACCATTTAGATCGCCATCGATAAAATGGGGGCTAATAATCCTTCCTCCCTTAATGCCGCACCATACATTAACCCGCCAAGGTCGCTGATGTTCCACTTGTCGCAGCCATCGTGGATTTTCCGTACCCTAATAGTGCATATTATGCCGGTTTACGTTACCGCTGTTGGTGAATGACGCTTCGTCGCTAGATAGAACGCGTGCAAAAAATCTGTCATCGTCCCGTAATTTCTCTTGTGCCCAGTGGCAGAGCCGTACACGACGTTCAAAGTCGTCGCCATGTAATTCCTGGTGCATAGAAATATGGTACGGGTGCAATCGATGTTGATGTAGCATTTTCAACACCGACGTTTTTCAGATTCCCGATTCTCGCGCAATTTGTCTGCTACTGATGTGCGGATTAGCCGCGACAGCAGCTAAAACACCTACTTGGGCATCATCGTTTGTTGCAGGTCGTGGTTGACGTTTCACATGTGGCTGAACATTTCGTGTTTCCTTAAATAACGTAACTATCCGGCGAACGGTCCAGAAACTTGGATGATGTCGTCCAGGATAACGAGCAGCATACATAGCACACGCCCGTTGGGCATTTTGATCACAATAGCCATATATCAACACGATATCGACCTTTTCCGCAATTGGTAAACGGTCCATTTTAACACGGGTAATGTATCACGAAGCAAATACTGTTCGCACTGGCGGAATGTTAGGTGATCCACGTACTTATATGTTTGTGACTATTACAGCGCCGTCTATCACAAAGCGAGAAAAGTAGTACAACTAAAACATTCATATTTCTTTACGTACTACACGAATATGTAATAAAAAATGGGGGCTCCTACTTAAAAAAACGCTGTTGATATCCGTTTGACCTATGGCTGCGCCATCTAGCGGGCCAACCATAGCGCCATCTGGTTTCCCCCTTCAAGCTAGACGAGTTTCGATCTTCGTAGTTTCTTCGTTTGATGCTTATTTGGAGAGATATTTGGTCCGGTCACTACCAATGGACCACCCTATATAATCTAACGCGTTAGACAATGCTTGTAGAATGCAAATGGGCCCGTAGTCAGAAGGTTCTTCCGCAGATTCCCTGTGGAGATGGATTATTATTCCCTGTTTTCAGTTTTTACAAGACAGAGAAACCGATATAATGCGACGATTATACAAAATTTGCTCGAATATCGAAGACAGACGCTCTCTTGTGGACGATTCTAATAATTATTCTTGTACCATTTGTAGGAAACATTCAAACGACTTTAAACAGAATATATTCGCGTACTGTATAAAGTACGTTTCAGGCGTTTTGTTTCACTCACTCTATCCTTTATCTCTCGTGTACTGCAGTCGACGTTCCTATAAGTCCTGTGGATGTGTGCAGGATGTAGTACAAACCTGCACTACTGTCAACACCCGCTTGGGTAAATGTTTGTTTAACCTCATACCAAGTACAACACTACGACAGCAGCGAGCCGTCCTAGCACGCAGGCGGGCGCCCTCAAAGCCAACGAGATATACGAGCGCTGCGGCGTGCAGCACAGCATGCGACACTGCATATCCTACGAGTGTCAGCGGCCGTCTGCTGCGTGGGACCGATACTGTTTCGGAAGAGTTTAATATCTCTCAACTGTGTGTTCTAATATATGCAAACTCTCAGTAACTCATGACAGAATTAAGACCTTTTGTGGGTACCTTTCCATTGGTATACTGATTTCTCATGGGTGCAGGACGGAGCGGAGATTTCGCGATATATGTTGGGCAAGGTAAACAGTGTGATATCACAAGTTCATCGCAGGGTTCGTGTTTCTCATGACCCTCACCCCCTTCCACTTATAATGACAAAACACTGTAAGTTTCTCGCAGGTACTCATAATAATGGACTGCTCCCAAAGTACTTCAGATTCAACACAGAACATTAATTTTATGCTGAAGCGACCTAAAGCTTACATATTAGTATTTCCTCAGAGTCATTGCTAACGGAAAACATTATTTCATTTTCGAAATTGTCGCTGCTCTATATTAACGACATAGGAGAGAATCCGAGTTTCCATACTTGATTGTTTGCAGATGAAACTGTCATTTACCGTCTCGTAAAGCCATCAAATGACCAAAACGAATTACAAAATGATTTAGATAAGATATGTGTATAGTGCCAAAATGGAAATCGACCATGAATAAAGAAAAGTGTGAAGTTATTCATATGAGTACTAAAATCAATTACTCGATAAGTCACACATATCTTAACGCTGTAAATTCAACAAAATACTTAGGGATTACAGTTACAAATAACCTAAATTGGAACGATCACATAGATAATGTCGTGGGTAGAGCAAACCAAAGACTGCGATTCATTGCAGAATACTTGGAAGGTGCAACAGGTCTGCTTAAGAGACTGCATACACCACGCTTGTCTGCCCTATTCTGGAGTATTGCTGTGCAGTGTGGCTTACGCATCAAGTGGGACTGACGGATGACATCGAAAAAGTTGAAAGAAGGGAGCTCGTTTTGTATTATCGCGAAATATGGGAGATAGTGCCACACACATGATACGAGAATTGGAGTGGCTATCATTAAAACAAAAGCGTTTTTCGTTGCAGCGGGATCTTCTCATGAAATTTCAATCATCAATTTTGTCCTCCGATTGCGAAAACATTCTGTAGATATAGATGGAAAAATGAAGGCTATAATTAGAGTTTGGTCATTAAAGGTCTTAGGTATGCTATAAAATAAATAATAACTGAGAATACAGTTTATCGCCCATCAAACAATCTCACCATCGTCTATAGTCCTATGGGTTTTGAAGGCACACAGGACTTGTTAGTAGATTTTCATAACAACTATGTAAGATGTTAGGCCCTCTGGCCTCTTCATACACTTGTAAGGGCCATCAAATCAGCCTATCTTGCATTTTTAAAATCTGTATTTACATACATGCAGATTAATGTTATTTCACTACCGCATTACACTGTCATGCAAAACAGGTAATTGGATACTATGTACTGGCATGTGCCTGATCGGGAGTAGGATGCACGCATTTCGTTATTCTGCTCATTTCACGAAGGAGACGAACGGGAACTTTTGGGCTGTGAGGAGGCCAACTCTCACAATAGTAGGAGGTGGGAGGACACCTGGTCACTGGGAGTTGCGGACGGAGTCCCGGACCCTGGCTGGCGGCTTTCTCTTTTGATGTCGGGTCTCAGTGGCCAGGGCGACGGACGCCCGCTATTTTTGCAATAGCTGGGGGTAGTTTTCTCGCGAAAGCCTCATGTTTCGGACAGGAAAGCGCCAAATTGGAGCAACGGCTGTGCTGTTGTTTGGGACATTTCGGAGAAATGGTCGCCAAGCTCCGCAGGATAGCCGACAGAACGGCGCCACACGTAGCAACCTAATTATCATATTCCATTGCCGCCCGTCGCCATAAAGCTTACCGCACGAAGTTCGGGCGGAGGCTAAGGCAGGCTGCTCGACGGTTTCGTCAGCACACACACGTTTGCAGTTATCGTCGGGAATTGGCGGGAAGAAATGGTATTAGCGCCTATGTTGCCGGAGTACGGTAGTGAGACTGTATACGTATCTGCTGTAAGGACATAATAGGCGAAAGCTTTGTTTATCGGCGCCGATTGGTTGAGTTCTAGCACAAGTGGAGCTGCAGCTCACTGGGCGCGGGGTGGAAGAGAATCTGGGAGAGTTGATTCATGGCCGCAGCAGGAGTCGGTCGCATAGTTTGCCGCCCTTACCGCGGAGTAATTTCATTCGCAGTCTCACTTGTTCGACCACCCTGACGAACACTTAAGAGTTTTTCCGGACTCGCACTTCGATCGGTTTCCAAGGCAGGGCCTCTCTCCGTGCAGCGACTGACCATGAGTAACAGCGGTGTTCAGCACGCCGCCTTGCATCGTACTGTCGGTAATATACGCAGCTCTGGCCTGTAGGGTTTCAGTTGATTTTCCAGCCACCCAGAAAACGAACTGAGGTTTCTCAGCGGTTGAATCCGTAGGCCCACTTTGCCTCCTTAGGTGATATCGTGGTACCGTATCGTGCTACTGTAGAACAAAAGCAAACTGCTGCTCTTCATTTATCATAATGTTGTTCTACCAAGAACCGACGGAAGATTCTGTTAACATTATACATTTCAACTATTCTCTTTGCTCCCCTTGTCATAGTAGAGAAGCACATTAGATTTCATGCAGTGTCGTTTGTAATAGGTTGTTGCAAGCACTTCTATCAAATTGAGGCCTATTTACATGTTTGGTTTATGTTAATATACATTACTGTTCCTTGTACAAATTCATGATCAATTTGTGTTAGGTTTAAAGAAAATAATGTAATTGTAAATTTTTAGGACGGCACTTATCTGTTAAACAGTCACACTCATCAGAATATTTTCCCATCATCATTTTTCGATGGGAACTTTGATCAATGAATTTAATGAATAAATTATATGAGATGCTAGCCACCGCACGTAGTGTTTATGTCACGGCCATTATAAGATCGCATTACACATCTTGTGCAGATTCAGTATAAATCCACTTGGGTGTGATTTGCATAACATCCTGATTCTTCCCCCTAATTTGCATATCAGTTAAGGGCTCCACGATAGGAAACACAAGGCTAGTTTCCAATTTTCTTAACTTTTTTTCCAAATTCCAACACCAGTCCCTCCTTCTAAGCAGGGTGAAAGAACTCTCCTTCAGAGAATTAAAATTGCAAAAAATGCGTTTTCTCAGTGCCACGTTATTTTGTGCGAGCTCTACAGACAAACAAGTTGCAGGATGGCCACTGCTATTCTGTAAGCGGGAGTTCTCCCTGTAGATCTGGCTTAACTGGTGGTATCCACATATGGTTGCTCAATTATTTTTGACTCGTCAGTGAATATTTTCATCGTATCTGGCCACTTCATTTCCGTGGTCATCTGATAAAATAAATTTCGAATCATAAGTTAGTCTAGGTGCTTTTGGTTACACGACAGAAATGATAATTGGTCTGAAGAACCTCCTATAGCTCAGTTAATTTCTGAAGGTCAGGGAGCTCCAGAGACTGGATTCTCGGCAAAATACGTAGAGACATCTCCAGTTTTTCAAAGAGCAAAGAGTGGGTCGGGTTGAAGACAACGTTCCTATACAGGGTGTTCCGGAACTATTCGTTCAAATACAAGAGGTAGAGAATACAGGCGGTAGGTAACACAACGGAGAGAACATATATACTTCGATTAGGAACTTACTGTCTCTGAAGTCAACTTGTAAGGCTAGAAAACTTTTATTAGTAGTGCTGACGTAAACTGCTGTGTCGGAGTCGCTGAGTGGGGTTGTGTTCTGATATTCAAAACGGTGCACCATGTGCTGCCAGAACTAATGCAGGATGTATTTCTGAATGTTAGACAAAGGATGTACTTCCAGCACGATGGAGCGCCAGCCCGTTTCAGCATTGCTGTGGCGAATTATCTGAGAGCCACCTTCGGAAGTCTATGGATCGACCGAGATGGCCCTATGGTCTCGGCACTCAGGTCACCTGATCTCATGTCACTGGATTTCTTCCCCAGGGGGCATATGAAGCAGCTGGTATATGAAACCGTTGTGGAAAATGAAGAAGACCTAACCTCTAGAACTGCCATCACTGTTGCTACCGTTGCGGACATGCCAGGAGTCTTCGAGCGGACACTACAGCCAGTGGTCGGACGATGTACTCGTGCATACAGGCCAATGGTCGCACATTCGAACAATTACTGTGAATGCCTCAGCTGTTATTAGCGTGCTAAACTACCTTCCGTCTAAAGCGCCCCAACTTCAGAAAGTGTCGCCAAAGAGCATATGTACCATAACTAAATATATTTATTTTGACGTTCTCTACCTCCTGTATTAATTTGAACGAGTAGTTTCGGAACACCCTGTATAGCTTCTTTCGCACTGATACTCTACTTGGTCCAATTTAGCAAATGCTAACTTGACGTTGGTGCGGTAGAAGATTGCACTGCGATCCAGTTGAGGTTGGGCCTGTGATCGATACAGGGGCGGCTGCGCGTGCTACGAAGTACTGGCCAACGCACGGAGACTGTTGATCACTGGTTCTAGCCTCAGAAGCAGGTGCCTGTGCGCGCGTACTACGTTAGTCATTAATTGTAGGTTAGTCCCACCATTCACGTGGTCGAGGTTGCTGGTGCCGAATGTGGAACAACATGCTGCGTACGTTTGCGAGTAAACATCACCATTGTCATAATTTTCTTCATAGTCGCCACTACAGCCACAAATTTATAGATATCACTGAAAATAATTTAACCATTTCACTACTAATACTTTTTCAAGTGAAAGACGTCAATGTATGGTTATTTTAGCTAATACAGTAGTAATAAGTACTAATACAAAACAATATTTCCCGCTGTTTCGTTTTCCAATGTAGGGAGGGTAGGGACATACAGCGTTATTCACAAGTACTCCCGGGATTTCGGAAGTCAAATGTACAAGATCTGCAAGACGTACTGAAAACAGACACACGTAAGTGAATGGAGCATCTCTTCAAATTTTTAATTCGCATTACAGATGCACAGTATGGGCACAGCCTTTTCTTGCGTGCATTTCATTGACACGAATTGTCTGGGAATGAACGATAGCAGTCCGCTTTGTAAATGTCTTTGTTAGGTTGCCTACCTGCAGGGGTGAACTAATTCGATGCGACAATATGGAGCAGACGATTAACAGTGAAACTTGAAGGCAGCACGACCTATAGGTGCAACTTGTAATTATAAGAATATAGCAAACCATTAGCAGGCTTCAATTTGCCATGGGGACCTTGATTTACAGCAATAACATGCAACGAATTCTCAACAGTTTCCTGATAACCTATTGTGGGACACATATGTATGCTGTTGGTAGTGAAGACGTTAATCAGTCATAAAAATTCTTTCCTACGACTACTGGGTGTTGATAATTAAATTTCCAATTTCAAAACGCTGTAAAAAAAAAGCCTATTTTCAAAATTTCAACTTTATGCTATGAAGGAAGTGGGAAGAATTAAGGATACAAAAAAATTAACGAAAATTTTACCACTAGATGGCTCTATAAGCGGCAGAATATGCAAAATAAATGACGCAAGGTACGCAGATGTTCCTCGGTTTGCGTCTGAGATGCTCTGTAATACTCTCTCAACGCAGGATCATCGATGCTGGTAAAGGCTTTTACAAAAACGGTGATTGTGCAACAGTCGCTCTGTGGAAGTTCTGGACACTTTTTGAGTTATCGATTTTCTGTCAGGTTTGATGCGACCCGCCACAAATTTGTCTCTTGTGCCTGCCTCTTCATCTCAGAGTAACACTTGAAACCTACGTCCTCAATTATTTGATAGATGTATTCAAAATTCTCTCCTCCTCTAAAGTTTATACCATCTAAAGCTTCCTCTTGTATCATGGAATTTATTCCCTGGTATCTAAACACCTGTCCTACCATCCTGTCCCTTCTTCTTGTTAGCGTTTTCTCTGTATTCGTTCACTCGCCGATTCTGCGGAGATCCTCCTCATTCCTTTCCTTGTCAATTCACCAAATCTTCGACATTCTTCTGTACCACTACGTTTCAAATGATTCGATTCTCTTCTGTTCTCGTTTTCCCACAGCCGCTGTTTCACTACCACGCAATGCTTTGCTCCAAATGTACATTCTCAGAAATTTCTTCCTGTTTGATACAAGTAGACTTCTACTTCCCAAGAATGCTCTTTTTGCCGGCGTTAGTCTGTTTTTTTTGTGTCCTCCTAGCTCCGTCCGTCATGGGTTATTTTGCTGCCTAGCTAACATAAATCCTTAACTTCATCTACTTCGCGATACCAATCCTGATATTAAGTTTCTCGCCGATCTCATTTCTGCTACTTCTCATTACTTTCGTCTTTCTTCAATTTGCTCTCAGTCCATATTCTGTACTCATTAGACTATTCATTCTGTTCAACAGATTCTGTAACTCTCCTTTTACGTTCACTGTGGATATCAATGTCATCAGCGAATGTTTATTATGGATATTCTTTCACTTTGAATTTTAAATCTACTCTTGAACCTTTCTTTTATTTCCGTCATTGCTTCTTCGATGCATAGGTTGGACAATAGGGGCGAAAGATTACATCCCTGTCTTACACACTTCTTAATTCGAGCACTTCGTTCTCGGTCTTTCAGTCTAATGTTCCCTCTTGGTTCATATAGATATTGTATATTATCCGTATTTCCCTATAGCTTAAAGCTGTTTTTCTCAGAATTTTGAGCAACTTACACCATTTTCCATTGTCGAATGTCTTTTTCAGGTCGACAAACCCTGTGAACGTGTATTGATTTTTCTTTAGTGTTGTTTCTATTATTAACCGCAAGAGCGGAACTGCCCCTCTGGTGCCTTTACCTTCCCTGAAGCCAAATATCGTCATCTAACATATCCTCAGATCCTCAATTTTCTTTTTCATTCTTTATGTACCACTCGTGTCAGTAAGTTGAATGTGTTAACTGTTAAGTTGACTGTACGATAATTCTCGCACTTGTCAGCTCTTGGGATATTCGGAACTGTGTGGATGATGTTTTCCGAAAGTCTGATGGTATTTCGCCAGTGTCATACATTCTGTACCGAACGCTCAAGGATATGAAAAAGACGTCAGTCAAATATTGGGCAAGGAAAATGATTACCTAATTCTAAAGGACAGCTTCTTTTAAAGTACATTGTGGCAGAAGGAGGAAAAGAATTGATCCGACCTCAGTAGAAATATGTGGCTGCAGCGGTGGTTTGCAACTGTGCAGTGAATTGGAATTGCCCGAACTTTGGCCGAACTTTGACTGTGAGCACGGTGCATAATATTCTACGAAACATATAAAATTATCCATGTTCAGGAGTTGCTTCATGTTGACCTGACACTGAGACAAACGTTTGCTCTAGAATATCTTGCTCGCATGACAATGGGCAATGTTTTGGCCATGGACTACTCGGGTTTTAAAGAGCAAGACCCGGTCCGAAGCATAAGTATGATAAGCATCCAGAAAATGAATTCATCTTCTTGGAAAATTCTATCTATTTCACAAACGAGAAAGACATACCGAAAAAAAATCTAAAGATTTTGTTATATTAATGGAGCCTCATTCAGGTCACCGAATGGAAAGCTGAAGAAAGAAACACTAATTAAGAACTGCAAAATAATGGCAATAGCATTTATACTTATGGCAATGAGACTTGGATAATAACCGCTGGAAATGAACGAAGAATTAGGTTTCTAACAAGAACAGCACGCTACAGAATGCGTTATATGATAAGGAATACAACAGTCAGACAGTAATTGCAAATTAAAACATAACAGACCAGGAAGTGTAGAAATAAACAGAGAGATAATGTTACAAGAGTGAATGAAAATAGAAAGGCAGGAACAATAATGAACTATCGATCAATAAGGTAAAGTTTAATCAGTAGACCAAGAAAGATGTAGAGATTAAACAGAAACTAACCAGGGACAAGAGAATGCCTAAGAAGAAGAAGGAAATTTCTGAAATTATTAGTTCGTCTTCAGTTTTATCCTTTGGTCAGCAATATGTCCTTACACATTTTCCCTCCGATTCCGAAATCAGATATTGGATTGTAAGGCGTACTCAGGAGCAGATATAGACTCAGATCACAATTTAGCAGTGATGAAGATTAGGCTGAAGTTAAAGGGAATAGTCACGAAAAATCAATGAGCATACGAAAATACTAAAGAATGAACAACTATGCTTGAAATTCTCTGGGGCTATGGATACAACGATAAGCAGTAGCTCAGTAGGCAGTTGAAGAGGAATAGACATCTTTAAGGAGGCCAATCACAAGAATTGGAAAGAAAAACATAGGTACAAAGAAAGTAACTGCGAAGAAACCATAGGTAAGAGAAGAAATACTTCAGTTGGTCGATGAAAGAAACAAGTACGAAAGTGTTCAGGGAAATTTAGGAATACAGAAATACATGTCACTTAGGAACGAAATTTGTAGAAAATGCATGGAAGGTAAGGCTAAATTGCTGCATGAAAAATGTGAAGTATTTGAAAAAGAAATGATTGTCTGAAGGACTGACTCAGCATGTGGATAAGTCAAAACAACCTTTGCCGAAATTAAAAGCAAGAGTGGTAAAAGTGCAACGGAAATTCCACTGTTACAAGCAGAAGAGAGAGTGGATAGGTGGAAAGAATACATTGAAGGCCCCTATGAGGGGAAGACTTGTCTGATGACGTGATAGAAGAAGAAGAAACAGAAATCGATATAGAAGATGTACGGGATCCAATATTAGAATCAAAATTTAATAGAGCTTTGGAAGTCTTAAGATAAAATAAGGCAGAACGAACAGATAACATTCAATATGAATTTCTAGAATCATTGGGTGAAAGATCCAACGAACCACTATTCATGTTGGTGTGTAGAATGTGTGAGTCTTGCGAAATATAGTCTGACTTTAGGAAACGCATCATTCACACAATTCTGAAGATTGCAAGAGCTGACAAGTGCGTGAATTATCGCACAGTCAGCTTAACGGCTCATACATTCAAGTTATTGAAAAGAATAACATATAGAAGAATATAAAAGAAAACGGAGGATGTGTTAGATGACGATCAGTTTGGCTTCAGGAAAGGTACAGGCACCAGAAAGGCAGTTCTGCTGTTGCGGTTGGCATTGGGAACAAGGCTAAAGAAAAATCGGGACACGTTCACAGGCTTTTGGAACGCAGACTTCGTGTCAGGCCTCACCTACCGACATCGATACCTCTCCTCAGTGCAGCGCCCTGTGAAGAATGGACTGCCATTCTCCAAGAAACCTTCCTGCACCTGACTGAACGAATGCCTACGAGAGTGGAAGCTGTCATCAAGGCCAACACCATACTGAATTCCAGCATTACCGATGGAGGGCGCCACCTGTAAATCATTTTCAGCCATATGTCCGGATACTTTTGATCACATCGTGTACATTCAATGGCTTCTTACTTCCTTGGTGAAGCACTGATCCAGAGAATTCGGCCATACCTCTTTAATGTACAGAAAAATGGCTAAAGTTACTTGATACTTTCATCGCCTGAGTACAAGGAGAGTTGCAGCTAATTTCGAAGGAGGCGTTCAGTTGTGCATGTGTGTAGGCGACTGAAGAGTTCATTACAAAATAACCCTTGTCATTTTTTTCGTTTCTGCGGTTTCTGCGAATTCTGGTAGCAATGTCCATGACTCACCATTTACGCTAATGAACTTTAGCAGAAACCACCCTTGCCTTGAGTTATTGCAGCTCAGAGACAGAGTAGTTGTACAAAAACAAACTTTATGAAAAATGTTTCTGACAGATTTGACAAAGACTCGTTTTTGTGAAAGATGGCGAAATGCAACCTAAATGTTTGTTGTTACCTTCTTGGTAATTTTTGGAATCTTTCAGTCTCTTTCTGTAGTGTGTTACGGTTCAGTGTCAGTGATTCAGTAATAGATTGCTAAGACAGTATCCAGTGGCCTAAACATCAGAAAGGAAAATGCGACAAAAATAAGGAAATTAAAAAAGGATAAACACTTCCAAACGCTCTGCAAAATTATATTTCTTTGATCAGGAAGCGGATTTCAGCTTCTTAGGTCCTCTGCAAGTGAAAACTGAATGCCGCAAATACAAACATGATGTGCGACTTACAGAGATATTATTTGTACAGGAGGTAGAAAAATGACAGTGTTGAAAAATGGTTCAAATGGCTCTAAGCACTATGGGACTTAACATCTGAGGTCATCAGTCCCCTAGACAGAACTACTTAAACTAACCTAAGGACATCACACACATCCATGACCGAGGCAGTATTCGAACCTTCGACCGTAGCAGCAGTGCGGTTCCGGACTGAAGCGCCTAGAACAGCTCGGCCACAGCTCAGCGACAGTGTTTACATAATGAAAATAATCAAGTTATCTAAAAGAGGGGAAACAAAGTTTTTATGTGGAGAGACGTTGAACAACTAATTATAAGTTGAATTTACAATTTAAATCAAGTAGTTGTAACGAAAACTTAATTTAAAAACGTGGAAAAAGGAAACTGAGTTTGATCATTCAATAATAGCTGGCATTCTGTATCATGAGTTCGTTGATTTCCAGTAGGGTCATCATGCTGCTTTTCTCAACAGAATGTAAAATTCACATTACACATAATATGAATTATTTTCTGTTGAAAGATGATCATCAAATACTGACTGAGCTTGATTCAACCTTTTCTGATCGTCTTTTAACAGAAAGCCATTCATATTGGGTAGAACGTGAAGTTTTACGTTGTGCTACGAAAAGCAAAAAGTTGACCTGACTGAAAATAGCCTCTGGAAATCAACAAACACGTGACACAGAACACCAGCTTACCATTAAATGATCAGAATCAGTTTCCTTTTTCCCCTTTACTAAATCATATATTCATTACAGATACTAGATTCAAACTGTAAATTCATCTTATTTCACAACAGCTGTTCAATGTATCTCCAAATAAAAGCTTCGTTTCCCCCTTTTTAGGTAATTTTATTATTTCTAAGTGGCAGAAAAATGTAATGTTTTCCTATGGAAACACTTTGTGTCATTTTCTATCTCCTGTACAGGTAATATCTGCGTGAATCTCACATTATATTTATCTGCGTTTGCGACATTCAGTTGCTGCTATCTGAAGACGGCCTAAGAAGCCGAAATCCGGTGCGTGACCAAAGAAATATAATATTGCAGAACATTAGCTTGTTTTTCATTTTGTAATGTTATTATAGTATTCTGCCAAGCACCGACGAAACATTCAACTAATGTTTAAAAGAAGAAGAAAGAGAAGCTGATGGGCGCGAAACACGATCATAAAGTTGGGAAGAATGGTCCCGCCAAATGTGTTGGAGATGGCTGCAAGTAAGCACTGTTTCCATTCTTTCCTTCCCTTTGTCACGACGTATCTTCTTCATTTGCCGGAGGGCAGTATGAAAGTGTTCAATAAAATAAACTGCCTTACTCCCCCCGATGACTGGTACACGGTCGTTACTTCTTCTGGACAACGTCGTGCACCTTTCAGCATTTGCAAGGCAGACTAGCGCTTTACGCTTAACATGAAAGAGGGTGTTGATCACTACCTCAAACCATCTGCAAGGCAACGCGTATATCTGAAGGGCATTTGAGAGCTACTTTTTTGTGAGCTTCAGTTATACAAGGTTGCACTCAAGGAAAGAGAAGGTTCGATGTGGCTTACACTCGTTTTTCAACGATGTAATCAAGGTTAAAAAGTCAACAACTCAAGACATCAAGGCTCTTTTTCCGTTCTTGAAGAGTGAGAGGCAAAACATTTTAAATCACTAATTGCGTGTTGAGGGAAAAATCATGAACTGAACCTGGATATTACTGAATCTGACAATAGTCACGTAGCGGAGAAGTCCAGTGAAAATTTGACTTTCAGTTTTGTGCGCCTTTAATGTAACTATTGTTCTGTAAAACATTAGGATACATTGAGATTAATAAAGTATAATTAGCGCAGCTCATCGTATTATTCCTTCCTACTCCTAGCAAAAGTTTCTGACAAAACCAGCCTGTATCAGTTGTAGCTAGGCTGGATCATCAGTAAGTACCATATAATAGTAATGTTTTAGCTATTTCTAGGAAGCAATACAAAAATATAAATGAGAACAAGATGATATTTAAAGATAAACAACGTTTTGTCGCTCTCCCAGAAGATGCCAATTTTTGACGAGTGCTGCTTTTGTATGGTAACTCAGAGGCAGAAGTTACTTGATGTTTCGACACTTTTGTCACCTGAGAGCAAGGACAGCCGCAGTATGTAAGTAGTTTGTCAGTGTAGTGAATGAAGCTGGAACACATGTTTTACCAACTGTTCCGTAGCCTTGTTTAAAGTTATCCATGCGAAGGCACAGCCGTTGATCGGCTTGAGAATGGCACGTGGAACGATCCTCTCTCGTGACGAGAAAGGCTGCCAGGGGAAGATTGCTGCTCGCCACAAAATCGGGGGGAAATAGAGGACACGCGAACAGAAACCCATTAGCCGTTAACGTCTCAGTATCGCATTAGCGGCTATACGATTTCGCTGCTTATTACGAGGTAATTAGACGCCCTTCTCCCATTTTCTGCGCTTTAATGAGTTTGCCTAAGAGGCGTCGGTTATCGAAAGAAGATATTGGTTATCGATCGAAAAACTCGTTACTTGAAATAATAAACATTTCGCAGTCAATTTTGTTATGATCGTCAGCTGATTGCTCTTCACACTGCAGGGAGCCCACTTATAGAGATAATACCTACCACCGTAGGGCAAAGAAAATTCTCTGTAGCAATATCTCGCGAAGTAAGTATACATATAAATTATTTCCTGGTTCTCAGAATTTTGTTTAAGGAAAAAGTGAACTACTTTCGCAATCTACCTCACACATATTTATCATATTTTTAATTTTTAATAAATGGAACGTTTATAAGATTCCTAGAGCTACAATACCACTGCTTATTTTCTTGCACTGTTTCGTAGAGACTTCTTTGTTAATATATTTTGGTAGGGAAGCCGTAATGCTTCCTCGCTCTTTTTCCATTTTTATGAGTACTTTTTATATTTATTTAACTTATATTTCTTCCGTTTTTCCTGACATACGACCAGATCATGACAGAATAGGTCATATGTGGTATCGAGTAAATGTTCCGGCAGGCCCGAAAGTAGAAAAAAATATCTTGCATTGTCTTATGATAAATATTTCTCGAGTTTATAAAGCGTCGTTAAAGTGTGTAAATGACATTTTGTGTGACATTAATCGCTTCTGAAACTGCGAACTTTGTGTGACCTCGTTCAAGGTGTCTGGGGATTTTATTATGCAAAACAGCATCCAAATTCCGTCCCGCGATATTAAATTGTTAGCTCCAGAAAGAGACAACGAAAATATGACTATGACTGTGATTTTATGAGCTTTTTCAATATCATTGGATTACTTCTCCATTTGAAGTTGATGGCACAATTCGTGGGCATCTTAACAGTCATTTGTAATTATTGCTCGCCTTTCTTTTTTTTCGGTTCGTTGTTTACCAGACTATGGCTTCCCACATTGTAATGAATTCGATCTATTGTGTATCTTAATATGTAATTGTAAGTCTAACGTGCAACTGAACGTGTTCTATGTAATAACTAGAGCTCGCCACAGCGCCTAGTTTCTGTTCTTGCCAGTGGTTACACAGTCTCGTCAGTTATTTGCCGAAAATTTTAAAAAATTGTCAATCTTGCCCCGTTCATCCAACGTCTACTACGGAAGTAAAAGAAACTGTTATTTATACACGTTTTATGCAACAACTCATGACGGATTACCAGTGTTTATGCGATCATCTTCAGGTGAGTATAGCGGATTTGTATGTGGATATTTGTGTTGCGTGCGTTTTATGTTTCATTTTCCTATAACAGTGTTAAATGTTGTGTACAGTATTGTAGGATACCGCCAGATCCAGCCTCCTATCTGGGTGCGGGATAGTCGAGAGGACTGTGGTGCGCCAAGGCGCTAATAATGCATCACTCAGTTAATAGTCGTTTACTTTAGAGAGTTTTGCAGCCATTGTGTCTTCTTTCCAATGTGGCGTAGCAGCGGAAGTGCTGTGCTCGCGTTGCACGGATATGCAGGGTAGTGCATCGGATTTCGGCGAGGAATCTGCTGGCGCAGCCCGTGGCGTAGTCTGTGGTCAGTACCGTGGCCCCATCACAGGGGTGTGTGGCGGCCGGCGACTCTTTGCAGCCTGGCGTGGCTGTGGACGTCTGTCGGAGCCTCAGAGCTCTCATTGAGTGTAACTGCGCTTAGGCTTGGCCCCAGAAATCTACGTGCCCCAGTTGTTAGTCGCCGTGATGGCGTATAGGCGGAAGACCCATCAGAACAGGAGGACTGCCCAGGAGTGGTGGCACAGGCGCATTGCCCAAGATGAACAGCTCATGCAGCTGTAAATGGGCAGATAGGTTCTTCATTCACGGAAGATCAGCTGGGTCTTCATCTTCGGGTAACCACAAGTGTGGCCATCAGAAATGCAGCTCGCAGAGTTGAAGTTCCTTCCACAGCCAGATGACTCCAGATTCCTAGCAATAGACTCCAAGATAGCGGTGGACGAAAACACTTCGGCTTATTCACTGGGTCATCGTGTCGAGCTGGTCCTCCATCGACACCAGTGATGTAAGTGTAGTGGCCAGACACTGAGAATGAGGGTTTCATAGCAGTCGATGACGTGATGCCTCTGCACTGGTGACCAAATATCTTGTATGGCCTGATGTTTAGTTTCAGAGCCTCATAACGTTCTTTTATGCAAAGTATGTAGCTTGAAAGGCGTTCTTGCATAGTCCCTAGGCGTAGTTGCTGCATGTAGCCCCTTTAGAGACTAGTGACGTATCTGGTCTGCACTGTTGTAAAGGTGCTGAATCAGCTGTTCCTGACGCTCTCTCTGCCACGCTCTGAGGCACTGAGCTCTCTGATTGCCTGTACTTCGGTTCTTCCAAACACTGACATTGGTTACGGCATCACTGTGAACTTGACAGGCGTTCACCACTTTGCCTTGTACCAGTCAGTTTCAACAAAATTTTATTCTTTTTCTTGTATTGCGACATAACTGCTATCAAGGAGTGTGACTGAATGAAATTTAAAATCTTTATTTGACACGACACACGGTCGCCAAGCCACAGTCAGTAAACAATAAAATTTTTAAACGGTTACATTACTAGTTTCGACGCACTGAGTCGTCGTTTTCAAATGTAATCACAAACTTGGAAAACTGCATTAATAATTGCAACCACGCTTCTTTCAAATATTACGAAAAATACACTAAAGCAGCAGAAACCAGTCACAAGACGTCATGACAATTTATAGTTGATCAGTCATTTCACACTTTAATGTAGCGTGTATGAGATATGAAATAACTGATCAACCAAAAATTGCCATAACGTCTTGTGACCCGTTTCTGCTGCCTTGATTAAGTTTATTGGTTTTCGTGTATTTTTCGTAGTATGTGAAAGAATAGTGGTTGCAGTTTTCAGGGTTTGTGATTACATTCGAAAACGACGATCCAGTGCGCCGAAACTAATAATGTAACCTTTTAAAATTTTTATTGTTTTAGTGACTGTGGCTTGTGACCGTATGTGGTGTCAAATAAACATTTTAAAATTTTATTCCTCACTTAATTACTATTCTGCTCTGCGAAACTATGGTAGCGGGGACACACTTTAGAACTTGTGATAAGATTACTCAAAAACGCAAGATTAACATTCAAAGCCGACGACGCGGCCATTAGAGACAGAGCACAAGTACGGACTGGTGAAGGATCCCTTTCAAAGGAACACCTATAAAATTTGACTTAAGTGACTCAAAGAAGTCTCCAAGAAGCTAAATTCTGTATGGGCGGACGGATATTTGACTCTCTGCCCTCCAGGCTGCTAGTCCACCTTTCACCCTTGCCTTACCTTTACGAATACTTGATCGGTAATTACAAAATATTCCAGTAAACTGCAGTTCACTACGATAATGTCTCACACACGTATTTGGTACAATAAGTCACATATAGAAAGAAAAATATTTCAGGGAGTTCGTAAACAGTCACAGGCATTAACTATCAGATCAACAAGCACTACATGAAAATTCGAGCATAGAGAGCATTACTGCGGCCTTGCCGCAGTGGTAACACCGGTTCCCGTCAGATCACCGAAGTTAAGCGCTGTCGGGTTTGGCTAGTACTTGGATGGGTTACCATCAGGGCCTGCCGAGCGCTGTTGGCAAGAGGGGTGTACTCAATCCTTGTGAGGCCAATTGAGGAGCTACCTGATTGAAAAATACGAAAACTGACAACGGCGAGAAGAGCGGTGTGCTGACCACATGACCCTCCGTATCCGCATCCGGTGACGCCTACGGTCTGAGGATGACACGGCGGCCGGTCAGTACCGTTGGACCTTCAAGACCTGTTCGGACTGTGTTTGTTTTTTAATAGAGGTAATAAGTGTGAGGTTACTGATAAATCTGCAGGCTTTCATAAGAAGATTGCACGAAAACTACAAGATACACAGATAAGTGACATATCAGTGGACAAAGCATTTCTCCCCTGTTTAGATTCGTAGTACGTGGCTGCAGAGCGCATCACTAGAAAACAGTCGTTTCAGAACTTGGTATATAAGGGAGCAATGAGTGAGTTCTATGTCCCTGAATTTGATAAATGTGAGTTGTAACGATTTCGTATCGAATAGAATGGATTTGAGCCGCCACCCTACGGAATACAGTTCCTGTACAGCCATTGCGACACTCACTCAGTGGGTTTGGTCAACACGAGAGTGTGTCGGGAATACTCAGCAAACTGCTCTAGGAGACGTCGCAAGAAAGACGTGCTTCGCGGAGAGCCTTACCCACAATACAACGAGCGAGGTCGTGCAGTGAACTCATATCCGGTAGAATGGCAGTTGTAAGTTTGTCACATAATGTACTTCTTGGAACTAACTGTCATTTCAATAAGTCTGACATTTTCTACAGCTTAATTCATGTTATTTTCGTCTCATTTTCCGCTTTTGTCTATTAAAGAAAGTAGTGTTTTGTTCGGTACAACCATAACGCACTGCTGTGGTAATTCAACATTCAGATTATTCGGAGAGAGTGGTTTCGTAAATAAATAACACTTACGACGACAAAACATCTATCACTCTACACGACACTATCAAACTATATTTTTCCTTCTTTGTTTCTTTTGTGGTAGAACTTACTCCCAAATCTAGGTGTGATACTAATCACCTTTTCCTCTTTCTGAACTTAACATCTCCCTCGTTACAGACGGATGCTGGCTCAGATTTTTAGGCTAACACTGGGAAGTTGCAGTACAGAAAGTGGTCCTGACGTTGGCTGATAGTGAGTGTAATATTATGAAACAATGCCGCTGTGATCGAGCGGTTCTAGGCGCGTTTATCCGGAACCGCGCTGCTGCTGCGGTCACAGGTTCGAATCCTGCCTCGCGCATGGATGTGTGTGATGTCCTTAGATTAGTTAGGTTTAAGTAGTTCTACGTTCTAGGGGACTGATGACCTCAGATGTTAAGTCCAATAGTGCTCAGAGCCATTTGAACCATTTTTAAATCTTGATAACCTGCCATTATGGCAGCAATAACCGACCTAACAACTGCGCCAGACACTTATTGTCGTATATAGGAGTTACCGACCGTAGCGCCGTATTCTGCCCGTTTAGATATTTGTGTATTTGAATACGCCTGCCTATACCAGTTTCTTTGGCGTTTCAGTTTAAGTAATTTTGCCATGGTGGCCAGTCCATTACCCTTCAGTAAAGTGTAAGAGTTAAATACGTTGTATATGCTACGGCAGTTCCATAGCAGTTTAGAATCAAATTTTAAATCCAGATGTTTTATATGTCACACCAGGATAGGTTCCGTCCGTCAATGGAGATTTGACGACTGGGAGGTCTCCTTCTGGTAGTGAATATGATAGCGTCGCATTTATCGGAATTTATTCTAATTTTCCCTGTATTGCACCGTAAGATTATCTCTCCAAGGTGCATCTGCACATGTAATGTGATGTAACTGAGATTCGGGTGGCTGAAGTAGACCGCAATGACGTCTGAAAATGAAGTTAGTTGCGTCTTTTTGCGGTCATTTGTATGGGATCGGCCCACCAAGATCGATCCTTGGGAGACATCTGTTTCAATTCCTTTAAATCTACTCTTGTATCTATCTTTGCTAGGAAAGAACTTCCTACTACCGAGGAATGAACCCAGGATTTTCGTAATCTTTATAGTAGAGATCAGAAATTAGCTCCGTATACTCGCTTTAAACTCACCAGTAAGTCCTATGCCGTCATCTTCGAATTCGCCATCCCCGCGTACTCGTTGACTCGACTCGTGAGTTTCCGCTGATTCACACTTGTCATTGCGACTGCTGTCGGGTATGAGTGGATTCGACTTGTTCAGATAGGAGACGGATGCACGAGTTCGCAA
Source organism: Schistocerca piceifrons (assembly GCF_021461385.2). Taxonomy (NCBI): domain Eukaryota; kingdom Metazoa; phylum Arthropoda; class Insecta; order Orthoptera; family Acrididae; genus Schistocerca; species Schistocerca piceifrons. Next base: position 613,723,414 of record NC_060139.1, read on the forward strand.
GTATAACCGCGGACTTTATATACATAGTCTTTGAAAAACTTACAGAAACGAATGATGGGCTACGCTACACAACTCGTGATTAGCCCATAAACGCAAGTTGCCAAGACCGAAAGAATACAGAAATAGCGCGCTTTTTGATAGCACAGATATAACAGGACGTTACTCTGCGTCCAGTTTCCTTTTGACGCTCTACAGATTGTAAGTGGGCTGCTTCTGTGTTGGCAGCGTTGCGTAGCGCTTTGCATTCGATCTCTGACTGCGCTTTCTTTGTAAGAGACCCTGAGGCTGGTTGGACTAGTTGTTGGATGTTAATCGCCAGTAGTGTTGGCAGTTGGAAGTTAGTCGCCAGCAGTGATGGAAATACTGTTGATCAGTTGGAGGTGAACGGCCAGCAGTGATGGATGTTCGATGTGAGAAGTTAGCATTGATGGAGGGTAGAGGTCTGAAGTGTTAGCGTAGGCTAACGATCTGTACATGTTCGACTTGGAGATTGAATATTATTCATGATTATATACTTTCGTACTGGATGTCAATGACGATTTATGTTTGTGTCTGAACTGGATGTCACATTATTAAGGTAAAGAAATACATTATTTGGTTTGCAACAAAATCTTTCCTTTGGTAACCACATGCCTATTAGTAGTTAGTGGCTTTAGTAGCCAGAATATTTTATTTAGCTGGCAGTATTGACGCTCGCTGTATTGCAGTAGTTCGCGTAATGAAGATTTTTATAAGTGCTTAATGAAATGTATAGGTTATTGTTACGATTTCTTTTTAGTCGGGGCCATTCTTTTGAATTAATTATTTGAAGTTATGTTATTCTCTTTTTGAGCAGTCAGATTGCGTTGTGCTAGAATATTGTGGGTCATTGTTGACATGATAAGAATAAGTAAAGAGAAAGTAGGTTCACTTGCATTCAATTTCACTCAGCAGTTAAAGTAAAATATTTAATAAAGAAGTTTCAATATGTTTCTCTTGGCAGAGGTAGAATAAACAAGAATACAATCATTGTGTTTGTGTTGGACGGAATTCTGTATGTTTTTCGTCTGTAGCATGGACTACAGCTTAAAACTTATTCCAGGCATCACCCCTTCTCCAACGGAAGACATTTGCAGTATTATACTCTCCATCAAATAATTTTTGTCTTACACCAACACAGTTTCACGAAACAAGCTTCTTTAAATGCCACCTGACCCCGAAAATCGATCATTTCGGCTTGTCAGTGCTACTTTACAGAAGCAAGATAGAGTACTCATCTTCTGTACTAACAGGAAGTCACGACTGGTCTTATACTCCCGCAGTCCGCAGTAAGACGGAGAATATGCGAGTGTGAAACCACCGCAGCGCCACAGTTCTCGCACACGCAGTATTCTCGGAATTAGGCGGGAACGAAGGAAGCCCGTCTGCTTTGGTTTAACAGTGCCACCTTGTTTTGTAAAGTATGCAACCCACAACTTCAGAATCATACGCGCTCCTTTTCTGATCTCTAACGTACAGGCGCGCAACGCCGGTGCTGAGTGAGTGTTTATGTGGCATTGAGGTCTCCCTCTGGGCGGTGCGAGTGTGGGTGAGGGGTCGGTGGGTGGGGATCGCGGGTGGGGGCGGGGCCAGTAGCAGCGGCAGCGACAGCAGGCAGATTGCGCGCCGTACGGCCGATTACCTTCCGCCCGCTGCTGTCCAATTGGGTTTCGGCGATATTTGCCGCGGAGCCGGCCGGCGAATGTCGCGCTCCGCGCCCGCGAATTAAGCGGCAAATGAGAAAATTAAAGTGTCGCCCACACAATTACCGCCAGCGGAAGGGCCGCCAAATTTTGTTTCGCTGCCGCAGCCGTAGCTGCTGCCGCCTCGGCGCTCTGGAGGGGAGCTTCGCGGAGAGGCAGAGGGGGGGGGGGAGGGGGGTGGAGAGGGGAAGAAGGGTTGGACGGGTCGCCTTGTGCGCGCTGACCTGGACACCGATTCGTACCGTCGCACTCACGCTGCTTCTGTCTGGATGGAGGATCGCAGCTGGCTTAGTGCCTGACACACTTCTAAATGCCTCACACCGACACCACACAGCCTATCTGAAGAATTTGTAACTGCAGAGTCCATTTTACACAGCAAAATTGTTTGTACCTAAGTAGTCGTCACGAGACTAAGTAGATCAGGTAGTCTCACCTACTTATAGCATTTCCAATTAGTGATAATTTCAAATGTTAGTAAAAATTCCAAGAAAAGCGTGCTAGACATCTCTGCCAACGGCCTCGCCACAGTGGTAACGCCGGTTTCCGTCAGATCACCGAAGTTAAACGCTTTTGAGCTTTGCTAGTACTTCGATGAGCGACTATCTGGGTCTGTCGATAAACATCTTAGTAAATTAACTTACTACGCCTATTTTCACTCATTGCTTTCATATGGCATCATATTTTGGGGGAGTTCATCACTGAGGAATAAGTATTTATTGCACAAAAGCGTGTAATCTGAATAATAGCTGGAGTCCACCCAAGATCATCCTGCAGACATTTATTTAAGGATCTAGGGATATTCACAGTAGCTTCTCAATATATATACTCTCTTATGAAATTTGTTATTAACAACCAAACCCAATTCAAAAGTAATAGCAGTGTGTATAACTACAATACTAGGAGAAAGGATGATCTTCACTATTCAAGATTAAATCTAACTTTGGCACAGAAAGGGGTGAATTATACTGGCATTAAAGTCTTTGGTCGCTTACCAAATAGTATCAAAAGTCTGACAGATAACCAATAAGTATTTAAGAAGAAATTAAAAGAATTTCCGAATGACAACTCCTTCTACTCCATAGAGGAATTTTTAGATATAAATTAAGAAAAAAAAGAAATAAAAAAAAAATATTTAAAAAATAAATAAAAAAATAAAAAACACAAAAAATAAAAAAGTTGTTATATTAAATTAAGTATGTTGTTAAATTAACTTAATTATGTCATGTATTGGAAAATTTGACTCGTTCCACATCATTACGAAATATCGTATTCATGATCCATGGAACTAGTATTAATCTAATCTAATCTAATCTAATCTGTTGCCAACGCGGGTGCACTCAGCTCTTGTAGGCTAACGGAGAAGGTACTTGATAGCGAGAAGTAGCGGCGCCGGTCACGAAAACTGACAACAGTGTGCTGAATACATGCCCCTCCATAACCGCATCCAGTGACGCCTGTCGGCTGAGAATGCCACGGCGCTCGGTCGGTACCGTTGGGCTTTCTGTTCGCCCCGGTGTCTGAGTGGTCAGCGCGGCAGAATGTCAATCCTAAGCGCCCGGGTTCGATTCCCGACTGGATCGGAGATTTTCTCCGCTCAAGGATTGCGTGTTGTGTTGTCCTAATCATAATCATTTCATCCCCATCGACACGCAAGTCGCCGAAGTGGCGTCAAATCGAAAGACTTGCACCAGGCGAACGGTCTACCTGTCGGGAGGCCCTAGTCACACGACATATTTTTTTGGGCTTTCTAAGCCTTTACGGACGGAGTTTAGTTTAGCTTTTAGTTAGCTATCTCTGTTCTTAGTCTAGAATGTGATAGGATGCTTTTAAAAAATTCCAGTTGTCACATAAAAAATACGAACTAGAGTTAGAAATAACTTTCAAGAAAAATAGTTGTAAAATACTTTTTGTTTTTTACTTCAGCCCGGGCGAAAGTCAGCATCACTAAGACTTTCGGCAGCTCAGTTGGTAGATCACTTGCGCGCGAAAGGCAAAGTTTCCCGGTTCGAGTCTCGCTCTCGTATAGTTTAAATCTGCCAGGAAGTTTTACTCATAATTATGTGCAAAGCACAATGAAATCAGGGATCAAAGCGAAAGCAACCACTCGGAGCTAGCGACTTGTAATGGCTGACCAGGCAGTAAGTGGCACTCCAACGTTGCAGGACGAGGAATGAAGCGGAGTGAGACGCGAGGGGCTAACGCATATGAACTTGAGCCGCGTGTTTCGGTGACTACTATTCTCGTGATGGGTCTGGGCCACGAGCCTACAAGTAAATCAGCCGCCATCCACATTGTGAGTTGACCAGTGACATGATTCATCAATCGACTGTGCCAAATGTAGAACTGTAGAAGCCTGAGCATGCTGCGTCCAGAAAACGGGGACGGTGGCGTCATCTGCTACATCGGCAGTTTACTAGTTCTCGCCGCCTTCGTGGATGTTGTAAGTACCGATAATGGATTTTGTGTCTTCTTAATATATATTTCGTTGTTTACTTTGTTTTCGGGACGCACTATGGAGGTAGCATGAGGATTTGATACTTTTCCTACGAATGCTCTACCACAAGACAAAATTATTTAGGATTAACAATGCAGTATACGGACAAACAAAGTATACACCTTGTAAAAATAAGAAAATAAATAGATAAGAGTTTTTACTGAAAATTGTTTCAACAGTGAAAACGTCGGTTCTATTGAAGAAGAAAATACTTTTTTTTTTTTTTGCGCGTACAAAGGGGACAAGACAGAAAAGATAAAGTAAACAGGCACTGCACACTGCATGTATTTGTGTTTTCTAATGCAAATAAATGGAGGTATTTAATAATATTTGGACTACAGTTTTCTTATTCCTTCTATTGCCAGCGACTTTGCCAAGACAGTCACTGTCAATTTGGCTTTGAACATTTTTTCAGCCAAATATTAATAGCGGTGATATGCCTGGAAAAATGCATAATGAACACAGTGCTGCCTTCTAAATTATTTATTCACAACCGGTTCCTCTCATAAATCATTTTCATAGTGGATTTTCTTTTTCAGTAGTAACATCACATGACATCTTTGGGTGTAAATGAACAACGTTATTGAGTCAAAACCATAAAAAAAATAAAAAACATTGAACACAGGTATTCAGTACCATAGCAATGGCTACATCAACTCATGGAGCTCATCACCTCAGCGCAACGTTAGAAATATTTAACACAGGTATTCAGTGCCATATCAATGCCTCCTTCAACTTATGGGGCCATTAACTCATGGAGACATTGCGATAGTGCTGAATACCTATGCTAAATGTTTCTAACGGTTTTGATACGACAGTATTGCTCATTCATATTTAAAGGTATGAATATCAGTTGATGTTGCTACTTTTAAAAAATCCATTGTGAAAATGATCCATGACCGAAACCGGCCGTGTATAAATAATTGACAAGACAGAACTGTGTTCATCATGCATTGTTCCAGAATTTGGCGTCGTTATTGATAAACTTTACTGTCATCGCTAGTTCTTTAGTAATGTTCATACATTCACAGTTTTTGAAAGGAGGACGGTTTCTAGTAAACTCAGTTTCACAGCAGACAGCGCTCAGAACGCACGCACCTTTGGTGCCGACGTCTAAATTCATGGCAGGAGAGTTTAGTTTAGGAGTAATACATCAGGGGTGCTGCAGTAGATTCACTTGTCACGAGTAGTTTAGACAAGAAAGTCTCTCGTGTGAAAGCAGATTAAAGCTGGTGGATTCTTTTTTTCTTTTTTCAGCGCTATTGCGGTTTATAACTTAATTCGGGATGCGATACTGCAAAAGAATTTGACAGAGCAGCGAAAGATCGAAGTTGGAACCCTAGGAACCGGTGACATTTGCTAAGAATTATTAATGTCCATCGGAGAGCCAGTCATGACAAAATTGTTTCATCTAGTACACAGAGGACATTATCTGACCAAAAGTATCAGGACAAATATTAGTGGACGTTTATATTGGGTGTATCCATTCTTCGCCTTAATGACGCCTTGAACTCTGCGGGGGACATATTACAACTCATGATTTCAAAACGGCTGACTCGAGGAATCACTAAAGACAATCAATTAAACAACAAATACAATCGTTGTGAATGCATTGACAACCGAGGGATAAATAACAGTAGACCGGACATAGACAAGGAGTCGCAGCACTTAAGTTGTTTAATAACGGCAACAAATATACATTACCCCACGCACACACACACAGAAAATTTGCAATAAAAAGCATTTACAAGTATTAGAATGATCCCTTGGCATTAAACGCCACAAAGCCATTTAATTTTGACCTTTTGATTTAGCAGTCTGTGAATTAAGCCAATAGATGATTGCTCCTTCTCATACTAACTTAACAAACTAAAAATCTGAGCGACTTCAGACTTTTCAAGTAAGAAGCAATTATTTGAATAATGCAACGAAGAGCACTTGACTTTATAAAACAATTTGGGATCAACAGCAGTGCAAAAAGTTTAAGCCAGTTACTCGTACTACATGCGCTTAGTAAGTCAACAGCTGGTTCAGAATCACCTCCTTGGTTTAAAATGGCTCTGAGCACTATGGGACTTAACATCTGAAGTCATCAGTCGCCTAGAACTTAGAACTACTTAAACCTAACTAACCTAAGGGCATCACACACATCCACGCCCGAGGCAGGATTCGAACCTGCGACCGTAGCGGTCGCGTGGTTCCAGACTGAAGCGCCTAGAACCGCTCGGCCACACCGGCCGGCACCTCCTTGGGTTACGAGAAGCAGTAGGGTCAGCCTGCTTTATCGCACTAGAATTATAAACAATTCAGCGATCATCCACCTATCTAATCTTTACATAATGGTTGACAAAAAGAAACTTCCTTCAAGGTACAAAATATCTAAAGTGCGGTAAAACAACAACACAGCACACAATAGTTCTTTAAATATGAACACCGTACTAAATTACAGACAGCTGAAGGTAAGAGATTTCTTAATGGGCGAAAGAAACTGGAACAGCACAACGCGGGCAAGTTACTAATATCGGCTGCTTCATAACTTATAGGCTCAGCAGTGCTATCCTATTGGAGAATGGTATATAATAGCGTAACTGTACTCGTACTTCTGCTACAACCAGCCTGCGGGATGCACTAACGCTTTAAAAGGGCATTTAGCCTCCAAACCAACAAACGGTCACCGCTGTTTCTGAACACCAGTGAACCGAGTACAGTACTCTCGTCGGACTCGTATTCAGCGACAGAGCCGGCCCCACATCATCACACACTCTTCACTGAACCGCCCGCTCGCTCTCACTCTACCACCAGCGGTGTGACCCGCCACCTCAGGGAATATACTTGCACCACCGCGAAACCAAATATTGATGACTCGAGAGCAACCGACCCGTTGCGCGCTTAAACAGTCTTCCAGTCGAAGATCCTCACACCAGCGTCTCTGATCGGCAGACTAAACCACGGACGACCATCGATAACCAGAGAGGCAGTAGCCAGCGCGCTCGGCTCATCGCTTCAGGAGCCGAAGCCAAAGAAAGTAGTGATGTTGGACGTAAGAGACTGGAGTGAAGTCGACGTTCTAGCTCATTTCAGATGTATTCCACTGGGTTCAAGTGGGGACTCTGGGCTGGCCGTCCATTTCAGGAATGCTATTGCTCACAAACCATCGCCTCACAGATGCTGCCTTATGACATGATTGCATTGTCAGCCTGATATGAACGATCATCGTCTCCAAATTTTTCCTTTGCTGTACTCGGTACACAATGATATGAAAAGTCTTCATATACTTCCGCATTTAGCGTTTCCTTAAGCACAGAAAGGGAACCACACACTAAGCACGAAAAACATTCCATGCAGAACACCATCTCCTCCCTATTTCACTGTTGGCACTACACACGACGGCAGCTAACGCTCTTCATGCATTTGCCAAACCCAAACCCTTCCCTCCGGCTGTCACAACGCATAGTGTGATTCAGCACTCCAAATCAGAAATTGTAGTTAACGAGAAGATGGTCTACATCTACATCTACATGGATACTCTGGAAGTCATATTCAAGTGCCTGGCAGAGGGTTCATCGAACCACCTTCACAATTCTCTATTATTCCAATCTCGTATAGCGCGTGATAATAATGAACATCTATATCTTTCCGAACGAGCTCTGATTTCCCTCATTTTAAAGTGGTGATCGTTCCTCCCTATGTAGGTCGGTGTCAACAAAATATTTTCACATTCAGAGAAGAAAGTTGGTGATTGGAATTTCGTGAGAAGATTCCGTCGCAACGAAAAACGCCTTTCTCTTAATGATTTCCAGCCCAAATCCTGTATCATTTCTGTGACACTGTCTCCCACATTTCGTGATAATACAAAACGTGCTGCCTTTCTTTGAACTTTTTCGATGTACTCCGTCAGTCCTATCTGGTAAGGAAGCCACACAACGCAGCAGTATTCCAAAAGAAGACGGACAAGCGTATTGTAGGCAATCTCCTTAGTAGGTCTGTTACATTTTCTAAGTGTCCTGTCAATAAAACGCAGTCTTTGGTTAAGTTTCCCCACAACATTTTCTATGTGTTCCTTCTAATTTAAGTTGTTCGTAATTGTAATAACGAGGTATTTAGTTGAATTTACGGCTTTTAGATTAGACTGATTTATCGCTTAACCGAAGTTTAACGAGTTCCTTTTAGCACTCATGTGGATGACCTCACACTTTTGGTTATTTAGGGTCAACTGCCACTTTTCTCACCATTCGCATATCTTTTCTAAATCGTTTGATCTTCTGATGACTTTATTAGTCGTTAAACGACCGAAGACGCATGCTCAGATTGTCTCCAAAATCGTTTATATAGATAAGGAACAGCAAAGGGCCTATAACACTACCTTGGGGAATTCCAGAAATCACTTCTGTTGTACTCGATGACTTTTCGTCAATTACCACGAACTGTGATCTCTCTGACAGGAAATCACAAATCCAGTCACATAACTGAGACGATATTCCATAAGCACGCAATTTCACTACGAGCCGCTTGTGTGGTACAGTGTCAAAAGCCTTCCGGAAATCCACAAATACGGAAACGATCTGAAATCCCTCGTCAATAGCACTCAACACTAGTTGTGTTTCACAGGAACGATGTTTTCTAAACACATGTTGACTGTGAGTCAATGGACCATTTTCTGCGAGGTAATTCATAATGTTCGAACACAATATATGTTCTACAATCCTGCTGCATATCTACGTTAACGATATGGGCCTGTAATTTTGTGGATTACTCCTTCTACCTTTCCTGGTCGACCATTGTATACCATTCTTTTAACCTCCCTACGCACAGTCACTGTACTAGCTGAAGTGCTGGTAGCACTTTGTAAATCACGAGTGATCCCTTATGTTGATTTAGTGCGAAATTTTCGCTTTGGTTGTTATTTCGTGATTCCCCTTTAGAATCACGTCAGTATCAGTCGATTTGGGCAGCTTCAGAGCGGCTCTTATGAGTGTCCGGATACTTTTGATCAGATAGTGTGTAAGAGACGGTGAAGTATCTTCAGAATTTAAGGAAAAATATATTATATCGTTGTCTTTTGATGACACGCGAAGAATTACCTAATTATCACTTAAATTAGTAATGATTGCAAAGTACTTACACGAGTGATGGACTGGAGGAATACAAAAGTACAAGGGATCTAAGCGCTGCCGCTTAATACAGTTAATTTCATCTAGTATATTTCTAGAGCTGTAGATCTGGAAGAAGCTGTAACGGATAATTTACGGGCAGTGACGCTCGGCCAATGCTGAGCGCCGCTATGAGTTACAGCGCTGGTTTCCCAGTGTCCGTGGGACTGCGGCTGTTCCCCAGCCTGAAGGTAACTGCGATGGGGTCTTTCCAACCATCAACTATCAGCTGTTGATAATTGGTGGTTGGAGAGACAACATCGCGATTACACATAGTCTGCGTAAACCAGTTATAGCTGTTGGCTACTGGTGCATCTTGTGTACGGATGGTATTAACCCCTTCAGCATCAACTAAGGTCTAAAGATGGTGCACTGAAGCACCGAAACTGGAAGCCATACAATAAATGACATCATAAGGACGGCTGTAGGTTTTTCATTTTCTTACATAAGGTGTACGGCCGAAGCCCCCAGGCCTCCCCCATCACAAGGATAGACATACAAAAATTTCTTTTAACCCTGTCTCGCGGCCCTAATAGAGGTTGGAGATCCTTATTTGCTTTGTAGCGTTGGTGTAGCAGGGCGTAGAAATCGTCCAGGTCCGTTAACAAACTTAGGTAGCCTACAGAGAAATACTTTGCGTGATTTGTCTCGCGTACCGCACCGCACTAAGAGTTCGCGAACTCTGGCCGCGGCCGCGATTGGGTTTCACCAGTGGAATTTCCGAGGCACAGACGAGGAGGGGCGTTCCAAAGCGTCTTGACAGTGTTGGATCGAATACTTTTTGTTTGGAATTATGAAGTTAACAGGGATAAAATACAACTTGTTCAGAAAACACACTGAAGTGTAACATTATTCAAAAGTGAAATAAAAAGAACAGAAGGTTTGGAATGCGTTGTTAGAGAAGAAAGCTGAAGATTAGATGAGCAGACGGATAACCAATGAAGAGGCACTGAATCTAATCGGTGAGAGAAAATCTTAACAATCCTTCTTGACTAAAAGAATGAACAGGCTGATAGGGCCCATCCTGAAGCATGAAGGAATAGTTAATTTGGTAATCGAGGGATCTGTGAGGGAAAGTCTAAGACACTCCTGCAGTAAAAAGGTTAGAGCGGGTGTACGAATAGGTTGCAGTAGTTATGCAGAGATGAAGCACCGCACAAATCGTAGACTAGCTTGGAGAGCTGCATAAAGCCATTTGTAGGACAACAACGTCGTTGGAGTTCGTGATTCAATATGTCGGTGAATACTTTCACAATCGTAGACGTCTTATGTACTCTGAGCTTCTTGTTTCTTGGGAGAGCTTACGTCGGGACTGCAACCACACTGTTGGACTCCATACAGCGAACACGACCAAGACACTGCTCGAATCATCTACAGAGGACTGTGATGTTTTCTCACAGCTATGCATCTTTCCTTCTTTGAAATTAATTCAGCGTCGCGACATTCGGTCGTTGTAGATGAGCCCAGTTTGAAACTTTCGAAAACATTGTACTAGTGTTTCCACGTTTTCTTTGAACCACTTTTTATTAAATGAAATCGAAGATTTTTTAAAAAATGAACATGTTTAATCATTAAAAATAATACACAAATTAAGTTTATGAAAAGTTTTTGAGAAGTAAAGTTCACATTGCAAACCTCGTAGGTTTCAGTACTGCCGCAGAACTTTCATTTATGAAGTCTAAGAACCGACAGTTGTGAGCATTACCGCACAACCATGCATCCAAGTTGCTGACAAGAACAATGTACGGAAGAATTGAGGATTTGTTGGAAGACTGTCAGTTTGGCTTCAGGAAAGCTAAGGCACCAGACAGGCAATTCTGACGTTGCGGTTGATAATGGACTGAAGACTGAAGAAAAATCAAGACACATTCAAAGGATCTGTCGGTCTGTAAAAAGCGTTCAATAGTGTAAAATACTGCAAGATGTTCGAAATTCTGAGAAAAATAGGGGTAGGCTATAGGGAGGGACGGATAATATACAATATGTAAAAGAGCCAAGAGGGAATAATAAGGGTGGGAGACCAGAAACGAAGTGTTCGGTTTAAAATGGGTATTGAGACAGGGAGGTAGTCTTTTGCCCGTACTGTTCAATTGTACATCGAAGAAGCAATGACCGAAATAAAAGAAACATTCAAGAGCGGGATAAAAGTACAAGATGAAGGGATATCAATGATAAGCTTCGCTGATGACATTGCCATCCTCAGTGAGATTAGATTAATACTAGTTCCATGGATCATGAATACGATATTTCGTAATGATGTGGAATGAGTCGAATTTTCTAATACATGACACAATTAGGTTAATTTAACAACATACTTAAGTTAATATAACAACTTTATTTTTTTTCAATTTTTTGGTCCTGTCCTCCTCAGTTGCGCGTAATACTACGGTATGTTGATGATTTTCACTTATGGACCGTCTGACAGCAACTGAATAAAACACAATTTTAGTGCCATACGCGTTTCGCCTTTATTTTCTGCAAGGCATCATCAGTGGCCTGTAATATGTACATATGTTAGCTATTTTATTTACATTTTTTGTCACTGTGCCTATAGGTTATAAACAGTTCTGGTGGTTGGTATTTCCTATTAAGTAGTAATATTTTGAACTGTACTTACAGGTTGCGTAGACAGTTTCTTACATATTACGCTCCTGTTGCAGTTTTGGTCTTGTTCTTCTTCCTATGAGCGCCAATTTGCTGTTTTTTCTGCATTCCACAGCACTATGCACTGAACGCTTTTTTTAATGCAATGTTTTGGTTTCTGTTGCCGACTGTCAAATGTTTTTGCCAAAGATCGAATATTACTGCCAAACTTATGAGTGTAACTATCGAAGTATCAGTGGTCTGTTCGTGTATGCATTTGTGTGTGTGTGTGTGTGTGTGTGTGTGTGTGTGTGTGTGTTTTTTGGTGTCATATTATTTTATTTTATTGTATTTAATTATTTATTTTTGTTTATGTCCTGTGTATGTGTGTTTTGGTGTGATATATATATATATATATATATATATATATATATATATATATATATATATATATATATATATGTGCTGTGTATGTGTGTCTGTCTGTATTTTGGTGTTATGCAATTTTTTTTTTTTTTTTTTTTTTTGGGGAGGGGTGTGTGTGTGTGTGTGTGTGTGTGTGTGTGTGTGTGTGTGTGTGTGTGTGTGTATTTTGGTGTTATATACTTTTTTTATGTTATCATTTCCTTTATTAAGTGTAGTAAGGAGCCTGTGCTGATGTGTGTTTGTTCATTTATCACATGTTTGTTTTCTGCTATGGCTTTCTGGATGTGGAAGTTCTCTTGCATTTGTATAAGATGTTTGTCATGGTTGTTTATTCTCATTATTTTCATTTCTTGTTCCATGTTTGTAGGATGATGGTTGTAGTGTTTTAAATGCTCTGCAAATGTGGAATGGTTTGTTTCATACTTCCAACATCTGATATGTTCTTTGTATCTTGTTTCAAAATTCCTGCATGTCATGCCTATGTATACTGCATCACAACTTTGACATTCAAGTTTATATATTCCTGATTGTTGGAATTTGTCCCTCTTGGTAGCTGGCTGGCTTAGGTGTGATTGAAGGGTTTGCCCAGGCTTATATGCTATTTTGAAGCCCTGTCTCTTTAGGATGTTTGCAACTCTGTGTGTTAGTTTATGTGTGTAGGTCATGGTGTACCATCTGGTTCTTTTCTGTGTGGTGTTGTCATTGTGTGTGTTTGTTGAGTGTGTTTGTAAGTTTTCAGCTTGTGAGTTCTTTTGTATTGTGGAAATGTTGTGTTTGTTTTTTATTTGTGTTTTTATTTTTTGATTGAGCCTGTGTACCACATGTGTGTCATACCCATTGTTCCTAGCTATTTGTATGATCGTGTTCATTTCTTGTTCATAGTTTCTCTTACTGAGTGGGATTCTATTTAATCTATGTAACATGTGCCTTAGTGCTGCAAATTTCTGGCTTTGGGGGTGGTTGGATGTGGAATGTATTATTGTGTCCGTGGCTGTTGGTTTTCTAAAGATGTTAAATGTATGTTTTCCATTTTCTTTTTTAATTGTAATGTCAAGAAAATTTATTTGATTTTCTTTTTCTTTTTCAAGTGTGAATTTTATGTTCTTATGAGCTTTGTTTATTTCTGAATGGAGTTCATCTATTTTCTTCTTAAATACTTGTTGGTTATCTGTCAGACTTTTGATACTATTTGGTAAGTGACCAAAGACTTTAGTGCCAGTATAATTCACCCCTTTCTGTGTCAAAGTTAGATTTAATCTTGAATAGCGAAGATCATCCTTTCTCCTAGTATTGTAGTTATGCACACTGCTATTACTTTTGAATTAGGTTTGGTTGTTAATAACAAATTTCATAAGAGAGTATATATACTGAGAAGCTACTGTGAATATCCCTAGATCCTTAAATAAACGTCTGCAGGATGATCTTGGGTGGATTCCAGCTATTATTCTGATTACACGCTTTTGTGCAATAAATACTTTATTCCTCAGTGATGAATTCCCCCAAAATATGATGCCATATGAAAGCAATGAGTGAAAATAGGCGTAGTAAGCTAATTTACTAAGATGTTTATCACCAAAATTTGCAATGACCCTTATTGCATAAGTACCTGAACTCAAACGTTTCAGCAGATCATCAATGTGTTTCTTCCAATTTAATCTCTCATCAATGGACACACCTAAAAATTTGGAATATTCTACCTTAGCTATATGCTTCTGATTAAGGTCTATATTTATTAATGGCGTCATACCATTCCCTGTACGGAACTGTATGTACTGTGTCTTGTCAAAATTCAGTGAGAGTCTGTTTACAAGGAACCACTTAGAAATTTTCTGAAAGACAGTATTGACAATTCCATCAGTTAATTCTTGTTTGTCAGGTGTGATTACTATACTTGTATCATCAGCAAAGAGAACTAACTTTGCCTCTTCATGAATATAGAATGGCAAGTCATTAATATATAATAAGAACAACAAAGGACCCAAGACTGACCCTTGTGGAACCCCATTCTTGATAGTTCCCCAGTTTGAGGAATGTGCTGATCTTTGCATGTTACGAGAACTACTTATTTCAACTTTCTGCACTCTTCCAGTCAGGAACGAATTAAACCATTTGTGAACTGTCCCACTCATGCCACAATACTTGAGCTTGTCTAGCAGAATTTCATGATTTACACAATCAAAAGTCTTTGAGAGATCACAAAAAATCCCAATGGGTGGTGTTCGGTTATTCAGATCATTCAAAATTTGACTGGTGAAAGCATATATGGCATTTTCTGTTGAAAAACCTTTCTGGAAACCAAACTGACATTTTGTTAGTACTTCATTTTTACAGATATGCGAAGCTACTCTTGAATACATTACTTTCTCAAAAATTTTGGATAAAGCTGTTAGAAGGGAGATTGGACGGTAATTGAAGTGAAAGTGCAGAATAATTACGACATCTTTTGAATGGAATGAACAGTCTAGTGAGTACAGAATATGGAATGAGAGTAAATCGAAGAACGACAAAACTAATGAGAAGTAGTAGAAATGAGAAAAGCGAGAAACTCCCCATCATAATTGGTGAGCAAGAAGTAGACAAAGTTAAAGAGTTCTGCTATCTTGACAGTAAAATAACCCATGACGGACAGAGCAAAGACATTAAAAGCGGTCTAGCACTGGCAAAGAAGGGCATCCCTTACCAAGAGAAGTCTACTAGTATCAAACATGTGACTGACTTTGAGGAATAAATTTCTAAGGATGTATGTCTGCAGCACAGCATTATATGGTGGTGAAACAAGGACTGTGGAAAAACCACAACAGGAGAGAATGAAGCATTTGAAATGTGGTGCTATAGAAGAATGTTGAAAATTAGATGATCTAATAAGGTAAGAGATGAAGAATCATTTGAAATGTGGTGCTATAGAAGAATGTAGAAAATTAGATGGACTAATAAAGTAGGGAATGAGGATGTTCTCCGCAGAATCGGCAAGGAAAGAAATATTTGGGAAACACTGACAAGAAGAACGGGCAGGATAATAGTACATACGTTCAGCGAACAACTTCCACTGTACTAAAGGGAGCTGTAGAGGGAAAAAAAAAAGAAAAAGGCTATATGGGAAGACAGAGATTGGAATACATCCAGGAAATAGTTGAGGACATAGATTGCAACTGCTACTCTGAGATGAGGAGATTGGCATAGGAGAGGATTTCTTGGTGAGCCGCTTTTGATTTACTATCGTTTGTTACCATTCGCCGTCCGCCGGACTTGCAGGGGGGCACGCTGCACTGCCCGCTGAGCAGCTCGTCGCGCCGGCACGCCACAGTCATGGCTCCTTGCACTTTTTTTTGGTTTTGGTTTCTTTTTCTTCAGTTGCGTTTTTTTAACGTCCTGTTTTTAATGAAAAAAGTGCATAGGTGCACGTGGGACTCGATCCTGGTTATTTGACAAAAATATACAGTTTAAATGAAAGTGAAAAAAAGCAAAAAATTGGTGTTAAGGGGTTCGAACCAGAGACTCTTCTATTACCAGACTACAGTGTTACGCATTTTTTCGTGACAGCATTGGGCTTTATTAGTACAATGTAAGAACGACGACCACTAGAATACATCTCAGAATAAACGCTGTCTGGTATCAACTCTCCACAGTGGAGACGCAGGTATGTCTTCTCGGAATACAGTCTTGTTAAATTGTCCATTTCGAGATTCAAATCAATGTCCACCAGAGACAACTTCTCTTACCCGATACTATCTAATAAACAAAGTAATGAGCAAAGGTCTGACGATATCTGGAAATGTATTGCAATTGATCGTGTCGTTCCTGTAAAAAAACTGAAGCACCTCTTTGAGACCATCCCGTAAAGATAGTCCTTTGATCTAGTTAATCGGATGTGTCTCTGACTGCGGAAAGTAAGTCTCATCCGGGCGAAGGAGCATCCCGGGCTGCATCGTGTGGGGCGGTACTCGGAGACAGAAGACTAGCATTTTCTGAATTAGAAGCCACACATCCGCGGGACGACCACATTCCAGGCGATGTTCATCCGTGTCTATCGCACGACATAGCATGCACATTGCGTAGTCAGCCAGAGCAATTTTGTGCAGTCTCTGTGCTATAGGAAACTTTTCGTTGACGGCGAGGTACCAGGTGACGCAGATCACTGTGGTAAAATATCTTCCGTGCATCGCTCGCCACACCCCAGGCCAAGCCACTTTTGGGCGGCGTCTTTCAACCACATTCCGAGCATGATCCACCATCAGCTGGTCATATAAATCACGTGCCATAGGATCCCTTGTGCTGGGGAGATTCGCGTGCACATAGCTATAACCAAGAAAGAATGTTTTGATGTGAGCGAGCACAGGTGCGATGTGAGCGAGCACAGGTGCGATGTGAGCGAGTGCATTAGGGGGCAAGCAGGACGGAGGCGCCAGTTCATCAACGAGGAGACTGGTGTAACTGTGTCGACGATGAGTCCACATCTTGATCACGGTAAAGTCCCAGTCTTCCGCTGCGAGGGGAGGGGACGGGGGGCGGGGGGTGGGGGGAGAGTGAGGGCGTCAGACCGAATCTTGAAGAGAAGTCCATTATTAACAAAGTAGCCGAATTCCACTTGGATCCGTTGTGTCATCAAGGATCTGCGCCAAATAAGGTATCGGTGATGCCACGTTAGCGTTAATGAAGGCGAGCCTTTGGAACAAATCTAAAGCTCAGAGGAGACGGCCCCGGAGGTCCGTGCGGAGAGCATGTAAGAGCCATTTCTAGACCTTCGTATGGCGGACATCTTTAGTAAATATGATGCCTAACCACTGAAGTGTGTCCACTGCAGTGGGACCACACTTCCTCCCGCAACCCTCTGCCCATTTTCCAAGGCACAAGACTTGACCATGTTCATGCTGCTGCTTGTCGCGTTCCCATACTGTCGATCGATCCTAGCACCATCCGGATCTCCTTCTCAGAACGGGCGAGAAAAACTAAATCATCTGCATAAGTGCTGCATTGGAATGTGTGCCCTCTCAGCGTGATGCCCGAAAGATGTTGTTTGAGCCCACACAGAAGCAGCTCTGTCGCTATTGCATTGAGGATTACTGAGAGAGGAGAGCCCTAGCCTTCATCCCTACCGTTAATCATCATCCTCGACGAGGCAGCTTGGAGAATGCGCATGATAGCACGGATAAGGGCAGCTGGGAAGACCATTCGATCCATTATAGCAGCCGGGAAAGAACGGCTGACTTTATCAAAAGCACAATCAAATGGTTCAAATGGCTCTGAGCACTATGGGACTTAACATCTGAGGTCATCAGTCCCCTAGAACTTGGAACTACTTAAACCTAACTATCCCAAGGACATCACACAAATCCATGCCCGAGGCAGGATTCGATCCTGCGACCGTAGTGGTCGCGCTGTTCCAGACTGAAGCGCCTAGTATTATTATGGTCTGTGCAATAATTATTTGTTGGTAATGTGATCGATCTTTGGCAGTTACTGAGGAACAGCCAGTAGAAGATCTTAGCCTACGGTATTACATAATTTACAGAACTTGTACAGAATCAGTCTATTCCATGCACAACCACGACTGTTCTGGGAAACCGCCACCTACAGGTGGGCATCAGTAGAAGTGGTGAGACGTTCAGATATGGTGACTAGGCACTTGCCTGTTTCATGTGCTACGTGCTGTAGTGTTGTATGCAGATATGGTGGATCTTGTATTATTTCATTTGGTAGCCGGAACAAATTTCAGTTCAAGGCATTTGTCACCAACGATCAGAATAGAGGTTGAAAACTGGACGTCTTCCGAACTCTGAGTGATTTTTCAGTTCTATAAATTTTATGTATTGTACATACAAAAATCAACACCTCCTAAACTGATCCCAGAATCCGGAACAAGCCCTAAACATGACGATTTGTCTCACGCTCATTCCTCACGCGCTAGATCGGGAGAGTGCTTGGTAGTACTTCGAACAGTAACGCCGAACTTAATTGAGAAGCTTCGCTGGATCGCGGCTTACGGGCGCTCACTCTTGTGCCTATTGAAATTGAGCATTCAAGATTTGACCTTCAGGTAGAAATTCCCGATGGATGATTATCGTGATGGGCTTTTGGGGAAGACTTCTGGTCGCGATGAAACGTGAAATTATTTTGAGTGACTTAGACTCAGAAACTAACCAGTAACAACATATCTTACTCCCTATGACGATGAGATGCTGAAAAGAAGCGTCTCCGGTCAGTCGTGACATCGAAATCTCTGAGCAGCTTCCATCTCTTCATCGCTTCTGCTCGTAAGCCAATTTATTCGCTGAAGTCGCGAAAAGATCTACCGCTAATCAAAATCTTTATCTGTTTTTGCCTTAAGACTCTCCATGCAACTGCCAATTCTTCCAACATCAGAGACAGTCGAAGTTTTCGTGACGGTATCTGTTGCATTTTCTCGATGTCATGCATTATTATGATAGGTAATACCGGATCAGAAAAAGCCGTGCTATTAATAGTTTTCACTTCGTGTCTATATAGTTTGTTCTATTCGTAATCGTATGCTCATAAAATCTATTCCGTACACTTGCGCATACACCACTTGCGTTTCCGATGCCAGTTTTCGCAAAGGGAACTCACCATAGATCGCTCTCTGACATAGTCGAAATTTAGCAGAGAGGAAGAAGCTTGGAAATAAAGAGACACGTAGTTTGGTTTAGGTGCCGACAAGCAATAGTTTCCGAGAAAATGACGGTTCTAGTTTCGTTGCCACTCCATCAGTCAGCCCGCGTGGCGTAAAACCAAGCGAGTTGGCAGCGTAATGGTTAAGAACGCAGTATCAAATTTCTGTGCCCAGTGTTCAAATCCAGTCTCATGTTTTTTTTCCTTTTGTTGTTGCGGAAGTACATGACATCAATATTTTTTGTCGTGAAATACAGTGGAATTACTGACGAAACAAATAAGCATTTCAAATCTTATTAAAACAAAATTTTATAACCTAAATCTTATACAATGTTACATAATTAGCCGTAACTGAAAATGAAGAAGTATAAATTCTAGTATTTTAAATTTTTCCTTTGATTTTTATTTTTATACATTAAGAGAAAGAGCGCATTCCAAGGGTGATATCCATCAGACAGACATTCGAAGCGTAAAAATTCAACGTTTTTTAGTGTGAACATAATTAAGAATAGCAACCTTTTTAATGTGGCTAAAATACGTATGGACACCATTCAGGAAACTGTTAGCAACAATTTTTATTTGTCTCCGAAAAGACAGTGGCGAATTTTTTCCTCGCGTCCAAGAAGATGTAAATCAATGAATGGAATAATATCATAAAGCTGTACGCAACAGCCACAAAAGCAGAAAAAATCACAAAAGAAACCCATCAACATTTTTTGGACAATGTTTAGCGACCTTACGCAAAAATGGAGCCATTGCTGTGCATTACTGACTCGTGGGGTGGACAAAGGGTTCCCTACTTACAGGCCGGCCGGAATGGTCGTGCGGTTCTAGGCGCTACAGTCTGGAACCGAGCGACCGCTACGGTCGCAGGTTCGAATCCTGCCTCGGGCATGGATGTGTGTGATGTCCTTAGGTTAGTTAGGTTTAATTAGTTCTAAGTTTTAGGCGACTGATGACCTCAGAAGTTAAGTCGCATAGTGCTCAGAGCCAGCCCTACTTCCACGACCGTCTGTTTGTCGATGAAGTCGGAAGACTGTGCATTAAAAGCAATTCCGCCAAAGTGAATGCCATTCTATCAACCCTGATAGTTTACTTTTATCGACAGGTGAAGAATTACAGCTGACAATTACAGAAGTGCTCTATTCTTATCGTACAGCAAGGGGAAATCGCAAGTAGAAGCGATGCATTCGAGAAAATGCTTCGATATGCGTGGTTTGCCGCGAAATTATCGCCAGATAGCGAGGTGTTTAGCAACATTAACGAGGCTGCTTTTGCTAATGATATTTGCACTAAAAAATGTGTCTGTGGCATATATGCCTTCCCGTGCTGCACGTGATGCTCCCGGATGATAGCCTTGAAGCGTTTGTATGATAGATATCACCTTGGGAAAGCACTGGTTCTCTTGATTACAGAAGTAAAAATCTAAGCAGAAAATTGAATTACTAGAATTTATATGATTTTTACTTTCTATTGCTGTCAATTATATCAGATTTGTGACGACAAAATCTATTTTTAATTCGATTTGAAGTGCCTATTTCTTTTGTCAATAATTCCATTGTATGTCACTCTCTAACAAAAAATGTTAATGCCACATCTTCCGCAACAACAAAAGGAAAAAAGAACATAAGATTAGATCTGAACACGGGCACAAAAATTCGAAACTGTGTTGTTAGCCACTGCGCTACCAATTCACTTGATTTTAAGCGTCGCAAGCAGACTGATAATGTGACGTTGAAATTTCCAACGCAAGTTTCGCCTGTGTCAAAGGGAGGGTTCCACCTGTAATTTAATGAAACTAAGTGTGTATGTGATAATCGGCTGCACTTACGTGGGTGTCTTCGCACACGCTACGGGTAACTGGAGCCAACAGATCTCTTTCAACTTAGTGTGTGTGGCTTCACATGGTCCCCCCCCCCCCCCCCCCCCCCCGACTTGGCTCTCCGCGTTCTTGCACCCGTCTTTAACACCCATTATAGTCTACATACGGATGCCATTGCTGCATTGCTGCATCTACATCTGCGTGCGACTATAGTCCGAAAGCCACCTTACTGAGGGGGAGGGTCCTTCTGGTACCAGTATCTTTCCCCTTTGGTGTTACATTCACGAGTGGCCCTTTTTTGTTTTCGAATCTTCACTCTTCTGACTTGTTGGATGTGGCCCACCACGGATTCCTCTCCTGTTCTAACTCCCTCATCTCAGAATAGCACTTGCGTCTACATCCTCAATTCTTTGTTGTGTGGATTCCGACATCTGTTTTCTCTTCTGTTTATGCCCTCTACAGTTGTCTCTCTTACCATGGAAGTTATTCCTTGATCCTTTAACACATGTCCTATCATGCTGTCCATTCTGCTTGCCAATATTTTCAGTACGTTCCTTTCTTTTCCGATTCCGCAAAGGACCTCCTCATTCCTTGTCTGTCCACCTTATTTGCAACGTTTATCTGTAGCAGCCATCCTCTTCTTCTTTTCCGGTTTTCATGCAGTTCCAGACATATTCTCAGAAAATTCCTTCCAGAGATTAAGGCCCCAGTTTGAGACTTGGAGACTTCCTTTGATCAGGATTGTCCTCTTTGCCTTTGCTAATTTGCTCTTTATGTCTTCTTTGCTTCGACTTTCATGTGTTGTTTTGCTTCGAAGGCAACGGAATTGTTTAAATGCGTCTAATTCGTGATCACCAATCCCGGTGTTAAGTTTCTCGCTGTTCTTGTTTTTGATACTTCTCATTACTTTCCTCTTTTTTCGATTTGCTGTCAGTCCACATTCTATACTCATGAGACGGTTCATTCCATCCAACAGTCCTGACATTCTTCCTCACATTCAGTGAGCATAGCAATATCATCAGCACATTTTATCATTGACTTCCTTTTACCGTAATTTTTAATCACACTCAACATTTATTTTATTTCTGTCATTGCTTCTTCGATGTACAGGTTGAACACTAGGGAAAGAAGACTGTGTCCTTACCTTATACCGTTTTTAAACGGAACGCTACGTTTTTGGTCTCCTTATATTTCCTCATTGCTTCATACACGTATTGTACATTTGGAGGAACGGTTTGACACAAGCTACTGCTTGGAGCACCATGCTGGGAAGGGTCAGAGGCGACACAGTTATAACGTTTCTATGCAGTACGTACCACAGTTAACAGCGCACTCTTGGGGTGCCAAACTGAGAGCGGAGCCCAAGTGCAAAATTTGTATACAGCGCGTATCACAATTAGTAGTGAAAACCGACACAAGTGAAATCGTGCAAGGGAAAAGGGGTGGGAACGCATAATGATGGGTTGCTTACGTGGGGAAATGTTCTCCATCCGGCCCTGTATATTACTCGTATTTTTATTCTTTCTCGCTGAATTTTGAACATATTGCGCTATTTTTCACAGTCGAACGAGTTTTCTTCATCGACAAATTCTATGAACATATCTTGATTGCTCTGAAGTCTTGCTTCCATTATCAAACACAACGTCGAAACTGCCTATGTGGTGCCTTTACCTTTCCTAAAGCCAAACTGATCGTCAGCTAACAGATCCCTGTTTGTTTTTTCGATTTTTCTGTACAGTGTTTTTGCTAGCAGCTTGGATGCATGAGATGTGGGAGAGGGAGAGTTCTCGCACCTATCTGTCCCTGTTAACTTCGAAATTGTGTGGATATTTCTCCGAATTTATAGTACTATATCTCCAATCTCATAGATTCTACACAACAACTTCAGTAATTTCTGGGTGCCACTTCCCCAATGATTTTAGAAATGTCGAAAGAATGTTTCGCATTCGTACTGTACTATTTAAAGTATGTTTTGTTAAACTCTTGACTCTAATACTGGATCCCCTACGTGTTACATACTGACATTCATTTCTTTTTCTATCAAGTTCTCAGACAAGTCCTCCTCTTGTAGAGCCTTTCAGTGGTCTCTTTCCATTCATCCGCTCTCTCCTCTGCGTTTAACAGTGGAATTCAGTTTCACTCTTAATGTAGGCTCTCTTGCTTTTAATTCCGCCAACGGTTGTTTGGACATTTGTATGTGCGTAATCAGTTATTCCGACTCGATTTCTGTTTCGATTTCTTAGCATTTTTCTTGTAACTATTACACCTTGGTTTTCCTGTACGTCCCATTTATTTCATTCCTAAGTTAGGTTACAGTATTCCTATCCTTACCAGAACATTTTTGTACTTTCTTCTTTCGTCTGTGAATTGATATTTTCTTCTGTTACCGAACAGCTTCTCCGTTACCTTCCTTATATCCCCATATGTTTTTCTATGCCCATTCCTCTTCGTCTAAGCTGCGTACTGTGGTCTTCACTATCGCATTATCTACAACAGTTGAGGATTTCAAACGTACATTTTCATTCGTCAATACTTCCGTATATCACTTCCTTCAACATACCATTGGCAGACCGCTCCCGGAGATCCGAATGTGGGACTAATGCGGAATCTTTTGCCAATGGAAAGAAATCACGACACTTTTTCAGTTACACGCCACATGAACTGTGGATACACATTATGTGTCTTTAATGTAATTGTTTCCATTGGCTTCTGCATCCGAATGCCGTAGTTCATTGCTGGTCTTTTTTTGTCCTTTCGGGGCAGTAATACCTGAATAATAATGCCAGTATTCTGCGTTCCTTTCTGTTCTCTGACACTCAGTTCATAAATACTCACATGCTATCTACAATGTGTCAAATTTTGTGTATTTAATATTCCAGTTCTTATTTTCTCGTCGCAAACACATGTTCAACGTCTGCTGTTAGTTCCCTTGCCCATGTGCTACGCTTTACGGCCCTGCACAGCTCTATCCTGCAGTGATGTCTACACCATGCGAATATCGTACTCTAACTGTTTCAGTTCAATGTTCTGCATTCAATTGTCTTGCAGTCTTCACCAGTTTGTGGTAGTTAAAAGGGTCTGATTACTTCGAAACAATCCACATAAATTCGGTGCCCCTGTGTTGCTCAATAAACATAAATGCACTTTCTATGTACAGAAGACCAGCTGATTGACGGTTTTTGAGGATTTTTACCTGGCCAGACGTCTCTTTGACTCCATCATATATCGCAGAAATTCAATGCGAGCTGACACCCTGGCACCTGGAACCTTCATTATTAAGCCCATAGCTTGGATGACACGATGTGATCTTCTCTTACATGTCACACTCAGCTTATACACAGTTACTATAAGTTATGAAGTATTGGTGAGTAGGAACTAGGTGGGAAACATGTCATTTCTGGTTAGAAACAATGTGACCGCCTATTGTAGAGTCTGAATTCTACAGATACGTTATTCTCATTTAGATCACATAAAGTAACAAATATTCTACTTAATTTCTTATCGTAATTACATGTCTATGATTTTAATGGAGTGATAAGGGGAAGAAGGTGTGCGTTTCTATGATTGTTTAGACACCTTTCTTCTTGGATTATTATCAGATAATGTTATTCAATCAATAAATCGGAGGTTGACTTGCAGACCACATTGCTTTACTAGAGATGATTTTGTTACATGATAAATTAGTAAGGAAAAGGGAGAGCAAAATATTCAAGTCCCAACAGCCGGCGCTACTGTCACAAGGAAGTATAACAGCCGACAGCATGAAAGTGCAATCATTTGAACGCTGTTGCTCGGTCAGGAAGATAGCAACCTCGACGCTCTTGTCTGCAATTGCAAGTGAGCTCAGCAGAAAATGGTTCAAAGGACGCAACATCGCCTAGCAGGAGTTTGACCAAGGAGTAAAAACACTGTAACAAATTCGTTAAGCAAATGTAATGGAACTGAGACCGCTGACAACTCGAGAGTAGCAGAACCGATTCGGTCATTATGAATGACGGCGTAGACCGGAGCCTCTGCTCGACGATATAGATACTCCACCTCCACTGTCTTAGAGCACTCGACATGTAGGATCGATGGCGTTCACGTTGTTCACTCTGATTATCTAGTTACAGTATGGTAACATATTGTGTGTGAGATTGTTCTGTTGCTGGTCTTACACTTCCTACCTCACGAGAAGATCAGCAGTCTCTTGCCTTGGATGATGAATTTCAGCATCCAGGGCTGAAGTCAGCACAGTAGCCAGCACTGATAAGTAGTGCGGCGGGCCAAGTACGGCATTGAGCATGACGTCACTTGAAGGGACAAAGCGGGCAGTGATCTGGGAGGGATTGAGTACCCCCCGAAATGGTGTCAAACACACATGTCGCGATCACTGCCATCTCCAAGCAGGACTGTGGACGCAGAGTGCCTACCTCGCCAGCGGGCTGCAGACCGCTGCACCAGTTTGTCATCGGCTACCACTCCGAGATGAAGCACCGTCCTCGGTTGCAATGAGTCAGCTGTTGGATTCTTCTCTGGATTACGTAGCTACCAGCCATCGCAGAAGAAACTGGAACGACTTGTATTTTGAGTCATAAGAGGAATATTCTTGAATACTGTTTTATTGCTTCTAACGATGTCATACAGATTCTCGGTCTGCATCATAACAAAGCAGTAGGGGTTACCAACACGGCAGTGGACAACCCCTAGAATTCTTTTGAATGCGGTTAGCTTAGTATGCGAAGCACGGAAAAATTTACATTTTTAATGTAAACTGAACATTTCTATAAGTTACAGCTCACTTTTTATTCTGACACTCATCCACGGTGCCACCAAATTTTGGGTCAAAATTTCAGCGCGAAACTATGAACTGTACTCTCCACTGCCTATCTATCCCACAGAGATTATGAACATAAAATTGAACCAAATCAGTTCACACAGAGGCGTAGAAGCAATAATTGTTCCGGTGATCCCTGCATGAATGGATCGTAATGGCACGGTCGCATACCTCATAATAATTTGCAGAGTGTAGATGTGGATATGCAACGCCGGTGATGTAAGACGTATTGCTATTTCGGCGACGCCATGTCCCTCGGCAGCGTGTGCCAGTAAAATGTTGCTCTACATCATAGTACTATGACAAGCAATACCTCAAGAAGACATCTAACTTGTTGGTGAGATGTGAATTTGCTGATTCTCCTCTTAATAAGTGGTAGCTCTAACAAATACTGAGTTGGTGGCAGTGTTTGGGAGTACTGTAACGCTTGAAATCAGCCAGATGATTTGCCAATAATGGCCCCATGATATTGTATTTTAATTTTTTCTCCGGCCCTGTGGTGTGTTTGAAGTGAAGGCGCCGGCCGGAGTGGCCGTGCGGTTCTGGGCGCTACAGTCTGGAACCGAGCGACCGCTACGGTCGCAGGTTCGAATCCTGCCTCGGGCATGGATGTGTGTGATGTCCTTAGGTTAATTAGGTTTAATTAGTTCTAAGTTCTAGGCGACTGATGACCTCAGACGTTAAGTCGCATAGTGCTCAGAGCCATTTGAACCATTTGAAGTGAAGGCGACCTAGACGCTCGCGAGAAGTTAGGCGGGTAGTCTAATTACGCAGGCGAAGCCACCTGCAAAGAAACTTGAGCGTGGAACAAATACAAAGAGGAACAGTTGGACGCAGAGGCGATATAGCCATATTGCGCATGCAGCACACGCGATAGGCCAATCAGGCGCACTGCCCTGTTTACTGATTTTTTTTTTGGAGGGGGGGGGGGAGAATGTAGTACTTCTGAACTTAGAATAGAGACACTACAACACAGTGATCAAACCACAATGACCATATCTGGCTGAAATACTGAAGTAATGCAAAAGTAATCAGGAAAATTTTAAGTGCAAATTACACTGAAGAGGGAGCATACAGACAAAGAGCAAATAAAGAAACCCAAACGCATAGCAAGATTTATTCGGGTATGAAAAAGGCAGGCTAAAATTTTATGGGCGTACAAAAGAATGGAACCAACCATATTAACTAGACAGGTTGTGGAATTCTACAGAAATCGGAGAAAAGATAAAGAAACAATGTAATGAACTGCTGAAGTAAAAGAAGGCTCGAAGGAAGCAAGAACAAACAACTTGCTGAGCCAGACAGAAAAATTTGCAGGCAGAAAATTCACTACTGGACAGATGGTCTGGCACAAAAGAGGAAAGGGGCCCGTTCTGTGAGAATGAAAGTAATAAGGGGACAAAAAAATCATAAAACAAAATCCTGAAAATACCCCTTGTTGTATATCATGTGGTCCAGTAAGGCCCAAAGTAAGTAACGAAGTAATAACAATAGCAATAATAATAGCACCGTTTAGAATCATGTACATATCATCGGCAGTATTTTTGAGGCACTAGAGGTGATAGATTACTGCCATTCGAAGGTTTCAAGAATGCAATAGATGTAATTGTATTTTATGAAAACTTACTTTACACACCAGTATTACGAACTGGGTCAAGAGTTTTATTTACACATTCTGTTCCACTGTGAGGCCCTGTGCGTTATTAGGAAGTTGCGCACAAAATTGACAACAGAAATCATTCCTTTCAAATTGTTAACAATGCTCGACTGAAGACAGGTTGTTTACATACCATTGCACCAAGAAGTAACAGCCAAGGAAAGCTAGAGTCTGACAGCTTTTAATTTGAATTAAGTTTCCCTGCATTCTGACTTAGTACTGGTTTTGGGATCCAGTTGTACTTTCCTTTCACCTCTGCTCTAATGTTTAATCCATTTGGGTAGGGACAGTGCTCACATCTCGCCCGGCGCATATAAACTGTCCACCTTTCACTACTGAGCAGAACATAGATTAATTAAATTTTCCCATCCAGTGGTTAGCAACATGTTAGCATGTGGCTCGGAACTATGGAGTGTATCGCGAAATTTTGTTACATTTAGAGGTCTGAACTTTATAAGTTTATAATATGACGCATTGCACCTTTTAATGTGAGCAGTAGTAATTTATAATCAATTTCGTGACAGTTTGCGGAGGTCGGTGCCTGCAGCGGTGGGCTCTCCAGCTCTCCTTTGTAAAATGTGACTAGCGTTTACTGACGGGGATAGGAAGATTGTTGACTGCTTAGAGGGAGAACAATAATTTAATAAAAAAACTGTGTGCCGGACCGAGACTCGAACTCGGGACCTTTGCCTTTCGTGGGCAAGTGCTCTACCAACTTTTTTTTTTTTCTTTTTTTTATTTTTTTATTTTTTTTTGGAGCACAAGAGAAAGAAAACAAATAGGCTGCAGATAGAGAGCTATGTGTGAAAGGGATAAAATGTGTAAGGAGAAAAAAAAACTTAGAAGAGGAGGAGGAAAGAGAACTGAAATAAAATAGGAATACTTTCCGCGCCATGCTCCACTTTGGCGCGCCAGCAGAACAAAATGCATTCTATCATTGACCATTGAAGGGGAACGTGGAATCGTCCAGCCTTGGCTGGCACGGTTCGTTGAGATTCCAGCTTTGAGGCGGGTTCGTGAAAACGCTCTGTAAATAGTTCGCGAAAGTGGCCCGATAGTGTCGATGCCGGCGAAGGGTGTGGTGATACACTTGGAGGCGTGTCCAAAAGTCCGCCGGATCGACGATGTCGTCTCGGAAGAGGTAGTCGACAGCCATGCCACTGATCCATGTGATGGCGTGCCACTTAGCCGATGGAAAGTAGGTCGTGTCGGGATATATCATCATGGTGGGAGAAACGTGATGTGGTGGTACTCGGAGGTAGAAAGCCACAACCTTCTGCACGAGGGTCCAGACAGCTGCTGCTGGCCCACACTCAAAACGATGTAAATCTGTATCTTCGACATTGCACTTGAGGCACAGGGGTGAGTCCACCAGTGCGATGCGATGCAGTTTCTGTCTTGTAGTATACTTGCCGTTGACGAGAAGGTACCACATAGAGGTGGTGTCAGTGGTGTGATATGGTTGGTGGATCGTTTTCCAAACTGTAGGCCATGAAACCTGGGGGTGACGTGTTTCGACGGGGTTGCGGGGTGGAGACTTTCGGAGAAGGCGGTAGATGTCGCGGGTGGTCGTCTTCCTGGTCCTGGGGAGCTCGGTGCATATGTAGCTGTACTCCAAAAAGAAACGGCCGATATGTGACATCGGAGGTGGGATGTGTGCCAAAGACGTCGGTGGGCGTCTCGAAACAGGCGCGAGCTCGGTGGTCAACATTCCAGTAAAACTAGCATTTTGGCTTTTCCATAACCGGATCATAGTATTGGTGTAAAGTGCCGTTGTCCTGGCTCTCACATTAACCAGATCGAGGCCACCGTCCCGCTTCGGTAAGGTGAGAGCTTCATACTGGACTTTGAAGATGTGTCCAGAACAAATGAAATAGCCGAATGCCGCCTGTAACCTGGCCGCCATTGTCGCAGTGATGGGCAGAATCTGCGCTATATGGGGTATCCGAGCTGCCAGATGGGTATTGACGAAGGTGACTCTCTGGCACATATTCAGCGGGCGTAGTATGTGATTTTGTATGTTGGCCCGGATGCGTTGCAGCAGCGCACGAAAATTGATCGCCGAGGTGCGGCGAATGTCTCGCGTGTACACCAATCCGAGACAACGAATGGTGTCTACCAGTTGAAATGGAGCTACGCTGTCTGCGGGAAGGCCGCGGCCGATCTTCATGGCGCATGATTTTGCCACGTTCATAGCGCTCCCTGCCCCTGCACTGTAACGGGTAATCCACTGCATCGCAGCTTGTACTTCAGCCGCTGAACGTACGACGAGGGCCAAGTCGTCCGCGTAAGCTCGGCAGCGGAACATATGATCCCGGAGTGGAATACCTGTCAAACGTCGCCGTAATCCGCAAATGAGTGGTTCCATCGCAATGGCATAAAGTACCGTCGACAAAGGGCAACCCTGCCGTACTGAGCGTTCAATCCGTATAGGTTCTGTAAGTCTGCCGTTGACGAGAAGTCTGGACGTTGCTCCACGAAGGAGCCACATAATCACTTGCGTGAACGTCGGGGGAATTGCCATTCGGTCCATCACTGCGTTGAGGAATGCATGATTTACGCGGTCAAACGCTTGTTTGAAGTCGATGGAGATTAAAGCGCCTGGCAGTCGCGAGTGTGTTGCCACAGCGATCACATCTCGATATTCACTGAGGGCCGTCTGTATATTACGATCGCCGCCTAAGGATGTTTGTTCGTGGGAGACAATGTCCCGTAATACATGTTTGAGTCGCACTGCCAGAAGGCGTGTGAAAATCTTGAAGTCCGAATTGAGTAACGTGATCGGCCGATAACTGTCGAGTCGTGTTCCTCCTGCGGGTTTCGGGACTGGTACAAGTAAGCCTTCCATGAACATTGGTGGCGGGTTCGCCGCGCCGGACAAAAGTTCCCAGTACATGTCCCTCCATCGTGGCATCATCAAATCTTGGAAGGTTCTGTAAAATTCGAGAGGTAAACCGTCCGGGCCGGGAGATCGATTCAGAGACCCCTTGGCCACAGCGCCCTGGACGTCGTCGGTGGTCACTTCAGCAGTCAGGAGGGTTGCAGCTGCTGCGTTTAGAGTACCAAGTGTCTCATGGGCAACCTCAGCAATGGCCTCTGCACCGGCAGGTACTTCTTGATAGAAAAGTCTATAGTGCGTTGTGAATGCATCCGCAATGGTAGCTTGCGAAGTCAGCCGTCGTCCATCAGGTAAGTCTAAAGTTGTCATTAAAGCCTGTCGGCGTCGACGAACATTTTGAACAATATGATGCATAGAAGGTTCTTCACCATGAATCCTGTCTTGGCTGCGGGCTCGTACAATGGCTCCCTCTAGACGGCATCTGGTCAAGGATAGAATCTTTGCCTTGATGCGTTGAGCTTCTTTGAGGCGATCCGGGGATGGAGGATGATCCATGAGTTCACGTAGAGCGCTATAGTAGAAATCAGTTGTATGGTGATTCCACCTGGCTTTTGCTCTGCCATAGTGTGTCAATGTGCGTTGGATGGCCGGTTTGGCGCACAGCAACCACCACTGCAGTGTGGTCTCGTAACGCATAATGCGTTGAACACAGGTGTGCCACGTGTCGGTGACCTGTTGTCGACATTCAGGGTCCCGCAGTAGCGCGACATTGAGTTTCCAGGGTCCTGCACTGCGCCATATAGATTGTCGACGTAGGTTCATGGTACAGATATAGATGTCATGATCCGAAAAGGCAGACGGCCAACGTTCCGCGTCGAGGAGTACTGATTTTAGAGCGTTAGAGATGTATATTCTATCAAGTCGGCTGGCGGAGTGGCTCGTGATGTGTGTATACCCCGGGCGGTCGCCGTGTATCACTCGCCAAGTGTCGAGGAGACGAAGGCGGCGGACGAGGAAGCGAAGTTCGGGACATGTGGTGAAATGGGGGTATTGGTCTGTGCACTCGAGAACACAGTTGAAATCTCCACCTACGATGAGATGATCGTATCGACCGAGGAATAAAGGCGTGATATCTTCTGCGTAGAACTGGGAGCGATCCCTCCGTTTATCAGTGCCCGATGGGGCGTAGAGATTTATGATTTTGAGTCCTTCAACTGTTATGGCCACCCCTCGCGCTGTTGGTAGGTATGCGACATCGGAAACTGCAATTCCTTCTCGGAGGAGGATGGCTGCGCCTGTGTGTTCCATAGCTGCAGGGGCGGCGTACGTCTCATATCCATAACACCCAGTCCAAGTCGCTGTCCTCAGTTCTTGTAACAGGGCGATGTCGATGTCCGCTGCTCTTAGCGTGTCACGGAGCAGTTGAAGTTTAGCATGGGAGCCGATATTATTAGTATTGATAGTAGCTATTCGGTACGCCTGATGGGAGATCCGTGCTGTTGATAGGGTCGTAGCTGGTGAAGATTGTTGTTGTGGATGCTGGAAGTCCATAGAAGTCGCAGGATTCGCCGTAGAAACTTCCCCCATTTTAGTTTTGGTCGAACGGAGAAACAGATCTCATTTCCGCATCAGATGGAGGTGGGAAATCCGTGTCATCCGCCCATGAAAGGTGTCCGACAGGTTTGACATCGGCGAGAGGTGGCAGCGCTGGCCGAGTCGGCTCAATGGCGTCGGTGACAACAGGCGTGCTATGTTCCATGGCTTCTGGGCGCGGGGTTTGCGCACGATCTCTGTCGGACGGTTCACCGTCTTGTGGATGACGCGTCTCCGTGGCAGAGGAGAAAGTGTTATCGTGTTCTCCGTCGGAGTGATGTGGCATTTCTTCGTCCTGCGGAGGGGGCTCAATGGTCGATTCTGATGTCTTGCGGCGTTTTTTTTGTCGTTTGGGCGACTTCTGCTTTCGGCAATGAGTTTCGGTGTCTGAGGAAGGAAGAGATTCACGTCGTTCCGGTACAAAAGCCGCGGGTGCTATGATGCGGTCTTCATTCTCCAGAACACTCTCATTGGTATCCTTGTGATCTTCTAGCGTG
Source organism: Schistocerca piceifrons (assembly GCF_021461385.2). Lineage (NCBI taxonomy): Eukaryota > Metazoa > Arthropoda > Insecta > Orthoptera > Acrididae > Schistocerca > Schistocerca piceifrons. Next base: position 613,755,636 of record NC_060139.1, read on the forward strand.
GGTGTGTCCGGCTGTTGGACATGTTCACGGGCGGCATCGCCGGTGTCAAGGTGCTGGGACGCCTCCGGGTGTAACGGACCAGAGAGACGCTCATGAACGGCGCCTTGTGAGGGCTGGACGTGCAGTGTCGCCGCATAGGTGACTGGAAGGGTGGTCACGGTTCTGTCGGTGTTCGTATCGTCGGGCCTTAGTTGTGTGATGCGGCGTTGCAGGCATTCATTACGGACGTGGCCTTCTTGGCCACAACCGGAACATGTTCGAGGTTGTCCGTCGTAAATGACTACCGCACGGCAGCCGCCGATAGAAATGTACGATGGAACGTGCCGTTTGAGATCGATTCGGACTTGTCTCACACCATTAAGCACCGGATACGTCGTAAACTGTGCCCATGTCTCGGCTACGTGGCTCTGGACTTTTCCGAACGGACTTAGCGCCGCGATGACTTCATCTTCAGTCACCTCGAAAGGCAGTTCGAATACACGGATCGTCCGAAGGCCAAGTCCTGCATGGTCGACATCCACAGGCCCGACGTTTCCGTCGGAGTGCCGAAATTTTAGTCCATGTCGCGTCCTTTGAATGATCTCGTTGCAGGCAGCGTCGGAAGTCATCTTAACATAAACGACGCTGCTAATGATCGATAGGTGTATGCCGATGAGTTCGTCACGCGGGATCTTCACGTCTTCGCGTAGGAAGCGTTCGACGGCCAGTGCTTTGGGTCGTGCGTATTCGTTTGAGAAGGTGAACTTAAGAGTGTTCTTCCTGTAAGAGTTGGCCATTACAGCTTGTTCGACTGAGAAGCGCTGTGACAAGGAAGTAAACAAAACACTCCGCGCGCGCAGCGGCGTGGACGGCCGAGCGCGGTGCGCACTGCTGCCCTGCCGAACGCAGACTGTCCAACTGAGCTACCCAAGCGCGACTCACGCTCCCTCCTCACAGCTTTACTTCTGCCAGTACCTCGTCTCCTACTTTCCAAACTTTACAGAAGCTCTCCTGCGAACACTCCGCTGCAGAGTGAAAATCTCATTCAATAATTTAATAATTTTGAAAATCAAATACGCCCGCAATCCGAGGATGATTCTTGATGCAATCGTTAGTCGCAGCACACAAAAAGGGATTTACATTAGCGAGAGTGGTACGAACGGGTTATTTCCCAGTGCCATGTTTCACGATTATGTTAGTTTTACGAGCTATTGAAAAAAAAAAAAAATACCTGCCTCGCTTTAGATCGGTATGCAGGAGGCAGAGGGCTTATCTGATGAGCTGACTAGGAGACCACTATTATTCCTTTTATGTTTTGACTGTGAAATCGGAAAACTAAAGACTGCAAGCTCTTGAAATGGGCGAGAATTATACTCGCTTAACTTTTACGTTCCACGCAAGCGGTCATTTTGACGTAGTCCAAGCCAGCCAGGAATTAGTAAGTTTTCATTTCCTTTTACATTCTCGAAGAACCGCTAAACTCCTTCGCATTCTCTGCAATAAGAAGGTACCATAGGACAATAATAATTGTGTACACCGATTTCTTCACTTGAATGGTTGTTATTAAATAATTAACGGACATACTCCCATCGGCCCAAACTCTATTCAACACTAAAAAGAAGGTAAAGGTACCAGAATGTGACAAAGCAAGATCCATCTTAGCATATCTACTGTTTTGCTACAGAGAATATAATATCAAATTTGGCACCGAAATTATTTATTGTAGCTCTTCATCTTGCAGGTAATTCTAGCTACCGTAAAAATTGGAATAACAGTTGATTTATTCTTTCCATGTAATGAAAGCATGAATAAAACTCCCAAATCACTTAGCCAATTTCAGCGTGGACACTGGCTAGGTAAGTAGCGGTACAAAAATTTTATTTCAGATTTATGATGGAATTACCTACTATTTAAAAAGAGTGAGTTTCTTTACTGTGTGATGTGAGCTGATTAGCGCCAGGTGTAGGAGGTAGTTTAGTCTCTTGAGTGAGGTTGATTATGTTGTTCAGTTAACGCTTAAAAAATAAAAGCGCACTGCATCCGTTAGCAGTTATAATTAGTGAATTACTAGATCTATCCTCTTATCGCAAGAGGTAGGTAAACGTAATGCACTCATGAACGTTATAGAACATGATCGTTTTGGTGGTGCAGGTGTTATCGTGTGGGGACGCATAATGTTGGAAATTTGTGGTATGGACTATGGGACCAAACTGCTAAGGCCGTCGGTCCCTAGGCTTACATCCTAATTAATCTAACTTAACCTAACTTACGCTAAGGACAACACGCACACCCATGGCCGAGGGAAGACTCGAACCTCCGACGGGGGTAGCCGCATAACGTTGCATGGAGGTACTAACCTCCAAATCATTGAACACCCGTCAACGTTGTTGTGGCACTGTACTCCTTCCCAACGTGCGTAGTTCCAAGGCTGCATTCGGCCTTGACTTCATTTTTATCTACGAAAGCGCCGGCCGCTGTGGCCGAGCAGTTCTAGGCACTTCAGTTCTGAACCGCGCTGCTGCTACGGTCGCAGGTTGAAATCCTGCCTCGGGCATGGATGTGTGTGACGCCCTTAGGTTAACTGGGTTTAAGTAGTTCTGCGTCTAAAGGACTGATGATCTCAGATGTTAAGTCCCATAGTGCTTAGAGCCATTTGAACCATCTACGAAAACGCGCGACCGCATCTAAGAGCACAAGTAGAGGAGCTGTTGGAGGGTGACGATATTTGGCTAGTATACTGGCCTGCCCGTTTTCCCGACTTAAATTCCGTCGAGTACTTGGTGAAAGTGTCCGGAGACCTATTATAGCACCAATGACCATCCGGCAGCTGTCAGTCGCTCTGGTGGAGGAATGGAGCGCCCTACCACGAGAACACCTCGCCAACCTCGAGGCCAGGAGGGGAGCACGTTGCAGAGCATGCACAGCCATTCATGGTAATCACACACCCTACACAGAACAATGTGCAGCCTTTATTAACGTCCAGGGCACGACCAAAAATCGCTGTGAATTCAGTGTAATTATTGTTTCTGAATAAAAGTTTCATCTCTGTTCATCTCGCTGCGCATTTGCTTTAGTCACATTTTGTACTATGCTACTGGAGTTCTTTCTATGTGTGGTCCACGTTTCATTGAGCTACGTTAATCTGTGGTGAGACACCATGAGAAAGTTACTTTCGTCCTTAAATTTTACTCACCAATGTATGATCAAAATTTCATAAGACTCTAATGGTGATCACAATAGTTACCCATAACTACATTTTTTTTCAAATACCAGCATTAACATTGTGGTGAGGCTTACAGTTTGTGTAAACATGTACGAACAACGTCTTCTTCGCCTAGTACATCGTCTACACAAATACTTTTTACTTTGTACCATGTACGACAGTAAAATTTAGACATATGTATAAAACATATTCTTACTCCTCAAAGTTGTACATAATTTCCGCAATAGACCGGAAGCTGCTTGATTAGTTACTTTGCGACTATAAACGTACTAACCGACAGCACAAAGCAACAGCAACTATGGAATAGCTACTGCACAGCTGTAGGGCCTACACCGCACTATTACTACTATTACTGTTGTTATTATTATTAGTAGTAGTAGCAGAATTGGTAGTAGCAGTGCTCTTAAACAAAGGATTGGCAGCCTGAAGTCTTCGAATTTCAAAAAGTAAGAAGTCCAGCAAAGAAGTGATTTATAAACAATAAGCACAATGAACACATTTTAATTTGGTACGGGGGTGCAGGTGTTGGATGAAGCAAATGCCGCTAGAAAGTGGAGTGGTGCAGAGGAAGCATGCTTTGTAACACGTGTCTACCCTCAGCGAAAATAGCTTTCTTTTCTGAGAAGATTTTGTAGGTAGGAAATGTGATGCACTGAAAAATGCGTTATCAGTCTGTAAAAAATATTACTAGAAATGTCGTATGGACTCATCAGTTAGTGGTTTACTAAGACAACTACAAAAACTAAATATCATTTATCTTTCGCCATTTTAAACACGAAAATGTTCAAAGAGCTTGTTTTTATTTTAAAATTTAGTAGGCCCTAATTATGATGGTAGGGAACGGGCTCTGGTGGGGGGGGGGGGGGGAAAGGCACTAATTAACATGTGATTACACCCAGCGGCAATGTGAAGATAGAAACGTTGGGAACGACTGGTCTAGGAGGTAGGAAGCAACCGAATGGAATCGCATGTGGTATCAGCTGCCGATAACCCGATTGAGCAAGCTTAGGATAATCTGAAACTGGTAGTGCGTCGTCACGGACACCATCCTCACACACTGGATGACCTAGGGAGGGTGGCTGTCGAAGACTGGGACTAGAAACAGCAACGCCTCCGTCAGCTTGTGGACAGCATTTACGAATTTGCAGCACGCTGCAGGTGATAAATAGTTACCTAAATTGTTTTTATAATTGAAGTAAATAGTTGTGGCTCCGTCATAACTTGCACTGAGAAGTATCGTTTTTTCGTTGGTGATGACTAGTTTCGGACATCTGTGTCCATTTTCAAACCCTCCGTATCGTAAGTGTTAGAGTTCTCTAATGTCCGTTCTACGTGGTCTATTTACTGTTGTTGAGTCGGCCGTACTGCCGGTTTGATCATCGCTGCAGGGGCAGTTTTTTTTATATGGGCTATCGCCTATTGTCCTAATTACGGTAGGGATGGTTTGAAAATGGACACAGATGTCAGAAAATAGTCACCATCAAGAAACAAAACAAGAAGTTACTTCTCAATGCAACTTATGACGGAGCTATAACCGTTTATCTCATTTGTAGACAGCGTGTAGTGAGGTGTTCAAACGTGTTGAAATGCACGGAGTGAAGGGACACGGTACTGAATGTAATCCTTGCAGAGTTACAATAGATGTGTTAACATATGCAGTCTCGAGAAGATTTTCTTGATTTTTGTTATTTCTTATTTTACAGTACAGCATTTTAAAAATATGCGAAGTCCTTGTTCCCCTTGAATCCAAGCCCACCATAATCACAGTCAAGCTCACCACACAAAATATTTGTCACAATATTAACAAAACACACGGGTCGCTACAGTGTCTGGATGTGTCCATGACCACGCAGTGAAATGTTTACAACAGAGTGAGGCTGTCCGATTTATTGACACATAAATACGGGCTGACAAATAAGTTTACGCAGATGCTCCCATATTCCAAAATGACGACAGCCATATTCAAACGGTACATTCACGTACACAAGGGTACATACATACATACACATACGATCGTGGTCTGACGATCACTCAGGTATCCTATCGCACTTCGATCGGCACACTACAGCATCCAGACTAAATCCTGTAGAAAATAACTGGGACTGTTTGAAACAACGGATAAAAAGTGTAATGATTTAGTATTATGTATGAAGTATTACCCGTTAACTTTTCCACCAGACGATACATGGTACGGTAGGTAGTAACAAGTACTGAATGCGCTATTACAATTATTCATGTATTTTATTGTCAATATGAAGTACTAGAAATGTATGTTTTGTTTGTTTAGTCTGTTTCATGTTCATCGTGAGAACCGGGGAAGGCGGAGGACAAACCTTCATGTCGTGCCGGAGGTATCGTCGCCGTATGTCAGAGTTCCCGAGTCGATAGCCGCCAATCACAGAAGATAGCTCGATGCAATGAACCAGCCCCTACGATGACAGTTAAAACAAATGAAGAAATATTGTAAAAAATTAAATGATAAATGTGAATTATATTCTCTTTTCGGTTCTAATCTAGCCACGATTGGTTTTGCATACATATCGATACATTAAAGTTCCATGGCGTGGCATTAGCTTGTACATAGATCTGTGTAATAAATGTGTCTGCTGTTTTGAAGAGTGTACAAAGATGTTGGTGACGTGATTCCGTTTGAGATTACATAATGAATATACAGAAAAAATATACTTCAACGCGTTGCTAGTATTTGTTTAGTAATGAAATCGAAATTACGACGCTAACGTGAAAGTTCTTTATTATCTCTTGTCGTAAAATATTACGGCTGCTGGAAATTAATACTGAATATTTTGATGTTTGTGGAAGGATTAAAGCAAGATACTGTCTGTAAGTGAGAAGTACCTAAATTAACTATAGAGAAAGCAGTTATAGTGAAAACTGTATTCGAATACCAATGTGCGTCTATTTGAAGGTAACTAGATAGCGAATCCGAGATTATTGTTAACTACGACGTCGCAGTTATTAGTTACCTCTCGAAGACCACAGCGACAGATCAACAGCTAATTTTAAACGACCAGAAATACAAATTTCTTGGATTCCAATAAAATAATATCTGTTAAGCCTTTGAAGATCCATCAGTTAACAGAGCCTGCAGCCGTAATGTAATTTGCACTTCGAACAGCTGCACTGGTACGCGCCTGCCGTACGATTAGTTAATAAGGAAGCAAAAGCACACAATTACACATCGAGTGTAGCGCACACGCTGTAAACGAAGCATTCAAAATCCCAGCAGTTTGTTAATTCTGAGCGACCCAACCATCACCAATGAGTGGTTTCCACTGGAAATTGCAGATATGAAAAAACTTGCGGACTCTCTTGCTAGTCGAATTGAAGTCACTATCAAGGCTACAGGCAGTGTTACATGATATTAGTGTGGAGACTCTTGGAGGTGAGTTATTTGGGTTCGTGTGATTATTTAGGTGGTGCGAAACGTTTTTGAATAATTTATATTGAAACTATTCGCTGAACGTGGATTAAAGTTCGCATCTCTGCTTTTGGAATAATTGCTTTGCAGGGAGAGAGAGATTTATCCACTAACAGAAGAAGAAAAAATCGTAGATGACTGTAAAGAGCAGTCAAACGAAAACGAGACAGAATGTACACTGAAGAGCCAAAGAAACTGGTACATCTGCCTAATATCGTGTAGGGCCCTCGCGAACACGCAGAAGTGCCGCAGCTCGACGTGGCATGGTCTCGACTAATGTGTGGAGTAGTGTAGGAGAGAACTGACACCATGAATCCCGCAGGGCTATCCATAAATCCATAAGAGTACGAGGGATGAAGATCTCTTCTGAACAGCACGTTGCAAGGCATCCCAGATATGCTCAATAATTTCGTGTCTGGGGAGGCTGGTGTCCAGCGGAAGTGTTTAAACTCAGAAGAGTTTTCCTGGAGCCATCCTGTAGCAATTCTGGACGTGTGGGTTGTCGCACTGTCGGACCGCACAATGGACATGAATGGATACAGATGATCAGACAGGGTGTTTACGTACGTGACACCTGTCAGAGTCGTATCTAGACGTATCAGTGATCCCATATCACTCCAACTGCACACGCCCCACACCATTACAGAGCCTTTACAAGCTTGAACAGTCCCCTGATGACGTGTAGGTTCCATGGATTCATGAGGTTGTCTCCATACCCGTACACGTCCATCCGCTCGATACATTTGAAACGAGACTCGTCCGACCAGGCAACATGTTTCCAGTCATCAACAGCCCAATGTCGGTGCTGAAGAGGCAAGACGAGGCTTAAAGCTTTGTGTCGTGCAGTCATCAAAGGTACACGAGTGGGCCTTCTGCTCCGAAAGCCCGTATCGATGACCTTTCGTTGAATGTTACGCACGCTGACACTTGTTGATGGCCCAGCATTGAAATCTGCAGCAATTTGCGGAAGGGTTGCACTTCTTTCACGTTGAACGATTCTCTTCAGTCGTCGTTGGTCCCGTTCTTGCAGGATCTTTTTCCGTTTGCAGCGATGTTGGATTTAATGTTTTACGGGATTCTTCATATTCACGGTACTCTCGTGAAATGGTAGCACGAGAAAATCCCTCAATCCCTCGGAGATGCTGCGTCCCATCGCTCGTGGGCCGACTGTAACAATACGTTCAAACTCAGTTAAATCTTGATAACCTGCTATTGTAGCAGCAGTAACCGATCTAACAAGTGCCAGACACTTGTTGTCTTATATAGTCGTTGCTGAACGCACCGCCGTATTCTGCCTGTTTATATATCTCTGTATTTGAATACGCATGCCTATACCACTTTCTCTAGTGCTTCAGTGTATAGGCAGCATGGCGGGTCTTTGATAACGTTGGTAGATGTTTGTATTGAAGTGCCCTCTATTGGGGATCACGATGAAACAGCGCGAACGTTCACTACTGTGCCGTTTGTCTTTGAGAAGTTAGGTCAGTGAGTCGTGTCCGCGTCCAACTTCGTTATGGAGTCCGGGAGAGAGTAAGAAACCGAAGTAGTGCGTTTTTTTTTTTTTTTTTTTTTTTTTTTTTTTTTTTTTTTTTTTTTTTTTTTTTACTGCGGGAGGAGTGTGGGGAAGTGAAATTGATCATATACTGTCGGCTCTGTATGGCGAACACAGGATGTCACGTGAGCGTGTTTATGCATGGAATAAACGATTTCGGAAGGCTGGATGTCACTGAAAGACAGCGGTCGGCCAGGACAGGCTGATCGTGTCACTACACCTCCTGTCATTGCTGCGGTGGATGCTGCCGTCAGAAACGACCTACGACGGGCGGTGGAAGACATTCGGCTCATGTTGACCTTCAGTCATAGCACGGCTCTTGACATCCTGACAGAGCAAGTAAGTCCCGGAAAATCTGCGCGCAATGGGTTGCCCAGACCCTGACCGAGGAGTAGAAGCTGAACAGTGTCGAAATCTCTACAGGTCATGGAACGATATCACGCAATTTTCTATCCCATATTGCCGCAGCAGATGAAACATGGCGTGTGAGCGTCAGATCGAACAATGGGAGCACATGGATTCACCTGACCCCCCCCCCTCTCGCCCCGCCCCCCCACCGAACGTATTCAAAGTCGTCATGCCATCTCCGGGAAACTCATGACGACCTTTTTTTTTTAGTACAAGGGCCCGCTACTGACTGAATTTCTGGGACACGGTAAGAATTAACGCACAGCGGTACATGAACACGTTGCAAAAATTAAAGGGCGTCTTGAAGTCCAAACGCCCAAGCAGGGCAGTATGATTCAGTTGCAGAATAATGCCCGCCAGCATGTTGCCAAAGTTGTTTCGACTACACTGCAGAGGTTTCGCTTCGAAGGCCTTACACATCTTCCATACAGTCCCTATCTCATTCCATATGATTGCCATAGTTTTGGAGCCCTGAAGAAACATGTTAGTGATCGTTGATTTGCCTCGGATGAAGAGGTGAACGCCTGGGTATAGTCATGGTTCCTAGGCAACCGCAAGCATTGTTCCATTATATTCAAAAATGGTTCAAATGGCTCTGAGTACAATGGGACATCTGAGGTCATCAGTCCCCTAGAACTTAGAACTACTTAAACCTAACTAACCTAAGGACACCGCACACATCCATGCCCGAGTCAGGATTCGAACCTGCGACCGTAGCAGTCGCGCGATTCCAGACTGAAGCCCCTAGAACCGCTCAGCCACCGTGGCCGGCTCCATTATATTGTCTCACAGCGGGACAGACCTATTAATAGTTATGGCTATTAAATTGCAAATAATAAACGGTTTACGTACTTTTTTCCATCTGTTATGTTTTCATTTGACTTCCAGGATACGTAGACTAATGTGCTGATGGGAAAATGAATCGCATCACCAAGAAAGAGTTTTACGACGTAATCGGACGGTGGTAGGCGTGTTTCTAAATCTGAAAGATGATGTCTACTCAAGTTTCACGCCAATCGCATAGCAGTGGTACTAGTAGCGCCGCTGTGAGGATGCAAATCAGGTTTGTTTTAAATACACACTGTAACGGTCGTGAGAGTTAGTTACCTTTAACACTGGACGTGGTGAGCTGATGCTAGTGAAGAATGCCCTAACGGCGACAAAGACACCATTATCAACACCTCACCGAATTTGAACGATGTCGTGTAATAGGACTACGACAAGCTGTATGTTCCTCCTGCGATACTGCAGAAGGACTTGGCAGGTATGTAGGCACTGTACCTGAATGCTGGCAGCAGGGGTCACGAAAATGTACATTTGCAAGATCAGGCTCCGGACGGTCACGTGGCACTACCGAGAGGAAAGACGATCGTGTTTGGCGCATGGCTTTGGCACATCGTAACTTCGTTGCACTACCAATATGAGCAACAGTTGGCACCACACTGCAGAACAAACTGTTCTAAATTGGTTACTTCAAGCACAGCTCCGAGCCAGAAGCCCAGCAGCGTGTATTCCACTCACCTCAAGCGAGTGGGGGGGGGGGGGGGGGCGATCTGCTGGATTATGCGATGAAACGTTGTTCTGCCTCGTTGCCAGTAATGGCCGTGTATTGGTTAGGAGGCCAGTTGAGGATCTGCAAAAAGCCTGTCTGCGTGTTAGGTACATTGGATCTACACCTGGAGTTATGTTTGGTGTGCGATTTCGTATGACACTAGGATATCTATCGTGGTTAACTCACGCACACTGACTGCAAATATGTGCGTCAATCTGGTGATCCCACTTGTTGTGCTGCCACTCATGAAATGCATTCCAACGGGTGTTTTCCAACAGGATAACGCTCGACCACACATCACTGTTGTATCTCAACATGCTCTACGGAGTGTCGACGTGTTGCCTTTGCCTGCATGATCACCAGATCTGTCTCCAATGGGAGCATCATCTACAAACAGCATTTACTGTTGCTGTGTTGGCTGACCAAGTGCAATAGGCAAGAAAGGCATTCCCAAAAATTGACGTCCGTCACCTGTACAATGCAACACATGCACGTCTACACACTTGCAGTCAACATTCTAGTGGTTACACCGGTCATTAAGGTATCACAATTTCACATTTGAATTGGCTTCTCTCGCGCTTGCATTAACCTTTGATCTTGCAATGTTATTCACTTAAATATGTTACGTAGACAAATGTAGTCCAAAAACTTCATTGCTTTGCATTAATTACTTTTTCGTGTTGCTATTTTTTTTCCTTCAATGGATGACGGTCTCGGAAGACAAAAGAGAAAGCTTCATTTGGGTGTAGTAGAAGCTTTCCAATGGCCTGCGCCATTGAAACACCGCGCGCTGCGACGTGTGTCCGGTGGGGGCAGGTGAGACGCCGGCCACGTCGTGTGGGGCCGTGTGTAGCTACTGGCGTCAACAATGGTGGCGGCGTCGGCGAGGGCGCTGGAGGCGCGCCCCTGTTCACGGCCCGTTACACGCAATCTTCAGCCCCCATCGGCCGCTAATCCGGCCCCAATTTCCAGGGCGATATTGTGCCGCGGCGCGCGCTGCCAGGCAAGAGAATGATGCTGATGAGAAAAGATCGCGCCATCAAAATTAGTGCAAAGTGGCAGAAAACGGCCGGCAGCCCGTCGTGGCGGGGCCCGCGCCCGCGGCGCAGCGCTGGCGGTGGCGGCGGCGGCGACCAGATTTCCTCATTTGCGCCGAGAGGCGGCCGAGAGAAAAAGCCAATTGGGCGTGAAATGGGGGCGCGCCCGCCGCGGGCGCACATTGTGCCTGTTTGTGCCTCTTCCCCCTCCACTCCCCCACCACTGCTCTGCTCCCCTAATTGCCGCCCCTCCACTCTGCCGGGCCTTGTCGCGCCGCCGCCTGCGGCACCACAACCTCCACCTCCGCCGGAGCGGACTTTACCTCCGTTTTCTCCGCAACGTTCCGGGCAATTCGCGCTTATTCCTGCTATTTTCGGAAGTGCAGCGCCAAAGATCTCTCTGCAAACGAAACGTTTAACCATCTAAAGGAACGTGCACCATTATTTGCAATGAACAGTTCATATAAAAGTAAAACAACAAATGAAATGTAGTCGAATTAAATCAGGCGCTGCTAACGTAGTTACATTAGACAATGAGACACTAAAACTAATAGACTAGTTTTCCTATTTGGGGAGCAAAACAACTGAAGGTAACTGAACTAGAGACCATTCATGGTGATTCTCATTAACGTCACAACCCCACGCCTCAAACCGAAACGAAGCACATGACGCAGAAACAAATACGAGGGTAATCCCAAAAGTAAGGTGTCCCATTTTTTTATAAGTACATAACTCTGTTTGTGTGGCAGTTGGTCACACTGTTATGAAGGGTGCTTCACGCACGCGCTGTGTGTAAACATGCGCACGCCGCGCTGAGGCTCTCAATCTTGGCTTGGAAGGCGTTGAGAATGGAGCTCCCGTTGGATGTTACCGCCACGTGCGAATTGCGCACAGTTATTCGGTTTTTGAACGCAAAGGGCACTGCGCCGATTGAAATCCATCGCCAATTGACGGAAGTGTATGGTGAGTCGTGCGTGGATGTCAAAAATGTTCGTAAGTGGAGTAGAGAGTTTGCAGCTGGTCGGACCGAAATTCACGACCAGTAAAGGAGCGGGAGACTGTCAGTTTGTGAGGAGACAGTGTTGAAGGTTGAGCAAAGCATGCGTGAAGATCGGCGGATCACCCTGGATGATCTCTGCACGTTGGTTCCTGAGGTTTCCCGAAGCACCGCTCGCAGGATTTTAACGGAAACATTGAACTACCGGAAGGTGTGCGCAAGATCGGTGCCACGCATGCTGACTGAGGATCACATGCGGCAACGAGATGATGCTTCCCGCGTATTTCTTCACCGCCTTGCAGTCGAACAGGACAACTTTCTGGACTCAATTGTCACGGATGACGAAACCTAGGCATACCACTTTACACCCGAGACCAAGCAACAATCACGCCAGTTCATAACTTTCTGAACAGCATGGCGGCGAGCTGGTATGACATGGGCATACAAAAACTGCCACAGCGTCTACAAAAATGCATCTACAGGAATGGTGATTATGTTGAAAAATAGCTAAATGTTCAAGCTGTAAACTGATGTAAACCATTGAAGAAATAAACAGGTTTATGTACTTATAAAAAAATAGGAGACCTTACTTTTGGGATTATCCTCGTACTTTAATATAAGACACATGAGGCCTCTAATGTCGGGAAACACCCCAAAAGTGGATGAAAAACGTTGAACATGTGATGGCACCAGAAGACGTAGCCCGCTGCACGTGCAGCGATTGGGTTTGTCGATTCTACCCCCGCCTGCAGGGGGCAGTGCTACACATCGCTCCGCTAGGGTACACTGTTTCCGAACTTCTCTTGTGAATGTGATCTGTTGTAAACGTAGAAGTTACAGGATTATTGTCTTCGCTGTGACTAAGCAAAAGTTATTCTTATTTTTTGTTTCTTTCCTTTTGTCATTTCTTTTTTTTTGTTTACAGACTTAATTTAATAAAGAACACGTAGATCATTTTCTGCTAGCAATGCAGTTCGAAAGCTTATACTTACTTACTTATGACGCAATATGGTAAGTTTCTGTTGTACTGTACTTTGTAATCAACCTACGGAGACGGCGAGACCGGTAAAGAAAATACGGTAATAAGTATTACCTCAATTTAAACACGAAACTGTCTAACAAAATGCAAACTAACACTGCCTGCCAGACGCAAGTCTCGAACCCTGAGCCCCGTGGGCTAAATTCGCACACGTTGGCCCGGAGCCACACCGACGTGAATACGTGATTTGGGTTGGGATGATCCGGTGCGACACGCCGATAGGCTCCATAGCTTCATGTGTGGCGAGGTACGCCCATCTGGTGACGTCACATTTACACCATTTATTGTCCACTTTTGGGTTATTTCCCGACATTTGCTCCCCCATGTGTCTTTTATCAAATTACTTGTCTCTGCGTCATCTACGTCGCTTCGGGTTTTTTTAAACGTTGGTAAGAGTCATCCTGTATAAAATGCAGACTGGAAATAGCATGAAAAGCAGTTCGGAGAAAGAACAACTTGAAAACATCGAATACGTATTTCAGTCTTGGGAAGTCTTTTATGAAGCTATTTTAGTGGTTGGTAACCCACGTACAGAAGTGAAACGCAGACGAAAAACAGTTCAGACAATAAGGCAATAGTAGTTTTTGAAACGTCGGTTTATAGAAGAATGTTGAAGATTAGATGAGTGGATCTGAAAACTAATGAGGGGGAACTAAATCAAACTGGGATGGAATGAAAATTTATGGCACGTGGCTGGTTGACAAGAAACATTCTGAGGCATGAAATTACCATCTGTTTTTAATGCAAAATCAAGTTTATTTAATTTTCATTGCGTTGCTAATGAACTGAGAATGATAGCCCTTTAAAATTTTAATTAAATGCAATCTTGCTCTCTTTTCTGGTTAACCTATGTTTATATGAAGAACCATTTATTTAGTTATTGCTCCTGTTAATTGTGACCAGTGCGGTTATTCCCATTGATCTTGCCGATATGACCCACTGGTGGTGGTGGTGGTTAGTGTTTAACGTCCCGTCGACAACGAGGTCATTAGAGACGGAGCGCAAGCTCGGGTTAGGGAAGGATTGGGAAGGAAATCGGCCGTGCCCTTTCAAAGGAACCATCCCGGCGTTTGCCTGAAACGATTTAGGGAAATCACGGAAAACCTAAATCAGGATGGCCGGAGACGGGATTGAACCGTCGTCCTCCCGAATGCGAGTCCAGTGTGCTAACCACCGCGCCACCTCGCTCGGTTTGACCCACTGGTGGCGTGAATAATTTCCAAGTTCAGTATGCAAGCAACTACTCATACAGCTGTAACTGTGAAATGGACAACATAACAAAGTATGCAGGTTCGTCTGTAATAACAAAATGATCAACGATGGAGGACCTGGAGCTCGATCCTTTCATAATCAGATAAGTCGTCGAGCAAATTATTAATAGCGACTCGTAGAATTTAGGTTCCTATGAAATAATGCTGATTGCAAAAAGAAACTAATTACTACAACTGATGACTGCTGAAATGCAGAACAATCGTATTATTATTATTATTATTATTATTATCATCCAGCACATAATTAACCATACTATGTATAATACAATAATCAAATGGTTCAAATGGCGCTAAGCACTGTAGGACCTAACATCTGAGGTCATCAGTCCCCTAGACTTAGAACTACTTAAACCTACCTAACCTGAGGACATCACACACATCCATGCCCGAGGCAGGATTCGAACCTGCGACAGTAGCAGCAGCTCGGTTCGAGACTGAAGCGCCTAGAACCGCTCAGCACAGCGGCCGGCCAATACAATAATCCTGATGTGCTCATTGATAACTTACATTATTCATGATCGATTTGTAGGAGAAGACAGAATAAAATGTGTGGTGACATTAAATTTGTAATAATCTAATTACAGATATGATTGCAATGAAGTTACGACGATGAAATTGTGACGATCTTTGAGTCTCTGGAATCTTCGTACAGATCAGTAACTTTTTTTTCTTTATACATTATAAAATATGTGGATATTACGGAGGGAATGGTCAATTTTGTAATGTATGGTGTGTAGGACACAAGAATTATAAATGAGACAAAGGATTTAACGCAGCAAGCAGTTACACGTGGATGTAACCTGCAGTAGTTATGCAGAGATGGAAGACGCTTGCACAAGATAGAGTAGCGGGGAGAGCAGCATAAAACCACTGCTCCGACTGAAGAGTGCACTATGACGAAGCGATAGTGTACTCCAAGGAAGTAACGCCCTGTTACATTGCTGTATCGTTGGCCAATCCGAGAACCGGGAACTAAGGAGTTATAGATTCCAGCATGTTCTCGAGAAACGTTGTCGAACATTCGAATACAACATCGGAGAGAAGAAGTTCAAGTTTTCGGCACGACTCGTGTCGACAGCTCTTGAACTCAGAACAGTTAGTGATCGTTCTCGTAAATGTTATTGGTTCTGTAATGTGTATTTTTCCCGTTTGTTTTCAGCTGCCTCTTACTACGATAAATTGTGCAATGGCTTTCACTTGTTCTCTTGTCGTAAAACATTACACTGAAAGTTGCATTTAAAACTGGATCAAGCATACTTTATATTTGCTTTAACGCAACCTCAATGTCTTTTGAGAAGAAATGTTGCACTGATTTTGTAGAGGTGCTACGAAAATATGAGGAAACAAAATATTTTGAAAACAACCTCTGATAAAAATATCCAAGTTCCTTAGTTTTTATATAATTCTGAAGGTAAGTTCCCAAGAATTAGTTAACATTTGTCAGAACACAAATAAAAATTCATACGATTATTTTCCCATTAAATAGATATGAGTATAATTTAAAATTCGGAGTTAACGTTAACTCTAAATGAAAATTAACTATAATGAGGCGTTGTGGACAAACTGCATACACATTCGAGAACCGAGAACTTAACGAGTTTTACTGCCAGACTGAAGCCAAGTGTTGTCTTAACAGCTAGGTTGTACTACACGCACAATGCAACTTTTGTGGGAGTGAAGGAATAGGTGAAAGACGGATGACTGGCTGTACGGGAAGTTTCCACCCGTTGTCAACGTTAGCTACTAAACGTTACAACATGCCGTAGTACTGTAGCAGGCACTGTGAACTTAACGTTGGTTCTAGTGTGCTGCCTGCCCTGCGAGAAAGAGGCAGCATGTTTTCCCTAAACCTCTCCACCCCACATAAAAGCAGAGAAAGACAGTCGGCCATCGCGTGCTTACGCTCTCAGTACTCCCTGTAAAAGGGCTACGTTGTATTGTACGTATAACACCCGTAAACGTTTTCGGTTCCCGGATGTGTATTTGATTCTTTTTGTTTCTCGAGAGCGGAGCTGTCTACAGTTTGAAGTTCTCTATTGCACCCATGACGCCAATCACAGATAAGAAATTGCGACCCGGTGACAAATCAGGAATGGAACTTACGAGCTCATTATCTAGCGGAGATCAAAGTTATTACGTATGGAGTATCAGCTCTATTGCACAGGAGGAGAGGGAAGTGACCTCAGTGTTGCTGAAGGAACCATTACGTTAGTAACCGGCGATGATTTAGGAAAACCACAGATAATTTACAGGAAGATGGCAGTACAGAGACTGGAACTTTGTTCCTCGCGAATGTGATCAAGGTGTCTTACCTGCGTTATTCCGATCGGTGAAAAGCCTTGAGTGCTTTGTGTGTCAGATAAATTAAATAACTACCGCTGATGCAAGCAATGCTTATCGTTTCTCATATCGAATGATCGTAAGTCAATACTTTCTAAAGCTATGGCGAGCGAAAATAAGCGCTTCTGCACGTCCTCACGTTGTACAGAAGATGCCCTTGAGATACTCAAGTGCTTTTCCTTTGTTTAAAGCTTCCTAACCTTAACCTACCGTGAACTCTACACACTGGAGAGTAATGTACTGCATTGTTGCTTTGATCCATCTCCAAAAGTTCTCAGATAATAGGACTTTTTCTTGAGGAAGGATGACGTGCTAGTAGCTGAGTAACCACGATTCATACATTCGTTCAGTGACGTTTCTGTAATCGTATAATGTCGTATATTTCCTTTTGCCATAGCTCATTTTAGCAACTAGTATAGTTACAGAAGTTGATTAGAGACCCACTATCGGGAATCGACCAGAAACAGCACATATGCGCGTTACGCAATACAACAGCCTATGTGCCTTTCTAACTACAGGGAGTCTTAGGCCATATGATTGCTTGTGGCGGTCAGACTTCTCATGTCTTTCTAAGTCTTGTGCTAAGCATTCGATCCACTGGCTTGTAGTTGTAAACTATTTTGCGATTCAATTTACATACTCCTTCCTTTCATTTTGTAGTTGATACTAAATGCCTTCAGCTCTTCTCTGACTACATTGCTTGTTACCCGGGAATTTAATCTCTTCTGCCTTTATATGGCTTTCGTCTTTTTTAGTCATTATCCAAGTTTCACTTCCATAAATAAAAACGGGTACAGCTCCTGCTTTATAAAATTTCAGGCGTGTTTTTATTATTGTTTTCCTTTCTAATTGCGCTTAACTGCTCCGCACATCCTTTGAAATTCATTTAATGTTATCCATTTATCGTTATCATAGTTAAAAAAGGTGTTCCAGTGGGACTGGGCAATATTTAGGGGTATGAGAGTAACGATCATTCGAAGCAAAAACGTTTTGTGAACATGGGCTCTGAAATGTATACCGTAGGAGCTATGAGCATTCCATCTTCGACACTGTGAAACAAATCTCTTCTACTGGAAACTATTTGCTTTCTATGTTTTGGGAGGAGGTAGTGCGGACCAAAGCAAGAAAAATGTCCAGTAACCATAGACTCTAAAAATGGTTCAAATGGCTCTGAGCACTATGGGACTCAACTGCTGAGGTCATTAGTCCCCTAGAACTTAGAACTAGTTAAACCTAACTAACCTAAGGACATCACAAACATCCATGCCCGAGGCAGGATTCGAACCTGCGACCGTAGCGGTGTTGCGGTTCCAGACTGCAGCGCCTTTAACCGCACGGCCACTTCGGCCGGCATAGACTCTAAAATGCGTACATTAAGAGCTGTGAGCACTCCTCTAACCTCGATTCTGTGAAACACATCTGCTGGACAAGTACTTATAGCTGTTAAGGTATGCACTTTACAGCCCATGTTTAATGGACTTTTTTGTTTTGGTCCATACTACCATCTTTCAAAATACGGGAACCAAAGATCTTGCAGTAGAAGAGATGTGTTTCACAGTATCGAAGATGAAGTGCTCATAGCTGATAGGGTATGCTTTTTACAGCCCGTGTTTTGTGCTTCGAGCATTCGTTCGTGTCCTATCTCTGAATATCGACCATTCCTCCCAGCTCAACCGACATATCTACAATGACAGCCCACTCGATTATACCAAGGCCACTGAAACTTTCCAGTTGACGTATGCGTTCCAAGTTGGGATTGTAACAGGTCAACGAGTGAAGAAAGGGAAGCGCAAGGCGCTAGTGCGAGGCGTGAACCAATCCTGGCTTGGTAATCGCTGCCGGTCGTGACGCCAAAGCTCCCGCGATCCCGGCCATGTTTGGAGTGAACATAAACAACGTACATTGTGTGTCGTTTCCACCGTATGTTTGCGTTAAACTGTGCTTTGTTTCGTTGTGGTTTAGAAAATTTTGATGCCTGAAAAAACTTCGTTCACCTAGTGGCAGTCCTTGGCGTCAAGACGTGCCGCTAGGCAGCGAGACACTGAAGTTACTACAGAGAACTCGCGAGTTTTGCGAGTAGGAGAAAAAATACGCAAGTATCCATGGACAACGATCAGTTCCTGCCGATGAAGTTGAGGAACGAACATCAAAAGCTCTTGGAATTAGTGCAAGAACAGTAGGTAAGGAAGGGAATATTATTGCAAAAGTTGAAAGATGTAGACGTGAGCCGTAACGATTCCGAGCCATCTGGATGAAATAATATATTCTTAGCGACTCTTGGAAAGAAGAAAAAGCAGCTTCAGCTTGTCACCGACTTAGATTCTTTCAAAACTGTTGCAATTCGCGGTATATTTATGATTACTACAGCAAGAAAGAATATTCTGCGGTAGCAAAGTGACTAGTGTCGTTAAAAGAAAGTTAACTTTTCAGGGGTCGGAAAACATTACTAAAAACTGTGCTGAAAATTACGGACTTGCGTTACAAAGCGCTAGGGGAACGCAAAGTCCTGTTAGAAAAGGCGCATATTGTTACGGCTCGAAGCATATTCTTGCACAAACTTTTGGGTAAATACATTCATTCGATTTGTATTTGTGAGATGACCATGAAGAAGGTTTTGGCGCTGATTCCGACTACAGTGACGAAGGGGAGGTAGACAGAATTGCGACACTGTCGCCGCAAAATGGTGGTGAAGGCATAGGAATATCGGTTATTTATTGCATCACTGCCAATATAAGACGTAGAGCGAGAAGTTACAATCTCGATTATTACTTATTTTGTAAACTATGTACCGTATTGTTTTCACGATATCGGTCCTCATCAAATATTTGTCTTCTGTATTTCTCGAAAGCGTGTGCATCATTATGATTACATATACATTATTATGTGGTTTTTTATTTGCTGTCATTGTGATAGTAAGTCAAAAACCATTTCTTATATATACTGTTATTGCTCAGTAGATTACATTCAAGAGATGGAACAGA
Organism: Schistocerca piceifrons; assembly: GCF_021461385.2. Classification (NCBI taxonomy): domain Eukaryota; kingdom Metazoa; phylum Arthropoda; class Insecta; order Orthoptera; family Acrididae; genus Schistocerca; species Schistocerca piceifrons. The sequence continues at coordinate 613,775,454 of NC_060139.1, forward strand.
AAACCGAATCTTCTGCTATGTGTGCGGAGGCTGCTGTTGCAACATCGCTATTGCAGTGTAGCCAACCTAATTCGACGTAATGTGAACTGTCGTATGCAATGTTTCGCCGGCGCAGGTGTAGCTTATTATCAACAGTCTTTGATCTAAGATTATTTTTCTGTGAATACCGTTTTTTGTCTTTTGCTTTTGAAATCGATACATTGTAGTTACATAAGAGCTGATTCAGTTTATGAATATCGAATTGCAGTTGTCACAGTTCGTAGTGGTTGTAATCGAAAGTGATAAATCTAAACCTATCCTAGCATTGAAACCGTTCTTCTTTCAACACAATGTATCACTAACGTACTGGAAAAGTCAAGACACATTCGTAGGATTTGTCGATCTGGAAAAAGCGTGTGGCAATGTAAAATGGTGCAAGATGTTCGAAATTCTGAGAAAAATGGGGGTAGGCTATAGGGAGAGACGAGTAATATAGAAGATGTACAGGAGCCAAGAGGGAATAGATGACGATCAGCGTGGCTTCATGAAATGTAAAGAAACCAGAGAGGCAATTCTGACGTTGCAATTGATAATGGAAGCAAGACTAAAGAAAAGTCAAGACACATTCGTAGGATTTGTCGATCTGGAAAAAGCGTGTGGCAATGTAAAATGGTGCAAGATGTTCGAAATTCTGAGAAAAATGGGGGTAGGCTATAGGGAGAGACGAGTAATATAGAAGATGTACAGGAGCCAAGAGGGAATAGTAAGAGTGGGCAACCAAGAACGAAATGCTCGGATTATAAAAAGGTATAAGACAGGGATGTAGTCTTTCGTCCTTACTGTTCAATCCGTGCAACGAAGAAGGGATGATGAAAATAAAATACAGGTTCAGAACTGGAATTAAAATTCAAGGTGATACGATTTGCTGATGACATTGCTACCCTGAGTGAAAATGAAGAATTACATGATATGCTGAATGGAATGAACAGTCTAATGAGTACAAAATATTGATTGAGAGTAAATCTAAGAAAGGCGAAAGTAATGAGAAGTAACTGAAAAGATAACAACGAGAAACTTAGCATCAAAATTGATAGTAACGAAGTAGATAAAGTTAAGAAATTCTGCTACCACCTAGGCAGCAAAATAACCAAGGAGAACATAAAAAATAAACTAGCGCCGGCAAAAAGGGCATTCCTGGCCAAGAAAAGTCTGCTAGTATCAAACATAGGCCTTAATTTGAGGAAGAAATTTCTGAGAATGCACGTTTGGAGCACAGTATTGTTTAGTTGTGAAACGTGGACTATGGGATGACTTCAATGGAAGAGAATCGAAGCATTTAAGATGTGGTGCTACAGACGAATGATGAAAATTAGGTGGAGTGATAAGGTAATGTTTGAGAAGGTTCTGCGCAGAATGTGAGAAGAAAGGAATATGTGGAAAACACACAAGTAGAAGGGACAGGGTGATAGGACATCTCTTAAAACATCAGGAAATGACTTCCATGGTACTAGAGGGAGCTGTAGAGAGCAAAAACTGTAGAGGAAGACAGAGATTGGAATACATCCAGCAAATAATAGAGGACATAGGTTGCAAGTACTATTCTGAGATGAAGAGGTTGGCACAGGAGATGAATTCGTGGCGAGCCGCGTCAAACCACTCAGAACTCTGGTGATTAGGCAGTAGACACGGTAGCCTCTAGTGACAGCATGAATACAGATAATGGCACAAAAATTGCAATAGTCTGAGCGGATGATTTTGTATTATAAGGACGGCCGCGCTGACCACACAGACGCGCATTACCAGGCATGTTGAAGTGGGTAGCGGTAAAATGAGCCACAGTTATTGTTGTCAGTCTCATCTAGTATGCATCACTGCTTGGTTAACAACAATTATCACGACTGTACTGTATTAGAGTCCAAAATCATATCCTTTCTTTAAGCACATTGCTGATCCTACATTTCAATACAATCTCGTACATTTTGAGTGTAGAATGCACAATCGTATCTTCTATGCTTCGGCTTTGTATTATGTTATCGCCGATCAGGAAAATGGGTGATAAGCAGAAATCGTAATAGTGTTGCTGAAGATTTATATTACAAGTACTTTTTTGATCAGTTACTTTGAGGTAGAAATGTAAGAAGAAGATTAAAGATAAGGGAGAAGAAATGAAAACTTTGCGGTTTGCCGATATTATACGTTCTGGAAGAACAGTGGAACAGAATAGATAGTGTCTTGAAAAGAACTTATAAACAAAATAAAACAACAGTAATGGAACGTAACAGAATTAAATCAATGATGCTCAGGAAATTAGACTAGGAAATGATTTACTAGAAGTAGTGGATCAGTTTTTTTGTATCTGGAAAATAAAATATCTTATAATGTTCGAAGCAGAGAGTATGAAGTGTAAGCTGTGTGTAGCAAGAAAATCATTTCTGAGGAATTTGTTAATATAGAATATAAATTTGATAGGAAGTCTTTTTCTGAAGGTCTGGAGAGCTCTTTAAGACGAGTCGATACGGGGAGTACCGATCCTAACCGTTAGCGTCAGTCTCCTACCACACGTCACCTCGCGTTGTCTTACTGCTCAATATTTTTATATACCATCCGTAGCCCCTATCCTCGTTGTATTTTTGTCGTATATCCTTCTAATCTGATGCAGTCTGTCACGTTGACTTTTAGGCATTTTTGCCGAACACTCATGTTTATACGCTATTATACAGTGAAGAGCCAAAGAAACTGGTACACCTGCCTAATATCGTGTAAGGTCCCCGTCAGCACGCAGAAGTGCCGCAACATGACATGGCATGGACTCGACTAATATCTGAAGTAGTGCTGGAGGGAATTGAAACCATGAATCCTGCAGGATTGTCCATCAATTCGTGAGAGTACGAGGGGATGGAGATCTCTTCTGAACATCACGTTGCAAGACATCTCAGATATGTGCTCAATAATGTTCATGTCTGGGGAGTTTTGTGGCAAGCGAAAGTGTTTAAACTCAGAAGAGTGTTCCTGGAGCCACCCTGTAGCAATTCTGGACGTGTGAGGCGTCGTATGGTCCTGCTGGAATTTCCCAAGTCCGTCGGAAAGCACAATGGACTTGAATGGATGCAGGTGATCAGACAGGATGTTTACGTGTCACCTGTCACAACCATATCTAGACGTATCAGGGGTCCCATATCACTCCAACCACACTCTCCACGTTACTGCAGAGTCTCCGCCAGCTTGAACAGTCCCCTGCTGACATGCAGGGTGCATGGATTCATGAAGTTGTCTCCATACCCGCACACATCCATCCGATCGGTACAATTTGAAACGAGACTAATCCGACCAGGCAACATGTTTCCTGTAATCAACAGTCCTATGTCGGTGTTGATGGGCCCAGACATTGAATATGCGGAAGGGTTGCACTTCTGTCACGTTGAACGATTCTCTTCGGTCGTCGTTGGTCCCGTTCTTCCAGGATCTTTTTTTCCTGCCGCAGCGATGTCGAAGATTTGATGTTGTACCGGATTCCTGATATTCCCGGTACACTAGTGAATTGGTCGTACGGGAAAATCTCCACTTCGTGGCTACCTCGGAGATGCTGGTTGCCGTCGCTCGTGCGCCGACTATAACACCACATTCAAACTCACTTAAATCTTGATAACCTGCCATTGTAGTAGCAGTAACCGATCTAACAACTGCGCCGACCGCAGCGCCATATTCTGCCAGATTACGTATCTCTATATTAGAATATGCATGCCCATACCAGTTTCTTTGGTGCTTCAGTACACTATTCCTATATTTTATTTGTATTTTGTGTCGATTTTGTGAACCACGCTCATGTAGACGGAATGACCTGCCAGTCCCCGTTTCCCGCTCTTTTGCGGCGCCAGACCTCAGTGGCTCCTACGTCAGTCGCTTCCGCTGCGGCGGTAAACTTGCTTCTAGGCCGATTACGCTGGTCACTTCCGTGTCGTGCTGTACAGGAGGGCGCTGCGGTTGCAGTTTCTACGCGTGAGCTATTTATTTATTTATTTACGTTATTATTGAGTTCATTTATATCCAGAACCATCTCCAAATGTTAACGTCTTTGTTATAATCCCACGCGTTTGTGTGACATTAGAGTGATCTCCGGTTACACATGTTCCCATCATTATGTGCGTAAATCACTTTTCACGATTGGAGCTTTCACCATGGTATGTCAACCCGTAGTACTTGTACGCAACAGCCTCTCTAGTAGCCCCTCCTCTTGTTTGCAGATGGTGACACCTGAAGATGAGACTTTATGCTGCGAAACTGGCCTTGTAGTTGATTAAGAAATTACCGGAAACTGAAGAGGTTTTTATTCTATATAGATAAAGCCAGTTGGTCTCATCGCGGCCAGAGGTGACAGTTATCTAGGCCGTAGACGGTATCAGGTGCTACAAAGAGAGCCGGCCGACGTGGCCGAGCGGTTCTAGGCGCTACAGTCTGGAACCGCGCGACCGCTGCGGTCGCAGGTTCGAATCCTGCCTCGGGCATGGATGTGTGTGATGTCCTTAGGTTAGTTAGGTTTAAGTAGTTCTAAGTTCTAGGGGACTGATGACCTCAGCAGTTAAGTCCCATAGTGCTCAGAGCCATTTGAACCATTTGCTACAAAGAGAGTGACCTCTTTCTATTTATCAGATGCGTAGGATGTTTCCAGATGTTGCTAGTGGTCAAGATTTCTAACGTCGACGACTAAAGGTGTGCCAGCTTCAGCCATAGGTGGTTGGCGTGTGGTGGTGGTTTCTCGGGCGAGAAATTGTATATGTTGCAGCGGTGGTGGCAGTGAGTACTGTGCATCTGCATGAACGCAGTATTGTGGCTTGCTTTTTTTTCTTTGTTTTAAATGAAGTGCTTTTCTCAACCATTTATATTCTATGCCTGTGTTCGGTTGCGGTAGCTTTTTAGTGTACATTTAGCGGTGTGTTGTGTGAGTACATTCTCGGATTTCCCAGCATTATTTACAAGTCTACTGGGGGGGGGGGGGGGGGGAAGCTTGTGTGACGTCACACATTAATAAGGCACTGTTAATGTAGACACGGTATATATTTGTTGCTGTGTGCTATTCGTTTAACATGGTTATGGATGTATTCGTTAAACATACCATACTATGCTAACTGTTTAATGTAGGATTTCGGTATATTTGTAAAAAACAAAAAACAAAATAATCGCATTATGCTAGTTTCTTAATGTGGAAAATATTGTGATGAGCCAAAACATTATGACCACTGCCCACCGCGAGGTTGTACGGTGCCTGGTGGCGCTCAGGTCACGTAAGAGAAGTATATGAGAGGAGCAGAGACGAATGGGGGCTCATTATAGCGACTATAAGTAGGGCAAATGCGGAAGTCCGCCGACTAATCGACTCTGACAAAAGCCAGTTGGTCCTGGCCCAGTGACTGGGAGCGAGCATCTCGGAAACGTCGAGGCTGGCCGGCCGTTCACGTACTACCGTCGTGAGCATCTGTGGAAACTGGTTGAAGAATGCTGAAACCAAGAGTTGACGACAAGAGGTTGGACGTCCGTACCTCATCGCAGAACATAGGCTTGTCCGCTCTCTCAGCCGGATCGCTGGCGATATGTAGCAGATCTGACGACAGCGTACAGCGCTGACGCAGGCACCAGTGCTTTGGAACACACCGTTCTGCGCACAGTGTGTGGTGTGCGGCAGCAGAGGAACTCTACGTGTTCCCATGCTGAGTCAACTACATCGTCAGTTATGATTACAGTGGGCACGGTATCATCGAGACTGGACGTGGATCAGTGGAATCGTGTCGTGTGGTCGGATGAATCCCGTTTATTATTAAACCCGGTCAATGGTCGTGTCCAGATACGTCATCATCCAG